>NC_143567.1:21730833-22956666 GCF_054136105.1 Typopeltis vanoorti | reverse complement strand
ATCCATCTGATGTATTCTCATAAACAAATCTGTTCACTCGCCGGAAAATTCGAAAATGGTTTATCAGCTAGGAGACTCCAAGACTGGTTAATTTTAATAGTTTTCTCCATTACTTTAAAAGAACCGAAGTCGAAGAACTGTCGCCATTCTTCGAGTGAATATAACCTAATCTCAAACCTTCTTGATAGATTGCAGCTGAGAAACAGAAGTACCATGAAAAGAATTCATTTCGGTGCAAAAATTAAAAAAAAACAAAAATTGAAGAAATGCATTTATGACGAAGACAGGTTATTTATGAACTTTAAACAGCATTCGTTGGATGATAAATGGACATTACATGTGGTATATTTGCAACACTCTGTGGCTATGTAACAATATCGTCCAAGTAGCAATTTCACAAAATACTAAATCAGTACTTTAGTTTTACCCATATCTTTATTATACAAAGAAACTTGTGGAGAATTCATGACTAAACAAACACACGTAATATCTTCAGTAATAAGTTTTAATACGTAAATATTTCATCTTTAAGTATCTTAGGACATCATCAGTACAGTTAATTCAAACAATACCAGGAATAACATACGGTTAGGGCTCATGATTACAATGGAATCCCAATATGCGTCACTAGCGTGTTATAGAATATAAATTAAAATATATCTGAAGGGAAAAAAAATAGATTACATTAAAACGAGATAACATAATATGTTACCTTGTTTTAAAAAAATATTATTTTACACAATTTTGTATGACAATTTCCCATACTTTAGAAATAGCAAGAACATCATTACGGTTTAGATTTGGTCTGTGAAGGATGTCAGTGGGAAGGCGCTGACATCCTCATTAAGAAAATTATATTAATTTTATATGATATAAATTTATATTACAATTTTATATTTTAATATAAATTTGTTCCAAGACCAATTTTATTTATATTGGTCTTGGGACAAATTTTACTTAAGATTTATATCAATGACTTCTGTAATCTTAAACTAAACAGTAAAATAAATACTTTTGCGTTTGATATAGTACTAATTTTCTCTACAGACACAGCCGAACAAATGAAAACCATCGTGAATGCTGATCTTTTGAAAGTAACAAATTGGTTCCAGTCAAACAAACTCAGTCTGAATGTCTCAAAAACTAAATATGTAAATTTAAACTTGCGAAATACAACTAGCAAAATGAACTTCCCTGCACAATTAATTTTGCATGATTGGAATTGCAGGACAAATTGCGACTGCAAGAAAATAGAAAAAGTCAGTTTAATAACTTACTTGGGATTAAAAATTGATAGTAATTTAAGCTGGAAACCGCATATCATCGATGTCGTAAATAAAGTAAGGATAATGTTAAACAGACTTTACTACCTAAAAAGATTCTTAAATATAAATATGCTAAAAATATTATATTCTGCCTGGATTCAAAGCATAATACAATATGGTATATTAAGTTGGGAAGGAATCTATCGCACTACTCTGAAACCTTTAGTCTCGACTCAAAATAAAGTAATTAAAATCTTTACTAGAAACAGATATAAGGATACTGTAATGTGTAATAAATACACCATACTAAATATACTACCCCTTAGATATTTATACGTCTATAGGGTACTATTATTCATAAAAAACGACAACGAATACGTAAATATCAAACAAGATACTTTCCTCAGTAGACATAAGAGCTTAAAATAATTAGTTCCAAAAGCAAATAAAGAAGCAATACACAAACATTATACCTATTTAGCGCCAAAAGTATTCAACACACTACCTTTAACAATAAGAAATGCAACTAGCCTAAACAAATGCAAAACTCTAATCAAAGAGTATTTATTTTCCCACAGAAATGAGGAAGCTCTGTTCAAAATAATTGTATAAATTATTGGTTTTTAGCATATTTGTATTCAAAGATCCAGTCTTATGTGTAAAACGTAAAATTTAAATGCTATTTAACTGCTTTGTTTTATTTTGTTCCTAATTAATTGTTATGCAACTTTCTCTGTATGATGAAATTTTATTTTATCTGCGATTTTATTATGTAATTATATTATAATAATATGTAATATGTATATTATATGAATGTATAGAATGAAAATGCATTGCATAAATGTTTGTAACTTTATGCATATCGTAATCTGGATGAGCTGTTGCTCTTAGGTTATGCATAGGATTGTTCAACATATTGTACTATTATAGGAAGCTTATAAATAAAATCTTAACTAGAAACATTTTCTTTAGAACTAACATTTGGAATGCCATTAAGACCTGTAATTCTACGCGCACTCGGATCCGACGTGCAAACTTTCCATTCTCTAAGTGCGTTGTGAGATGAGAGAAAAATGTAGCTCTTATCTTACTCCATTCATCACAACTTAATTTAACATCAACGGATGCCTTTTGTCCAACCCCCCCTCCCCAACTCCATAGAGACAAAAAAATTCAGTAACTCATATCCGATAACTATCCCTCACTTAGAACATTCCTGTACAAATGTCTTAGTGCAGGAATACACATTTTCTAATGCAACTGTTAATCACTTCTAACTAAAACGTGATGTTAACACTTCCTCATGTTCATTGCTTTGTAAATACTGCTCTTAAAATCGCCCGCATGTAATCGCCAGCTAATCACAACGTTGACTAAAAACATTATGTAACCATTGTCGTACTTACTGGCCATCTTTGTCCATGTGATTGGCCAACCGCAGGGAGTAAGTTATTGTTCGTGATGTGGCGCGTTCGTTTTGCAATAAATAAAAGTTTTTCTCTTAGATACTGCGTGCCGCATGTTTCGATGTGTGTGTGTGTGTTTGGTTTGAATTCTGCGTATGGCGGATACATACGGTGTTCAGCTGCTTTTCCCGCCAGCGACTGTACCATAACCGTAGGAAAGATATGGAGGCATGATGTACAGGGTTTATGTGTGGTGATAGCAAGCAAAAATGATTCTTATTTGTGCGTGGTTTACTTCATATACCTAAGTTCGTACAGTTCCTCTGGCAACGGAATATCTGTTGCAAGCGGCATATTCTGTGTAGTCTGGAGCATTCCCCGAAGCGACCGTACGAGATACGTGAACCGCTGAAAGCTATCGTAGGGCAGTTATCGTCGCTGAGACGCCAGCAGAGCTTAACGTCACGGTGATGTCACATCCGGTTGCGAATGAAAACGCGGTACCGTTCACGTAATAATGCATCCGCTCCTGTCTTGGTGAGACATTCCCATGGCATGCTCCGATGTTTATTCCCTTCTCAATTAAGGTCTCAGACCAAGATGCATTGTTAAAGTACATTTCTGCGGTTCCGGCAACTGTTGACATGTGAGTTATATTTTTTGCTGGAACATGCTGCGCTTTTGCATCTAAGCTTTTCTAGTGGGGATTTCGATGGTAATTTTCGATGAAAATTACTATTCCGTTATTTCAGGAAACGCGTCGGTTAGCTGTAGATTTTCACTTGCGGTAGTAGTCCCAGTAGTAGAAATTCGAGCAGAGGTATTAGCTGCAACGTTCGCATAAGAGAGGGAGAGAGAGAGAGAGAGAGTACTGACCTTTGTCCGTTGTTGTCCGGGGGGGGAGCCTTCTGAGGCTGCTTCTTTACTCTCTCTGAAGCTGTGGCTGACGTAATTTCCTTGATTATCGAAATCCTGCGACCTTGGACCGATTCCTACTGAGCTCAGCCGTTAAACAGCTGCTGGTGGTGATATACGAGGGGTTTCACTGGCGATTGCTTCGGGAGAATCCGGGGAAACGTAAGCTATCACAATTTCTCGGTACTCGAGGGCATACCGTTGTGGCAATAAGGAAGGTAACAAAGAGGATTTTTAAAATTAAAAATAACGTTGCCTAGCTTCGCAAATTTAAAAAAACTAATTTTATATCGCGATAGGTCAAGTGCTTACGGTTAAGCAGGTATAAAACTTGAGGTTGACTGGAGTATTAGACTGCACAATATTCAACTTTAGGCGGGAGCGACTTGGGACACGTCCGCTCCCTTCCGCGTCGCGACTACACACAGGCTAATACTAAACCCTCCGATAAGGTAAACTAACAGTAATTACCTCGGTTTCAAAGGCAAAGAGAGAGAGAGAGAGAGAGAGAGAGAGAGAGAGTAAGAGACGATCAATCGAACGACATATCGAAATCACTTAACCCTGCATATGTCGCGTTCTGAAAAATTGCAGCCTAAGGTCCGTGTATCTGAGAGACGCATTCATTACAAGTATGTGCTAAAATATGATAAAACTTTATAAAAACAACACTGCAAATATAACACATGATAGTTATATATAACCTATACTATACATACAGTACATTGGAGTTTGCGGTATCTCTGACACGACTGACTATCAAATATCACTTTCACTTTCACATCCGACTCTATCATTTCCATTGGACTCCAGTAAAAAATCGCTACATCTCTTCAACATCTGATGGATTATCCAATCGATATATTTTTCTAGCCATTTTCAACGGTAAATAAAAAATAAATAAAAAACCAAAGAGGTCACGTTATCACTCAGATACAATTTACTAAGAAATATCACACACCTTTGCATAACACGTGCTAAAGCAAAACTTATAACATAAACAATGTAGAATATCACTCGTAATATATGCATGCGCAGCTACTCATGACGTCCAAGCTATACACTGGATATTTATAAGAATATTAAACAATTTGTTTGTATCTCTGAGATCAACCGCGACCTCCTTAGGGTTAAAGAACTGATATAAAAACACATACAATAAACACTTTAACTCAATGTTTCATCAAAAAGTGTTTATTTTTTCTCGTCGAATAATTAAAAGACATAAAATTAATTGATTTTTCATTTTGTTGTAAACGGAACTTTTCTGAACAAAAATTACTCTCACTTGCAGAGGACACAACTGTAAATAAACCAGATAGCACAAATATAAGACAGGTAAATAAGGCACCAATATATAATAGGTTCCTGTGGAGGTTTCTGCGGTTAAAAAGTGATCATCCTTCCCCCACCCTCCATAAATTGAAAAATCCCATCCATTGAAATCCTGTATGACCCTTTCAGAAGGTTTTAAGTCTCAACCATATCACACCTCTTTCCCCTGTTTGCTAGTCTGCAATCTACAAATTATCAACCTGTCTTCATAATCAATATTCCACAATCCTGATATCATTTTTAACACTCGCCTTTGTACTCTCTCCATTATAGCAGAATCACATCGGCCTCAGATAAATTACATACATAGATACAATAATAATTATATTTACACGTATATATATATAAAATTAGTGATAAACCATTCATCATATGTTCTAAATCACAACGAAGAACAAATTCTTAAAAAAGGTCTCAATTTTGTCCTTATGCCTAAAATTATTCCCAAGGAAATGTTTTTAACTAAGATGGAGAAAGCTGCATCACTACTTCCTGCCGCAGACGCCAGTTTACTTCGCATGGAAGCAATACTTGCGATTAATAACGCAAGACCTAAATCTGATAATATCTCCCTTGGCGAAAGGCTAGCAATAAAAAGTCTTAAGAACAACAGACATCGTTATCATACAAGCTGACAAAGGCAACGCAACTGTAGTGCTAAATAAAACATATTACCATGAAAAAATCTTGGCATTATAAGAATCAGATACATACCTGGAAATTGAGAGAGATCCAACCAGGTAGATACTTAACAAAACAAACAACCTCTTACAAAAAGCCACAGAACTTCCACGGAATATACGCCTTGCTGCCCCCGCTCTTTACATCCACTCATCCCAAGGTTATATGGTCTCCGAAAGATACACAAGGAAAACTACCCACTGAGACCAATAGTAGATAGTATTGACTCGCTTACCTACAGCTTATCTAAGTTTCTGGCTTCATCTTTAAAAGGTTTTACAGGAAATTCTTCTTTATATATAAAAAACTCAACAGCTTTCGTCTCGAAAATCAAAAATTTCAAACTCCAGCCTTCAGATATCATGGTGAGTTTTGACATGGTGGCTCTCTTTACAAACGTACCAATTCAGGAGCTTCTCGATATTTTAAAGAACAAGATTTCAAAAAAGATGTTTTCCATGCTATCACATTGCGTTCACTCAGGCTACTTTCAATATGAGAAGAAAATCTACAAACAAAATAAAGGATTGGCAATGGGAAGCCCCCTGTCTCTCCTCAGCTACTCTTAAACCAAAAATTTGGCTATGATTTGTAGATGACATATTTCTTATCTGGAACCATGCCACCGATAATCTTCAGTCTTTTTTAAATCATTTAAACAACTTCCACCAAGATATCAAATTAACAATGGAGGTTGAAGAAAATGGATCTCTTCCCTTCCTGGACGTAAGACTTACTAAGTCATCTGATTCTATTAAAATATCAATCTTTAGAAAATCTACACACACAGATAGATACCTGCATGCATCTTCACATCACTATCCTGCACAGAAAGTGGGTATCATCTCAACCCTAGCACATCGTGCCAGATCTATACTGTCAGATGATGAAGATCTAAAACATGAACTACAACATCTACAAAGAACCTTCACAAATAATGGCGAGTAGCCATTATTTGTGAAGACTTGTCGAAAACTATTAATAAGCATCTATACCACCGCCATCAAAACAACTCAGAAACACAAGACAATTCAAAAGGTTATATCTGCTTACCATATATCAGCTCGCTCTCCACGAAACCAAGAAGAATTTTAAGAAAGTTCAACATAAAAACCTGTTTCTCTACTCTTCCTAAACTAAGATCGATTTTAAGCAAATACAAACAAGCTCACAACCATCTACAATTCCCAGGAGTGTACAGAATCACGTGTGACTGCGGGAAGCAATACTATGGCCAAACTGAAAAATCCATCCTCCTACGTCTGGAAGAACACCAGAGAGACATTGCCAACAAAAGAACTAGAGCAAGTGCCCTGTCAAACCATGTACCGTTTTCAGTAAACACAAATGATGAAGGCCGTCAACATGAGATAAACTGGACAACAACCTCAAACCTTCATATATGCCGTGACGAGGTGGAGCGACGCATAGTCGAGACTAAGGAAATTGTTATGGACCCTCATCACATAAATAATAACCTCAGCTATAATCTACCGAACTCTTTCAGCTCTGCTATCCGATATTGGCACACGCGTGAAATCAGACGCACGCAGTTACTTAATAATAGAACTTCAACACGGACTGTAGCTACTGTTCAAAGCTAACTGATTTTATAATAGTCGTTTTATAGTGATACAATGTTTCTTATAGTGTTTACTTGCTTTTTATGTTCCCACGGCTGAAGAAGTCGGACAATCCGATGAAACATGTTGCGTTCTGAATAAATTTAATTGTTATTCTAGTCTCGGTTATAGTCAGTATATATAAATATGAATATATATAATATATATATAATATTTATAGTACATTACAATTGTGAATAACAGATACTTGCAAGTTAATAATATTTTTAAATAATAATAATTTCTAAAAAAAAATAGTTTTTAAAAATTACAGTATGCAAATGATCATCTTGAGTGACATTCCAACTTATAATTTTTACAAAATTCAGCACTAAGTGCGGCATATATGGTTAATTTTCTACATTGGATTTCAGTTAAAAATTTTAACAGTACTTTTTGCCTCTATATTATGTATTTACAACACACATGTTCTAATATTAACAATGAAGATTTTACAGAATTTTCTGTATAATAAATGACTAATATAATAATGTTAATAATAATAATAATAGTAGTAGTAATTTTTTTCACAGTGACAAGGTTTATTACCATACACAGTATTTATGTATATATACATGATATATATTTTCTGTACCTTACAAGGATTCAGTACAACATGCAGATGTTTGAGAAAGAGTGATTATACAAACAAATTTCTGCATTTGTTTATAATGATTACTTGTAGATGAGTGAGGCAAGTTAATCCCTCCTACTTCGAAGCTTGGGTTAGCTTTTATAAAGAGAGTGGGATTTAGCCTTCAGTGTTTATGCTGTTGCTACTGTTTATGTATGGGATGTAGGCATTGGATGGTAGTGATTTGTGATGTTTATATTAGTGTTAATGGTTTCTTAACTTTGTTGGTATATTTTCCAGAGTTCGTTTTTTAATGTTCTGTAGTTATCTAAGTGTTTTATCTTTCTTGGTAGGTCGTTGAGTTGCGTGGGTATCTGATGTGATCTCACAAAAGAACCGTATGAGTTGTTGAAGGGTGTGGGGATGTAGAGAGTTGTTGTAGGACGTGTTATACGATATGTGTCTCTGTTGTTTCGATAGGTGATGTTGAAGTAATTCCTTGTTAATGTCATGTAGTGTTACAGGTTTTTAATGCTCAGAATTCTGTATCGCCATGTGCTTGTCGGATATTGGTTGTTGCGTGTAAGGTATCCAGATCACTGTTTTGACACGATTTTCCTGTGTAGTGTTTCTAATTTTGTTAGGTGGCTGTTTGATCTATTTGCATAGACTGTTATTCCGTATCTGAGTAGGGATTCGCAGATACGTGATATAGGAGTTTTTTTGTGTTGGGTGGAATAATGTCTTTAACTTGGAAGAGTTTTGCTGCGATGATCCGGAGTTTGCTGTGTAGGTATTCTATATGTTTTGTCCATTTATGGTGGGAATCTATATTGAGACCGGAGTATTTTGCGTGTGTTACAGGTTTGATTTTTGTTGTTAATGGAGATTAACATTTAATTAAGTTGTTAGTGTAAGACTGAATGTTAATGAGATAATTCATGCGAACGATTTTCTCCTGTGAACTTCATTACCAGTTAAACCAGAAACTTTGAGGTCAAGAACTATACAGTCGGCTTTACTGGTTGAGTAGTTATCACGGTGTTTCTAAATTTCTTAATTAAGGACTTCTGTGTGGACAATGTTTCTGTTACAGATATGAAGATCCACAAAATACCAAATTGCAGTTGAAAATCCTCTCGTTGTGTAGAAAGACAACTTCAAAATGATGGAGTTAATTTTTAAAAATTTTTTTTTTACCGAAATAGTGATATATCTCAGTATTATCATATTGATGATCAACTATTTTTACAATAAATAAATAATAATAATTCGCACTGTCTGCGAAAGTAATTGATTTAATTTCTCTCCTCATTGCCACTTCATCATCTGCAAATTATCTTAAATTACTTCCGTTCGTTCTCCCATTCTCATTCACTATTCATACACTTTTGATTACACTTTCTACTACATTCTCGAGAGAACAATTTTCCTATCGCATTATTTTGTGAGAAATTTTTCCCGGAACAATTTTTCCGATGTGGGGGAAAATATTCGCTAGTCCTTCAAGTCCTATTATTCATGTAACAAATCCTACAAATCAATCCCCTTCATATCCAGAGTCTATGGCAGAAATTTCATTCATACAGGATATCTCAAATTACACTTGAGTACTCGCAATAAAGAAAAATCATTTCCAGTGTACAGTCCACGCAAAGAAATTTTTCCAATCCGAAAACCTTAGAAGTCTCTAGGGTTTTCGGATTGGAAAAAACCAACTCTTTTCCACGTCTTGATGTGTTGAGCAAATACCAGAAAACTAATCATGGTGGAACGCTTTTTTTTTTTTTTTTAATACCGAACGTAAGGACTTTACAGCTCTTAACAGGTAACATTTACGGAAGATATGACGAATATATACTAATTTTGAAAATCCTGTGAAACTCGGTGAAAAATATCAAAATAATATTCAGTCTTCTTGCAGGTAAATGTTATGCACATCGAGCATTTTTTGATGGAGTAAAACACCTTACTTTGGTCAGTGCCGATGCAGTATGGAAGAGCACGTCAATGACCCAAAGGGAAGTTGATCATAAGATGGAAGGAATTTTGTTATTCAACTAATATAGTTCGCCCACAGTTTGTTGATCTCTGCTTGGCGACTTGCCAAGAATAGTCGATTCATGCTGAAGGGGGGAGAAAGAAATGAAGGAAGTACGAATTGGTTGCCAACACGCGAAATCACGTGCTTTATAGGTAAAAATTTCCAAGTGTTATACAAGCAACATAGTTAACTACAATGATCATAAAAGAGAAGTTAATTTTCCGACCGGTAATAATAAACAACTCATCCCACAATACGGACTGATTATCCTACTACTCCTGTTGACATGCGCAGAAGTGTCGAAGGGTCTCGAATCTGTGGGCGTACTATATCAATTGATTTTCATTTCTGAGACGCAATGCATTCGCAGAAGTGCTTGCAGTTCAGTTCACAAGTATCGTCAGATTATACCTTTTACCCGTAAGCTAAAAGGTATAATCTCATATACATAAACAGTTTTCCCAAAATGAACTAAAATATTTTCTTCCTCTATACGTGTCTCATTAATATCAGGGTACACGAATTCTCAACTTCTTAATATAGTGAGAGATGAAAAATAAAAGAGTGAAATATAACAAAAAAAAAAAAAATGAAAATTTAAGAATAATCGGATATGTTGATGACATATATTGTGGAAAAATGGAGGTGATTTATAAAAAACATGAAATTTTACTCGCTTGTTCATATGATTCACTAAGATTTACACACTAAAATTTACCCCGAAAAAAACGATGGAATAACCTGATTAATAATCGAGAAGAAGGGACTATAATCCTTTTTTACTTATGTTATTACTCATCTCTCCCCCAGGCTATTATTAACGTTTTTGTTCTAATCCTTGTCAAATAATGGCAGGAACATATCGTAAGAGTACATTGTTACGTCACATACGTGACTTATTTCTGTGATTGATTCCTGCTACAAAAAGTGTTTTCTATCAGAATAAGGTAATTTTTGAACCATTTCGGATTTTTTTGAAATGTCTTTTATTATTTATTTTAATTAAATGGTAATTAAATTCTTGAAATATTTAAATTGTGTATTTAAAAGCGTTTACGCCAGTGAAATCAAAAATCACGTGTTAATAGTTTGGTTTATTTCTCTAATTAAATGATACGTAGATTAGAAAAATGCTTTAACCAAATTATTCCAAATAATCCAGATTTAATGATAAGTTTAAAAAAGCATTCTGAGGTCTGAAAACCAGTCTCCAACAATGGGTAGGTTAGTCTCTAATCAGTCGATCAGTCTGAAACATTACTATTCAAAACTTTAAACCAGAGAAAATTGGCAATAAAAAGGAAATAAAAAAAAATAGAATGAATTGTTTTATTAGGAGACCACCGGAGAGAACTAATTTGGTAGTTGACAATCAAACTATTATTATTCAATTAATTAGGAAACAAGAAGTAAAATTCTCCTTTCTCGCAGTAACGGCCTACAATAAAACGCAAGCTTTTCAGTAATGGTATATATTAAATAAAGTGAGTAAAATGGTATATATTAGGGTATAAATTAAATAAAATGGAATTAAATTAGAACACGCAGGGATAATTCGAAGAGGTTCATCAGGGATGGAAGGTGCATAATTATTGATTTTTATCCGAGATACTAATTGCAGCATCTATCCTTTAGATGGAAGCAAAATTATTTTTTTAGGTTTTTCCTATTACCATTTTGGTTATAATTATTTATAATTACGCACATATGTGGCCATTTATTAATTTTAATTGAGATGAAAATTAACTGCTATGTGATAAGTTGGTGATATGATTATAACCAGTAATTTCTTTCCAGTGAAAGTGTTCTCTGTCTTTAAAACTGTCTTTAGCCTTTTGTTTCCCCATATTAAATGTACTCTCCCACTTCTATTACTATTACTGTCTTATAATTGTTCATTACTTTTAAGTTCCTTTCTTCTAAGTTTTAAGAAGTCATAAACTTTTTTCTAAGTTTTAAGTTACTTTGGTAACAAGTCGGTCAGCTTGTTAACAAAGTAACTTTTCCCTACCAACCAAGGTAATTATTATTATTATTATTATTATTATTATTATTATTATTATTATTATTATTATTATTATTATTATATTGTATCAACTTCATTTTATTACTTTTACTACCCCCCCCCCTCCCACCACCATAAAAGTCGACAAAACTCGATCATACTAAAGAGCATTGTCGATAAAAAAATACAGACTGGAATTCCCTACTTAAAATAAACGATCCTGTAACATTATACGAGAATTCTCAACTAAAGTTCACGGAAATATACAAAAAAGCAACAAAACCTACACAAATAAGGCGACAAACAGACAACAATCCATGGATAAATGATGACTAAATACTATTACTGTAAAAGAAAATCTATGGAAAACACTTAAAAAGTCACCCAGTAACATACATTTACAAACCCTATACAAAAACACAAGAAATCAACTAACAACGAAAATTTGTAGGTCAAAGAGACGCTACTACTTCCAAAAATTCATGGAATATAACGACAACATTAAGCAAACATGGGCTACACTCAATGAATTAGTAACTCGAAAAAAGAAAACTTCAGCACAAGATTTTATTGCAAAAAAGCTTCGGTCAAGACACAAACCAAGAGGAACTAGCAGACTCATTCAACAATGCTTTCACAAACAACATTACACAACTCAAAAAAGACCAACTACCAACGATCAACAAAAAATTACCGACACAAAGTCAACAACAAACGATGTATTTTCCACCCATAACAAAACAGGGACTGAAAGAATCAATCCTACAACTAAAACCAAAGGCCACTTCAGGAATAGACAAAATAAGACTCACAGACCTTATAACACACTTTGAACAAATAAATCCAATACTTTTGAAACTCGTGAACATAATATTCGACACAGGCATTATTCCACAACAACTAAAAACTGCAGTAATTACGCCAATATACAAATACGGCAAAAGAAACGATACTCAGAACTACAGACCACAAGCTACACTACCAGTCATCTCAAAAATTCTAGAAAAAATAACACACACCAGACTACAGAACTATTTACAGAAAACAAAAGCTTTCAGAAAACAAAAAGCACCATTATTTTATTAGAAGACATCACCGACACAATGAACAAAGCTCTCGACAAAAACAAGTACGCCGTCTTTATACTGCTGGACCTAACCAAAGCATTTGATACACTTCAACATGACATACTACTCACCAAATTATACTCAATAGATATAAGAGGAACACTGCATACATGGTTCAAGAACTACCTCTCAAACAGAACACCAGTAACAAAAATGGGTACATGTAACAGTCGGAGTATACAAATAAAACACAGTGTAACTTAAGGTGCCATATTATCACCCACTCTATTCAACATACACATTAACCATGTTTAACATATCAATAAGAATTCAAATATTTCAATACGCAGATGACACTGCACTACTAACACTCCACACAGACATTAACACAGCTCTCTGCAAAGCACAACAAGACCTAAATGAAATCACAACATACTTCCACCAAAACGCAATTCTAATCAACGGCACCAAAACACAGATGTTGATAATGCACAACCCAAGAATCATACGCCCCGCATTACTATCGATACATTGTCACACATACTGCTGCATTACAACAAAAATACCTGCCAATGTTCCGAAATCAAACCTATAACACACGCAAAATACCTCGGTCTCTATATACATTCCCACCTTAAATGGACAAAACATATAATACCTTCCAAAAACTCTTCCAAGTTAAAGACATTATTCCACCCAACACAAAAAAAACTCCTATATCACGGTATCTGCGAATCCCTACTCAGATACGGAATAACAGTCTATGCAAATAGATCAAACAGCCACCTAACAAAATTAGAAACACTATTCAGGAAAATCGTGTCAACAGTGATCTGGACACCTTACACGCAACAACCAATATCCGACAAGCACATGGCGATACACAGAATTCTGAGCATTAAAAACCTGAAATACTACATGACATTAACATGGATTTACTTCAACATCACCTATCGAAACAACAGAGACACATATCGTATAACACGACCTACAACAACTCTTTACATCCTCACACCCTTCAACAACTCATACGGTTCTTTTGTGAGATCACATCAGACACTCACGCAACTCAACAACCTACCAAGAAATTTCAAACACGTAGATAACTACAGAACATTAAAACACGAACTCTGGAAAATATACCAACAAAGTTAAGATACTATTAACACTAATATACACATCACAAATCACTACCATCCATTGCCTACATCCCGTACATAAACAGTAGCAACAACATAAATACTGAAGGCTAAATCCCACTCTCTTCATAAAAGCTGAACCAAGCTTCGAAGTAGGTGGGATTACCTTGCCTCACTCATCTACAAGTAATCATTATAAACAAATCAGAAATTTGTTTGTATAATCACTCTTTCTCAAACATCTGCATGTTGTACTGAATCCTTGTAAGGTACAGAAAATATATCTCATGTATATATACGTAAATACTGTGTATGGTAATAAACCTTGTCACTGTGAAAAAAATTACTACTACTATTATTATTATTATTAACATTATTATATTAGTCATTCATTATACAGAAAATTCTGTAAAATCTTCATTGTTAATATTAGAACATGTGTGTTGTAAATACATAATATAGAGGCAAAAAGTACTGTTAAAATTTTTAATTGAAATCCAATGTAGAAAATTAACCAGATATTCTGCACTTAGTGCTGAATTTTTTAAAAATTATAAGTTGGAATGTCATTCAATATGATTATTTGCATACTGTAAGTTTTAAAAAATATTTTTTTTTAGAAATTATTATTATTTAAAAATATTATTAACTTGCAGATATCTGTTATTCACAATTGTAATGTATTATAAATATTATATATATATATAAGAAACATCGTATCACTATAAAACGACTATTATAAAATCAGTTAGCTTTGAACTGTAGCTACAGTGCGTGTTGAAGTTCTATTGTTAAGTAACTGCGTGCGTCTGATTTCACGCGTGTGCCAATATCGGATAGCAGAGCTGAAAGTGTCCGGTAGATTATAGCTGAGGTTATTATTTATGTGATGAGGGTCCATAACAATTTCCTTAGACTCGACTATGCGTCGCTCCACCTCGTCACGGCATGTATGAAGGTTTGAGGTTGTTGTCCAGTTTATCTCTTGTTGACGGCCTTCATCATTTGTGTTTACTGAAAACAGTACATGGTTTGACAGGGCACTTGCTCTAGTTCTTTTGTTGGCAATGTCTCTCTGGTTTTCTTCTAGACGTACGAGGATGGATTTTTTAGTTTGGCCATAGTATTGCTTCCCGCAGTCACATGTGATTTTGTACACTCCTGGGAATTGTAGATGGTTGTGAGCTTGTTTGTATTTGCTTAAAATCGATCTTAGTTTAGAGTAGAGAAACAGGTTTTCATGTTGAACTTTCTTAAAATTCTTCTTAGTTTCGTGGAGAGCGAGCTGATATATGGTAAGGAGATATAACCTTTTGGATTGTCTTGTGTTTCTGAGTTGTTTTGATGGCGGTGGTATAGATGCTTATTAATAGTTTTCGACGAGTAGCCATTACTTGTGAAGGTTCTTTGTAGATGTTGTAGTTCATGTTTTAGATCTTCATCATCTGACAATATAGATCTTGCACGATGTGCTAGGGTTGAGATGATATCCACTTTCTGTGCAGGATAGTGATGTGAGGACGCATGCAGGTATCTATCTCTGTGTGTAGATTTTCTAAAGATTTATATTTTAATAGAATCAGATGACTTAGTAAGTCTTACGTCCAGGAAGGGAAGAGATCCATTTTCTTCAACCTCCATTGTTAATTTGATATCTTGGTGGAAGTTGTTTAAATGATTTTAAAAAGAGTGAAGGTTATCTGTGGCATGGTTCCAGATAAGAAATATGTCATCTACAAATCTTAGCCAAATTTTTGGTTTACGAGTAGCTGAGGAGATTGCCTTTTGTTGGAAATCTTCAAAAAAGATGTTAGCTAATATAGGAGACAGGGGGCTTCCCATTGCCAATTCTTTGTTTTGTTTGTAGATTTTCTTCTCGTATTGAAAGTAGCCGGAGTGAACACAGTGTGATAGCATGGAAAACATCTTTTTTGAAATCTTGTTCTTTAAAATACCGAGAAGCTCCTGAATTGGTACGTTTGTAAAGAGGGCCACCACGTCAAAGCTCACCATGATATCTGAAGGCTGAAGTTTGAAATTTTTTGATTTTCGAGACGAAATCTGTTGAGTTTTTTATATATGAAGAAGAATTTCCTGTAAAACCTTTTAAAGATGAAGCCAGAAACTTAGATAAGCTGTAGGTAAGCGAGTCAATACTATCTACTATTGGTCTCAGTTGGTAGTTTTCCTTGTGTATCTTTGGGAGACCATATAACTTTGGGATGAGTGGATGTAAAGAGCGAGCGGCAAGGCATATGTTTCCTGGAAGTACTGTGGCTTTTTGTAAGAGGTTGTTTGTTTTGTTAAGTATCTACCTGGTTGGATCTCTCTCAATTTCCAGGTGTGTATCTGATTCTAATAATGCCAAGATTTTTTCATGATAATCTGTTTTATTTATCACTACAGTTGCATTGCCCTTGTCAGCTTGTATGATAACGATGTCTATGTTGCTATATATAACCACGATGTGTTATATTTGCAGTATTGTTTTTATAAAGTTTTATCACATTTTTGCACATATTTGTAATGAATGCGTCTCTCAGATACACGCAACTTAGGCTGCAATTTTTCAGAACGCGACATATGCAAGGTTAAGTGATTTCGAAATGTCGTCTATTGATCGTCTCTTTTCCTATGCTTTCTCTCTCTCTCTCTCTCTCTCTCTCTCTCTCTCTCTCTCTCTCTCTCTCTCTCTCTCTCTCTCTCTCTTTGCCTTTGAAACCGAGGTAATTATTGCTAGTTTAACCTTATCGGAGGGTTTAGTAATTGCTTGTATGTAGTCGCAACGCGGAAGGGAGCGGACGTGTCCAAAGTCGCTCCTGCCTAAAGTTGAATATTGTGCGGTCTAATACTCCAGTCAACCTCAAGTTTTATACCTGCTTAACCGTAAGCACTTGACCTATCGCGATATAAAATTAGTTTTTTAAATTTGTGAAGCTAGGCAAAGTTATTTTTAATTTTAAAAATCCTCTTTGTTACCTTCTTTATTGCCACAACGGTATGCCCTAGAGTACCAAGAAATTGTGATAGCTTACGTTTCCCCGGATTCTCCCGAAGCAATCGCCAGTAAAACCCCTAGCATATCACCGCCAGCAGCTGTTCAACGCCTGAGCTCAGTAGGAATCAGTCCAAGGTCGTAGGATTACGATAATCAAGGAAAATATGCCAGTCACAACTTCAGAGAAAGTAAAGAAGCAGCCTCAGAAGTGCCCCACCCCACCCCGAACAACAACGGGCAAAGGTCAGTACTCGTCTCTCTCTCTCTCTCTCTCTCTTATGCCAAAGTTGTAGCTAATACCTCTGCTCGAATTTCTAGTACTGGGACTACTACCGCAAGAGAAAATCTATAGCTAACCGACGGGTTTCCTGAAACAACGGAATAGTAATTTTCGTTATCGAAAATCTCCACTGGAAAAGTTTCTAGACGCAGAAGCGCAGCATGTTCCAGCAAAAAATATAACTCACATTTCAAGAGTTGCCGGAACCGCAGAAACGTACTTTAACAATGCATCTTGGTCTGAGACCTTACATCGGAGTCTAACCATGGGAGCATGGTTAGACTAAACATGAGCATGCCATGGGAAAGTCTCACCAAGGCAGGAGCGGATGCATTATTACGTGAACGGTACCGCGTTTCCATTCGCAGCAGGATGTGACATCGCCGTGACATTAAGCTCAGCTGGCGTCTCAGCGACGATAACTGCCCTACAATAACTTTTAGCGGTTCCCGTATCTAGTACGGTCGCTTCGAGGAATGCGGCAGACTACACAGAATCTGCCGCATGAAATAGATCCGTTGCCTGAGGAACTGTATATGAAGTAAACCACGCACAAATAAGAATCATTTTTGCTTGCTATCATCACACATAAACCCTGTACATCATGCCTCCATATCTTTCCTACGGTTATGGTACAGTCGCTGGCGGGAAAAGCAGCTGAACACCGTATGAATCCGCCATACGCAGAATTCAAACCAAACACACACACATCCAAACATGCGGCACGCAGTATCTAAGAGAAAAACTTTTATTTATTGCAAAACGAACGCTGCACATCACGAACAGTAACTTACTCCCTGCGGCTGGCCAACCACGAGGACGAAGATGGCCAGTAAGTATGACAAATGTGGTTAGATGGCGTTTTTAGTCAACGTTGTGATTAGCTGGCTTTGATTCAAACCAAACACACACACATCCAAACATGCGGCACGCAGTATCTAAGAGAAAAACTTTTATTTATTGCAAAACGAACGCTCCACATCACGAACAGTAACTTACTCCCTGCGGCTGGCCAACCACGAGGACGAAGATGGCCAGTAAGTATGACAAATGTGGTTAGATGGCGTTTTTAGTCAACGTTGTGATTAGCTGGCGATTACATGCGGCCGAAATAGAAAAAAACAAGTATGTACCATAATTCCCTCGATGAGTCTAAGGACTCCTTTTAGTTGCCCGTAATAATAATAATAATAATTCAAAATACAATATGTTTCAGCCATTATTACAATGGATAAGAATAAAGCACTAATAATAGCCTGGGTGAGAGATGTCTTGTAACATAAAGAAAGAGGCATTATCGTCCCTTCATCTAGGTTATGCCATCGTTTTATTGGTTAAATTTCAGTGTCTGCATAATTAGTGAATGACATCATAATTATTTAGTAAATTACATGAACAATCGAGCACAATTTGATATTTTTATAAATTACCTCCCTTCTAGCCAATTCTATATCATGAGCTTATCCGATTATTCTTAAATTTTCATTTCAGTGTTATATTTCACTGTTTTTCGTTCAGTTTCACTCTTTCAATTTTCATCTCTCACTGAAGAAAGACCGATATAGAGGAAGAAAATATTTTTGTGCATCTTGAGAGAACTGTTTATATACGGTATATGAGAATATACGTTTAAGCTTACG
Source organism: Typopeltis vanoorti (assembly GCF_054136105.1). Classification (NCBI taxonomy): domain Eukaryota; kingdom Metazoa; phylum Arthropoda; class Arachnida; order Uropygi; family Thelyphonidae; genus Typopeltis; species Typopeltis vanoorti. The sequence continues at coordinate 22,937,695 of NC_143567.1, read as the reverse complement.
AGCAATCTGACCATACTTGTGAACTGAACTGCAACTTCAGACATGAAAATCAATTTAATCGGAAGCTGATAGAATAACAGAATTCCATCCATCTTATGGAAAATTCCGTTTTAGATAACTGCGGTGCTCTTCTATATTGCGTTCGGCATTCAGCTAAGTATGGTGATTTATTCAACCAATAAATGCTATTTTTGGACAAGAGTTACCTGCAAGAAAACTGCATATTATTTTGTGATTTTCCAATAAGTTTCACAAGATATTAATGTTTCTGTACCTACAATTGTCACTTCTTCCGTAAATGTTACCTTACTAAGAGCTGCATAGTCCTTACGGTCACTACTAAAAATATGCAAGGAAGTCAAAAAAAAAGCTGCGAGTCCAGTGACCGTATCTATGAGGGCTCATCTTACATGGTTTGATTTGATGTACATGTTAATATATTAGTCTCCTAAGTGAACGAACTAGTTAGTATATTGGTACCGTAATTGGATATGATATTTGAGTTATAACGATCTCTTATACTATACGTTTACAGTAATTGTGAACATTGTTTTGTCCCATGAGGTAGTCTCTGAATCTTTTTCTGAATGCATTAGCTGAGGTTATAGCTTTGATTTCATTTGGGAGTTTATTGTAGCTGCTTTTCGCTAGATATTCGAAGGATTCATGAAAAATTTCTTTGTTTGCCTTGGGTACTTCCAGTATGTTCCGGCCATAGTCTACATTATATACCAAGAAACTTTCAGAGTTTCTTTTTACGTATAGTAGATAACTATAGAGATATAATTTCTGTATTCTTGTTGAGAGGCTTATACGCTGGTTAAACATGATAACTAATATTTAAGGAATTGACAGCGTATACTAGAAATATAGATTAAATAAACTTTAATATATACTTTCCGATATTTCGGCGAACGTCACGTTGCCATCTTCTTGGGAACTTACTACAAAGACACGTGCACACAAGTACTAATAACAGCAAATGAGACTGAAGCTAGGAAGCTAGCGTTTTCCTAAAGTCCTGATGGTGTCCCCTGGCGGGCTATATTGGTAGTTCTTGGCCTTTGGGCTGAAGTTCTTCTGATAAAAGTTTCCCAAATTTGGGGCAGTTTCATGCATCCAAATTTGTTGAGGTTTGGCATGTTCCTAAGGTCTGAGGCTGATTCCATGAATAGTCTTTCATACTTGAACTTGCTGCAGTGTATTACTGTGGCTTTCTTCCATCTTATTCTGTGGCGAGTATCCAGAGCGTGGTCTGCAAGCCCAGAGTGGCTGTACTGGTGAAATCGGATGTAATCCTTGTGTTCTGAGATTTTGATATTTGCTGTCCTGCCTGTTTGGCCAAAGTAGGACAGTTTACAGCTGCAAGGGACCTGGTATACACCAGGTAGGTCTAGGGGAAGTGGTTGGTCTTTGGTGGAGCGGATAAGGGATGCCAGTTTTCTATGTGGTCTGTAGCAAGTGGTCAAGTCATGTTTTTTTAAGATTTTATTGATTTTTTCCGAGGTGCCTCGGATGTAGGGAATAGTGATGGTTTTAGAGTAATCTTTTTTGTGAAGGGGAGGGGGTGGTGGGTTGTGGATAACTGGGTTAAGTATTTTTTGGATTTTTTGGAGGGGGTAGCCGTTGGCCGAGAAAGTGTCACGGATGTGATTTAGTTCAGTGGTTAGGGCTTGATCATTAGAACAGATTATTTTTGCCCTGTTGAATAATGTTTTAATAACTCCATATTGTGACATAGTGACTTATTGTTTTACTCTTTTTCCAGGGTGAATTTGATTCTAGGGTGTTGGTTGTTCAAGTGTGTTAGGAAGGAGAGGAGTGAATCCGGGCCATGTGGCCAAATAGCGAAAACATCATCAACGTAGCGAAGCCATATGGTAGGTTTTTGTGGGGCTGAGTTTAAGGCTTTCTCTTCAAACATCTCCATGAAGAAGTTGGCCAAGGGTGGGGAAAGTGGTGAACCCATGGCTGTCCCCTCTATCTGTTTGTAGAATTTTTCCTGCCAAACGAAATAGCCTGAGTTCATTGTAAACTGAAATACGGCTGAGATATCGGGAGGAAATTTAGCTTGGATTAGCTCTAAGGTTTCTTTGAGGGGGACATTCGTGAATAGGGAGGAGACATCAAAACTGACCATTATGTCATTATGTTGGAGTGTAAGGTTTTCTATACTGGCTTTGAAGTGGACTGAGTTTTTTATGTGTGATGGTGTATTGCCAGTATAGTGTGAGAGCGCTTTGGCTAAATGCTTGGCTAGTTTGTAAGTGGGGGAATCAATGCCATCCACTATGGGACGTAATGGCACATTTTCTGTGTGTATTTTTGGGAGACCATATATGCGGGGGGGGGTCTAGAGTTATAGGGTTTTAGTCTGTTGGTCACCACCACAGGCCAAGAAGTTGGATTTTCTTAGAAATTCTAAGAATTTCTTAGAAATCACCTCGGCCGGTAATTTCTAAGAAATTACCGGCCGAGGAATTAATGATCCAAATTGAACGCGGAATTCGCCAACTTCCAAGCCACATCGCCAACGATATTCTATTGGATGTAGCCTGTGTTCTCAAAAAAGCAAAACCTCCAAAATCCAACATATCTATTAGTGAATACAAGTCACTACAAGAATTGAAGAGAAACAAAGAAATAGTAATCACCAAAGCGGATAAGGGGAACGCCACTATGGTACTCAACCGTAATGACTACACAGGTAAGCTCAAGGCTTTGCTATTAGATCGATCCACTTACCTCCCCATTAATTACAATCCCACCAACTCACAAATTAGAAAACTCCATAGGCTCCTTAAGAAGGTCACTTCTTGGCCTGTGGAGGTGACCAACAGACTAAAACCCTATAACTCTAGACCCCCCCGCATATATGGGCTCCCAAAAATACACAAAGAAAATGTGCCATTACGTCCCATAGTGGATGGCATTGATTCCCCCACTTACAAAATAGCCAAGCATTTAGCCAAAGCGCTCTCACACTATACTGGCAATACACCATCACACATAAAAAACTCAGCCCACTTCGAAGCCAGTATAGAAAACCTTACACTCCAACATATTGACATAATGGTCAGTTTTGATGTCTCCTCCCTATTCACGAATGTCCCCCTCAAAGAAACCTTAGAGCTAATCCAAGCTAAATTTCCTCCCGATATCTCAGCCTTATTTCAGTTTACAATGAACTCAGGCTATTTCGTTTGGCAGGAAAAATTCTACAAACAGATAGAGGGGACAGCCATGGGTTCACCACTTTCCCCACCCTTGGCCAACTTCTTCATGGAGAAGTTTGAAGAGAAAGCCTTAAACTCAGCCCCACAAAAACCTACCATATGGCTTCGCTACGTTGATGATGTTTTCGCTATTTGGCCACATGGCCCGGATTCACTCCTCTCCTTCCTAACACACTTGAACAACCAACACCCTAGAATCAAATTCACCCTGGAAAAAGAGTAAAACAATAACCTCCCCCTTCCTAGACACACTAGTCACCCGCCAACCTGATGGAACCTTGGTTTTCTCAGTTTATAGAAAACCCACCCATACAGGCAGATACATTCACCAACAATCCCCCCCCCCCCTCACAACAATATGGAGTTATTAAAACATTATTCAACAGGGCAAAAATAATCTGTTCTAATGATCAAGCCCTAACCACTGAACTAAATCACATCCGTGACACTTTCTCAGCCAACGGCTACCCCCTCCAAAAAATCCAAAAAATACTTAACCCAGTTATCCACAACCCACCACCCCCTCCCCTTCACAAAAAAGATTACTCTAAATCCATCACTATTCCCTACATCCGAGGCACCTCGGAAAAAATCAATAAAATCTTAAAAAACATGACTTGACCACTTGCTACAGACCACATAGAAAACTGGCATCCCTTATCCGCTCAACCAAAGACCAACCACTTCCCCTAGACCTACCTGGTGTATACCAGGTCCCTTGCAGCTGTAAACTGTCCTACTTTGGCCAAACAGGCAGGACAGCAAATATCAGAATCTCAGAACACAAGGATTACATCCGATTTCACCAGTACAGCCGCTCTGGGCTTGCAGACCACGCTCTGGATACTCGCCACAGAATAAGATGGAAGAAAGCCACAGTAATACACTGCAGCAAGTTCAAGTATGAAAGACTATTCATGGAATCAGCCTCAGACCTTAGGAACATGCCAAACCTCAACAAATTTGGATGTATGAAACTGCCCCAAATTTGGGAAACTTTTATCAGAAGAACTTCAGCCCAAAGGCCAAGAACTACCAATATAGCCCGCCAGGGGACACCATCAGGACTTTAGGAAAACGCTAGCTTCCTAGCTTCAGTCTCATTTGCTGTTATTAGTACTTGTGTGCACGTGTCTTTGTAGTAAGTTCCCAAGAAGATGGCAACGTGACGTTCGCCGAAATATCGGAAAGTATATATTAAAGTTTATTTAATCTATATTTCTAGTATACGCTGTCAATTCCTTAAACATTAGTTATCATAATTTCTGTAGTGGTAGAATATTATGCATGACAAACAGATCGTTGGTTAAATGTGCAAAGTCAGTAGTGGTTATGGCTCTAATTATTCTGATTTGTATTCTTATTAATGGACGCAGGTTGTTGTAATAATCTCCACCCCAACAGGTGATGCCATATTGCACTGAGGAATTTACCCAAGAATAGTATAAACATCTTAAGAATGCTGCATTTACAATTTTTTTTAACATAATATATTCTATTAATTATAAACCTAAGCTTATTTGTTAAGAAAGTGGTGGGGGAATTCCACTTCATATTGCTCTCGATATGCAGTCCCAAATACTTGACTGATTTTTTTTTTTTTTTTTTTTTTTGATTAAGCTATAGTTACAATTTAGGATGTCACTGCATTTCCTTTCATGCCATTTTATGGGCATGAAAGGAAATGCAGTGACTCATGGTCTAGCTTATCTGTTAACGTGAAGTACATATATCTCGTTTTATAGGTATTAATTTTAAGTTCCATTATTGCTAAACCATTTACTTAGGTTTAACATATCACTATTAATCCGATTTTTTAGATCTTCAAGGGTTGTTTCGGTATAAATTAAGTCGTGTCGTCGGCGAAGGATATCATTTTGACAAAAAGTATGTATTTACATAAATCATTAACATATATTAAAAATAAGATGGATCCTAGTACAGATCCTTGCGGGACTCCGTATTTTATTATTTTTGTTGTGCTATTGAATGTGCCGTAGCTGGTATATTGTTTTCTGTTATTCAGATAGGATCTGAACCAGTCATTAGTAATTCCTCTGATGCCGTATTTGGACAATAGTATGCCGTATTTGGGCAATAGATCATGATGATCACAGTCTAACATGATCTATTGCTACTGAAAATGTCCAAATACGGCATCAGAGGAATTGCTAATGACTGGTTCAGATCCTATCTGAATAACAGAAAACAATATACCAGCTACGGCACATTCAATAGCACAACAAAAATAATAAAATACGGAGTCCCGCAAGGATCTGTACTAGGATCCATCCTATTTTTAATATATGTTAATGATTTATGTAAATACATACTTTTTGTAAAGATATCCTTAGATATATCAAGAAAAACGTGTGCATTCCTTTATTTATTCCACTAAAGACTATTTTATGAAACTCCAATAGCGCTTTTTCGGTATTGTGTTCAGATCTAAACCCATAATTATTATTTGCGTAGAAGGAAGTGGTATTTAAATAACTATTTAACCGTGTTTTTATTAGAATTTCAATAACCTTTGAGATTGTGGATAGATATTGGTCTGTAATTTTTATTTAATATCTGTTACTTCCTTCATATAGAGATACAACTGAAGCAGTTTTCAAGTGTTCCATAAATTTACCGTCTTCAAAGGATTTATTAATGATATTTGTAAAGAACTGTGATTTGTATTTAATGATAATATTTAGTTTCCATTTATATTGCCACTTCCCATTTTTTCCTCCTTTTTTTAATCTGATTACTATACTCTTTACCCCTTCTTCGTTTACTGCGCGTATATACATGGAATTCTTAACCCTCCTACCGGCCGAGGTGGATGAAATAGCCAGACTACCTCGGAATTTTTCATGAATCAAAACTTCATTGGTATTCTATCTTTTATCAAGTATTTATCCCCCTCTGCCGTTAATCCCTTAACGGCGATTTTAGAGCCATTAGCGGATTAACTCTGGTGGAGGACTTTTGAGTCACTTGTCTTTACATGTACTGTGTTACTTGGAATTTCGTTTTCTGTTCTAGGATATTTGATCGTTTTTTTTTTTTTTTTTTTGTACAATTTATTATTTGTGTGTCTTTCCAAAAATAGAAGTTTCACATCTGTGAAAATAAATAATCAATCCTGAAATGACCAGGATCAGCCGTTGTCAGCAAAACGCTTACCGTATTTACTCGAATATAACATGCCCTCGCGTGTAACTCGCACCCCTGATTTTATTTTACGAAAAAAGACATAAAAAAGTTTTGCATATTACCTCGCATACGAAAAATGTTTAAACATGTTCATGTCGAGGGAATAGTAATTTGCTCCCCTGGGTGACAACATGTCTTCCCCAACAGCCATTATTCTGCACTGCAGATGCAAGAAAACCAAGTGTAGTTTTATTGTATACCTGAATAAGGTACAGAGGCTTTTGCAGTCTGTGTAATATATTTCTCAACAAATAGTGTAATTCATTAGTTAGAGCAGTTTTGATTCCAACTGTCTCTAATTGCACGATTATTGTCCCTCCCACAGAAACTACGCTGTAGAAACTCCAGCAAAACCATATGTTGCACTTAAACACAGTATCTAACTAAAATCTATTGTCCAATTTTTCAATTACATGAAATAAGTGTTTGTTTTATTGCATTTGAAATTCTCGGTGTCATTATGACAGATCACAAAGACTAACTTCAAATAAAATTCTACCACGAATTTAATCATGCTATATAATTACGGTGACCACACGTCCTTTATTTAAGAGCACAGTCCTTTATTTCACTACTCTGTCCTTTAGATTTTTTTTTTTCTAAAATGGCCATTTTGTCCTTTATTTTATGAATTGAAATAGTAAATTGAATATTGATGCCAACATATTTAAAGATGCAATTCATAAATTTTACCAAACCTTCATTGATTATTTAAATAACTGGGACAGCTCTTTCGTGGAAATGGGAGTACTTGAATGGGTCCTACTACGAGAAATCCCTCTGCTGGCGAAGATCGAGGAACATGTTTTGTTCCATTTATGTTTAAGTTCCAGTCACTGGAACTTAAACATAAATGACGGCGAACTATTCCATGAAGTGTCGTGTATTAAAAGTTATGTCACTAGCGAAAAGATCGAGAGAATGGTGACAAAAGGACGAATCCTGCTGACGTAGATGGGTTCAGATTTTTAAATATTTCGCAGATAAACATGTATCTTTTAAAAACATTTTAAAATCGTTTTATTTTGCTCATATCTCCCTCGATCTAATGTCCCCACTGAACGAGTATTTTCATTAGTGAACAATATGTGGACCAGTGAAAAAAAAAAACAATTGAAAATCGAAACATTTAAAGCATGCATTTATACCAAATGGAACTTCGACATGAATTGTATACAGTTTTATGGATTTTTTACACAAGAACCTGATTTATTTAAAAAAAAATTCATTCTTGTGAAAAGTATAAAAATTAAATTATTTTAAGTATCAATATGATTGTTTAAAATGATGCTTATATTTTTACAATAAACATTATAAAGAATTTTTTAGTTTTTTCAGTGAAATAAATAAACGCAACCTGTTATTTATTTATTTATTTATTATGAAACAATTTCTGATTTGTCCTTTATTTTCTCCAAAAAAATATGGTCACTAAACATATAATGCGTGTGTGAGTTCGCCTGCCAGCTCAAAAGCAGACAAGCAGGAATAAAATTCAACCAAGGGTTGAAACTTTGTATGAGTTGATCCTGCCGGTAACGAAAAGTTCCGTCAGAACGATAAACGACACTCCGTCGTGAATGTGTTAAAACTAAGAAATATATAGCGAATGTTGTTATAACAGTTTCAGATGTTATGGAATTCGGTTGAAGAGAATTAGCATTTCAACTCAACACTTGTCGGTTGCCTTTGTATCTGAGTCGCGTGATCTTTTGTTAATACTCCACCAATCATATGCAAGTCTTCATAGCTGCTCTCTCGTCTAAAACATAATTTAACGTGTACGTATTGTAATAATTAAAAAAAAGTTGAATTTATAAGCATATAAAATGATATCACATGTAAATCGTTGACGTGCCAGCAAAATTCTCGGATGTGTCCAGCAAATTTCTCCATCTCTGGCACGCATGCCATCGGTTCGCCATCTATGTTCTATACCATCGCTCCGTCAAATATATGCAGAAGACAAACCTCTATTAAAGAATTTAATAAAATAATGAGCAACCCACTTCTGTCTCTCCACCAGCCTCTCATAAATCCATCTAATCTTCGCCTAAAATCAAGAAATTCATTCTGGTCCATGGCCGAACTCAACTCTCTTCCTTACCATCAACAGCTGACATGAGGCTTACTGATCAGAATATGATCAGAACTAACCAGAGTAAATGTGGCTATATATATATACGTGGAGCCTGTCAGACCACCCTTAAATGATTGTTTCCCCCTTATTCCAGACGATTCCTCATATTGTGAATGACTGCCCAAGGCGCCAATTTCGTGGTGCTGGAATCCAAGATATCCACGAGGTGACGAATGAGTCCCTGGATTTGCTTTATAGACTGGACATTGAAAAGCAGCTGCTTTGTATTCCTTCTGCATAAGAATAAATAAATAAAAATAAGTATGCCGTAGAGAGTTAGAACAACAGGGAAGGAATTTACCATAGAACTAGGAGTGATGCTTGAAGATCTGATATCACCCAAATTATTTGATTATATAAATAAATCCGAATCAGTCTTTGCAGGAAGTCAATATTTGTTCACCTTTCCAATTAGTTTGTTGTTAAACGAGATGTAATTTCTTGTGAAGAATTTTTCTCTGCATTCTGCTTGTTGATATGGTTGGGCATCATCCACGAACCTTGTGATTGTATTTAATATAATGGATATTACATTTCGTGCAATTATTAAAGCAGTGTGATTTGACTATAGTTATTGGTATCACCTCTGCTACCGTTTTTAAACAGTAATCATTGCCGTTTGATACTGAAGTGTATCTTTCTACACTTGCAATATCTTTTATTTTATCCAGAATAATCTTAACAAAGTGGGAATCTCCTGATTTCATGCTAATGCACCGCCTGCAGCAGAAAGCGTTATTATAATCGTCTTTCAATGGTATCAATGTTGATATTAAAATGTCTCTCCACTAAATCAAAATATCACTTTATTTATAATTAATGATATATGTTTACTTCCCTTCACGTGTTAGGCCCAGTAGCCTGTTACAGAGCTACTGGGATTAATTTTATTTTCATTAGCATTTTATGCCATACTCCTCCCGAGGATAAGATATAGTCCTAGGAGAGATATATGTACAAAATATAATATTTTAGATAACAAGGAAATTTCCTCGCCATGATTGAGTTCATTACCTGATTTTTTAGAGAAAGAATTGACTGCAAAATGTAATATTCTCTTTCTAGAACAAGGTTTTCAAACTTTCTCACTTTTTCGAGGAAACGAAATATCATGAAAACTTTCTATTCTACCACTTTTAGATAAAATATTAAAAATAATCAACGGATTGCTAAATAACTAAACGAAGTTACATTTACATTATTATTGCTTACATATATTCATTTATAATCTCTTTCTGTAGAATCACAATATATTTTACCTAAATTTTATTTTATTTTTTGTTTTAGTTTCTGAAATCACTACGAGAAGCTTCGTCCTCTGGGGGATTCAAAATGGAAATACTTCCTTCGAAACTGAAGAAACATAAAGATGAAGAATATAAGTCAGAGAAAGCATTCCTGCAACACGAATCATCAAAGAATTATACAGAATAATCCATCTGCAAAAAATTGAAAAGAGAGTTTTTCAATGCAAAAGAGAGCGAAAAAAATTTAGAAATTCAAACAAACCATAAACCTTTCTTCTGTTCAGTGTGCGAAAAGCAATTCGATCGCTGACAGAGTCTTAACTTCACTTAAGGGTTCACATTGAAAAGAAATCGTTCAGCCGTTCTTGGTGTGAAAAGAAATTTTCTAAGAAAAGTCATCTCAAAATGCATTCAATGATTCACAATGATGAGAAACCCTTCAGCTGTTCAATGTGTGAAAAGAAATTCGATCGCACATCTAGTCTTAAAAATCACTTAAGGGTTCACACTAACGAGAACCCATTCAGCTGTTCTTGGTGTGAAAAGAAATTTTCTAAGAAAAGTCATCTCGAAATGCATTTAATGATTCACAATAATGAGAAACCCTTCAGCTGTTCAATGTGTGAAAAGAAATTCGATCGCACATCTAGTCTTAAAAATCACTTAAGGGTTCACACTAAAGAGAAACCATTCAGCTGTTCTTGGTGTGAAAAGAAGTTTTCTCAGCGAAGTGGACTTGCAGCGCATTCATGGATTCACAATAATGAGAAACCCTTCAGTTGTTCAGTGTGTGAAAAGAAATTCGCTCGATCATCACAGCTCAAGAGTCATTTAAGAGTTCACACTAAAGAGAAACCCTTCAATTGTTCAGTGTGTGAAAAGAAATTTTCTCACCGAGGTAGTCTTAAATGGCATTCAAGGATTCACAATAATGAAAAACCCTTCAGCTGTTCATTGTGTGACAAGACCTTTTCTTTTACACATAGTCTCAAAAGTCACCTAAGGGTTCACACCAAAGAAAGAACCTTCAAATGTTCTGTGTGTCAAAAGATATTGTCTTCACGAGTTTTTCTTAAAAGGCATTCAATGATACACAATAACAAGAAACCAGTCAGCTGTACATAGTGTGAAAAGAAATTTTCTCAGCAAAGTAATCTTCAAAAGCATTTAAAGTTTCACAGTAATGGGAACCTTCAGCTCTTCAGTGTGATAAATAATTTTCTACTGCATAAGATCTCAAAAGGCATTTTAGTGTTTACATTCAAGTAACGTGAAACACCTATAACTGTGCGATGTGTGAAAAGGAATTTTGTCGACGAAGTTATCTTAAAAGTCATTTAAGGATTAAAAAGAATAAGAAAAACTTCTGCTGTTCAGTGGGTGAAAGGTAATTGTTCCTTTCATATTACCTCAAATTCACTTATGAGTGCACGGTAAAGAAAACCATTCAATTGTTCTGTGTGAGGAGAGAAATTTTCTGGGATGAAATCAACGTAAATGCAACTTAAGGACTTATCAAGAACAAGGAACCCACAAACTGTTTATAGTGTGAAATGAAGTTTGATGATTTTTTAATTATAAAAAATATTTAAGGATACATACAAATAGAAATGCTTCGTTTTTTTCACCACGGGCAAACAATTTTATGAAAATACACAATTGAAGAGGCACTCAACGGTTCCTATAAGAGAAAAGCCTTTAATTTCTAAAGTGTGTCTTGCAAATTTCTTCTGTTTAACAAACGATTATACACATCCATGTGGTGTTAGTCATGAGTAATCGATCTGTTTCATTTGTATGAAGAAATTTTTTCAGCAATCAATCCTTAACTTCCACTTGTGAAGAGAAATCTTACGTCTGCAAAAGGTGGACAGCAATTTACCACTTCATCAGTAGTTAAAATCCATCAGAGCAGTCATATTAAAGAATACCTTACATATGCTCATCCTACTTCTAGAAATATGAAAATCCGTCTAGGCCCTAGTCGTACTAAAACTCGTACGTGTTTCCAATGTATGGAAAGGTATGTTTTAAATCTTACACCCTGAAGATCCTTTGATTTGGGAAAATGGTAACGTTCAACCTCGTGCAACACCTAGTTAATCACTTTAATAGAATATATTTTTAGGAAAATTGTGAGAAAAATTCTTGACACGTGATTAAAATATATGCAGAAAAACTTTCTGCATATATCCTCTTGTTTGTAGTAATTAGTATTTGGTTTGAATATAGTTATTCACAGTGTAGAAAATCTTTATTTTGTGAATTGAAATAAATTTTCTTAAGAAATCAACTTTTTCATGTTAGTTTAGAATTTATTAACTGAAAACAAAGTTCATAATATATGTATTTCCTTCTTCAGTGACCTTATTATAGTTTTCAAATAAATACACACTGCAGAAGAGATCGAGGCAAAAAAAAATGTCTCCATGCATTCCATAAAAACTCATTAGTCTTATCCTAATCGTGAGGTGTCTAAATATTCTCGGCTTAAGAGAGGCCTACAATTGCTTGAAAGGTCAACCTATTGCGAATAGTATTTAGTTTCAAGAATTTATCTTATATTTCTATCACCATTGGTTTTCTCGATCTTCTCATCTCTTGAGAAGGTTCTTTACTACATTGCCTTACAGGACAACTAAAAAACGTTCAAATGTGCAGTCAATGAATGAATCTTCACACGATGATTTTAATAACTGCCCGAGTAACAAAAAACATGCGAGAAGAATATTCTTTACATGCGTATCTCAAGAAGCACTTGGATATCAAGAATGGTGATATTAAACCATTTTCTCCTTCTTTTACAGCTTTTATTTCATCGTTGAGGCTATATAAAATTGTTTACGCGTTTTAGTGAAATATTTTTGTTGAGGAATATTTCTTTAAAAATTATGATGAGCAAATTGCATATAGGTTTGTGTAAATTGTCTATTGGTTTTTAGTGAGTATACTTTATGAAACTGTAGTGGTAGAGAATGTGCGAGCAACTAAGCCTAATTTGAGTAGAAGCTTATTACAGTACTTTAGGTGTGTGTACGTTGTATGCGCAACTGCTTAAGGATTTCTGTCGCTAAGTGCTATGCTGCTCAATTTAGTTAAGAAATCCTAACATAAGGGGAGGGTTAGCGAGGGGCCAACCACCCCTCCTGTAAAAACCCTGTTGGTTATGAAACAAGCACTACAGAAACCTCGGAATTCGGACGCTTTGCAACGATGGTTACTAATCGTTTTGGGACCTGGAATATACGTAGTTTGATGAAAGAAGGAGCTCGTTTTAATGTGACGAATGTCTTACGACAGTATAAAATTGGTCTTTTTGCTGTGCAAGAGGCGCAATGGCCGGGACATGGCTCGACCCGCAATCAGGGGTACACACAATACTATAGCGGTGACGACAGAGGACGAAAAGTACTCGGAACTGCGTTTCTAGTTAGTGATAAATTTCTGCGTAATATTTTAGATTTTAAACCTGTGAACAACCAGCTGTGCACTATTAGAGTCAAGGGACGTTTCTAAAATGTGTCTATTGTTATTTGCCTACTGAAGAGAGCTCAGAGGAAGCTAAGATTGTTTCAATGAAGTGCTTGAGCGTACTTGTACTAATCTACCGTCCCATGACGTCAAGCTAGTGGTGGGAGATTTCAGCACGAAGCTGGGGAGAGAGCGTGTGTGGCGCCCTTTCATGGGTAGTGAGAGCCTACATGAGGAGTGCAATGATAATCGGATCCGACTTTCGAGTTTTGCCACCGCTACGGGATGCTTTGTAAAGAGCACTATGTTTGTGCATAAAGACGTCCACAAGCAGACCTGGAGATTGCCGGACGGTAGAACAGCTAACCAAATAGACCATGTACTAGTGTATCGATGTTACCACAGCTCCATCTCGGATGTGAGGAGTTTCAGAGCAGTTCTATGCCCGAAATCGTAGGCCAACAGAATTGCAGTTCAGAAGCCAGAGTGTCCTTCCATATGGTCGGCATGGGACCTGGACAAGTAGAAAACAGCGGAAGGCAAGCGGGCTTTCCAGTTAGAGTTGCAGAATCGTTTTGGGGAGTTACAGGAGGAAGAGGATGATCCGGATGGTATGTGGGACACCATATAAATACACGATTTATACAACTCGGCAGACGTCTCGATGGAGCTGCGAGCCTGGCGTCTTCAGTGGCTGGGGCACCTGTACCGTATGGGGGCCCCGAAAGGACCGTTAGACAAGTGTGGGAGGCCTGACTCCCAGAAGGAGATGGGCGGATCAGAAGAAAAGCCCTGCAGGCTGGAGACCAGAACATGGCGAACAGTTGCAGAAGACCGTGCCCAGTGGCGATATGTGGTGCTTGAAGCCAAAAGTCCCCCCCAGGCTGATAGTGCCTGGCTAATTAATGTAATTCATTGTTATATACAGATTTACCTTAACTTTGTATTTCTTTCCATAATGGCGATTATGTTATGTCTTTTCATGAAATGTCATCTCTCCATCTTCTTCTTTCACAGTCTTTCATATATGTAATATTCCCTTAGTGGTTACGTTTGTAAATCGTTCATCAGTTGTCGCATTTTGCCAGCCAGTGTCAGTTGTGTCTAACTTGGACAGCAAATATGCAGTTACAGGCTTTACAATATCCACAAATCCGACAATCTCCTTATAATACTGTTATTTTTTATTCTATCTCTTTTGTTGAAGAGAAACTGTTCTCTTCAAAGACCTTCACAACGTATTCTGCGGAATTTTGTGGTTGCACATATCTAATACACGTATTATCTAATACACTTAAATATCAAATGAATTAAAAAAGTTTCAAAATCTACAAATAAGAAATAGAGGATGATGATATCTCGTTGATTTTACTATTAGTACATAAACAGTGTGGGTGTGGAGAGAATACTGCTCTGATACGCATAGCTACATGAGTGTTCATGTAGCTATGCGTCATCCAAAACATGTTGTGATTCTCTTTAATATAATGGATATAAATATTATATGTAATTTTAATTTTTCTCTTTCAAAATTACTGATCGAATTAATATTTTTTGATATTTGAGTGAATCGGGAACATAGCATAGCTGTAAACAAATGTTCACAATTTCCCAGAAGATACTGCTTCTCAGATGTCCATAATGTAACATGGAATCCCAAATCAACACAACAATGAAATACTTCCGTCTCGTCTGTTAAGGGCATTCAATGTCAATAGAGAATCTTGATTTTGCTTTCAAAAATGGAGAGATTCTTTAAAAATTTACTAGTAGCATTGATAGTGATTTCGCTGTGCTTTCTCATAATCCTGCAAATTAAGAACAACAATATTAACAATTAATGATAGAATTAATACAATTATTATTTGTTTCAGAAATACAACTCAAAATACTTCGAAAATTATAACTAATCTTGAACATCCAAGCATCCTCGGACATCTACAGTCCGTTTAGCTTTCAAATACGACGTGCCCCTCCCTTCTCTATAATTCCTGCAATCAAACTTCAGTCGTGTGAGATTTTTTTGTGTGGATTTTTGTGATGTTTTCATGTGAATCGCTGGAGAATAACCCCTTTGGCGACGTATCCTTGCCCATTTCTGTTTTATTGGTATATAGCTGGGATTATTTGCGGCACAAAATCCCATATACGATTTGAAGGCAAGAGCTTTCATTATATAAGGAAAGAAGACTCTGCGTCTCATTTTTTCTTACTCCTATCTTTTGTCATCCATTATATATTTTTTTAATCGCATGAGACGCATTAAGCGATCCGAGATAGTTTTTTCTCGCTTTAGAATTCATCTTTTTGTTGGGAATACTGAAGAACAGCAATCCACATGAAATCGCCTTAGTGTGACTGAAACAGCAGTCATAAATCCATGGACAATTTAATGAGTGTTCGGCCCAGTAATGATTTTTTCCAGTCTGAAAAGAGAAATTGTAAAGACTTTTGTTCATATTCGTCAGATATCGATAATAACTCACTGCTGAAGTACGTGCACTTTAGAAGATATGAAGGATCTGATTGTTGGAGGGATTTTATGTTATTCACTCAGATTAACTTTGAGTGCTGAAGTTTTCAGCACAGTATGATTTAAGAAATCACACTTTCAAAAACCTCTTACATTAGGCATCTGTAGCAGGAATTTCACATATACAGACTATCTCAAATTACACTTGCGAACTCAAAAATAACTAAAAAAACCTTTCCAGGTTGATAGGCTGCTGAAAGAAATTTTCTCATTCGAAAACCTTGAGAGACGTCTAAGAATAATCGAATAAAAAAATCTTCAATTGTGATATATAACATGGTCACTGCTGGGAAATTTTCAATTAAAAATTTCACTACTGTGACCATTTTTATTTCAATAAAAGCGGATATGAAAACAGGCAGTTTGATCATCAAATGACACCGATACAAAAACATATAATTCACATTTACATGAGAAATCTAAAGATGTTGGAAATGTTCACATAAAATCAAATGTTTTCAACCTGTCTTCTCAGCAAATATCAGAAACCTACTCATAGTACAATGCTTTTTTACTATCTTTTTTTTTTTTTTGGTCGACACTTTCGTACTTTACTGATTGTAACAGTATTTATAACATTGAAAGAGTATATAACAATATTTATGGAAGACGTGAGTAGATATTGTATATTTAGTGAAACTCAGCACCAAATATCGAAATAATATGCACTCTTGGTGCAGGTAATTACTGTCAACATCTATATCTAACATTATATGATTGAGTAACACACCATACTTCGGTGAATGCTGAACGCGGTATTGTAGAGTATCGCCATTCTCCAAAATGGTGTTGTCCACAAGACGGATTGAACCAAAAACTTGCTATCGCTATATTTCTTAGATAAAATGTTAAAAGAAGTAGAAAATTAATCAACAGACTGATAAATAATCAAATGAAGTTAAATTTAGATTTTCGTTGCTTACGTATATTCATTTACAATCTCTTTCTCTAGAATAACAATATAATTCATTTAAGTTTTTTTATTATTTTGTTTAGTTAGATAGGGCTAAATGGCCTCGCCTACTCCCGTATACGGGAATAAAAAGGCGTTAGCTGATTTTTTTTTTTTTATATTATTTTGTTTTCGTTTCCTGTAACTACTGCGCGAAGTTTCGTCGAGTGCAGGATTCAAAATGAAAACATTTCTTTCGAAATAGGAGAAATATAAAGATGAAAAAATCAAGTCAGAATTTGCATTCCATCAATATGAATCATCAACGAAAATCACTGAAAAATCTATTTATAAAAAATTGAAAAGAGAGTTTTTCAATTCAAAAGAGACCGAAAAGATACTAGAATTTCAAGCAAACCAAAAACTCTTCATCTGCTCAACGTGCGAAAAGAAATTCCACCACTCAAATAGTCTTAAAATTCATTTAAGGGTACACACTAACGAGAAATCATTCAGCTGTTCTTGGTGTGGACAGAAATTTTCTCAGCGAAGTAGTCTTATAACACATTCAATGATCCACAATAATGAGAAACCCTTCAGCTGTTCAGTGTGTGAAAAAAAATTTTCTCAATCACAACATCTCAAAAGTCACTTAAGGGTTCACAATAAAGTAAACCTTTCAACTGTTCAGAGTGCGAAGTGAAATTTTCTCAGCGAAGTAGTCATAGAACGCATTCAAGGATTCACAATAATGAAAAAGCACACGGTAAAGTGAATCCCTTCAACTGTTCAGTGTGAAGAAAGAAAGTACAACGAAGAATCATCGTAAATGCAATTTAAGGAATTCATAAACATAAGAAACCTATAAGTGTTTAAGGTGTGAAATGAAGTTTGCAGATCCTTGTAATTATAAAGAAGATGCATGAAGATACGCATAGAAGAGAAATGCTTTTTTTCAACTGGGGTAAAAAATATTCTTAAAATACACAATTGAAGAGACACTCAAGAGTTCCTATAAGAGAAAAGCCTTTACTTTCTCAAGTTTGTTTTACAACTTTCTCCTGTTTAACAAACGATTACACACATCCATATTATCATACTCTCCAGAAGTCCATCTTTTTGATTTGTGTAAAGAAATATTTTCGGCAATCAATCCTTAACTTCCAGTTAGGCAAAATGAAAGTCCGTCTATGCCATATTCGTATTTCTTTGCAATGTATGGAAAGTTATGTTGTAAATCTTACACCCTGAAGATCCTTTGATTTGGGAAAAAGGTAATTTTTAATACCAAATCTTGAGATCAGAATACCATTCCAAAATTAAATGATACTTCAATAGATGCAACAGTTGTTAAGTTGGACAACTTTTTCACATTCATTTCTAATCAGTTTAGATCGTTCTTTTCGCTTCTAAGATTGTGCTTGTAATAATCCCAGTGAAACTACAAATGTATAATGAGGGAAAATTATACAGAATGAAAATCAACTACTATAGGAAGGTTTAAACAGGTATAAACTCCAGTACTTATTCTGTATGTGACATCGGAAAGATGCTTACTTCGTTTGCCATTGCTAAAAGACCAAGCATAAGTCATTAAGGCAGAACACATAAACTGTGAAAAGAACGAATCATGGAAATTGGGGCTATACAGAAATAACATGACAATTTTAAATTCACAAGAAAACTAAAGGAATGTCATACATATATATATAAAGGACTTCCAGGTTAAACATGTGTGAAGGATTATTAATAGAAAATAATAGATCACGAGGGAAAATAGTAAAAATATTTGAATATTGTGCATATTAAGGCAAATTGAAGCGGACACACTAATAATATATGGAAACAAATGCTAAGAAGATACCCAGAAATAAAAATGCGTGTGATATAACCAAGTTCACGAAACTATTTAGTTACGAAGGATGAACATGGATTAATTTGTTAAGTACTTTTCGTTTGTAGTAGGTTGACTTTAATTATTTTAAAAACTGTGAAGTAAAATCTTCATAGTTTTTACCATGCTGTGGTAAAAACTGTGCAAGTTTGCTTTTACAATTTGAAGTGTCTGTGTTTTTATAAGAGTGGAATGCTCAAAAACTCGAAGACTGTCAGAAGAGAGAGAGAGAAAGACACAGAGAGAGAAGTACACGAAGCAATTGCTTGACGTAATAGCCAAAAAAAAAAAAAAAAACGAAAACATCACGGAAATAAAGTGAACAAGAAGTTACAGATCTAACGTAACAACTGGAGATAGTCAGCTGATTCATTTACAATAATATATCATTTTAGTTACATTAAAAATAATCGGACAAATAATGACAAAATTTCATGCCGGCTGGGGCGTCGCCCTGTTAAACAAGGCCCCCGTTGTTTTCGCCAGGGAACCAGGGCGAACAGCGAAAAGTCAGCTACTGGAACAAATCTGAAAATAAACCCTAACTCAACATCACCAGAGTTAAAGATCGGTACTATCAACGTAAGAAGCCTCAATGGCAAAGAAATGGAGCTAGCTGAGGAATTAGATAAGTACCAGATCGGCATAATAGGGGTGACTGAAACAAAAAAGACAAAAACTGGCGAGATCTTTCTGAGCAATAAATACAGAATGTTATATTCAGGCAATGACAATCAAGGAAAAGAAGGAGTAGCCATAGTATTCAACACAAAATGCGAGGCTAATCTTCTTGAATGGCAGTCAGTCTCAAGTAGAGTAATGTGGGCAAATATGAGAATGGGGAACTGGACAATGAGACTTATTTGTGCCTATGGTCCCACAGAAGGTTCTACTAAGGTAGAAGTGGAGGAATTTTTTGACGCTTTAGAAAAAGCAACTGACACAATGAAAAGGGAAAAGTTGGTCCTTGTTGGGGATCTAAATAGCAGAGTAGGAAATGATTGTGAGACATACAAAAGTATTTTGGGAAAATTTGGAGAAAAGAGCAAAGTTAATAATAAGGCTAATATCTGTTGGATTTCTGCTCAGGACATGGACTGGTTATTACTAACACCATTTTCCAACATAAAAATGTGCACAAATTGACATGGAGAGAAGAGGCTAGGAATAAGAAAAGTCTCATTGACTATGTTATTGTCGATAGTGATGTCTTCTCCCTGGTGCAGGACACCAGAGTGTACAGAGGATTTGAAATTGGAAGTGATCACTATTTAGTCTTGAGCAGGATAAAATTGAATTTCATATTGAAAAGAATAACATGTAAGAAAGTTTTAAAGCGAATAAAAGTTGAGCAGCTCTCAGATGTGAACTGTAGACTAAAATACAGAAAGATTATTGAAAAGAAAATTAAAGAGTTTGAAAACAGGAACCAAACCTTGGAGATTCAGTGGCAAACCTTGAAGGAAACCCTGATTGATTCAGCCATTCAGGGCATGTGGTGAGGTTGTGTGCAAGGATAAAAAAATCAGAACTGACTGGTGGACACAGGAAGTTAAAGAAAAGAAGAAAGCATATCAAAAGTTCCTGGCAAATAAGTCAGCTTTTACTCTTACAGAATACAGAGACAAATGTAAGAAAGCTAAACAGTGTGTAAACCTAGCTAAACAAAAGTCATGAGAGGACTTTGGCAAGAATATAGAAAATAAATATCAAGAAGGTGGCGAAATATTCTGGAGGTTGTTGAAGAAGCTTAGGAATGGAGGAAAGAGTGCTGTAAAAGGAGTTAGAGATGATAAAGGTGACATGAAAACAGGAGAAAAAGATATTCTTGAAGTATGGAGTAATTACTTTGAAAAACTGCTAAATGAAACAAGCAGTGATGACAGCACAGTGATAACAAACACTGACCAGGCATGCAGTCAGGAATACATATCCATACTTGAAGTAGAAAAAGCCATCAAAGGCTTGAAATGTGGAAAGGCAGCAGGAGTAGATGATATTCGACCAGAAATGCTGAAGTATGGTGGTATAAAAGTCTTACAGTGGCTGCACTGCATAGTTCAGAAAGCCTGGACAGAGGGACGAATTCCCGATGATTGGAGTAGAGCTCTCATAGTACCCATATATAAAAAGGGAAATAAAACTGCATGTGAGAATTACAGAGGTATTTCCCTACTGAGTGTTCCTGGCAAGATCTATGCAAGTATACTTGAGAAACGGTTGAGAAGAATTGTGGAAGAAAAGCTTGGTGAAGAACAAGCTGGATTCAGGCCAAATAGAGGCTGTCAGGATCAGATCTTCACTTTACGACAAATAGTCGAGAAAGCATGGGAATATAATAAAGATCTGTATTTAAGTTTTGTCGATTTGGAAAAGGCATATGACAAAGTGCCAAGAGAGAAGCTATTCAATACGCTGCAGTTATATGGTGTCAATGGGGCATTATATCAAGCAATACTTAGTCTTTATTTGAGTTTTAAGTCAGCAGTTGGAATTGAAGGAAGTACAGGAAGATGGTTTAATGTTAAATCTGGTGTGAGACAAGGTTGTACATTATCCCCTCTGTTATTCATTATCTATATGGATCACATTATGAAGGAATGTGGTATTAAACGTGATATCAAAATTGGAGATGTTAATGTCAGCTGTTTGCTTAATGCAGATGATGTTATACTTCTAAATAAATCCGCTATAAGTCTGCAAGATTCTCTGACTAAATTGAATAGCTGTTGTAATAGATATGGTATGAAGGTCAGGAATAAAATGACAAAGGCAATGAAAATAGGCAGAATCATTGAAAATGTCAACTGTGTTGTGAATGGAGAACCTGTGGAACAAGTAAAACATTTCAGCTACTTAGGCACGATTTTTACTGAAGATGGTAAATTAAATATAGAAATAGACAACAGAATCAGCAAAGCTGGTATGGTGGGAAGTCAATTGAATAAATTCATATGGAATAAGAAAGAAATTAGTCGAAACACTAAATTAGCTGTATACAAGACAGTGTTCAAATCAGTTTTAACTTATGCATCTGAGAGCTGGGTCAGAAGTAAAACACTTGACCAAAGACTAGAGACTGCAGATATGAGAGTCCTGAGAAAGATTAGAGGCGTGAACAGATGGCATCAATGGCGATATCATATTAAAAATGAGGATATTAGGAAAGAACTTGACATTGTCAGCATCCAGGAATGCGTTAGCAGAGCTAATCTCAGGTGGTATGGTCACTTAAATAGAATGGGAGAGGAAAGACTAGCAAAACAAGTGTTCTCTGCCAGGTTCGCAGGAAAACGACCCTGAGGAAGTCGAAGATATAAGTGCCTTAGACGATAGAAATATAAGATCTGATAATGTTGGAGTCTTGGAGTCTTGACAAGTAACAGACTGATTTGGAGGAAAATTGTAGATAGGAAGTTAGTAATGATGTAATTTTTTCATGTCTTGTACACCCCTTGAGGGTACATGGCAGGAATTTGATGATGATGATAAAAATAATCCGTAATAATTTTTATATTTTCCTCTCATTCTTTAGAACCTAACAGGGTGGGCACTCTCATCTACTTACTACACAGACACAAAAAAACACTTCCCACACACATATACACAGAGAGAGAGAGAGAGAGAGAAAGAGAGAGAGAGAGAGAGAGAGAGAGAGAGAGAGAGAGAGAGACGCACACAAAGTATATACTTTAAACACGATTATTTTGAAATTTATTGCATTTAAAACTTTAAATGTATTTCATAAAATTACTCTTTTTTTCCTTGATGGAGATATAGAATTTTCCGTATGAATGAGATGATGTTAGTTATACAGTGTTCAGGAAAACAACGTCTTTCCAATAGAAGCAGACTAAATACAGTAAGTCAAACTTCCGTTTTTGTCCTGATAAATATTTCTCCCTGCTTGTGGAAACTTCTAGTAGCTAGTTTCTTTCATTTGCGTTTGAGAAAGACATTATGTCGAAAATGTTTTTAATTATTTTCATTTATTCTGTTTATTTTTTTAAACTGATGTAAGCAAAATGTTTAGTGATTATGTTTTAATTTAACAATAAAGTGAAAAGTATTTTGCCTTTGGTAAATAATCCTTCAAATTATTGTTATTACTGTAATACGTCATATGACATTTCGCTTTACGACGGACCGCGTATACGATGCTTTTCAATTACAACCATCGCCGATTTATACGGGGGGGGGGTGACAGAAAAGTTCTGTTTACAACCTAATGAAAAATCAATTAATTTTATGTCTTTTAATTATTCTAAAAGAAAAAAAAATTACAGTTTGATGAAACACGTTGTTAAAGTGTTTAAGATATGTCTTTTGTTGTGGTTACATCAGTTCTTTAACTCTGCTGAGGTCGTGGCTGATCTGAGAGATTCAAACAAATTGTTTAATCTGAAGTTATAAATATTCTAAATATTCTTATACATATCCAGTGTATAGCTTGGAGGTCATGAGTAGCTGTTTTTTTTTTATTATTATTATTTTTATTTACCGTTGAAAATGGCTAGAAAATATATCGATTGGATAATCCATCAGATGTTGAAGAGATTCAGCCATTTTGTTATTCGAGTCCGATGATGAGAATGATAGAGTTGGATGTGGAAGTGATATTTGATAGTCAGTCGTATCAGAGATACCGGGAACTCCGATGTCCGTATAGTATCTTTTGGGGGTTGTTTTTTTCTTTGTTTCTTTGTTCAATAATTTCTAGATCGTAAATGAATATAAATGAACCATCATATATTATATTTGCAGTGTTTTTATAAAGTTTTATCACATTTTAGCACATACTAATAATGAATGTGTCTCTCAGATACACGCGACCTAGGCTGCAATTTTTCAGACTTCGACATACGTAAGGTTAAGTGATTTCGATAATATGTCGTTCAGTTGTACAGTTCGAGTGATCGTCTGTTTTCCTATGCTCTCTCTTTGTCTTTGAAACGGAGGTAATTACTGTTACTTTAACCCAGTGTTTCTCAACGTTTTTTGGATCATGCGCCACCTCAACGCCTCAAAGATTTTGATGCTTCCCTTCTAGCATAATAGTCAGCCAAATTCTGAAAAAGTATAATATAAATATGTGTATGTACATTTTCTAATTGCCCCCCCTAAATATTCAAATGGACCCCTGTGGGGAGTACGCCCCGCGTTGATTAACACTGCTTTAACCTTAGGAGAGTTTAATAATTGCCTGTGTGTAGTCACGACGTGGAAGGGAGCGGACGTGTCCAAAGTCGCTCCTGCCTAAAGTTGAATATCGTGCGGTCTAATACTCCAGTCAACCTAAAGTTTTATACCTGCTTAACCGTAAGCACTTGACCTATCGCGATATAAAATTAGTTTTTTAATTTTGCAAAGCAGGCAAAGTTATTTAAATTTTTTAAAATACCCTTTGTTATTGCTACAACGGTATGCCCTCGAGTATCGAGGAGTTGTGACAGCTTACGTTTCCCCGGATTCGCCAGAAGCAATAGCCAGAAAACAACTAGTATATCACTACCAGCTGCCGTTCCACGCCCGAGCTTAGTAGGAATCGGTCCAAGGTCGCAGGTTTCTGGACAAAGGTCAGTACTCTCTCTCTCTCTCTTATGCCAACGTTGTAGCTAATACCCCCCCCCCCACGCAAATTACTACTATTGGGACTACTACCACGCGTGCAAAGGTACAGCTAACCAACAGCGTTTCCTGAGACAACGGAATAGTAATTTTCGCTATAGGAAATACCTCACTAGAAAAGTACCTAGATGCAGAAGCGGAGCATGTTCCAGCAAAAAATATAACTCACTTTTCAAGAGTTACCGGACCCGTACAAATGTACTTTAACAATGCATCTTGGTCTGATACATTAATTGAAAAGGGAATAAACATCGGAGCATGCCATGTGAATGTCTCACCAATCGCGCTAGCTCCCACAAAAGTAACAGTCTCAAATGTCCCACCGGAAATAAGCCATCAAATGCTTAGCGGATTACTGTCAAAATACGGTGCAGTGACAGGTAAAATTCGAACGCGAGGAGCCGCTACAACTAGGCCAGAATTAGCTCACATCAAGAGCTTTAGAAGACAGGCTCTAATGCACTTTTGCGACAACACAATCGACTCCTTGCCCCAAAATACTCAACACAAAAATAGATGCACTCTACACCTTTTATATTACTGTCGCTGCTCAATGCTTTTATGCCACGAAAAAGGTTATGTACGGAAGTTAAGACTTCAAGGAAATTATAACCGTAATCCGAAATCAATGTAACCACGACTGAAATAATTGAAGAGCTTTGTAAAAAGAAAAGAAAACTGGATTTTATCATTTAAATAAATTTGGCTATAGTTACTTGGGATCATTCCTCTTTAAATATGAAACGTAGCATATCAGGCAATTTTTTACCTTTCGATAATAACAACGCAACTCAAAAATTTTTCATGTGAGATGAACGACCGTTCGACAGAAACGAGTTCCTAACAAAATATCAATTTATTCAATAATTAAGCATTTTCCAAAATTGCGCAAATTTTCCAAGGTTGTGTAAAAGCATACAAAAGGTAAGATATTATTTGCGATGAAATTTCGCAATTTTGTCGCGGAGTGACTTCAAGGAAATTATAACCTTGATTTCTCTTTGTATATACAGCAAAACCAATTCTGATTATGTCATGGTAGATCTTAAATAGGTTTTTAAAAGGCGTAAGTTCGAAAACGACCTTTCACTGACGCATGTTGTTACCGGAAGCGTTGCAAATATTTTTAATAAGTTATAGATGTTAGGATATATCATTTTGTCACACTTTGAAACTGCATCAATGGCATTTTTGCATGGAGCTATTGCAAATGGTTTTTCAAATTTTTTATACCACAACTTGAATTCGGCGTTCAAAATTGCTGGATTTGTATAAGGCAAATCATTTGTATAAGGCATAAAAATCACACAATTGACGAAAATCTTCCATTGCACTTGCTGTTGGAGCATCTTTTCCATTTGGTAGAAGAGAAAAACTTTTTCAAAATGTTGCGGTGCCGGGTGAAACGATCCTGAAGTTGAGTAAATATTTGATCAATAAATGGAATGAAAATAGTTCTCCTGAAATACTCTTCTATTTTTAATTTGTTTTAAAATTTAATTTTTTTAAATTTAATTTATTTATTTTATTTAATTTATTTTTAATTTGTTTAATTAATTTAATTTGTAGTGGCAGAATGTTCATTGCATGAACATTGTGCTGCTATTTTTATTTATTTTTTTAAGTATCGATTTTATTTCAATAAATTTTACTTACTTATTCAATTTTAATTAGTTTTATTTGGATAATTAAAATATATAGATTTATTTGGTTAATGTCCCATCATCAGGGACCATCTGTGGTCCGCGACATTGTTTGAGAAACGTTGCTATAGGGTAGTCTCACCTTATGTGACCCCTAATTCATAAGTAACATAGAAATAGAAGACATGACACAACATAAATAAAAAAAATGAATTTTAATTAGGAAACGTATTTTGGGATATTTTCTAGTATTTTTTAACTTTTTCTTTTAGGGGGGGGGGGGGAGCAGAGTCCCTTGGCTCCCTCCCTGGGTGCACCACTGCCCCCGTATATACCCAAAAATGAGAAACTGGTTGACAACTACCAACCAATCATTCTTAGTAATCCTGTTATCTTATATGACGCAATAACATCTTAAATTGTATGGAAACGACTTCTATTGGGATTTATTGATCAAATATATTTTGGAAACAAATATGTTATACCAACTAGTTTCACCAACAAGGCACTTAAAGCTAAAAACTGTTACAAACTATATATCAGTCGATTCCAACTATATTTGACAAAACAGAACGCGTACAATACATGCAAAACGTGTGCATGATCTCATTTGTTGTTATTTAGGAACGTTCTATGATTGACACTATAATTCAGTTCATGTATATTTAGAGATCTAATGTGGGTCTTCCAGATCTCGTGCAAGATTAATCCTTGGTTCCTGTTAAGGTTTTGTACAGAACAGGCAACTGTTGTGGCTTATTTAATAACTCGGGAGCGGAAATCCTCCTCCATGTAAGGAATGGAGCTTTTTTCCCATTTTATGATAGGGTTAGTTCTTGAGAAATTGAACGATAGACCCGATTTTTCTTCTCTGTTATTGTTGACGTCTCCGATGTGTTCCCTTTGTCTAATCTCAAGGCTTCTTAAAGTCTGGCCGATATAATTTAAACCGCAAGAGCAGGGTATGTTGTAAACTCCAGCATATTTGAAGAAAGGATGGCTATCTTTTGGAGATCTTAAGATTTGCCTAGTCGTTTCTGTAGGTTTAAAAGTCACTCTTATTCTATGGGGTTTGAGGAGTCTTGTAACCTTATAAAAAGTCCCCACGTATGGAATGTCTTTGTGGGGGGTCAGAGAAAGGTATCTTGTGGACGTTTCTCCGAGGGTATTCATTCATGTTGAGGTTGTTAGATATCAGTGATAATCCATTTCGGAGATCTTGTTGATCTGTCGTAATGCGGAAGAGTCGCTTTTTTAGCATGTGTACAATGCTAAGTTTCTGAGAAATGTGGTGGGAGGAGCTAAAGTGCAAATAACGTCGTATTTGTGGGTTTTCGGTAAACTAAGAGGCTGAGACGACCATTCGTTTGCTTGTTAATTAGGGTGTCCAGAAAAGATAATTGGTTATCTTTATCAAGATCTGGAGTGAATTTGATTGTATGGTGTAATGAGTTGATTTTGTTTAGAAAATCAAACAGGTCCTTTTTTGTGGTTCCAAACGATGAAAATATCGTCCACGTATCTTTACCATATTGTGGGTTTAGGATCTACTTGAGATAAAATTTTACTTTCAAGATCTTCCATAAAAAAGGTCAGCACAAGACGGTGAGAGAGGACTAATCATTGCCAAGCCAGTCAATTGCTGAATATATGGTTTTATTCCATAAGAAAAAGTTAGATGTTAAACAATGAGGGAACAGGGAAGTGATATCTTGCGGAAACAAACTTCCTAAAATGTTGATAACGTCTTCCACAGGAATGTTAGTGAAAAGAGATGTAACATCTAGGCTTGCGAATAGGTCCGTATTGGAGATGGAAATGTTGTTCAATTACCCTACGAAATGTTGCGAAGTTCGTATGTAAGCATCCGAATTATAGATATTTGAGGAGGCTTGCAAGGTGTTCAGATAACAAATAGGTGGGCGAGTTGATGCCATCTACAATAGGGCGCAATGGTATTAAATCTTTGTGTACTTTTGGAGCGCCATATAGTCTTGGTGTTAGTGGATGCATAGACTTCAATCTTCGTTTTGAGTCTGTAAGCCAGTTTACCATGTGACGCAATAAATCGTTGGTATCATTGTGATTCTTTAATGCTGGATCTGTGATTAGGACACGGTAAACTGACGTATCTGATAGTAAGTTGCTAATTTTATCTTCGTAATCCCCGTGCAATTGCCCTTATCTACTTTTAATATAACGATATCTTTCTTTTTCTTTAAACTATACATTGCTCTTTTTTCCAGAGGGATCATGTTGGTGTTAGGAGTTCTTGAAGACGAGAGGATGATACTACTTTTTAATCTAAGATAGATCATTAGCTGTGGGTTCCAGTAACAACGAGACTGCCTTTTCTACATTACAAATGATATCCACTTTAGGAATATGATCAGGTGTTTATCGCGAAGTTGAAATTTTTCTTGGGTATAGTGATTTCTGGTTTTGTTAACACGTGAATTAATGTCGTGGCAGAGAAGGTTTAGATTTAATAGTCTATTCAGTTTAATTGTCACAGTTTTTAGCTTTAAGTGCCTTATATCAGTTATGTACCCTGAAGATGCCAACAGCCTCAGTTGGTGAAACTAGTTGGTATAACATATTTGTTTCCAAAATATATTTGATCAATATATCCCAACAGAAGTCATTTCCATAGTTTTTGTGGTCAAGAAAATACGTTTTAACATGAATAGAATCCATGGGGAAACCAAACAAAAGTTACGCCGTTTTGGATACCTTAAATGCAGAAAAGGCCAGACTATTAAATCATCTTAGTTTTTTGAAAATATGTTGGGACAACAACATCATTTCCAAGTTTCTATCTTTAAAGGAACAATTCCATTCCAGACAAGCTAAACATTTATTTTAAAACATCGTTGGCACTTTTACGTGAACGGATACAACACACTAGATTTCTATTAAGCAAAATAGATTTACAATGTTTTCAGTTTTTTTTTTTTTTTTGAAATTATCTCTAGTACTTTAGACCACGTTATATGGCTACTTTTAGACAGAATGATCAACATTAGCTATGAGAAAGCCTTTATAACAAGCAAACGGAACCAAATCAAAAAGTCAACGATTTTTATGCAAAATGTCTTAAATCTAAACCTTCTCTGCCAGACAACAAAGTTATTTTTAATTTATCAGATCACATATTAACAAAACCAGAGATCACTATGCTCAAGAAAGGTTTCAACTTTGCGGTAACACATGATCATATTCCTAAAGTGGAATTATTGACTTCATAATATAAAAACTAGTGGCCGCTGAAAATTTTGTGAGGCCTCCCACCTCCATTTGAAATGCATTGTCCTTTCCTTAGAATACAATACTAACAGGAACTGCTGCATTGCATCAAATTCATGTACTCGAGCATACAATTACTTTGCTGGACGTATATACATGCCCAGCAAAACCTGGATAAGATTCCACCTGTTGAAAGAACATGGATAAGAAGTGTAATTTGACTGTCATGTCCATTAAAAGGTACGATAATCCTTCACGCTGAAAACAACACTTAAGTAGATTACCTGGCGTAAGCCTCTATGCTCATTGCCTATAGAGAGAAAGCCATTTGCTCAGTAAACGGAATCTAAGTGATATTTGACTAAATACCTACGAGTTATATGCATTTTTACTAGTTGTTTTATCGTATAATTATAATTTTTAATGCCACTGCAAAATAAATCTTTTCATACTTTCTTCACTCCATATTGTATCACTTTGGAAGATCAATGTCACTATCAATTTTTTTGCTAATTATTTTAATCGTCAATACATTTTATTTTCCCACATCTTGATTCACGATAATTATTTTTTGTCAAACAGTTATTTTATAAATTCATGAAAATCTGAATCTTAAAATAAATACAGCCTTCGTGTGTCGAAATTAAGTTTTCTGTATTTGTTATTCATAATCTTATCCGAAGATTAGTTCATAGATTGCGCCAAAGTTCGCACTTTTCCGATTTTGCTTTATTGAGTATAATACGTAAATCTTGAATCATATCACGTAATGCATAATTTTATAAAGTAATCTGTAAGTTTTTGCACTTCAACTTTCTTGGTTTCCCTAATCACTCACTACAAATCGAAATAAACGGCGATTATGAAGTCAACTGTTGTGTACATATTTTCGGCAAATTTCGATATTATGCGGTAGTTTTGAAGTAGCTATATTTTCCCTACGGTTTATCATTCGAAACATGCATAGATCCATGCGTCACAATGAAATTTTATTTTCAAAATTTTCCTACTAGAATAAACATTGTATTTCGCCTTTGATGGCTAACTCCTCTCCCAAAATTATCACCACACACACACACCCATACAAGTACTGCTAGGTAACACATATGCACTTTCTTTTTGTTTGAATTCGTTATTTTTCCAAAGTAATTGTACCAGAGAACTTTTAATATTCCGATTATTATAAATTAGCAAATTTTGATTATTTTCTGATTTATATTATTTACTGATAATTATAAATCATTAAATTATGTAATATTGGGAAAACTGATATTTAAAAAAGAGTTTCGTCCCACAAAACCAATATCAGAATACACCAGGTGTAAAAAAATAAAATTAATAAATTTCTGTGTGCATTTGACTATTGTTAGGCACGTTTTAGTGTGTCTATTGGACGTGTTCCTTCCTCACTTTCTCAATAATTTTCGTTAGCTTACAGACTGAAAGGAATAGGTCTATAACCCTCCCACCTCCAAAATATAAATGATTATAAAATACATATACTCCTTTTCTTTTAAATAATTCAAATCCTTTTTTTTTTCAATGTAATTGAATCAAATAATTTATAATTTTTCGATAATAAAAATGAAACTGATTACTATAAATTAAGAAATCATTTTGGCATAAATACTGTATCAGCCTGTAAAACAAATGTCAGTTTTTCTGTTTGCATGTCTGTTAATTAAAAATCAAAACATGACATTCTTGATGTATTCTGAACTAAAGCTTGAGGCAATTTAGTGTGATTTCTGGACTGGGGAAACGTTCTCTCTTGTTATTAAGCAGTGAGAATAATCTAAGGGTTTAGCTTTTCCTCCAGTCAAGAGGATTATTATCGGGTATTTTTAAGACGTAGTAATATTATGAATTAAAAAAAAAAATAACACTACTTAATTTTCTTTTGTATGGTATGCATAAACTTTTACATATTGAAAATATAGCATAGTATTGCTAAAACATTGAATAATTTCAGCAGATTGCTGAACAACAGATTTCAGATTGCACAGAAATAGTACAGAATTAGAAGCGTCGAGGATATAACAATATTATTGCTTATTTCTTTTGTCAAAACGGTAAACCGAAGTAATAAGCTGAAATAAAAAAATCAAATAATTTTGAATACTGTCCGAAAGCTTTCAAACCAGTAAAAATTTAAAGTATTTATGTAAATGAGTTCCGGAGAGGAGAAGGGAGGGCAATGTACTAGAAAATCTTCAAAATGAGGATAAATTTGTAATCATTCCGTATATTATATTTTCAACATATCTCTAGTGGTTACGCAATTGATATTATAGTAATGTGGATCTTAGGAAAAAAATAAAATCTTTTGCAATTTTAAGCGAAAGCCAAAGGCGAAAATTCCCTGCTAAAATATCATTGGATATAAATTTTTGATATTAAACAAAAAAAAAAAAAAAAGAGAGACTCACAATCGGAAACCTTGAGTAATACAGTTTAATATCATTTGTTGTTCATAAAAAAAAAAAAAAAAAATCGTTCCTAAAATTGGAATGTGACGATCCATATAACGGGATCAAAGAAAGAAATTTTTCAAAGAAAGAAAGCAAAATTCATATTTATTTCAATAAATATTATTTAAAAATATAAATATTTGACATAATATTTTAAATGAAACAAACATTTAAAAATTCGCGAAAAAAAATCTATATTGTCAGTGAAGTGGAAGAACATAAAATTGTCTTGTCCGGTTACACTGATTTGAAGAATAAAAGGCAGCAAATTTACTATTAATATATAGATAGATTCATTGCAAAAGCTGAACTTTGGTTATTTCTGGATTGATCATTTTCGCACCTGTGAAATTCGTTTTTATTTTTGGGAAGAGACACAATAATTGTGCGGGGGGGGGGAAATCAAGGGAAATTCCAAGTAACATGGTACACCTAAAGTGAAGTGACCAAAGGTTGTCCCACCTCAATTAAAACGTTAACGGCTCTAAAATCGCCGTTCAGGGATTAATGCCGGAGGGGGTGGGTATTTGCATGATAAAAAGTAGAATACGGATGAAGGTTTGATCCATTAAAATTTAATTGGCAACTATGCCGGGGAATCTTTTCTGGAAGCAGTGCAACATTTTTGTTTTTTATATAATGTATATAATTACTTTTCATCATCAACAAGAAGATGGGGTATACGCCTTAAATATTTAGAAAAAAATCTTGAACAGTTAAAAGACTAATTGAAACGAGGTGGTCAGCAAGAGCTGACGCTATATTGATTTGAAACCGTGGATATAAGCAAATTAATTACTTGAACTATCCATTTCTCCTAATGAAAAACCTATTTCTAAATTAGAGAGCTCATCATTGACTAATCATTTTGACAATTCAGAAACAGAAATTTTAACAGTTGTGTTGGACAAAATTTTACAACGCATAAATGCTACTAGTAATTCTGTACAAGATCCCGATATGGATTTGTTTTTAGCTAATAATTTGTTAGTCTTGAGTTGGTTTTATTTTAGATATAAGAAATTGTTTTGCTGCTTTAAATGAAGCAGCGAATTCTTTAACAGATGAGAAAAAATTTATAGATGAGAAGGAAAGAATGAAAAAACGAGAAAAAAAATATGTGACGAAATTTCACAACCTATATTACATGGGAAAGAAAATCTCATTGTTAATACTTTTTATGTCTTTGCGATAAGCTACTTTTGGAAATTAATGAAAGAGCAAAAAAGCTATTTAGACAGATAGGTTTGGCATTTTTTCTCTACAAAGGTATAGCTCAAGACTAGTATTAACAAAATTTTACAATATTATGTGGCTGATAATGACTCAGAAAAAATTATTTATTGGTGAAGTTAAGCAATTTTTAATAATGATAAAGGAAGAAAAGTTTTCAATTAAAATATGTAGAAATTTATAAACGATGGGTTAGGGTTTACTTTCCCGAACGTAGAAACAATTCTAAAAATATTTTTGACGATGCCTATTTCAAATGCAAGTGCTGAACGCTCATTTTCAGTGTTGAAACGAATAAAAAATTATTTAAGAAGCAACGTGCACCAAAATAAAACAAGCGACCTGTCGTTATTATGCATTGAATCAGATGTAATGGACTCGATCAATTATGATGACATTTTAGATATATTTGCTAAAACCAAAGCAAGAAAAAAAAACTTTTGGTTATTAATTTAAAAAAAAAAAATTAAATTTGAACCGATTTATTTTTATACCTTTATTTTAAATGCAAATATATGTATACCAATGTTGGGTATTTTTATTTTATTAAAATGAGTTATTATGGAAATGTCGAATTTTATTTTCAAAAAATATTTTAAAAAATTCGTATGAATTTGATTAACTAAAATAGACTTGTTCTCTTGAGGTCTCATAATGATGTTGTGCCTGGGGTCTCCAATAGTATAAATGCGGCCCTGGTCTTTACTCAAATGCCAGGTGCATTAGAAACAAAGTGGTCGAGTTTGTTCATTTGAACAGTTTGTGGCCTAAAATTGTAGATATCAGTGACACCCGTCTCTTTCAGTCAAATTTAGTAACTAGAATATAGTGTAAAGTGCATAATATTCTTGGAAAGGCAGAAAAAATAAGAGAGGTAGAGGAGTACTGCTAATGATATCAGACGACTTCAGCCCAGTTAGAGTGGAAACTCGTGAAAGCAATAATGATATTATTGCTATTACCAGTAATGATAATAATTCTAAGTAGCAGTGGGTTGGAGGCTATCTAGTGTGAGGTGAAGTCCACCAGCATGAGTGGTGGACTCCACCAGTTCTACAACTGGAACCTGCAGACTGCTATGGTCTTTCTGGATGTTGCCAAGGCCTTTGACAAGGTATGGCATCAAGGCCAACTCATACAGGCTAACATACCAACAAACCTCATCTGGCTAATAAAATCATACCTCACTGACAGATCCATGCAGATGAAAATAAATGGCACCATCTCAACTAGGCGCAAAATCCTGGCAGGGGTACCATAGGGATCTGTGCTGGCTCCCCTACTTTTTACAATCTACGTGGCCGACATCCCACAAAACCCGAGGACTACCATCACAGACCTATACACGGATGACACAGCCATAATCACAAGATCGCTCCGCCCACACCTGGCGATTAGTCGTCTCCAGGATACCATCACAAAGCTAGAGAAATGGTTCTCGGACTGGAGGATACAAGTAAACCCCACAAAAGCTCAGCTATACTATTCACCAGACGCAAAGCCTTTATCCAAGATGACGTTCAACTCCTCGGAAAAAAGATACCATGGCAGACAGAAACCAGATACCTTGGAGTACAGCTAGACAAAAAACTAAATTTCAACAGCCACATCAAGCTCATAGGCACAAAGACATCCAGAGCCATAGCCTAACTGTACTACCTAATCAACCGCAACAGCAAATTGGGAACACGCAGCAAGCTGCTACTATATCAGATGGTAATACGACCAGTAATCACATATGCATCCCCATCATGGAGTCACACATCCAAATCCAACATCTTGAAACTACAGAGGATACAAAACAAGTGCCTGCGGATGATCCTGGACGCCCCATGGTTCGTGAGAAACACGCAGATCCACAGAGAAACCGGAACTCCAGAAATCCATTCTCTCCTTCACGACCATGCGGAAAAGTTCTTCAGCAAGGCACACTCTCATTCCAACACACTAATCAGACAAGCTTCCAGTTACAGTGAACACGACTATCACAAATATAAAAGACCCAAGGCAATCCTGCTCTCAACAGAACAGAGCTAATCGCATAGTTCACAACGTGAGAGCATAAGGCTCATAACCCCCCCCCCCCTCCCATCAAGCTTCTCGAAATAGACAAAGGAGAAAACAAAAGCATTTTATGCTTCACCCAGCAAGCCAGTAATGTTGTTGTTGTCAGTTCGATTGCAGCAAACGAAGAAATCCACGGTCAAATTAACCTGATGCACAATAAACAGTTATTATATGTGACTTCAGTCATCCAAACGTAGGATAAAAGAAAAAACTAATGATAAGAATGAAAGAGAATTCACTGATATGTTGTAAGACTATTTTTTAAAGCCGAATGTGAGGAAGTAAACTAAAGCAAAAGGATATTAATTTGATCATATAGACAAAAGGAGTCCCAGCTAAGGATCTAACTTTCATTCCATACTGGCCTGCAAAACTGCAAACTATATGGTTGTTCCAATTTGGGTAGGTTATGCGATAAACTACAGCTGAAAAGTTTGACAAACTCAGGAGAATACTAGTCCTATTGCAATGGCAATCCATTCAAATCACGCACCACCCGATCACAGAAATATCTTGCCGTCATCCCCTTAGCGGATATCAACAAAGCATAAACAGCTTTGAAAAGGTGGTAAAATGGGGTAGTATATGAATGTGCCCCAAAAGTTCAGAGAACAAAAAGATTGGTGTGAAATGGTTGCTTATTAAATACAACCTTTTTAACTAACCGATTCATATGGACACGATGTGGAAAGAATATCCCAAGAATAAGAGTGAATGAGGAGTTATGAAATATATGTAGGCCAATAAAGTTACCAGGATTTTATCACTCCTGTTGGTGTATGGAAAGAAATTGCCTGTGCAGGCTAAAGGCAATACAAAATAATTTTATGTTTATGCTGCAAGTAAAAGCTAGAAGAATGAATATAGAAGAATAGTTTTACTTAATATAGACAATAACCTTGTCTTCGGAGGAGATGCAGCTATTCAATTAATGAGTGTTCACGAAGATTCTTCAATCTAGGTACAATGCTAACTCCACATTGGATGGGGAGAAGTAGAGGTGCATGACGAGAAGGTTATACAACTGTTCTCAGTGAATGTTATAGGATATCAGTTGAAAAATATTTCAGTGTATGGAGGGGAGGGAGAGGAAAAGTTAGATTTTTCTCTTGCAAAGCAGACAGCAGAACTGTTTTTTTTTTTTTTTTTTAAGGTAGCTCCCAGCCATTCACCTACATTACATTCACACTGTAAGTGGACTATGGATTTTTGTCAGTATTTTATTAATTATGTACATATATGTGCGTGCATTGTTATTATTAAGAGAGACCTCCAGGGAGTCAGGAAATGATTGAGGGAGGCCACACACACACACACACCGGCTATCATACTTTTTCTTGAATTCATTCACACTGTTTGGACACCCATCAAATGACAATCCATTCCAATCACTCACCACCCAAAGACAGAAAAATGTAGCCCTCATTCCCTCAGCGCAGTTCATTCTCAGCCTAGGACGTTAAGTATTAATTCTGGCTTGAACATGAAACGTGCGTTATTAGGTCCCATTGGGATACAGGGATTTTATTGACAATCAAACAAACCTGCAACACTCACAGTATATATACAAAAAACTTTAGACATAAAACAGCTACACTCCCTAAAATTAGGAAAGCCAATGTTGAGTGGGTTGAGTAACATGATTCTTATTTTGAACGCAGGTATAATTCTGGCTTTAATTATCAAACTCTTATTCCATACTAAATAAATATATTGAATAAACAGCTCTTGCTCTCTTGATGGTTCTGCCTTGTCTCTGAAGAGAAATTATTAGTTTGAAACATTTTTCAGAACCGTCACATCTTAATCAAATCCACTAATAATAAAAGTGCAAACATACAGACCCAGCGATCGTGTTCTTTTAAATAATGCAAGCTAAGGAAATCCCAATGCCGAGGATTGTATTCTCAGAAGCTCTCTGGTCAAAATTACAAATATTTCATAGTTTATACATATATTCAACTTCGAAATAATGTCGAATCTTTAATATCCACGAATTCAATGTAATTTACGCAGCCGGAATGAAAACTAGGGCTCTTTATTATTAATTGTATGAAGATATTTTCCTGATTGAATTAAAAAAAAAAACACTTAATAATCCACTCTAACGAACGACCCTTCGCGATTGATCCGATTAGTAGATCTTAAGAGACTTGTGAGGATTCCTAGTGTTAAACAACCATTTATTTTTGCCATATGTAACAAAACATTTTCTAATCAATCCAAAGACGATAAAAATTCTTATTCTGAAATCCATCAACACTTAAAAATTTCGTAAGATCATGAGAAGAAATCTCATGTCTGTAAAATGTGGGGAAATATATTCGCTAATCGTCGATTCCTATTATTCATGAAAGATATCATAAAAATTGAAAACCGTTCACATGCGCAGTTTTTAGCAGAACAAATGAGAAATCACAATAACAAAAACCTTCCAGTGTATAGTCTGCGCAAAGAAATTTTCTCAATCTGAAAACCATTAGAGACGTCTAAGAATATTCGAAATAAAAAGGCTTCACTTGTGAGACGTCATGAAAATTTCCGTGTAGTGACCACTTCATTTCATAAATTTTATTCATTTCATATTATTTACGAAATAATACATGTTTTATTTACAAATAAAACCAAGTGTTTTTAACCTTTCTGTTCTTAGCAAATATCACAAACATAATCATAGTACAATGCTTATTTTGGTAGTCACTTTCGAACTTTACTGATCGTAACAGGGTAATATTTATGGAAGAAGTGACAAGATTTTGCATATCTAGTGAAACTCAGAAAATATCGAAATAATATGCAATCTTTATGCAGGTAATTACTGTAAACATTATACGATAGAGTAAAGCACCATACTTCGGTGAATGCTGAAATCATCAGATCATGATATCCTTATTACATTTTTAGAAGAAATGTTAAAGAATTAGACAAAAAACAAAATATTGGTTTATAATCAAAGTATGCTCATTTCGATTTTCATTGCTTTGATATATATTTATTTACAATCATTTCAACTCGAAGCATACTATGTTTTACTTTATAGGTCGACTGGCTGCAATCAATTTTTTGGTATCACTAAGAGAGATTCGCCATCTGCAGAATTCATAATGAAAATATCACTTAACAAATTGGAGAAATATAAACATGAAGAAAACAAGTCAGAGAAAACATTCCATCAGTTTAATTATCAACGAATAGTACTGAAAAATCCATCAGTAAAAAATTGAAACGAGTGTTTTTCAATTCAAAAGAGAGCGAAAAGAAATTAAAAATTCAAACAAACCATAAACCCTTCATTTGTTCAGTATGTGAAAAGAAATTTGATCACTCACATAATCTTATGGTTCACACTAACGAGAAATTCTTCCATTGTTCAGTGTGTAAAAAGAAATTTTCTCAATTATGTAATCTTACAAGGCATTCAAGGATTCACAATAATGAGAAACCCTTCAGCTGTTCATTATGTGAGAAGAAATTTTCTTTTAGATGTAATCTCAAAACTCAATTAAGAGATCACACTAAAGAAAAACCATTCAAGTGCTCAGTGTGTGAAATGAAATTTTCTCAGCGAAGTAGTCTTACAAGGCATTCAAGGATTCACAATAATGAGAAACCCTTCTGCTGTTCAGTGTGTGAAAAGAAATTCGCTCAATCACAGCATCTCAAACGTCATTTAAGGGTTCACACTAAAGAGAAACCCTTCAACTGTTAAGTGTGTGAAATGAAATTTTCCCATCCAAGTAATCTTACAAGGCATTCAAGGATTCACAATAAAGAAAAACCCTTCAGCTGTTCAGCATGTGAAAAGAAATTCGCTCAATCACAACATCTCAAAAGCCACTTAAGGGTTCACACTAAAGGAAATCCTTCAGCTGTTCATTGTGTGAAATGAAAATTTTCTTACCAAAGTACTCTTAAAAGTCATTTAAGGATTCACAATAATGAGAAACCCTTCAGCTGTTCAGAGTGTGAAAAAAATTTTCTCAGGGAGGGAATCTTAAAAGGCATTTAAAGATTCACAATAATGAGAACCTTTAAGCGTTCATTGTGCCAAATAATTTTTTATTTCATATCTTAAAAGCACTTAGAATTCGCGTTCACGATAAGAGACACTTCGACTGTTTTCAGTATGTGAAAAGAAATTTTCTTGACAAATTCTACTTGAAAGACAAAAAGGCTTCACAATAATGAGAAAGAGTAGGCTGTTTAAAGTATGAAATGATGTTTGCAGATCCTAATAATTGTATGAAACACTTAAGGATACATCCAACAGAGAAATCCTTAATTTGTTTTTCCTAGAGTAAAGAATTTCTTGAAAATACAGAACTGGAGAGCACTCATCATTTCATATAAGAGAAAATCCTTTCATTTGTAAAGAGTGTTTTGCAACTTTCTTCTGTTTCACATACGTTTAAATTCATCTAGATGTTCATACGTCTGATAAGTCCTGCATTTGTGTGATTTTCGAAAAGAAATTTTCACAGTGTTCCATCCTTAACATCCACTTAAACAGGGATAAGGAAGAAAAAGCTTACTTATGTGAAATGTGTGGTCAGCAATTTGTCACTCCATCAGTACTTTAATTCCATCACAAAAGTCATAGTAAAGAAAATCTTAGACACTAATTCTGATACAAAATTTGCTCTACTTCCAGAAATATGAAAGTCCAACTTTGGTATATTCATTTCATACTAAAATCCTCTGTGATTCAGCAATCTAATGTTACACTGAAAATATAGGAATCCATTCTATTGAAGAAACTTTCATTTGTGAAAATGGTAAATTTTAACCTTGATTTCCACTTTGTTAATCACATTACTAGAAAACGATTTTGTGAAAATTATGGGAAGAAATCTTGAAACATTTTTTCATACATTCTGTGTTATTACAATTACATTTTGGCAGTGCGATCATAAAACGCTGACTTTTGCAATAAATAATAATTGTTTTAAATCATGCCATGCATACTGAAATTCTTTATTTTTACAATTGATTTCATGTTAATTTATAAATTAGGTTAACTGTAAACAAAGTTAATATTATATTTATTTCCTGTTTCATAAATTTGTTATAGTTTTAAATACGCACTGTTGAATCGCCGGGAACTTCCCGGACAGTCTCTGTCCCAAAAAAGCAGTTTTCCCTGCATCCTATGAGAACTAACTAGTCTCATTCTCATCGTGAGGTGTGTACAAACCTCCACGCTTAAGAGAAGAATGAAATAGCTTGAAAAGACAACTATTTCGTGTAATATTGTAGATGTAAGAATTTATCTTTTATTTCTATCAGCATATGTTTTTCTTCATCTCCTCATCTGTTGAGAGGGTTTCTTTACTATTCTCCACCCATTTCGATAGACGTCAATGGTATTTTTCACAACTTTCCTATGAGATTTTGAACCTGCAACCTTTATCTGAATGAATAAGATAAAATCCCATCCGACAGGCATATTCTTCACGTCTCCTAAAGTGTACGTCCATTTTTCGTGAATTTTTATGGATTTCTGGTTTATATAAACAATCGTCTTTACACATGTTCTTTACAATTTGACTTATGCGTCAGGAAAATATCATTACTGCGCCCGGCACCAAGCAATCGTCCATGCCTTTATGTCCATCGTCTCATAATCATGTTGCAGAGACACCAAAGAAGTTTCATTGAGCAGTAATGGAATGAAAATACATTCCGTTACTGCTCAATTTATAGCTTTCAAAAAATCAACACTTTCTGGAAATATCTGACCTTGAAAATACACACAAAAATATCTCATGCGACTGAAGGTTGATTATCGGTATTACAGAGAAATGAAGAGGAAGGAGTTATCAGGTTAACGTGGTGTGTCGAGTATGAGTGTAAAAGTAACTGCAGATGTCCGAGGATGCTTATATCTTCAAGATTAATTATAACTATAGAACCGTTTTGATTTGAATCTTGCGAAACGAATAATGGTTGAAATAATCAAATCATTTCAAATTACGTTTTTATTAAAAAGATTTGCAGGATTATATGAAATAACCCCGAAATTACCATTAATGTTCTTAGTACATTTTTTTAAAGAATCTCTTTATTTATTAAATCAAAATCAAGATTCTCGATAACATTTCCCAATCCTATTGAGTTTGAGTGCAATACACAGACGAGTGGACAGTATTTCTTGGTTGCATGGATTTGTGATTTATATGTTACATTATAGACATTCCGTTACTTAAATTAAATCCAGTACTGCCTGTACTGGATTTAATCAAATATCTTACATATATTAGGTACAGCCAATAATTTAAGTATAGAATTTAAAATCAGACAAGATTTTCACATCCATTATAATAAAGAGAATCACAACATTTTTGGATGATGCACAGCTATATCAAAAATCTGGATTCACAGCAATATTCCTTACATCGCCTCACACCAACACTGTTCACCTACTAATAGCAAAATTAATTGGACATCATCATCCTGATATTTGTTATTTCTAGATTTCGAAACTTTATTCATTTCATTATTTTTTCAATTGCCGGATAATCATATTAAAATTTAAAGGAGACAATGAGATAAAGAAAGAAATAGAAGAATCACCGAAGGAAACAAACTGGTGTTGTTTGAACAATGACTATGCGTTTGATTTGTTTGTAGGATTAAAATAGAATCTTATTTAATATGTGTATTAGATATGGGCAACCATTGAAAAACGGGAGGGAAGGTTGTGATAGTGTGGCCCAAGGAGCCATGAAAAGAACTGTTTTCCAGAAAAAAATGATATAAAATAAAAACCATGGTATTAAGGAGATAGTCGGAGTAGTGGATGTTGTAAAGCTCGCAACTGAATATTGGCTAAACAGGTGAAATATGGACCAAATGAGGCACAGCAGACACTGGCTGGCCAAATGAATTAACTTATGAAAGATTTGCCAACGTAAGCACTAAAGGAAAATCCTGTGTAGGAAAGAATTTCTAAGAAGAAGAAGATGGAAGAATGACATTCCACAATAGGACATACGATCATGGGCCATTAGTTCAAGATAGAAAGAAATGAAAAGAAGGCTGTTTAATAACATATAAGACAGTTTTTAGGCATTATGAGTTTAAAATGCTTCTTGAGATATGCATGTGAAAATATATTTATCGCAGGTTTCTTGGTGTTACTCAGGTGGTTATTTATATCAATGTGAGGATTTCATAGACTGCACATTCGTACGTCTTTCAATTGCTGTTAGATATACTTTAAGACTGAATGTGAAAATTTATGAGATACTTCATGCGAACAATTTTCTCCTGTGAACTTCATTACCAGTCAAACCAGGAACTTTGAGGCCACCAACTAACAGTCGGCTTTATTAGTTGAGTAGTTATAATGAAGAATTTCTCATTTCAATTAATTGCCTAATTTATTCCTTTAAGGACTTCTGTGTGGAGAAAGTTCCTGTTACAGATATGAAGATTCTCAAAATTCCAAATTGTAGTTGAAACTCCTATCGATGTGTAGAAAGACAACATCAAAACGACAGACTTTTTTTTTTTTTGTCGAAATAGTGATATGTTCCTTGTGATATATTCATTTTCTCAATCACTTTTGATTACGCCTTGTACTATATTCTAGAAAACGATTTTCCTATCACATATTACATCGCTGACATCTTTCGCTTAAGTTATCTACTTTCAATACGTTTCTCAAATTTTGGATGTAGTTTTATATTGTGACAAATTTTCCCTGAACAATTTTTCCGATGTGGAGAAAGATATTCGCTAGTCTTTGGAATCCACTATTATTCATGTAACAAATCATACAAATCAAAACCCTTCATATCCTCAGTCTGTAGCAGATATTTCACTCATACAGGATATCTCAAATTACAATTGAGTACTAGCAATAAAGAAAAAACGTTTCCAGTGTACAGTTCAAGCAAAGAAATTTTTGCAGTCAGAAAACTTACAGATTTCTAAGAATATTCCAATGAAATACGTTCAGTTGTGAATATGACGTTGATGATGAAAGTGACATGAGAGAGAGATCTAAAGAAGGAAATCTTCACACCAAAGAACCAACTCTTTTCCACGTCTTGATGTGTTGAGCAAATACCAGAAAGCTAATCATGGTGGAACGCTTTTATTTTTGACTACAGTACTTCGCTTCTTTTTTTTTTTGATAGCGACCGTAAGGACTGTACGGTCGCTATCTATTTAGTTTACACTCTTTTGGGAAACCTTGTTAAGGGTAATATTTATCTTTGATAAATATTACGCTTAACATGGTAATATTTATCAAAGAAGTGGCAAATATATGCTCAGAAACACTAATATTGAATATCCTGTGAAACTCACTGGAAAATATCAAAATAATATTCAGTTTTCTTGCAGATAACTTATCCATAACTAGCATATTTTGATTGAGTAAATCACCATACTTAGGTCAATGCCAAATGCAATATGGAAAGGCACCGCAATTCCTCAAAGGGGATTTGTCCATAAGATGAATGCAATTCTGTTATTCGATCAGTATCCGACTGATTCTCTGGATCAGTCGGATACTGATCTCATGATACATGATTCTCAGTATCCGGCAGTTCTCTCAAGATGGATAAAAACATTTTCTTCCACTGTATGTGCCTTTCTGCATAT
Organism: Typopeltis vanoorti; assembly: GCF_054136105.1. Lineage (NCBI taxonomy): Eukaryota > Metazoa > Arthropoda > Arachnida > Uropygi > Thelyphonidae > Typopeltis > Typopeltis vanoorti. Next base: position 22,894,174 of record NC_143567.1, on the reverse strand, counting down.
AGTGAGAGATGAAAACTGAAGGGATAGCAGTGAAATGTAATATAAAAATGAAAAATTAAGAATAATCGGATATGCTATATGCGCTTGAGAAAAATGGAGATGATTTATAAATAATATCAAATTGTACTCGCTTGATCATGTGACTCACTATGATTTACACACTAAAATTTACGGAATAAAATGATGGGATAACCTGATTAATAACCGAGAAGAAGGGACTATAATTCCTTTTTCCTTATGTTATAATTAATCTCTCACCCAGGCTATTATTAACGTTTTTGTTCTAATCCTTGTCCAATAATTGCAGGAACATATTGTACGAGTGTATTGTTACGTTACGTACGTTTCCTATTTCTGTGATTGATTCCTGCTACAAAAAGTGTGTTCTGTCAGAGAAAGGTAATTTTTGAGCCATTTCGGATTTTTTTGAATGTCTTTTATTATTTGTTTTAATTAAAAGTTACTTTAATTCTTAAAATATTTAAATTATATATTTAAAAGAATATTAATGTAATTAAATTAAAATTATATTAAGAATATAAATCCCTTATGAACGGTTTTGTTTAATTCCTCTAATTAAATGAGAGGTATTAGAAAAATGCTTTAACCAAATTATTCCAAATAATCCTGATGTCTTTCATGATATAATAGCAATCTGAAATTGTGTCATTTAAAATTTTTACTTTATTCATGCTTCATTTTCTTTTTAATATTTTTTAAAAGAGAAAGAAGATTATTGGATAAACATTACAACAATAATTATATTCATTCTATAATATAATTAATTTATGTTTCTGACTGAAATAAAGAATTTAAGCCTTTTTTCTAAATCTGCACGAAGTCCATATTCGTTTGCCTTCTCAGCTAAGTGGTTGATAGTCAGGATGTAATCTCTTGTAGAGAATGTTTTTTTGCATCCTGCTTGTTCACATGGTTGTACTCATCCAAGAACTTTGCGATTCTATTTAATATAATGGATATAACACGCCGTTCAATTGTGTTCGGTGGATATCCGCGTATTTGTGCTTAACTGCAGCCGATATGCAAGCTGACCTCTCGTCGTACGTTTTGCTGTTATAGCCAAAAATCTGTGTTCATAATCAGCGGTACAGAAGGGCGACTTCTCGGCAATCGTCTCGTATATATTCCATTAGTTTCAAGTGCTGATCAAAGGCTAAATACAACGCTATGTGAGATTCCAAACTTTCTGGCAAAATCAGTAATCCTTCAAGGTTTCCAGTGAAATCATCTGGATGATGTCATTGAAAGTTTATACAAGAAATGTTTCCCATCTTTGCTCTTTACAAGTTTGCAACTTTTTTCCTTTAAGTAAAGAGCTTCCTTCAAACACAATTCGCTAGGTGCAGCCTTTTATCTTGTTACGTCCTGCCATGTGAAGTATTAATTTGCATAAAGTTAAGAGCTGTTCAGATGAAAAAACCATTTTTGAGCGAAACAAAACCATAGTTTTTTTGATGATGAGGAGACAATAATTGTCTCATATTGATGCGAAGAGAAATCAGTCTTGCTAATAGCAAAGATGGAAGATATAGCAGAGGATTTTTTAACTTTCATTTTATTTTGTAAGGTTAGCAAAATATATATATAGTTTGAAAATCGGAATCTAGGGTTATAGCGAGAGCATTTGAAGTGTCGGTTATTTGTGTAGTGTAAGGCTTGTGAAATGGGAAACAATGCATTTGATGTTTTCACATAAACAAATATGTTCATTGGCCGGAGGAATTAAAGAATCTTTATCAGATGGGAGACTCGAGGAGTGTTAAATTTTAATAGTTTCTCATTTACTTTAAAAGAACCGAAATCAGTGACAATGATCAGTAATCAGATGACAAAGAACTCCCACCCTTCTTAGAGTGAATATATCCTACTTTGAAGCCTTCTTGATAGACTGTAGTTGAGAAACAGCAAATAAAAATGCTTGGTCATGAAACTAAGCTGTGTTGGTTTCATGACCAAAACAACTATTTTACCTACTTTATTTTACCTACCGGAAAACATCGACTATGTAGAAATTTAAGTAAACTACGAATGAGGATATTAGTTTTCATTATATCTAACGATGCAATACACCTATACAAATGTGACAACATTAAGAAACAGATGGACGAAAGTTTCTGGTTTGAATGTCTTTCAAGAAACAACAAAACATGACTGTTCTTTGGACATGAAGCAATTTTCGTGAGAGTAAACCTATCGAATTCAGATTTCGAAGTGTTAATACTTTGCTTATATCTATTTCAATCTTTTAAATAAAGAAAACTATCAAATAAAGATTTCGATGAAAGCTAATTCTGAATCGCAGGTGTCTCTGTGGATGCTAGCGGTGGGATGAATTTCGCACTATGAGGAATGGATTCTACACTTATCTCTACTGTCTAGAGCATCGCTTCACAAACTGTTGGTCATGGCCCCTTTGGGGGCCGTAAAATAATGAAAACAAATTTAAAGCGTCTTAAGACTAAGTGCTGCATGTCAAATTGTAAGTAAGATGCTAAAAATGTTATATTTGCATTTGATTTTTGCAATATTCGCTGAATATTTTTGGTATTGAAACTTTCCAGTTTTTTTCAATACATTGAAAAAAAACTAGTACGGGTCCGTATTGGTGCAGGAGAAAAAATCGGCCCAGATTCCACCACAGCGGTCTCCCACAGGACTTTGTGTTAGCCCCTTTACTCTTTAACATTTATCTGTCCGACTCACCACATACCAGCTCAAGTAAATATATGTACGGCAATGACCTCGTGAACCTCCACCAATCTAACTCGTTTGCCAACACAGACCTGGACATACTGAAAGAGTAAATCAAGCAGTGTTACCTGGATCCAAATTCAACAAAAACTGTCTGCAGTATTCCACCTGCACAACGCAGAGACAAGTTGATTCCCCAACTGCTCATTTTACAGCTTAGTTAGTTTCGCATGATGATATAACGGCCGTGAGTCCCCTTTAACGGGAAGGTAAAACACCATATCACTCTGCTCAAATTTTAAGGGCTCGGGATCGGCATAGCTGACGAATCAGGCCTATGACTAAGTCAGTATTCCTGAATATAATCCGTTTTGCCTGCTTGCGAGATGAAAAACCCCAGATAAACTGCCGGAAAAATCCCTGCTCTCCTCGGCCAAGACCGACTAACTTGACTATGGCTGTGGAAGACCCCTAAGCTCCTCACGTCGTCGACGGGAATCGAACCTAGGACACTCCTTCCCCTGGCATATGGTTTCGAAGCGCAAACCCACTAGGCTAACCGCTGAATCCTTTTGCAGAAAAATGGTAGAACATGAGACTCACCCCATATACCTTTTGAACCTGGAGGGAAGTCTGATCTACAAAATGCACATCACCTACTTCTCCAACAAAATTAAAAGAAGAATATTATCATTTTAAAGCTTGCTAGAACAACCTGGGTTTGGGGTGCAGAAGTCCTAAAGCAACTGCACTAACCCTCTAATTGTTATTAAATGCACATACTGAAATTATAGACACCCACCTAAACGTTTGCACACAATTAGTGGGACACTGAGAAGCACCCTTCCGAACTGGTTGCCTGTCCTATCTACCATCGCTCCATCAAATATACAGAAAAGACAAGCTTCGATTAAAGAACGTAATAAAACAATGAGCAACCGACTCTGCCTCTGCGCCAGTCTATAATAGATCCACCTAATATTTGCCTAAAATCAGGGAACACTTTCTGGTCTATTGAAGAAATCTCTTCAGCTGCCTTACCATCAACCCCTGACATGTGGAGAGAAAACTGGCCCAACAAATGGCTTCCTGGTTGAAGATCGCTCTTAAGTCTAGTTTTGCTCTTCAAGATTTGGCCACCACTCAACAGGATCAGAACTGGCCATGGTAAATGTGGCTACCTACTACATAAATGGATTCTGTCAGACTACTCATATTGTGATTGCTTTCCCCATAGCCCAGACAAATCCTCATATAGTGAATGACTACTCAAGGCGTCAATTTCGTGTTGGTGGACTTCATGACAACCACGAGGTGAACGACGAGGCCCTGAATTGTTTTTCTAGTCTGGACATTGAAAACTAGCTGCTTGGTATTCCTTTTGCCATAAGAATAAAAAATAAACAAAAATAAATATCTGGTATAGAGTTAGAAAATTAGAGAAAGGAATTTATCATAGAACTAAGAGTGGTGCTTGAGGTTCTATAAATAATTCCAAACCATTCTTTGCAGGAAGTCGATACGGGCCAATTATCAACAAAGTAATTTGTTGTTAATGGCGATGTAATTTCTTGTAGAGAATTTTTCTCTGCATCGTGCTTGTTCACATGATGGTACATCATCCATGAACCTTTTGATTGTATTTAATATAAAGAATATTACATTTCGTGCAATTATCAAAGCAGCGTAATTGGCCTATAGTTATTGACAGCAGCTCTGCAACTGTTTTTAAATAGTAATCATTGATTTGTGATACTGATGTCGATCTTTCTGCAGTTGCAATATCTTTTATCGTATCCAGTGGGAATCTTATAATTTCATATGTTCTTCTAATGTTCCGTCTGCAACATAAAGCGTTATTATAATTATGTGTTCAATGAAAGCAACGCTGATACTAAAAGATCTCCCCAGTAAATGAAAAACTGTCTGTATTTATAATCCGTGATTGTCTTCTTCTTCTTCCCTACACGCATTAGTCCAGTGGCCTGCTACCCTATGAATGATATATGTGCAAAACAACATATTATAGAGAACAAGAAAATTTCCTCGCCACGGTTGAGTTTATTATCTGATGTCATATTCTGTTTCAAGAAAGGTTTTTAAACTGTCTCACTTGTTCGAGGAAAAGGATTATCACCAAACACTTGCTGTCCCTACATTTTTAGATAAAATGTTAAAAGAAATAACCAATAATCAACAGATTGATAAATATTCAAATGACGTTACATTTAGATTTTCTTTGGTAACATATAGTCATTTGCAATCTCTTTCTCGAGAATCACAATATATTTAATTTAAGTTTTATATTATTTTGTTTTAGTTTTCTGCAATCACTACGATAAGTTTCGTCCACTGGAGGATTCAAAATGGAAATATTACTTTCCAAACAGGAGAAATATAAAGATGAAAAAATCAACCCAGAAAATACATTCCTTCAATGTGAATCATGAAGAAAATCACTGAAAAATCCATCTGCAAAATATTGAAAAGAAATTTTTTCACTTCAAAAGAGACCCGAAAAGATATTAGAAATTCAAGTAAACTATAAACCGTTCATCAGCTCAACATGCGAAAAAATATTCCACCGCTCAAATAGTCTTAAAATTCATTTAAGGGTTCAAACTAACAAGAAACAATTCAGCTGTTCTTGGTGTGCACAGAACTTTTCTGAGCAAAGTAGTCTTACAACGCATTCAATTATTCACAATAATCAGAAACCCTTCAGCTGTTCAGTGTGTCAAAAAAAAATTATCTCAATCACATCTCAAAAGTAACTTAAGGGTTCACACTAAAGATAAACCCTTCAAATGTTCAGTGTGCGAAGTGATATTTTCTCAGTGAAGTAGACTTACAACGCATTCAATGATTCACAATAATCAGATCCCTTCAGCTGCTCAGTGCGTGAAAAGAAATTCTCCTAATCACAATATCTCAGTCACTTAAGGGTTCGCACTAAAGAGAAACTATTCAATGTGTGAAATGAAATTTTCTTACTGGAGTAGTCTTAAAAGGCATTCCAGGATTCACAATAATGAAAACCCTTCAGCTGTTCATTGTGTGACCAGAAATTTTCTCAGCGAAGTAATCTTCGAAAGCATTTAAAGATTCACAGTAATCGGAACCCTTCAGCACTTTAGTGTGCCAAATAATTCTTTATATCATAAGGTCTCAAAAGGCACTTTAGAGTTCACGTTGAAGTGAAAAGAAATTTTGTCGACAAAGTTCTCTTAAAAGGAATTTGAGAATGCATAAGAATAGGAAACACTTCAGCTGTTCGCTGTGTGTAATGGAATTGTGCCGATCGTATAATCTCAAATGCACTTCAGAGTAAACGGTAAATTGAAACCCTTCAACTGTTCAGTGTGAACAAAAAAAGCACATCGATGAATTAACCTAAACGCAACTTAAGGAATTTAAAAGCATAAGAAACCAATAAGTTGTTTAAAGTGTGAAATGAAGTTTGCCGATTCTTTTAATTATAAAAAAAATGCTTAAGGATACACACATAAGAGAAATGCTTATTTTTTCGCCTGGGATAAAAATATCCTTAAAAAACACAGTTGAAGAGGCATTCTACAGTTTCTATAAAAGAAAAGCCTTCAATCAAGTTTTTTGCAACTTTCTCCTATTTAACAAACGATTATACACGTCTACATGGTCATATTCGTGAGAATTCCATCTTTTTGATTTGTGTGAAGAAAATTTTTCAGCAATTAATCCTTAACTTCCATTTATATATAATGAAGAAAAAGTTTACTTATGAAAAATGTGTGGACAGCAATTTGCAACATTATCAGTCCAACAGAGAAGCCATAGCAAAGAAAACTGACACATGCTCATCGTACTTCCAGAAATACGAAATTCCGTCTAGGCCATATTCGTACTAAAATGCCGTATGTCTTTGTAACAAACGCAACGATATGTTTTAAATCTTACACCCTGAAGAACCTTTGATTTGGGAAAATGGTAATTTTTACCATCAACTGACACCTAGTTAATCACTTTAATGAAAAATATATTTTATGAAAATTATGGGGAAAAGTCATGAGACATTTCTGCATATATTAACTCTTGTTGCAATTAAATTTTTGCGATGTGACCATAATAGCACTCTGTTCTTTCTAGTACTAGTATTTGTTTTTAATCCAGTTATTCATACTGTAGAAATTCTTTATTTTAAGAACTAAAATAAATTAACTTAAGAAATGAACTTTGTCATGTTAGTTTAGAATTTACGTTAATTGAAAACAATGTTAATATTATACTTATTTCCTGTTTCATGAATCGTTTCATAGTTTTAAAATACATTCTGTTCAAGAGTTCGCGGCAGGAAAAAAAATGTATCCGCTCATCCCATGAGAACTCACTATTCTAATCCTAATGGTGAGGTGTCGAAATTTTCCCAGCATGACAGAGGCTTGTAATAGCTTAAAAAGTCGAATTCTTACAGATATAATTGTAAAAAGTTCACTATTTCTTTTCTCAATGTACTCATCTATTGAGAGTGTTTCTTTTCCCTCCATTTGGACAGACGTTCATGATATTTTTCACAAGTTTGCTGGGAGAAACTTCAACTTTCAATCATTACCGGAATGAATAAAATAAACTCCCCTCCGTAAGTCAGATTCTCCTTAAGTGTACGGTGTTCATAAACAAAATTCTTTACAATTTCTCTCTCTTATCTAGAAAATGTCATCACCGTTTAAATTGTCCATAGCTTTATGACTATTGTTTCAATCTTGTTACAGTCACGCAAAATTTCATGTGGATTGATATTCTTCAGTATTCCCAACAAAAAGATGAATTCTGAGGCGAGAAAAAATTATTTCGGATCGCTTGCTGCGTCGCATGTGATTAAGAAATATACAACGGATGACAAAGGATAGAAGTAAGAAAAAATGAGCGCAGAGTTGTCTTCCATATACGAGGATGGTCTGAAAGGTATTCGTCCTCGACCATAGATGGCAATGAAATTCTTTTTAAATGACTATAGTCATTTAAAAAGATCGCGTAGAATACATCGCATTCTTCATGTAAAATATTGCGTTTTTGATCTGCCGTGAGCAAACTTTGCATAAGATGGGTGGCACTCTTTCTTACAGCAGATCAAAAACGCACTCGCATGAAAATCTCTGAACAGTGTTTAGAGCATTTCAACAAGAATAAAACTGATTTCGTGAGTCTATTTATTACTATGGATGACACTTGGATTCACCATTACACAATAGAATCCAAACAGCAGTCAAAACATTGGCTAGAAGCCGGTTGTTCAGCGAAAAATAACACAAAGCAGATTCCAAACGGCAGGAAAGGTTATGGCATCGGTATGTTGGGATGCAAAAGACATTTTGGTTATTAATTAAAAATCTTGAAAAGGGTAAAACAATAACCAGATAATATTGGTCTGATCATTTAACCAGACTAGAATGAAAATAACTGTTTGGCGGTGAATAACCGGTTTCTGTCCACTGTTTTGACTGCTGTTTCGATTCTGGTGCGTAATGGTGAGTGAAAGTCTCATCCCCAGTAATACATGGACGCGCAAATTCAGTTTTATTCTTGGTTAAAACGCTCCAAACACTGTTCAGAAATTTTCATGCGGGTGCGTTTTTGATCTACTGTGAGTAATCGCTGCACCTATCACCTTTCCTTTAATTACAGGAATTAAAGAAACCTGTAATAATAGAACTCACTGATATTCACACGATTGTAGTAGGAATCAATGACAGAAATAAGATACGTGTATAAGGCAAAAACATGCAATATGTTAGAACTAATATTTAAGATGGGTTAGAAGGAAATGCGGATAATAATCTGGCTAAGAGATCGGTTATGCCACCGTTTTATTGGGTAAATTTTAGTGTTTGCGTAATTATTGATTGACGTAATAATTACTTAGTGAGTCATATGAACAAGCGAATCGAATTTCCTGTTGTTTATAAATCACCTCCATTTTTTCACAATGTATGTCATCAGCATATCTGATTATTCTTAATTTTTCATTTAAAAATTATATTTCATAATTTTTCCTTTAGTTGGCATTCTTTTATTTTTCATCTCGCACTACATCAAGAAGATGAGAATTCTTGGGTATCGCGGTATTAACCACGATAGACGTCAGGGTTATCATGGATGCGAAGTGCATATTAAAATTGTAATACCATTGATATTACATTGAAATATAGGATGGATAAAGCGTATGAGAATGCGTAGTTGATCCATAATGAAGGGTAAGGTGGTTAATGAGACACGTATAGAGAAAGAAAATATTATTTTGCATCTTGAGAAAACTATATATATATATACATATATGACACTATTGGTCATATATAAGTTTTCTATGGTTTTCGGATTGGGAAAATGTCTTGAGAAAAGGTTTTTTATTGCAAGGTTTCAAGTGAGAAAACTATATATATATAATATGACACTATTGGTCATTTCACCATACTTGTGAACCGAACTGCAAGTGTCAGTACTTTTGCGAGTGCATTGAGTCTCAGAAATGAAAATCACTTTAATTGGATACTGGTCGAATAACTGAATTCCATCCCTGTTATGGATAATTCCGTTTCGGAGAACTGCGATGCTCTTCCATACTGTGTTCGACATTGAACTAAGTATGTTGTTTTACTCAATCAATAAATGCTACATGTGGACAACGTTACATGCAAGATTTACCTGCATATTATTTTGTGATTTTTCAGTGAGTTTCACAAGATATTAATGTTTCTGTACATATATTTGTCACTTCTTCCATAAATATTACTGTATTAAGAGCAATAAAGTCCTTACGGTAGCTACCAAAATAGCGTTCTACCATGATTAGCTTTCTGATATTTGTTCAACATTCAAGACGTGACAAAAGATTGAGCTTTTTGGTGTGAAGATTTCCATCTTTAGATCTCACAGGTGAATATGCATTACTTCTTCCTTTTTTTCGAAACAATTTTCCCGTGAAGTGTAAAGATATTACTTGGGGCAAATTTTCAGAGATATACATCACAAGTGAAACGATGGTCATTGGAATATTCTTGAAGATTCTATGGTTTTCGGATTGGGTAAATTTCTTGAGAAAAATGTATTTTATTGCAAGTTTTCAAGTGTATTTTGAGAAATCCTCTATAAGTGAAATTTCTTCTACAGTCTCCGCATGTGAAAGGTTTTGATTTGTATGATTTCTTACATGGATAATAGGAATTGAGGAAGTCGCGAATAACTTTACACACATTTCACAGACATGAGATGTCTTCTCATTATTTTATCTCACGTGCGTTTTAAGAGTTGATGGATTTCAGAACTGTAAATTGTTGATTAGAAAATGTATTGTTACAGGTGGTAAAGAAAATGGTTTCTTACCATTAGGATTCCCCACACGTCTCTTGACATCTATTAAACGGAAAAAGAGTTTATCGCTGGTGGGTCTTTCGTTAGAGTGGATTATGAAGAGCGTTTTCTTTTTTCTTTTCAAAGTCGGGCGGGAAAATATCTTCGTACAATTAATAATGAAAGAGCCCTATTTCATTTCAATGAAAAATTCCTTTCTCATATTTTTGTATAATAGAGAGATGTGTTTTCTTGCCAATTGGACCCTACTGCGCATGAGCTGATTTGTCTCAATCAGAATCGTTTTATTCGCCTTAAGATGTGAATAGAAAAGCGATCTTTATCATAATCAAACGCAAATGCCCAGTTAACCTACTTGTGTATAAATAACATTCATTTTCTTCATACAGTAAAATATTTCACAGCATGATGCTTGTATGATTACTTGGTTGGTCAGATTGCTTTTGATTAGAATAGTTTCATGTTTTAAAATTATAAAGATGTGTACTTATTTTACCATTTCAGCGTACAGAAATCGGTAAGAGGCTTTTCGTGATTGAAATTATCACTAAGCTTGAATTCAATAATGTAAAACCTCACACTATTCAAATAAACATAATTATTGATGTTGTGTTATTCCGTAATCCCGATAATTTCAAATATATAAAAAAAAAATGAAGCATGAGTGCTAACTTTGTAAATGACACAATATCAGATCGTCTTTGTATCATTAAAGAAAACACGATTTTTTTGGAATAATTTGACTTAGTCATTTTTCTAATATCTATTATTTAATTAAATGAATAAAATGAAATTATTATCAAGTCGTTTTTGACTTAACTAGCGTAAGTTCTTTTAAATATATAATTTCAACATTGATTAAATTAGTTTCGAATTTAATTAAAATAAATAATAAAACGAATTTGAGAAATTCCGAAATGGCACAAAAATTACCTTTACCTGGTAAAGCACGCGATTGTTAAACGAACCACACAGAAATAAGACACGTACAAAAGGTAACAATACAGATTAAGTTTTGTGCAATTATTTACAATGGGGAAGAACAAAATTCCGAGAATAGACTTGGTGAGAGATTACTTATAAGGAAAGAGAGGATTATAATCGCTACTTCCAGATTATTTGTCTGGTTATCCCCTTGTTCTATTGGGGATAATATAATCTATTATAATCAGTGATATATGTCTGTTTGTTCTTCTTCCCTTCACGTAATAGTCCTTGTTGCCTGCTACAGAGCTATTCTTCGCCATTCTAAGCAGATCCCGTCCCAAGGAGAAGTTGGCTAACCCTTTGAGTGATATATGTGCCAAACAAAATATTTTACAAATCGAGCAAATTTCCTTACCACGGTTGTGTTTATTATTTGATTTTTTGAGAGAATTAGCTGACTGCAAAATTGTCACATTCTGTTTCGAGAACATTTCAAACATCTCACTTTTTCGAGGAAAATCGCAAATAATCAAATGATATTATATTTAGATTTTCATTGCTTTTACGCAATCATTTACAATATGTTTCTGTACAATCACAGTTAATTAAGTTTTATATTATTTTGTTTTAGTTTCTGAAATCACTAAGAGAAGGTTCGTCGTCGGAGCATTCAAAATGGATATACTTCCAACGAAACTGGAGAAATATAACGATGAAGAAAACAAGTCAGAGAAAGTATTCCTTCAATGTGAATCATCAACGAATTGTACTGAAAAATCCATCTGAAAAAAAAAATTCAAAAGGGAGTTTTTCAATTCAAAAGAGAGCGAAAAAGATTAGAAATTCAACCAAACCATAAACCTTCATCTGTTCAGTGTGTGAAAAGCTATTGAATAGCTCACAGAGTCTTAAAATTCATTTAATGGTTCACACTAACGTCAAACCTTTCAGCTGATCTTGGCGTGAAAAGAAATTTTCTCAGCGAAGTTATCTTAAAATGCATTCAATGATTCAAAATATAGAGAAATCCTTTAGTTGTTCAGTTTGTGAAAAGAAATTTTGTCATCGAAGTAATCTTAAAATTCATTTACTGATTCACAATAAGGAGAAACCCTTCAGCTGTTCAGTGTGTGAAAAGAAATTCTCTCGATCACAATATCTCAAAAGTCACTCAAGAGTTCACACTAAAGAGAAACCCTTCAGCTGCTCTTGGTGTGAAAAGAAATTTTCTCATGCAAGCAGTCTTAGAATACATTTAATGAATCACAATAACGAGAAACCTTTCAACTGTTCAATGTGTGAAAAGAAATTTTCTGAGCGAAGTAATCTTAAAAGGCATTCGATGATTCACAATAATGAGAAACCCTTCAGTTGTTCAGTGTGTGAAAAGAAATTTTCTCAGCGGAGTCATCTTAAAACGCATTCAATGATTCACAATAATCAGAAACCCTTTAGTTGTTCAGTGTGCGAAAAGAAATTTTCTCAGCCAAGATATCTTAAAACGCATTTAAGGATTCACAATAATGAGAAACCCTTCTGCTGTTCAGTGTGTGAAAAGAAATTCCCTCAATCACAACAGCTCAAAATTCACTTAAGAGTTCACACTAAAGAAAAACCCTTCAGCTGCTCTTGGTGTGGAAAGAAATTTTCACAGCGGAGTAGTCTTAGAATGCATTTAATGAATCACAATAATGAGAAACCCTTCAGCTGTTCAATGTGTGAAAAGAAATTCTCTAAATCACAACAGCTCAAACGTCACTTAAGAGTTCACACTAAAGAGAAACCCTTCAATTGTTCAGTATGCGAAAAGAAATTTTCTTACCAAAGTAATCTTAAAAGGCATTCAACGATTCACAATAATGAATAAACCCTTTGGCTGTTCAGTGTGTAACAAGAAATTTTCTGTTACAGATGGTCTCAGAAGTCCTTTAATGGTTGACACCAAAGAAAACCCTTCAAGTGTTCGGTGTGTGAAAAGAAAACTACTGCAGGAAGTTATCTTAAAAGGCATTCAATGAAACCCAATAACCAGAAACCTGTCATCTGTTAATCGTGTGAAAAATAATTTTCTCAGCGAAGTATTCTTCAAAAGCATTTAAACATTCACAGAAATGAGAGCACTTCATCTCTTCAGTGTGCCAAATAATTCTCTATATCAAAAAATCTCAAAAGACACGTTATTGTTAAAGTTTAAGTAAGGAGATACCCTTTCAACTCTGCGGGATGTGAAAAGAAATTTTGTCTACGAAGTTCTCTTAAAAGACACTTAAGGATTCACAAGAATAAAGGAACTCTTTAGTTGTTCACTCTGTGAATATCAATTCTTCTGTTGATATGATTTCAAATGCCCTTCGGAGTACACGGTAATGAGAAACCATTCAACTGCTCTGTGTGAAGAAAGAAAATATCTTGACGAAATCATCCTAAATCCAACTTAAGGAATTCACATTAATAAGAAACCTGTAAGCTGTTTATAATGTGAAATGAAGTTTGCAGATCCTTGTAATTATAAACAATGCTTGCGGATACACACAGAAGAGAAATGCTTCGTTTGTTTCATATGGGGTAAAGACTTTTCTGAAAATATACAACTGAAGAGGCACTCAACAGTTTCTATTAGAGAAAACGTTTGAATTTTTAAAGTGTGTGTTGCAAATTTCTTCTGTTTAACAAAAGATTATACACATCCATATGGTCATAATCTTGAGAAGTCCATCTCTTTGATTTGCGTGAAGAAAGTTTTTCAGCAATCAATCCTTAACTTACATTTAAGTGTAATGAAGAGATAGATTACTTATGAGAAATGTGTTGACAGCAATTTGCCACACCATCAGTACTAAAAATCCATCAGAGAAGTCATAGTAAAGAAAACATTACACATGCTCATCCTACTTCCAGAAATATGAAAGTCCTTCTGTGCCATATTCGTATTAAAAACTCGTATTTCTTAAAAACTCAAATGACCAGATAACCTACTTGTGTATAAATAACAATCATTTTGTTCATACAGTGAAATATTTCAGAGCATAATGCGTGTAAGATTACTTGGTTGGTCAGATTAGTTTTGATTAGAAGAGTTTTATATTTTAAAATTATAAAGATGTGTACTTAGTTTACCATTTCAGCGTACAGAAATCGGTAAGAGGCTTTTCGTGATTGAAATTATCACTAAGCTTGAATTCAATAATGTAAATACCTTACACTATTCAAATAAACATAATTATTGCTGTTGTGTTATTCCGTAATTCTGATTCTTTTAAAAATATAAAAATAAAATGAAGCATGAGTGCTAACTTCGTAAATGACGCAATTTCAGATCGTCTTTGTTTGACACAATTTCAGATCGTTCCAAAAAAATCCTGTTTTTAAAGAAAACAGGATTTTTTTGGAATAAATTGACTTAAGCATTTTTCTAATATCTATTATTTAATTAAACGAATAAAACTAAATTATTATCAAGTCGTTTTTGACTTAACTAGCGTAAGTTCTTTTAAATATATAATTTCAACATTGATTAAATTAATTTCGAATTTAATTAAAATAAATAATAAAACGAATTTGAGAAATTCCGAAATGGCACAAAAATTACTTTTATCTGGCAGAGCACGCGATTGTTAAACGAACCACACAGAAATAAAACATGTATTTAATGTAACAATACAGATTAAGTTTTGAGCGATTATTTACCATGAGGGAAGAACAAAATTCCGAGAATAGACTTGATGAGAGATTACTTATAAGGAAAGAGAGGATTATAATCGCTTCTTCCAGATTATTTGTCAGGTTATTCCCTTGTTTTATTGGGTAACGTTCACTGCAGGGTAATTAATGAATGACCTCATGAATAGTTAGCGGATTATATGAAGAAGGGTGGTAAAATCCAATATGTATATTGCCCGGGTTAGATGTGTACTTTAATAAAAATACTAAATGTAATTTTACTTATAAATCAGCTCCCTTTGTTCAAACAAGACTATATCATTATCTGGTGAGTTATTCTTAATTATTAATATAACTTGCATTCTTTTATTTTCCATCTATCAGTATAGCAATAATGTGAGAATTCATGTATCATCTCTGTATTAGTGAGATACATATAGAGGAAAAATATTATCGTTAATCTTGACAGAACTGTTTATACATGGGACTACACATTCAAGTTGACGGGTCATCTTATGAAATGAACTGCAGGTGTGGCTAACACGTTTGCGAGTACACAGAGTCTTATAAATGAAAACTAATTTAATATGATACTGGCGGAATAACAGAGTTCCATCCGTCTTGTGGACAATTCCGTTTTGGAGAATGGCGAAGCTCTAGAATACTTCGTTCAGCATTCACCGAAGTATGTTGCTTTAATCAATCATATAATGCAAGACGTTACAGTAATTACCTGCACCAAGAGTGCATATTATTTCGATATTTTCCACTGAGTTTCACTCATAAATATGTTCCATAAATATTACTCTGTTACGATCAGTAAAGGTCGAAAGTGACTACCAAAAAAAAAAAAAAAAAAAAGTAGTAAAAAAAGCATTGTACTGGGATTAGTTTTGTGATATTTGCTAAAAACGGAGTTGAAAACATTTGGTTTCATGTAAACATTTCCAACATGTTTAGATTCCTCTGGTAAATGTGTATTATTTATTTTTGTGTCGGTGTCATTTCATGATCAAATTGCCTGTTTTCGTGTTTTCGTATCCCCTTTTATTGAAATGAAGAATGTCACATCGATGAAATTTTCGATTGAAAATTTCCCCGCAGTGACCATGGTATATATCACAATTGAATCATTCTTCATTCGAATATTCTTATATGTATCTTAAGGTTTTCGATTGAGAAAATTTCTTTGGGAAGACTATGAAACTGGAAGGTTTTTTCGTTATTGGGAGTTCCCAAGTGGAATATATTCGGAATTGACGGATCTGAGAACTAAAAATGTTTCTTCTTTTGGGAGTGTTGATTAGAAAATGATTTGTTACATGTGGCAAAAATAAACGGTTTCTTCCATTAAGAATGCTCACACGTCTCTTCAGGTGTTCTAATCGGATAGACGGCTTATAGCTGAGGCCCTTTCTTGAGGGTGGGCCAAATATTTAAATAGACTGACTAAACACGATAAACACTACGAACACTCCACTACTGGCGCAAACTCCATATAAACAACAGTGGAACTGCGCGACGGACAGTGCCGTATTACGCTTACTGTGACTTGCATATGCTTGCACGCGTAGCAATAGGACACTGTGGTAAACACAGTGCTGCTATCATCCTTTGCCCTCCTAAGTGCGACAAGTTGGAGTTCTCCAGAATGTAGCATGTGATGTCCAAGACAAGAACTCGGATTACGGACCAACATCTCGAGAATACTGTGCGCATAGCGACTTCCAACATTTATGCCAACATCTACAAGCTGGTCAAGGAAAAGCATTGCCAAGTTGCCCATTGGCATTCTAAAAAATGAATGCTTTCTTCATTAAATTATCTTTTTTCAAGTACTGATTGTATTCACTATCATGAACCCGACCCCTACCTACGCTCTTAATGCTGGGTTTGTTTACTTTTATAGGATTTTAAGTCATGTATCAAATGCACAGTGTTCCTTGTGAATCTGGAAAGCATCTTACAATTCTAAATACCGTAGTATAGCTTAGGGGCCCAGCGGACTTCATTGAACTTTTAAAAGCAGCCCGCACTGTCTGAAAGGTTGAAGATCCCTGCTCTAGACCAGTGGTCTCCAAACTTTTCGCCGTGAGGGCCACTTTGGGTACTTCAGCACTGTTCAGCGGGCCGTAGTAATAAAAACCTCTAGAACTAGATATATGAGTTTTATTGAAAGCAGATAAAAACTGATTACAGAGTATGTGAGATTAAATTATCGTCTATTAATGACAACGAACACCATCAGCAAATTCTGATATTTTTATCACAAATTATAATAAAACCATTAATGTGAATGATGTCACTGTGTTTGTGTTTTTAAAATCTTATTAAACTCAGGTTCAAATTTTGAAGTGCTAATTACAAGTAGCGATTTCAAATGTTCATCAGATAAATTTGCCTTGTATTTTGATTCGATATATTTCATTCGGAAAAACGTTTGTTCGCAAAGATTCGTTGTCCCAAAAATAAAGATAAATTTTCCAAGCAAATTTCTTCAATTTTGGGAATGCTCAGAGTTTAAACATTTATAAAAATCGATCAAGTTTCGTTTCTTGTATTTATCTTTAATATGTTCATTTGCCTGAAGTTCAATAATTTCCATTTGAAGTTGACTTGGGACATCAGTAACAACACAGTCAAACGGATTTTGAAACAATCTTATTTCCCTAGCATTGGCGTCCAAATCAGCAAATCGCTTCTGAAATTGTTGTTTAAGATCTGAAATAACCAAATTTGCGAACGAGAAAGAAAATTCCGCTTCACCCTTTTTATGCAATTCTTCACAGTATGGCGTATGAGCAAAGTTGCAATTTTTCACCTGGTCCTTCAGAAGCATCAAATTTGCTCTGAATGCGCTTTTATGAGATAATAAATCACAAACTAAGTTATTTTCTCCGTGCAACTTTAATTCAAATTGTTCGTGTGGTTCACCAGATCTGCAAAAAATGCCAATTTCCAAACCCACTCGGTATCTGATAAAAGTGGTTTTTCTCGGTAAGAAATATCTCAATTTCATCCTTGAGATGAAAGAACCTTTCCACAGCTAAGCCAGCGAAGTGCAGTATAATATGTCAAGTCAACATACTCAGAATCACATTCCTCGAGAAAAGACCTAAACTGGGCGATGATTAAGTGCATGAGAGCGAATGAAATTTGCCATAGAAATAACAGGTTTATACACAGAAAAATACACCGACAAATCACATGTAACTTTTTTTTTATTTCGTATAACTTCGAGTTTTTTTGTCAATGAATACAGATCGGGAAATTTTGTGTTTGTTTCGTTTTTTTCTCGTTAGTTCATTTTAACTATGTTTTTACCGACTTTTTTTAAGTGTTCTTATTTCGTGCGACATAAATTTTTTTTCTTGAAAAAAAAGTTCATTGGGATGTAACTGTTTTATTTCGTTTTGAATTCTTTTAGATTTTTTTTTTTTTTTTTGTTCGTTAGTCCATTTTAACCGACCTTTTACAGTCAAAAAGACTGTAACTTGGATTACGGTTACTTTTTGCTAATCGGGAATATATTTTGAACACAATTTTAATTAATGCATTTGAAATCTATCAACACTTGGTGTTTTTTTTTTTGGGGGGGGGGATTCTTATTTAAAATTAGTCCAAATGGCGGGCCGGATAAAATCATATCGCGGGCCGCATCTGACCCGCGGCCCGTAGTTTGGAGAACCCCTGCTTTAGATGGAAGCAAAATTATTTTTTAGATTTTTTCTGTTACCAATTTTGTTAAAATTATTTATAATTACGCACATATGACACAATTTGCTAATTTTAATTGAGATGAGAATTAATTACTGTATGATAAGTTGATGCTATGATTACAACCTGTATTTTCTTTACAGTGAAATTATTCTTGAACCAGAACAATCTTTACCTTTTGTGTGCTTATATTAAATGTACTCTCACACTCATATTACTGACTTATATTTTCGCATTACTTTTAAGTTATTTCGTTAGCAAGCTGGTCAACTGTGCAAGTCAATAGATTGCCTCTCACCCTAATCACCTCCAAAACAAGGTAATTATTTTTGGAGGGTTCCGTAAATGCTTGTACGTGTGATATTTCAAGGTTTTATTTTTATTTTTTCGCAAATTTTCATTTTATTTATCAAACTATCATTTAGAATAAACACATATATGGAATGAAGATCATTTGCTTTCTTATGGTTTCGGCCTTGTCTCTGAAGAGAAAACGTTCGAAACATTTGTCAGGACAGTTAACCCTGATAATAAAAGTCCAAACATGCAGATGCTTGGGCAGGGATCGTGTTCTTACAAGTAATGCAAGCTAAGGCAACTCCGATGCCGCGGATGGTATTCCTAAAAGCACTCTGGTCAAAATTAAGAAACTTTCATAGTTTTCCATTGAAATTTTCCCGACCGACTTAAAAAGAACGCACTTAATAATCCACTCTAATGATGAACCCTTCACGATTAATCGCTTATCCGCATAATCGAGCTCAAGAAACGTGCGAGAATTCCGAATGGTAAGAAAGAATTTATTGTTATGCGATCCAATAACGCTTAAAACGTACGTAAGGTCATCACGAGAAGAAACATTATGCTTTTGAAAAGTGTGAAAAGATATTCACTAGTCCTTTAAGTCCTATTATTCATGCAAGAAATCATACAGATCAAAAACCTTTCACACGCATAGTCCGTAGTGACCATCTCCACTTCACATAGAAACCAAAAAGAAAACGTACCGTTTATTTATGAATTACGTACCATGACAATAAGAACAAGCACTGATTTACGTGAGAAATCTAAATATTTTTGAGATCTTCACATAAAAGAAATTACTGTATTCCACATTTCTATGTTATTAGGAAAGCTAATCAGACTTGAACGCCTTTTTTACTACATTTTCTTGGTATCGAATTTCAACCTTTACTGCTCTTCACAGGATAATACTTATGACGAAGAGACAAATGTTTGTACAGGAACATGAATATGGAATATCTAGTAGATCTGAGTAAAAATATCAAAATAATATGCTTGTTAAGGTAATTATTATCCACTTTTAGCATTTTTTGTTTGAGTAAAACACCATACTTAATTGAATATCGAACGAAGTGTGGTTGAGCATCGCCATTCTCATTGTGGAGAATGGCGTGGGATCTTTTCAACAAGATGGATGGAATTTTGTTATTCCATCGGTATCTCATTACATTTTTTTTTCTGAGGTTCAATGGACTCGCAAACGCACTAGCCACATTTGGAGTTAAGTTCATAAGATAATAATCTCTCACCCAGTATAGTATTAGCATTCTATTCTTACACATTAGAAATAACGCCTGAAAAGTAATGTGTATTCTTAGTTATATAAGTATCTCATTTCCGTGTGATCTTCCAGAGGAAGGGAATTTTTTTTGCGATTTCGGATTTTGAAAATACGTTTTGTTATATATTTTAATTAAATAGGAATTCAATTCCACAAATGTTTAAATTATGTATTTAATAAAAGTATTTCCACTAAAAAAAATCAAAGATGACATTTGAAACATTTTGTTTTATTCTTTTCACTTAATATCTATTATTTGAAATTGCTTTCCTTTATGACAGAAGAAATTATTTAAAATTTTTAGACTATTCAAGTCCATTCTATTTTTAATATATTTTTAAAAAAAGAATGGAGATTACTGAATAATCATAACAAAAATAATTAATATTTATTATTTAATGTAATGAATTTACAGTATCGAATTGAAGATTATTGATAATCTCACTCATGAAAATGCCTGTTATGATATAATATGTATATACATATGTTTTCATTTTTAAAATCTAAAACTATTCTAACCTAAAAATAGTTTGAGAAACCAATCAATCTTTCGAGCATCGTGCTCGGAAATATTTTAATGTGCGACCGAAATGAATATTTATACGTGGGTGGTCTAAAAGGTTCTCATCCTAAAATGAGAAAAGGAATTTATAATTTCAAAATTATTTTTATTTTTCAACATAATCCAACTTAAGACTGATACGTTTATTCCAGCGCCATTATACCGTCCCTGTAGTTCTTAGTAAGATCTGAAAATTCCACTATACAGCTGCGAACCCCCTCTTGATTCGAAGAAAAACTCTGACCAGCAAAGACGATTTTTAGTTTTGGGAATTAATAGATGTCAAAGAAAGACAAATTTGAGGAATATGGCGGATGTTCCAAGAATTTAGTGCAGATTTCTTAATTTTCCCATTGCCAAAACATCTTTGTTGGCAGGTATAGTCCTGATAAAAGATAATTTTTTCTTCTGCAGACTGGGTCTTTCTCAGGAATTTTTTTGCCTAGTCTGGTTAAAAGACTGGAAAAATATTCTCCGGTTATTGTTTTGGCCCTTTCAAGTTAATTAATAAACAAAATGCCTTTAGTATCCCAAAACAAAAATGCTATGACATTGCCTTCTTTGTTTTAGTCTTCCTCTTAATGTGAATAAATCCTCAAGGCGCCTTTCGTATTGCTGGACTCCAGGACATTCACGTGGGGACAGATGAATCCCTGGATTAGCTTTCTAGACTGGACATTGAAAAGTACTGCTTTTTATTCCTTTTGCCATAACAGTAAAAAATAATAATCAATATCTAATATAGAGTTAGAACATCAGGGATAGGAATTTATCATATAAGTAGGTGTGATGCTTGAAGATCCAATATCAACCAAATTATTTGGTTTGGGTAATATCGGATCTATAAATAAATCCAAACCAATCTTTGCAGAAAATCTATATTCCTTTACGTTTCCTATTAATTGTTTTGAATGGGGATGTAATTCCTAGTAGGGAAATTTTCTCTGTTTCATGCTTGTTCATATGGTTTTACATTATCCAGGAACCTTTTGATTGTATTTAATATAAAGACTGTCGTGCAATTATCAAGGCAGTGTGATTGTCCTATATTTTTTGATAGCACCTCTGCTACCGTTTTTAAATAGTAATCATTCATTTATGATAATGAAGTGGATCTTTTTCCAGTTGCAGTATCATTTATCGTATCCAGAATGATCTTATCAAAGTGGCAATCTCCCGATTTCTTGTGTTCTGCTAATTTACTCTATTCCACAGAAAGAGATATTATGTTCTACTAATATACCCTGTGCAGCAGAAAGAGTAATTATAATCATTTATTCAATGGTATCAATGTTGAAAATAAAATTTCTCTCCACTAAATGAAAAATATCTGTATTTATAATCAGTGATATATGTCTATTTGTTCTTCTTCCCTTCACGTATTAGTCCTTGTTGCCTGCTACGGAGCTATTATTCGCCATTCTAAGCAGATCCCGTCCCAAGGATAAGTTGGCTAGCCCTTTGAGTGATATATGTGCCAAACAAAATATTTTAGAAATCGAGCAAATTTCCTTACCACGTTTGTGTTTATTATTTGATTTTTTTGAGAGAATTAGCAGAGTGCAAAATTGTCACATTCTGTTTCGAGAACATTTCAAACATCTCACTTTTTCGAGGAAAATCACAAATAATCAAATGGTATTATCTTTAGATTTTCATTGCTTTTACGCAATCATTTACAATCTGTTTCTGTACATTCACAGTATAATTTATTAAGTTTTATATTATTTTGTTTTAGTTTCTGAAATCACTAAGAGAAGGTTCGTCGTCGGAGCATTCAAAATGGAAATACTTCCAACGAAACTGGAGAAATATAACGATGAAGAAAACAAGTCAGAGAAAGTATTCCTTCAATGTGAATCATCAACGAATTGTACTGAAAAATCCATCTGAAAAAAATTGAAAAGGGAGTTTTTCAATTCAAAAGAGAGCGAAAAAGATTAGAAATTCAAACAAACCATAAAACTTTCATCTGTTCAGTGTGTGAAAAGCTATTGAATAGCTCACAGAGTCTTAAAATTCATTTAATGGTTCACACTAACGTCAAACCTTTCAGCTGATCTTGGCGTGAAAAGAAATTTTCTCAGCGAAGTTATCTTAAAATGCATTCAATGATTCAAAATATAGAGAAATCCCTTAGTTGTTCAGTTTGTGAAAAGAAATTTTCTCATCGAAGTAATCTTAAAATTCATTTAATGACTCACAATAATGAGAAACCCTTCAGCTGTTCAGTGTGTGAAAAGAAATTCTCTCGATCACAACATCTCAAAAGTCACTCAAGAGTTCACACTAAAGAGAAACCCTTCAGCTGCTCTTGGTGTGAAAAGAAATTTTCTCACGCAAGTAGTCTTAGAATACATTTAATGAATCACAATAAAGAGAAACCTTTCAGCTGTTCAATGTGTGAAAAGAAATTTTCTGAGCGAAGTAATCTTAAAAGGCATTCAATGATTCACAATAATGAGAAACCTTTCAGTTGTTCAGTGTGTGAAAAGAAATTTTCTCAGCGGAGTCATCTTAAAACGCATTCAGTGATTCACAATAATCAGAAACCCTATAGTTGTTCAGTGTGTGAAAAGAAATTTTCTTACCAAAGTAATCTTAAAAGGCATTCAACGATTCACAATAATTAATAAACCCTTCGGCTGTTCAGTGTGTAACAAGAAATTTTCTGTTACAGATAGTCTCAAAAGTCATTTAATGGTTGACACCAAAGAAAACCCTTGAACTATTCGGTGTGTGAAAAGAGAATTACTGCAGGAAGTTATCTTAAAAGGCATTCAATGACACCCAATAACGAGAAACCCGTCATCTGTTAATCGTGTGAAAAATAATTTTCTCAGCGAAGTATTCTTCAAAAGCATTTAAACATTCACAGAAATGAGAGCCCTTCATCTCTTCAGTGTGCCAAATAATTCTCTATATCAAAAAATCTCAAGTAAGGAGATATCCTTTCAACTCTGCGGGATGTGAAAAGAAATGTTGTCTACGAAGTTCTCTTAAAAGACATTTAAGGATTCACAAGAATAAAGGAACTCTTTAGTTGTTCACTTTGTGAATATTAATTCTTCTGTTGATATGATTTCAAATGCTCTTCGGAGTACACGGTAACGAGAAACCATTCAACTGCTCTGTGTGAAGAAAGAAAATATCTCGACGAAATCATCCGAATCCAACTTAAGGAATTCACATTAATAAGAAACCTGTAAGCTGTTTATAATGTGAAATGAAGTTTGCAGATCGTTGTAATTATAAAAAATGCTTGCGGATACGCACAGAAGAGAAATGGTTCGTTTGTTTCACATGGGGTGAAGACTTTTTTGAAAATATACAACTGAAGAGGCACTCATCTGTTTCTATTAGAGAAAACGTTTGAATTTTTAAAGTGTGTTTTGCAAATTTCTTCTGTTTAACAAAAGATTATACACATCCATATGGTCATAATCTTGAGAAGTCCATCTCTTTGATTTGCGTGAAGAAAGTTTTTCAGCAATCAATCTTAACTTACATTTAAGTGTAATGAAGAGATAGATTACTTATGAGAAATGTGTTGACAGAAATTTGCCACATCATCAGTACTAAAAATCCATCAGAGAAGTCATAGTAAAGAAAACCTTACACATGCTCATCCTACTTCCAGAAATACGAAAGTCCTTCTATGCCATATTCGTATTAAAAACTCGTATTTCTTAAAAACTCAAATGACCAGATAACCTACTTGTGTATAAATAACAATCATTTTGTTCATACAGTGAAATATTTCAGAGCATCATGCGTGTAAGATTACTTGGTTGGTCAGATTGCTTTTGATTAGAATAGTTTTATATTTTTAAATTATAAAGATGTGCACTTAGTTTACCATTTGCGTACAGAATTCGGTAAGAGCCTTTTCGTGATTGAAATTATCACAAAGCTTGAATTCATTAATGTAAATACCTTACACTATTCAAATAAACATAATTATTGCTGTTGTGTTATTCCGTAATTCTGATTCTTTTAAAAATATAAAAATAAAATGAAGCATGAGTGCTAACTTCGTAAATGACACAATTTCAGATCGTCTTTGTTTGATAAATTTCAGATCGTTCCAAAAAAATCCTGTTTTTAAAGAAAACAGGATTTTTTTGGAATAATTTGACTTAAGCATTTTTCTAATATCTATTATTTAATTAAACAAATAAAACTAAATTATTATCAAGTCGTTTTTGACTTAACTAGCGTAAGTTCTTTTAAATATATAATTTCAAGATTGATTAAATTAATTTCGAATTTAATTAACATAAATAATAAAACGAATTTGAGAAATTCCGAAATGGCACAAAAATTACCTTTATCTGGTAAAGCACGTACAAAAGGTAACAATACAGATTAAGTTTTGTGCGATTATTTACAATGGGGAAGAACAAAATTCCGAGAATAGACTTGGTGAGAGATTACTTATAAGGAAAGAGAGGATTATAATCGCTTCTTCCATTTGTCAGGTTATCCCCTTGTTTTATTGGGTAACGTTCACTGCGGGGTAATTAATGAATGATCTCATCAATAGTTAGCGGATTATATGAAGAAGGGTAGTCAAATTCGGTATTTATATTGCCCAGGTTAGATGTGTACTTTAATATGAATACTAAATGTAATTTTATTTATAAATCAGCTCCCTTTTTGCAAACAAGACTATATCATTATCTGGTGAGTTATTCTTAATTATTAATATAACTTGCATTCTTTTATTTTCCATCTATCAGTATAGCAATAATGTGAGAATTCGTGTATCATCTCTGTATTAGTGAGATATATATAGAGGAAAAATATTATTGTTAATCTTGACAGAACTGTTTATACATGGGACTACACATTCAAGTTGACGGGTCATCTTATGAAATGAACTGCAGGTTTGGCTAACACGTTTGCGAGTACACAGAGTCTTAAAAATGAAAACCAATTTAATATGATACTGATGGAATAACAGAGTTCCATCCGCCTTGTGGACAATTCCGTTTTGGAGAATGGCGAAGCTCTACAATACTTCGTTCAGCATTCACCGGAGTATGGTGCTTTAATCAATCATATAATGCAAGAAGTTTACAGTAATTACCTGCACCAAGAGTGCATATTATTTCGATGTTTTTCACTGAGTTTCACTCATAAATATGTTCCATAAATATTACTCTGTTACGATCAGTAAAGTTCGAAAGTGACTACCAAAAAAAAATAAAAGTAGTAAAAAAAAGCATTGTACTAGGATTAGTTTTGTGATATTTGCTAAAAACGGAGTTGAAAACATTTGGTTTTATGTGAACATTTCCAACATGTTTAGATTCCTCTGGTAAATGTGTATTATTTATTTTTGTATGGTATCATTTCATGATCAAACTGCGTGTTTTCGTATCCCCTTTTATTGAAATGAAGAATGTCACATCGGTGAAATTTTCGATTGAAAATTTCCCCGCAGTGACCATGGTATATATCACAATTGAATCATTCTTCATTCGAATATTCTTATGTGTATCTTAAGGTTTTCGATTGAGAAAATTTCTTTGAGAAGACTATGAAACTGGAATGTTTTTTCGTTATTGGGAGTTCCCAAGTGTAATATTTTCGGAATTGACGGATCTCAGAACTGAAAATGTTTCTTCTTTTGGGAGTGTTGATTAGAAAATGATTTGTTACATGTGGCAAAAATAAACGGTTTCTTCCATTAAGAATGCTCACACGTCTCTTCAATTGTTCTAATCGGATAGACGGCTTATAGCTGAGGCGCTTTCTTGAGGGTGGGCCAAATATATAAATAGACTGAGTAAACACGATAAACACTACGAACACTCCACTACTGGTGCAAACTCCATATAAACAACAGTGGAACTGCGCGACGGACAGTGCCGTATTACGCTCACTGTAACTTGCATATGCTTGCACGCGTAGCAATAGGACACTGTGGTAAACACAGTGCTGCTATCATCCTTCGCCCTCCTAAGTGCAACAAGTTGGAGTTCTTCTCCAGAATGTAGCATGTGATGTCCAAGACAAGAACTCGGATTACGGACCAACATCTCGAGAATACTGTGCGCATAGCGACTTCCAACATTTATGCCAACATCTACAAGCTGGTCAAGGAAAAGCATTGCCAAGTTGCCCATTGGCATTCTAAAAAATGAATGCTTTCTTCATTAAATTATCTTTTTTCAAGTATTGATGGTATTTACTATCATGAACCCGAACCCTACCTACGCTCTTAATGCTGGGTTTGTTTACTTTTATAGGATTTTAAGTCATGTATCAAATGCACAGCGTTCCTTGTGAATCTGGAAAGCATCTTACAATTCTAAATACCTTGTATAGCTTAGTGGCCCGCGGGCTTCATTGAAATTTTAAATGCGACCTGCACTGTCTGAAAGGTTGAAGAACCCTGCTCTAGACCAGTGGTCACCAAACTTTTCGCCGTGAGGGCCACATTGGGTACTTCAGCACTGTTCAGCGAGCCGTAGTAATAAAAAACTCTACAGCTAAATATATGAGTTTTATTGAAAGCAAATAAAAAATTTTTGCAGAGCGTGCGAGATTAACTTATCGTATATTAATGACAACGAACACTACCAGCAAATTCTCATATATTTATCACAAATTATAATAAAACCATTAATGTGAATGATGTAACTATGTTTGTGTTTTTAAAATCTTATTAAACTCAGGTTCAAATTTTGAAGTGCTAATTACAAGTAGCGATTTCAAATGTTCATCAGATAAATTTGCCCTGTATTTTCACTCGATATATTTCATTCGGGAAAACGTTTATTCGCAAAGATACGTCGTCCCCAAAATAAAGATAAATTTACAAGCAAATTTCTTCAATTTTAGGAATGCTCAGTGTTTAGAAATTTATAAAAATCGACCATGTTTCCTTCCTTCTATTTATCTTTAATATGTTCTTTTGCCTGAAGTTCAATAATTTCCATTTGAAGTTGACTTGAGACATCAGTAACAACACAGTCAAACGGATTTTGAAACAATTTTATTTCCCTAGCATTGGCGTCCAAATCAGCAAATCGCGTCTGAAATTGTTGTTTAAGATCTGGAATAACCAAATTTGCGAACGAGAAGGAAAATTCTGCTTCACCCATTTTATGCAATTCTGCACAGTATGGCGTATGAGCAAAATTGCAATTTTTCACCTGGCCTTCCAGAACTATCAACTTTGCTCTGAATGCCCTTTTATGAGATAATAAATCACAAACTAAGTTATTTTCTCCGTGCAACTTTAATTCAAATTGTTCATGTGGTTCACCAGATCTGCAAAAAATGCCAATTTGCAAACCCACTCGGTATCTGATAAAAGTGGTTTTTCTCGGTAAGGAATATCTCAATTTAATTCCTGAGATGAAAGAACCTTTGCATAGCTAAGCCAGTAAACTGCAGTATAATATTTCAAGTCAACATTCTCAGAGTCACATTCCTCGAGAAAAGACCTAAACTGGGCGATGATTAAGTGCATGAGAGCGAATGAAATTTGCCATAGAAATAACAGGTTTATACACAGAAAAATACACCGACAAATCACATGTAACTTTTTTTTTATTTCGTATAACTTCGAGTTTTTTTGTCAATGAATACAGATCGGGAAATTTTGTGTTTGTTTCGTTTTTTTCTCGTTAGTTCATTTTAACTATGTTTTTACCGACTTTTTTTAAGTGTTCTTATTTCGTGCGACATAAATTTTTTTTCTTGAAAAAAAAGTTCATTGGGATGTAACTGTTTTATTTCGTTTTGAATTCTTTTAGATTTTTTTTTTTTTTTGTTCGTTAGTCCATTTTAACCGACCTTTTACAGTCAAAAAGACTGTAACTTGGATTACGGTTACTTTTTGCTAATCGGGAATATATTTTGAACACAATTTTAATTAATGCATTTGAAATCTATCAACACTTGGTGTTTTTTTTTTTTTGGGGGGGGGGATTCTTATTTAAAATTAGTCCAAATGGCGGGCCGGATAAAATCATATCGCGGGCCGCATCTGGCCCGCGGCCCGTAGTTTGGAGAACCCCTGCTTTAGATGGAAGCAAAATTATTTTTTAGATTTTTTCTGTTACCAATTTTGTTAAAATTATTTATAATTACGCACATATGACACAATTTTATGCATTCATTTACAATCTCTTCTGTAGAATTACAGTATAATTTATTAAGTTTTATATTATTTTGTTTTAGTTTCTGAAATCAATAAGAGAAGGTTCGTCGTCGGAACATCCAAAATGGAATTACTTCTAACGAAACTGGAGAAATATAAAGATGAAGGAAACAAGTCAGAGAAAGTATTCCTACAATATGAATCATCAACGAATTTTATTGAAAAATCCATCTGAAAAAATTGAAAAGAGCTACAATTCAAAAGAGAGCGAAAAAGATTAGAAATTCAAACAAACCATAAAACTTTCATCTGTTCACTGTGCGAAAAGCTATTGAATAGCTCACGGAGTCTTAAAATTCAATTAATGGTTCACACTAACGACAAACCTTTCAGCTGATCTTAGCGTGAAAAGAAATTTTCTCAGCGAAGTCATCTTAAAATGCATTCAGGGATTCACAATAATGAGAAACCCTTCAGCTGTTCAGTGTGTGAAAAGAAATTCTCTCGATCACAACATCTCAAAAGTCACTCAAGAGTTCACACTAAAGAGAAACCCTTCAGCTGCTCTTGGTGCGAAAAGAAATTTTCTCAACAATGTAGTCTTAAAATACATTTTATGATTCACAATAATGAGAAACCGTTCAGTTGTTCAGTGTGTGAAAAGAAATTTTCTCAGCGGAGTCATCTTAAAACGCATTCAATGATTCACAATAATCAAAAACGCTTTAGTTGTTCAGTGTGCGAAAAGAAATTTTCTCAGCCAAGATATCTTAAAACGCATTCAATGATTCACAATAATGAGAAACCCTTCTGCTGTTCAGTGTGTGAAAAGAAATTCCCTCAATCACAACAGCTCAAAATTCACTTAAGAGTTCACACTAAAGAAAAACCCTTCAGCTGCTCTTGGTGTGGAAAGAAATTTTCACAGCGGAGTAGTCTTAGAATACATTTAATGAATCACAATAATGAGAAACCCTTCAGCTGTTCAATGTGTGAAAAGAAATTCTCTAAATCACAACAGCTCAAACGTCACTTAAGAGTTCACACTAAAGAGAAACCCTTCAATTGTTCTGTGTGTGAAAAGAAATTTTCTTACCAAAGTAATCTTAAAAGGCATTCAACAATTCACAATAATGAATAAACCTTTCGGCTGTTCAGTGAGTGACAAGAAATTTTCTGTTACAGATAGTCTCAGAAGTCATTTAATGGTTGACACCAAAGAAAACCCTTCAACTGTTCGGTGTGTGAAAAGAAAACTACTGCAGGAAGTTATCTTAAAAGGCATTCAATGACACCCAATAACGAGAAACCTGTCATCTGTTCATAGTGTGAAAAGTAATTTTCTCAGCGAAGTATTCTTCAAAAGCATTTAAACATTCACAGAAATGAGAGCCCTTCATCTCTTCGAAATAATTCTCTATATCAAAAAATCTCAAAAGACACTTTATTGTTCAAGTTTAAGTCAGGAGATAAGATACCCCTTCAACTCTGCGGTATGTAAAAAGAAATTTTGTCTACGAAGTTCTCTTAAAAGACATTTAAGTATTCTCAAGAATAAAAAAACTCTTTAGTTGTTCACTGTGTGAATATCAATTCTTCTGTTCATATGATTTCAAATGCTCCTCGGAGTACACGGTAAAGAGAAACCATTGAACTGCTCTGTGTGAAGAAAGAAAATATCTCGACGAAATCATCCTAAACACAACTTAAGGAATTCACATTAATAAGAAACCTGTATGCTGTTTATAATATGAAATGAAGTTTGCAGATCCTTGTAGTTAAAAAATACTTACGGATACATACAAAAGAGAAATGCTTCGTTTGTTTCACATGGGTAAAGAATTTTCCGAAAATATACAACTGAAGAAGCACTCATCTGTTTCTATTAGAGAAAACGTTTGAATTTTTAAAGTGTGTGTTGCAAATTTCTTCTATTTAACAAAAGATTATACACATCCATATGGTCATAATCTTGAAAAGTCCATCTCTTTGGTTTGCGGGAAGAAATTTTTTCAGCAATCAATCCTTAACTTACATTTAAGTGTAATGAAAAATAGATTACTTATGAGAAATGTGTTGACAGAAATTTGCCACATCATCAGTACTAAAAATCCATCAGAGAAGTCATAGTAAAGAAATCTTTACACATGCTCATCCTACTTCCAGAAATATGAAAGTCCGTCTATGCCATATTTGTACTAAAAACTCGTAGTTTGTATACTAAAAATTTTGCAATGCACGGAAAGGTATGTTGTATTTCTTAACCACTTAAGATCATTTCATTTGGGAAAATGGTAATTTTTAAGCTCCACTGAAACCTAGTTAATCATTTGAATAGGAAATATTTTTATGAAAATTATGGGAAAATCTTGTGACATTTTTTGCATATATTACCTCTGGTTACAATTAAATTTTAGCAATGTGATCAGTTGAGAGAAATGAGACAACTAAACCGATTAATTATTTATGTCTTGTTGTGAATCTTTTAACAAACCCATTCAAAAGAATGCTTGGAAAAAAATACCATTATCAAATCCTTTTAATCTTCATAGTAATCTGAATCGATATCCGAATCGTCATCACTTTCACTTCAATTGATCACCAAAGGTTCGCATAATTCTTCGATAATTCCGTCTCTGTCCCAATACATATTTTCTAATGAGGTGACATGAAAGCAATACTTTCCCCGGTTTTGAACTGTAATACTTTCAATCGCCTGTTCTGAAAGCTTGAAAAGTTTCGACATGTTAATATCTCCATTTAGTTTGCGATGGCGAACAGTTGGTACTATTTTCTTGACCACGTAAAATTCGTGAATAATTCTTCTTATAACGTCTACATCAAAATAATCCAAAGCTATGGTTTTGATGGTTTTCTTTCTCTGGCACTTTTTTTCAGGAGATTTAAATTTTGGCTTACCTTCATCTTTTAATAGTCGACTCCGATATGCCCTCATTTGCACTTGCATGTTTTATGACTTGAGAAAGAGGAACAATGAGACTGCCTTCTAACGATTCTTTTTCGCAGAATGTCAGCACATTATTCAATATTATTTTGCAAGAGCTACTGAAAGGGTTAACACAAGAACTTGTGGATTGTACCTGATCTATCATACAAAGTAATAATAAAAAAATAACGCAAAAATGCGACAACAATTCAAGATACTACTAGTACAGCGACAGACGAGAAAGCACGTGATTTCGCATGTTGGCAACCAATTCCTACATCCTTTACCCCTTCAGCATGAATCGAATATTCTTGGCACCAAGCCAAGCGAAACCCTACAACATGTGGGCGTACTATACATATATTAAATTACTTGGTGGGTCTTATCGTTAGTTAGGTTTAGCAAATACTTCGACAATTTCATAAAAAAAGAAAACTCATGGTGCTTTAAAATTTTTTATTGAAATAGTAGACAAGAAACGATAATTATTGTTTCATTTTAGCGAGACCTTTTCGGTAGTTCGTCTTCATTTACTAAATTTCCTATATCAATTTCGAATGCTTGTAGTTTCCAATCGCAGTAAATTTCCAGGAGAATTATCTTTCAGTGAACATTTGTACTTTGATTTAATGAATATCTTCGTTGAAAAAGTGCTTTCGCAAAGATATATGCTCCCGAGCATTGAGCACATCTTGAGTCCAAAGTTCCTCAATTTCGGGTAGCTCTCTATTGGTAAGTAATTTTTTAAAAAATCTCCTTTTTCACTTCTGTCAGTATAAAAAGCAGCTTCCAGTGGCCGTCGTTGCTTTGTCCCCATGTGTTACGATGCAGGAACATTTATCGACTCTCCATAGTTCATAACAGGGTTTTGAACTGCTACGAAAATATCAGTACCTTTAATTGTCTCATGTAAAGATATGACTGAGGAGTTCTTCGTTAACAGTAATCCTCTTGAATAGGTCGAACAAAAATTAAAAGTTGACTTACGTCTGCTTTATCAATGCTTTCATTCACACACAATGAATAATAGTCACATTTTGCTGTTAAGTCACACAGATTTTTCGATACATATTGATCTGTACGCATCTTGTGATGGTCCGTTGAAATAAAGCCACTGTTTCGAACTTCTCAGCTAATTTCGGCCCGTTAACTTATTTTGCCATTTCAATTGCACATTTTTCACAAACACGCCATCTCAAGGCTTGAACTTTGATCATTGATATCTTTTGCAAAATATCTCGTTTGGTGCATCAGTTTCTTATATTCTGATTGTTGATTTTCCAATATACATCTCAAATGTTGTACTGTTTAATGTAGGGTAGTGTCCAAGATTGAAAAGAGGGAACTAGAAGTCATTTTGGACTGTAAAACATGTTTGAACACACTGAAGAGAATGATAGAGAGATTTTTAAAGATCGTAAATCCGATTCAGACTGTTTTAAGAGAGCCGAAACTCGATCACTTATGGAAAGAAGAGTATTATGAAATATTGAGAGGTATGTCGAATTGCTTACAACCTGGAAGATTAGAAGGTGAAGCCTTAAGCTACAGAGAAGCATAGACCTGCTATCATCTTGTCAACTCGCCTTTGGATCCTCTCCATTCAAAAGTTTATATTTGGAGAAAACCTGAAATATAACAAAAACCAATCCAAAATGATTCCGTAGTGACCCCTGTTTAGCGCTCAGGGCAAAAGATGCACTGGTCATGAAATTCCGGTCGACCTCCATTTAGGAAATTTCATTTACTCATTTCTTGCTTCGACCTTTTTCATATAGGAGTGTCTCGAAACCTCTGAAAGACTGCCTCGGGCCACAAACCCCGGTTACCCCACCTTTTCTAAGGCTTTTCTATTTACATTTACTGTTATAGCCATTATTACAGATCAACGAAAATTAAATAAAAAAGATTATTTCGGGAATTGACAAGAAATATGATTTCTAGTTCTCGATTCCCAAAGGTTCCAAAATGTCGGGAATTTGGAAACACTACTCAAAAGTAAATAAATATATATATACAATGTCGGGTGTTTCTGTTCAATATCTTGGAGTAATCAAGGCTGAGTTCACGTACGGAGATTTAAAGCAGAATTGAGAAGAATTCTGTAATGATAATAATCGCTTCGATGTGAAGTACAATATAAATGTTTTGAACAGAGAACTCAAAAGATTTATTACACCAATGAAATCACACATGAAATTCAAAAGTTATTCTGATTGGTATTTCTGTAGTGCCAGACAACACATCGAGGAAATCTGCGGGGTGAATGTCGCACTATGACGAATGGAGTCTAAATTTGCTCAAGCATCAAGAGGAGTGATACTACAGGCGCTCCGAGTTTGTGGAGTAGATACCGGATATGATGTATCCGATAATCGCCGAGTAGTGGGAACAATTTATACCAGATAACTAGAGAAAGAAGTTGTCTCATCATTTCTCCATGCTCAATCTGTGTAGCTCAAGAACGGAGACCGACTGTTGGCTTTTGTTTTAATGGCGAAGGGAGAATTGCGAAGTACAATCGTAACTGTCCCTTTGTAAGAATACACAATATAAATAAAAAATTAAAAAAAAGACATTTACAGGACTAAAATCAGTCTTCAGTAGCCATTACCTTACTAATCAAAAACTTCAACCAATGAAATTTGGTAATTAAAAAGCAATGAAATTAAAAAAAAATTAGAATGGATGGTTCTGTTAGGTGAGCAACAGAGACTGCTAATTTGATAGTTGACAATCAGGCATTATTTTTCAATTAATGAGGAAACAAGTGGTCCTTTCTGGCAGTTACGGCCGCTAGCAGTTGCTAATTGTATTTATTTTATTAAATACAATTAGTAGTAAAAGTTGTAATTAAATTAGAATACGCAAGGGTAATTTCAAGAGGGGTGAAAGGAGCATAATTATCGCCTTTGATGAAAGAGACTCATTTCAGTATCTATCCATTAGATGGACGCAAAATTATTTTTTTAGATTTTTCCTGTCACCATTTTTCTTATTATTATTTATTACGCACATATGACGTCATTTATTAATTTTAATTGAGATGAAAATTAACTATAAGTTGATACTTTGATGATATGATTATAATCTGTAATTTCTTTCCAGGTAAAATATTCTCTAAGCGGGGCTGCGATTAGTCCTCCTTTGATCGTTGAATGTACTCTCACGCTCATATTACTGACATATTTGTACATTACTTTTAAGTTATTTTGTTAACAAAAGTTGCTCTGTAAAATTCAATAGATTGTCTCGTCTCCTATTCTCCTACAAACTTAGATAATTCTTATTATTAATTTAGCCTTATCGGAAGGTTTCGTAAATGTACGAGTGTAAATATATATTCACTTGTGATATATGTCATTGCAAATTATTCCTCGTACTGACCATCTTCACTTAACACAAAAACTTACGAAAACGAAAGCATGCCGTTTCTTCATGAATGGGCACAAAGACAAAAACAAATTATACAGAATTACGTGAGAAATCTAAATATGTTGGAAATTTTCACATGAAACAGCTCACTGTTTTCCACCTCTCTGTTATTAGCAATTATGTGAAAGTTAATCATAGTAGAACGCTTTTTTTACAATATATATATATTTTTTTTTTGGTAGCCATTTTCGAACTTTACATATCTAGTGAAACTCAATACAGAATATGGAAATAATATGAAGTCTTGTTGAGGGTAACAGTTGTCCACATCTAGTATTTTTTGATTAAGTTAAACAGCATACTTAAGTCAATGCCAAGCGCAGCTTGGTAGAACATCTCCATTCTCCAAAACGGAATTGTCCCCAAGATGGATGGAATTCTGTTATTCCATCAGTATCCTATTAAATTGATTTTCTTTCCTGAAACTCAATTTACTAAGAAAAATGTTAGCGACACTTGCAGTTAAGTAGTTCATAAAATGACCCTCAAATTGATGGTGTAGTCTCATACATAAACAGTTCTGTCAACATTAACTAAAACATTTTCCCCTAATATATGTCTCACTAATAGCGAGATGAGCACATGAATTCTCACCTTGTTACTAGAGTGAGAAATGAAAATAAAAACATGCCAGCTGTATTAAAAATTAAGAATAAAAGAGTAAGATAATGATATAGTCTTGAGTGCAAAAACGGAGGTGATTTATGAATAAAATTACATACAGTATTTTTTTAAAATACTCATCCTATCTGGACAATATAAATATCAAATTGTACTCCCCTTGTTCATATGACCCGCTAATTATTTATGACGTCATTCAATAATTACGCAAGTTGTGAACGTTACCCAATAATACGACGGGATAAGCTGACTAATAATCAGCTTATCCCGTCGTGATTAATCTCGAAGAGGAGACTATAATCCCCTCTTTTCTTATAAGTAATCTCTCACCAGTATATTATCAGCAATTTGTTCTTATCCGTTGGAAATAATGCCTCAAACGTAATCTGTATTTTTACCTTATATACGTGTTTTAGTTCTCTGTGAGTCCTTTACAATCGCGTTCTCTGCCACAGAAAGGTAATTTTTGTACCATTTGAGATTTTTTAAAATGAGTTTTATTATTTATTTTAATGAAATAGAAATTTAATTCAATAAATGTTTAAATTGTATATTTAAAGGAATTTATGCTAGTTAATTCAGAAATGACTTGATAATAATTTAGTTTTATTGTAATAATAGTCCATTATATTTTAATAATAGCTATTAGAAAAATACTGTTGTTAAATTATTCCAATAAATCCTGTTTTCTTTCAGGATATAATCACAATATCAAGCCGGTGTCATTTAAAAATTTTAGCATCTATGCTTCATTCTATTTTTAATATATAAATAAATGGAAAAAAATGTGCCGGTACTCATCATGAAGTGTTATTACAGCAACTTCCACACTTTTAACATAACCTCCGATACACCTTCGTCGTCTCGCTTTGTGCGCTTCACTCTCCTTATGATCGTAAATCTTTCTTCTTAATGACATTAACTGTTGTTTGCGAGATTCTCCAAAATGATTGATTTTACCATTTCAACACTCCGCTGAAATTTTCGTTTCCATGTGTTTATCGACGACAAGACTTCCGACATCACAGCACGCTTTGCAGCCCAACATTTTATTCTTGACATAGAGCCACTTGTTTCTCTCGCAGAAGTCATTTTTCTCCAAAAATGTCCAACATTCAAGCCAATCATTATCAGAAGCTGCTTCCTTTTGACCACGTGGATCTTCTTGTTCGTTTCGTGATCCTCTTCACGAAGTGTGTTTTCGGTGCTAGTTTTTAGGATCACAAGTAGATTCAACAAGTTCTGCTTCTTCATCCTTACTTTTGTTTCTCTATTATCATCATCATAACAGTAATTACGGGTATAGACAATATTGGTCTGTTCCGGTCTCATTATCCTTCCAATATCCTTTTTTGAGGTTTACCCTGCCTTCTCTTTCCAACTGGCTTATATTTTTGTATTTGTTTAGCAGTCGGGTGTTGGCCATTCGGTTTACATGTTCAATCAATTTTTGTTTATAATTGTTTAGTTTTACTTCCATTGATTTGGTTTTTAGTTCTTTTAAAATGTCTTCGTTCCTTTCCTGATCTAATAATGTGTATTTTGCAGTTCTTCTCATAAATCTCATTTCACTTGTTTTTATTCTTTGTTTATCTTGTTTGTTTATTGCCCAAATTTCGCTGCCATATAATAATGTGGGTACTACTAAAGTATTGTTTTCAAGCGTGTTTCTTTTTGTACTATATTTGGGTTGAGTGTTCTTTTATCAGGCCTATAATCTGTAAAAATTTTGAAGTTTTTAATTTTATGTCTTTTTCTCGTTCAAGTGATATTTCACATCCACGATAACTGAAAGTATTTATCTGTTCTATTATTAATAACTATTTTTCTTCTAACTTGTTTTAGTTTTATCTATAGATAGTTAGATTCATTCCAAACTGTTCTACTATAATATTTAAATTATATATTGCTCTTTGTAAACTGTCTTCCTTATCTGATATTATTACCTGATCATCTGCAAATAATAGCGTATTTATTTTGTTATTCCAGAAATTTCTATACTTTGATTGTTTAAGGTGTTCCACCGTATTAATATTTCATTAATGTAAATATTGAAAAGTGTTGGAGACAGAGGGCATCCCTGTCTTACTCCTTGGTTTATAGATTATTTTTCAGACAACTTTTCATTTATTTTAATTTCATTATCTTTATATATTCAATAGTGCATGGAGTAAAATATTAGGTATATTTATTTTTTGTAATATATCACACAGTATATATCTTTTTTCTTTGTCAAATGCTTTTTCGTAATCCATAAACAAAAGATGAATTTCCAAATTAAATTCTTTTCTTTTTTCTAAGTAGTTTTAAACGGAAAGTTGGATCCATTGTAGAGCGTTCTTTTCTAAATCCATTTGGCCATTCTAATAATATTTGTTCACTGTATATTTTTAGTTTTTCATTAAGTATTCTGCTATATATTTTGTAGCATGTATTCAATACCTCTGTTGTTAGCAAGTTTTGTCTGATCCCCTTTTTTAAATATGGGTATTACTATGCTTGTATTCCATTATATTTGTATTTGTCCATTTGTATATATTTTATTTAAAAATTTTAGTAATTTTAAAAGCCAGCTTTTTATTTTCAATTATTGTTTTTATTTCATTGTCCCACATATGTAATTTTTTTATTATTATGATATTTTGTGTGTGTTTCTAGACTTTCATATGCTGCTGATGCGATAATTTCTTTTATATTATCCAATTCTTTCTCAATATCTTCATTTTCTTGTATTTTTTCTAATTTTTCCAATAATGAATTTCTTATACTTGAATCATTTAGTGGTCTTCCTTTGTAATTAGATTTCTAGTTTGTTTATTATTATTATTTTTTTTTTGTAGCCAATTTGGTGGAAATCTTAGTTTGGCCAATACTAAATAGTGATCTGTGTCAATTTCCAACCCTCTTTAAACTTTAACGTCTAGGAAGAGGTTTGCTGCTTTTCCATTTGCTATAAAGTAGTCTATTATTGATTTTTGTCCTCTTGCACACCACGTAAATTTATGTATATTTTTATGTTTATAAAATGTATTCATTATTTTTAAATTATTGCACACCACGTATATTTATGTATATTTTTGTGTTTGAAAATGTATTCATTATTTTTAAATTATTGCACACCACGTATATTTATGTATATTTTTGTGTTTGAAAATGTATTCATTATTTTTAAATTATTGCACATCACGTAATCAATGATCTTTTTCCATTTGGTTTTCCATACTGTGGGGGGGCGGAGAAAGAAGTAAAAGAGAGTACAGGGAAAGAGGAGTAGAAGACCAGTCTCCAGATATGATATACCAAGTGTATATTGTACGAAGTATGATCGGTTCTTATAAAATATACATAGATAAGAGCCAGATTACTGAATAACATAACAACAATTATTATGTTCATGTATAAATATTATATAATGTAATAAATTTACATTATTGAATTGAAGATTATTGATAATCACATTTTAAAATCTGAAACTATACTAATCTAAAGTAATCTGACCAAACAAGTAAACTATCAAGCATTATGTTTCTAAATATTTCAATGTACCACAAAAATGAATATTTATAATTAAGTACGTTAACTGGTCACTTGAATGTGATTATCGTTATGACAAAGGTAGGCTTTCTGTTCACATCTGAAGCTAAGTACAGCGACCCTGATGGAGAGGGCGAAAACAGGTCGTACTCAATAGGGTCAAATTGGCCAGAGAACCCCTCTGTTTAACAGGATGTTTCGAGTGTAGTGTATACGCGATAACTAGTACAGAGTTAGAACATCAGGGAAACGAATTTATCATAGAAACAGGAGTGATGCTTGAAGATGTGACTTCAAAGTATTTTATTATATAAATAAATCAATAGAGATCTTTGCAGGGAGCCGATATTCGTTTACCTTGTGAGTTACTTGTTTGAGATTTCTTGTAAAGGAATTTTGACTGCATAGGGGTTGTTGACATCGTTATACATCTTCCAAGAAATTTGACGTCCCATTTAATATAAGCATATAATTTATCGTGGAATTATCAAAACAAAGTGTTGGCCTACATTTATTGATTTCATCTCTGCTACCGTTTTTAAATAGTAATCATTGATTTGTGATAGTAAATTCGATCTTTCTGCATTTGCAATATTTTTATCATATCCAGTATGATCTTATCAATGTGGGAGCCTTCACATTTCATATGTTCTTAAGATGAACGTCGTCCCCCAGTAACCAATATTATACTCCTTTTCTCAACGATATCATTTGTTCTGTTTTACTTGCATCAGGTGTGCAGTCTAAAATTATGGAATAATATTTAGATTTTCGAAATGATGATAAAATTGTATCCCTGATTGCATTACTTAAAGTTTCCAATATTTCATTTTGACTGTCTTTACTCAAATAGGGTACTCTATTATTTCGATGTAGGGCCCTTTCAATATGATTTTCCATAACGGGGTCAAACTTCGCAAACAGTTCGACTAATTTTAAAAATATTGCCGTTATTCCTTTCATATAATTTATCAGATGATCTGCGAATCATGTAGTCTGGCAATCAATAGAGTTTTGTTTTTTAAATTTTTATCAAGTTCCTTTCATTTTAAGAAATTTTTCATGTGAGTTAAACTAGTTTCATGTCTATGCAAAGTTGTACTTATATTTCTCTAATCGTTATAACCTTCTACAAGACTACATGATTCAGTAGGTGCGAAAAGTTTGCAACAAAAGTAAAAAACAGAATTTAAAGTTTCGGAATAAATGAGCCTTGTTCTTGGCACGAGCTTCCCGTTTTCCATTTTTCTATTATAATACCTGTTGCCAAATTTACGACCATATGTATCTCTGGGATATATTATATTTTTCTTTTGAACAGGCCCCATTTCAATTAAAACAACTCGTAATTTTTCATCAATATTTCCCCGTTCACCTGGATCTTCTAAATTTACAGAGACTAACAATGTGTTAGTTTCGGGGTCAACTACAACTAAATCTTCTCCTAACTGTTTTACACTTAAATCCTGCATCTTGTTATCTTGTTCAACAGTGGTAATAGTACTTTCATTCAAAGTGGATGATGTGCACTGTTTGTCAACTCTGATTTTTGATGTATCGAGTTGGTTACAATCTGCATCAGAATATTTTAATATTTTAACAAATTTATTAAGAACCCCAATTTGTTTCTTAATATCTGCTTCTTCGCAGCATGAGGCTTATGATTTTGTGCACCAGATAACTTTTTTTAATTTTTGATTCCTTTTCTATTTTATACCCATTACACAACACGACACAGAGACAAAACAATAGTCCGCACTGCGCTACTGTCAGTAGCCTATTGAGATGCGTACTGTTATAAATCTACTGTTGCTATCCTGTCATTACTGCGACATTGTAAAATTTTATTATTTTAACTTTGTATACTTGTAATTTCTATTAATTACTTGTGATGACTTTTTTCTTTACTTTATACTTTATTCTCCGTTATTCTAATGTAGCTGTGCATGCTTTCTCTCTCTCAGAATCTCTCTTGTTTATATTATTATGTGCTATGTTTACAAGAAAGTCAAATAAGATTTATTTTCATCACTATGAAATGTACACGAATTTAAACATTAGGGAGATTGCTTTCTCTATCCTTCTATAAAATCTCTTTAGCAAAATTTAGAACATTTTTTCTTCAACTTTAAAATACTTTGTTTAACGCAAAACGTTATCTACACTCAGTTTAAAAATTTTACTTATTAAACTCCAAGCTTACTTGCAAAGAGGTTACCTAAATCTCTCTGTTAAGTTATCTTTACAAATTGATATCAACTTCTAACATGCCAATTGATTCTCTTAAGGACACTTCTTAACCTTATTAAACATTAAACATATATCTTAAGAGTCTTTCTAATACAACTATAAGAGGAATTATATAAACGTTTTGAATTTACAAAGGCTCTGTATCTCACAATAAATCAAAAGTCTTTCACTAAAAGTTCTATGGCATTTCTTTCATCTCAGATCTTCATCTAGAAATTTGTCTTCGGCTATATCAATTGGGAATATAGCAGGACTCGTACAGTTCCGGAAAAATGTTATTCTCATACGGCGGAAAGAAAACCTTACGAGCGAAGGTACTTCGGGAAATTTGCCTCACGTTCTCCAATCTACCTGGGCTTGGCAAAAATACCTGGACGTCTGCCATCTCAAGTAGCTTGGATTGCTGCCTCTAAGAAACTGAAAATGCCGCCTCGAAGAAAAATGAAACTGTTGTCAACTGTCAATCAGGAT
This sequence comes from Typopeltis vanoorti, assembly GCF_054136105.1. Classification (NCBI taxonomy): domain Eukaryota; kingdom Metazoa; phylum Arthropoda; class Arachnida; order Uropygi; family Thelyphonidae; genus Typopeltis; species Typopeltis vanoorti. Next base: position 22,852,290 of record NC_143567.1, on the reverse strand, counting down.
CCCTCTGGACTGGAGACTTTTCTCTCCTATGGCGTTTGGGACTTCTCCTTTCGGCAATTTGAAAGCCCTGTCTGTGGCCTAGAAGTCGTTTCTCTCTAGCGACATCTCGAACCGAGAAGCTCCTTTCTGGAAGTGGAAAACTCCTCTCTCAACCAACGTCTGAGACCGGGCAGCTTTATCAATGTCTGGAACCGAGCTACCTTCTCTTTGACAGCGTCTGGGGCTTCCTCTACTACTGCAGCAATCTCTGGATCCATGCAGCCCATTCTGTTTGCTTCAGTCCCTTTTTATTATACCTCCTCTGAGACCTTGCATGAAGTTTGGCAACCCCCAAAGAATCAGTATGATTCTTTCATCTTAAGTTTCAATTTCGGCATGCCTTTTGTTCTCCTTCGCTTCCTTTTAATTGTAAGTTGCTGGCAATCGGAAAGTTGTTTGAACCTTTCTGACTGTCTTAGTAGATGTTTACACTTAGAGCCTGCAAGCCTTTCTCATACAAACAAATTTTAATAACAATCTTTCTAATGACGCCATGTCGATCTATTACAGGCAGCTTCGGCGATATAAACATTGCCTTTGTTTTTAACACTCTTAACATATTCTTATTAAAGCAGTATATACAGTTAACTTCCAGAGTGTTATTTACAGTAACATCTAAAACAAACTATACAGAGACAAACAAAGTTTATTTTTACAATATTAACATGGGACGTAACCTAAGTAAACAATCGAGCGAAATGTGGTTTAGAATATTTAAGCTACAATCGAGTTTTTACAGTACCATATGACTGGTTACATAGCAACAAATTTTTTGTACGAAAATTCGTTTCTGCGCATAAAAACCGATCACCGTTTCACTTTAGATTCTGGAGGCAATTTAGCCTGCTCTCGCTGCAAAATTGTAAACAGCCGGCAATATACAATATTTTAAAACTTTTATTCGGTGTATCGAACATATTTATTTTAATGTTGCTCATTGTAAGAATTATTTGTTTTTATGATAAAAATTTTGTATCTTAAAAATGAACATATGATCCGTGCCCTGGCGCCCCCTTCGTAGCGGCTCCCACATGCCCGCTTCCACAGGCCCTGCTTGAATTATCGAAGCAAAGTGATTGGCCTATAGTTATTGATATTTAATCTGCTACCGGTTTTATATAGTAATCATTGACTTGTGATACTAGATTGGATCTATCTCCAGTTGCAATTTCTTTTAACGTATCCGCTATGATCATATCAATGAGAGAACCTCCGCATTTCATGGGTTCTTAAAAAGAACCATCTTCCTCAGTAACCGATATTATAATCACTTTCTCAACGATATCTTCGCTGATACTAAAAAGTCTCCCCATTAAATAAAAACTCTCCTTATTTATAATAAAAAATATATATGTTACAAAGAAAATATTTTCGAGAACAAGGAATTTTCCTCGTCAGAGGGAGTGCATTGCCTTATTTATTGAGAGAATAAACTAATTGCAAAAAATTGCAATATATTGTATCTAGAAAAAGGTTTTAAACCATCTCACTTTTTCAAAGAAAAGCATTCTCATGAAAAACTTGCTATACTTAATTTTTTGATAAAATGTTAAACAAGTAAGCAAATAATCGAAATCTTGGTTTATAATCAAATCCTATTAGATTTAGATTTTCATTGTTTGCATATATTTATTTGCAATCACTTTCAGTCTAATCAAATATATTTTACTTTTCAGGTCGTCTATCTTCATTCAGTTTCCTCTAATCACTAAAAGAAGAATCGTCATGTGGATGTTTCAAAATGGAAGTAATATCTCTGGAGAAATACAATGACGAAGAAAGCAACTCCTTGAATATAAATGATCAACGTCAAATACTGAAAAATCCGATTCAGTAGAAAGGGAAAAGAAATTAGGAATTCAAACAAAACATAAAGCTTTCATCTATTCAGTGTGCGAAAAGGAATTCTCATATAATCTTAAAGTTCATCTAAGGATCCACACTAACGAAAAACCCTTCAGCTGTTCATGGTGTGAAAAGAAATTTTCTTGGAGAAGTCATCTTAAAAGGCATTCAATGATTCACAATAATGAGAGACCCTTCAGCTGTTCATTGTGTGAAAAGAAATTTTCTCAGAGAGGTCAACTTAAAAGACATTCAGTGATTCACAATAATGAGAGACCCTTCAGCTGTTCATTGTGTGAAAAGAAATTTTCTCAGAGAAGTGATCTTAAAAGGCATTCAATGATTCACAATAATGAGAGACCCTTCAGCTGTTCATTGTGTGAAAAGAAATTTTCTCAGAGAAGTCATCTTAAAAGGCATTCAATGATTCACAATAATGAGAAACCCTTCAGCTGTCCTCTATGTGAAAAGAAATTATCTGTTACAGGTAATCTCAAAAATCATTTAAGGGTACACACTAAAGAAAAACCATTAACCTGCTCAGTGTGTGAAAAGAAATTTTCTGTTGCAGGTAATCTCAAAAATCATTTAAGGGTACACACTAAAGAAAAACCATTCACCTGCTCAGTGTGTGGAAAGAAATTTTCTTATCAAAGTAGTCTTAAACACCATTCACGGATTCACAATAATGAGAATTAATCTCATTATTGTGAAATCTCATATTCTAGTAATTATAAGAAACACTGAAGGATACATAAAGGAAAGATATCCTTCATTTGTTTCACATGGGGTAAACAATTTTCTGAAAATACAGAACTGAACAGACAGGAATTCATTAAAGAGAAAAGCTTCTCTTTTTACAAGTGTTTTGCAACTTTCTCTTGTACGTAACATGTGATCAGCACTTATAATCCATCCGAGAAGTCATATTAAAGAAAATCTTAGACACACATTATGAGATAAAAGTTTCTCAAATTCAACAAATATGTACTTCCGTCTTCGTTATATTAGTACTAAATATATAGGCAAAGATGTGTTGCAAATCCCAGAAGATAAAGGAATCCATTCTATTCAGGGACCTAAAATTTGTGAAAATTTGTTAATTTTTGTCCTCCCCTGCCAAATAGCTAATCAGATTATTAGAAAACGTTTTTGCGAAAATTGTGGGAAGAAATCAAGAGACATTTCTGCATATATTCCCGCTTATTATAATTAACTTTTAGAGACGTGATCATAGTAGACTGCTGTTCTTTGTAATAAATGGTATTTGTTTTAAATCCAGTTGTCAATCTGTAGAAAAGATTTATTTAGAATTGAAATAAATTATCTTAAAAATCAATTTTTTCCATGTTATATTTTAATTTAGGTTAACTTAAAACAAAATTAGTATTATCTTTTTTTTTCATGCTTCATTAATCATCTCATAGTTTTAAAATACATACTGTTGAATAGATCATGGCAGAAAAATAAAGTGTTTTTGCGTATTGTATGAGCAGTGATTACCGTTGTGCTAATTGTTAGCTGTGTAAAATTTTCCCCGCTAACCAGAGACGTGAATTTGTTTGAAAACTCAAACTATTTCTGATAATATTGTAGGCGGTGCAACTTTTCACATATTTCTATCCCTATTTCTTTTTTTTTTCTCCATCTACTCATCTCTTGAAAGGATTTCTTTACTTTTCTCCACTCATTTCGTTACAGGACAATGATATTTTTCACAACTTTGCTAGGAGATTCTTCAACATTCAACCTTTACCTGAAGGAAGAAGATAAACTCCCCTCTAACAGTCATTCTTCACGTCTCCTAATGTGTTCGTCCTCCCACCGTGAGGTTTTATGCGTTACTGGTTTATATACACAAAAAAAATCTTTACACTTTTTCTTTAATTTCTCTTTATTGTTAGGAAAACTCATTCCTGGGCTGAACCTCATGAAATTGTCCATGGTTTTATGACTATTGTTTCACGAACCTGTTTCACTCAAACAAAGGAGATTTCATGTGGATTGCTGTTCTTCAGTATTCCCAACAAAATATGAATTCAGAAAGTTGAAAAAATTATCCTGCATCATTTGCTGCGTCACATGCGATTAAGAATTCTACAATGGATGATTAAGGATAGCAGTAAGAAAAATGATATGCAGAGATTTCTTTCTATATACAATGCAAAATTCCTACTTTCAAATTATAAATGGGATTTTGTGTGGCCAATATTCCTAGCGAAATACTCCCCAGTAAACAAGAAATGAGCAAGAAATTATAGGTCGTGGGAGGTGTTATTCTTGAGAGATCCAAATGGAAATATATTCTCATACTGCGCACTTTTATTGCTTTCAAATAACTAACATATTCTGGAAATATTTTGACCTCGAAAATATACAGAAAAATATCTCAGGCGACTGAAGGTTGATTGCCGGAATTATAGAGAAGTGAGGAGGAAGAAGTTCACAGATTGTGTCGCATTTGAGAACTAATCTGACCGCAGATGTGATAGGACGAAATGTTAAACAAATAACGGTTGAATTAATCCAATTTAATTGTTATTATAATTATTAAAAACATTTGCAGGATTTTTTGAAATAACAGGGAAATCACTATCAATGTAGTTAGTAAATGTTTTAAACAATCTCTTTATTTATTAAAGTAAAATAGAGATTCTCTGTAACATTTCCCATAGACTTTGAGTGCACTTACCAGAGGGGTGGACACTATTTAATGGTGGGATGGATTTGGTATTTATATTTAGAATATGGACAAGTAGGAGGCAATATATTCAGACAAAAAGCGTACTTTTTTGGAAAGCAATTCGCTCTACTGAATTCAATCAAATATCATAGAAATATTAAGTACAGAAAAATTAAAATTATACAAAATTTATATGTCCGTTATATTAAAGAGAATAACAACATTTTTGGAGGAGCCACAGCTATATGAACAATCAGGCTTCAGAGCAATATTCTCTTCAACACTTCACACCCAAGCTGTTTACCTAGTAGATAGATTTTCAGAGTCATAAACATCCATGTGAAATTGTAAATCATTCTATCAACCAAGTGTAAAGTTGGTTTTGAAGCAAAAGTGTTGTCTGCATCCCTTGAAATGGATAAAATTGAGTAGCATTGGTTTATGGAATTCTTTGTAAAAGAAGGTTTAACGCCGAAAGAAATTCATTCGAAGTTCATAAAATGTTATGGGGACGCTTTGTCTTCGTTTTGGACGCGTGAAAATTTATGAACAGTGCTTGGAGCCTTTAAATAAGAATAATACTGATTTTGTGCATCGATTTATTACTATGGACGAGACTTTGATTCAGTATAACACACCAGAATCCAGATAGCAGTCAAAACAGTGGACAGAAGCCGGTTGTTCAGCGCCAAAGAAGACAAAGTCGGTTCAATCAACTGGAAAGATCACGGCATCAGTGTTTTGGGATGCTAAAGCTATTTTGTTAATTAATTATCCTGCAAAGGATAAAACAATAACCCGGGAATATTATTCCGATCTTTTAACCAGACTAGACAAAAAAATTCGTCAGAAAAGGCCAGATTTGTAGAAGAAAAAAATCATCTTTCATCAGGACAATGCACCTGCCTACAAAAGTGTTTTGACAATGCGAAAATTAAAGGATCTGAACTATGATTTGTTAGAACATCCACCGTATTCACCAGATTTGGCTGCCTCTGACTTCTGTCTCTTTCCAAAACTAAAGCTCTTCCTAAAACTTAAAAAAAAAAACTAAATATTCGATGAAAAAAGCTGACCAGCGTTTTTCGTCGAATCAAGAGGTGATTGCAGATGGGTATTTTGCAGATCTTACTAATATACCGTACAGGGACGGGAGAATGGCGATCGAGCATCGTGAAAATAAAGGTATTAATGTTATGGGAGATTATGTAGAAAATATAAATAATGTTCAAATTATAAAATCGTTTATTCATTGTTAGGCCGAGAACCTTTCAGACATCCACGTAAATTTCTCGGGTGGATTGCTCTCTTTAGCTGTTGATTATTTTTGACTGAAATAAAGAATGAACGCCATTTTCTTAATCAACAGACATTAAATCTGCAGGAAGTCGATAATCGTTTACATTCATAATTATTACTTGGATGATAGTGAGGATGTAATCTCTTGTACAGAAACTTTCTCTACATTCTGCTTGTTCACATGGTTGTACTCATGTTGTGTTGTGGCTAGTCACATGCAGGCTTTTGCGAGGAAAGGATATATGTGGAATTATAAGGCTGGTGGTTATGACAAGCTTAGAGCTAAAACATGGAACGAGGAGTTGAGCGGTAAGGAAATAAATGCTGCATGGGAACTTACAAAGAAATACCAAACAGCATCAATGTACGAATGCATCCCGAAGGCAAAATGCCAAATAGGGTAGGTGTAAAATGGATGAATGTGGAGCTTGAGCATGAAATCTGGAAAAATAAAGTACTTTGGAGGAAGTACAAGATGAATAATGGTAATCAGTCACGAGAAGTGATGACTGATTACTATTTTTTAGATAGAATCTGAAAAACTCCTAGAGAGTTTTTCAGATTTTTGTGGAAAGTAGAAAGAAGATGATCATGGAAAGATTTAAGTGGTAGAATAGTAATTGCTGCAGAAGACATTGTTGAGGTTTTCGGTGATCAATTTATAAGTGTGTTGCATCCTGATCAGCGTGGAATCATGAGGAACCAACGTGTAGAGGACACAGGAGAGGATAGCTTAATTGTGAGTGAGCAGGAGGTATTTGAGGGAATAAATAACAATTTGGAAACACTCAAATCTGGTATCTCTTCGCATCCATATGACACAGTTATTGTCTCCACAGCATCAATAAAACTGTGGTTTTATTTTGGTCAAAAGGTTTTTACATCTGAACAGCTCATTACGTTAGGCAAATTAATACTTCACATGGTAGCACACAACACGATAAAAATGCAAAAGGCTGCGCGTATCGAATTGTGTTCGAAGGAAGCTCTTTACGTAAAGAAATAAAGTTGCAAACCTGTCTGTCTTGTAATCTCTCCACGACATCATCTTGATCGAAATCTTTCACTAGGAGGGAAGAATTATTGAATAGTTTGAAGGAGTACCGATTTTTCCAGAAAGTTTGAAACTTGCATAGTGTTGCATCCAGCCTTTGGTCAGCGCTTGAAACCAACGGAATGCATACGAGACGATTGCTATGAGGTCGCCATGCTCTAACAAGGAGCGTGAACATAGATATTTGGTTATCACGGCAAGACGTAATCGACTCACCACAGCAAGTCAGTTTGTATATCGGCTCCATTGAAGCACAGACACCCAATTATCTCCTGGACAGAATGTCGTGTTACATCCATTATATTAAATAGAACGGCAAAGTTCTTCGATGAGTACAACCATGTGAACAAGCAGAATGAATGCAGAAAATGTTCCACCACAAGAGATTACATCCTCACTATCTACCAAGTAATTGGGAAGGTGGACGATTGCAGATAAATGTTTTTATGTTAAATGAAATCTGCAGGAAGATTTAATTTAATCTTCCTGCAGATTTAATGTTTGGTTATTTAGAAAAAGGTTTTGATTCTTTATTTCAGTGAGAAATAATAAACAACTAAAATGAATCTGAACTCTACAGCCAGAACATCACACAAAGGAATTTACCATTGAGAGATGGGGAGATAAGATATCACCCATAAGGTTTTGTGCTTCATTCTGAGAAGTCTTTAGGAATCTTTAATTCAAAACATTCGCGTGGATATATTTATATACTCTCATAGTTTGGGTGATATCGGATTTCCTTCAATCTCCCCTCTTTCTATGCTTAATTCGTTTTCCTGATGTTCTAACTTTAAATTAGCTTCATATAATATTTCTGCCTGTTAAAAGCGTGTGTTCTCTAGCCAATATGACTGGTGCATATTATTTTCGCCCCTTCCATCAGGGTAGCTTACTTCAACTTCAGTTGAGAATATGAAGACTAAAATTGTCATAACGAGAATGAAACTCAAGTGATCAGTTAATATACCGATATATAAATAATATTCATTTTGCTCGTACAGTAAAATATTTTAGAATAATGCTCTTTCGAAAGATTATCTGGTTGTCCAAATCAATTTGCATTAGATTTCAAGTTTACTTAATTATTGGTTTTCGATTTTAAGGTTTGTACATCGTTTATTATTTTAATGTATATAATTGGATTACAGGATTTTCTTGATTGGAATTATCAGTCTTCAATTCAATAATGTAAATTGATTATATTATAGAATGAATATAATTAGTGTTGTTATGTTTATCCAATAATCTTGCTCAATTTAAATGTGTTGGTTTTTTAGCTCCGACGATTGTTCTTTTCCTTCTGTCTGTGCTGTTTACCCTATTATCGGTATATTTAAAATCTATTACTAGATGTAATATTTTTCGTTTAGTTCTACATAAACTGGCTGTAGAAGTAGAAAGCCCAAATAACTGCACATGTGCGGTTTGGCATAGGTTTCACAAAGAACTGGATTGCATTTGTCTAAAATATATCACGCAGAACTTTCTATGATACAGATTTAACAGAAGACGACTTTTCTCCTGGAGCTGAATTGAAAACTTGACCAATACAATCTCCATGGTAATTTAGATCTGGGGTTTGTGGTGGCCAATGAAAATGATGGGAGTCGCTGTCATGATCGCTTAAACACTGCTGAATAAATTTTCTGCGATTGACAGTAACACTGCCGTCACTGAAACAACCGTCACTTAGTAGATAAAAGTCAAGATAGAATCCATCAGCAACATTTTTTATGGAACATTTCCCACAACATGAAACCGCATTCAGAGTCTTGAGTTATGTTTACAAAGCAAGCGCGGTTTATTGGTTCAAGGGTTTTCCGCAAAACTATCTGCGTACCATCGGTGCATAACAAGGTGTAGAGTGACTCCTCAGATTACAGGAGTTTTTACCGGTGTCCAGTCACAATGTTCTTGACACCACTGTAGAAGAACTTGCTGGTTCTTCACAGAAATCACTGGTTTCCGTATACCCATGTGACTGTTGAAATTGGTCTTCGATTTTCCGCTTAGTATTTGGTGAGATATGGGCTGGCCACAGCCCATATCTCACCAAATATCTCATTTTCAACATCGGGGCAACAGCCAGACGGACACCGACAATAATCCCTTTATCTAACTCCGAAATATCTTTTGTTTTTCGCATTGCGATCAATACTATTGTGGACTGCTGACCAGCAGCATTCTTAAAAAGTTGCTTAGAATAGGTGACGAAGTGACTAAGTAATTTGCATACGCTCCGAAAGTGACATTTGCGTAATTCATTGAACAATGAGTGTAATTTAAAGCAGTGTAGTGTATATACTGATAGTTTTTTTTTTTTTTTAAGAGCAGAAATATTCTCTATATGGGTATTATATTAATCGGAGTATTCTGCTTACTTTATGACTGTGTGTATGAGAGTTTTTGTGCGAATATTATTAAATGGTTACAGAAAGAGTATTAAAACGCGCTTTTATCTTGCAATGAACTCATCCAAGGCGAAGAAATTTTTTGTCCTCTAAAATATTTTCCCCGGCACACATATCACTGATTATAAATACAGACATTTTTTCATTTAGTGGAGATACCTTTTAGTATTAAAGGTGATACCGATGAGGAAATGAGTATAATAACGCTTCCTGGGGTACACGATACATTAACTGAACGCAAGAAATCAGGAGACTCCCATTGATAATATCATACTAGGTACGGGAAAAGATGTTGCAACTGGAACAAGATTCACTTCATTATCACAAATCAATGATTACTATTTAAAAACGGTAGAGGAGATGATAAAAAGGATATTGCGTGAAATGTAATATCCTTTATATTAAATAGAACCACAAGGTTCTTGGTTGATGCATAACCATGTGAACATGAAGGATGCAGAGAAAAATTCTCTACAAGTGGTTACATCCCCATTATCAACCAAGTAATTGGCAAGGTAAACGAATATCGACTTCCTGCAAATATTGGTTTGGATTTATTTATATATTCAAGGGGTGGAGCACTCCTCGCCTGCGAGTCTATTTCAATTTTCTCCTTTGCTGATGAACTCGTATGTACAGGTAAATAAAATTTTATAATAATTTAAATTTATTTAAATTTAAATAAATAAATATACAAAACCAAAAATAGCTATATTACATATAATGTGATCGTCATAAGCCTGCCAAGATATATATTGCACAATACATATAAGAGTTAAAATTTACGAGTCACCCGCAGAAGGTTTTAAATTAGCAATTTTCGCCTTTGATACTAAAAAAGTTCCCCACCCCTGATATAATCAAAGAATTTGGGTGATGTCGTATCTCCAAGCATCACTCCTGTTCTATGATAAATTCCTTTTCCTGATGCTCTAACTCGTTACTAGCAATTGAATCTACAGTACACTCGATACATCATATTTTTGCTTGTTAAACAGGTGTGTTCTCTGGCCAGTTTGATCCCTCTGTGTACGACCTCTTTTCGCCCCTCCATCAAGTTCGCTTTATTCAGTTTGATATGAAAATCTTTATCATAACGAGAATCAAACTTATGTCACCAGTTAACGCACTGATGTATGAATATTCATTTTGGTAAATTTACCTTATAGTAAACTATTTCAGAGTGTGATGCTTGAAAGATTACTTATTTGGTCAGATAACTTTAGAATAGAATAGTTTCCGATTTTAAAAATGTAAAGATATATATATACATTATTATTTTAATGTATACAAATGGCAAACAGGCTTTTGTGATAATATTAATTTTATCAATAATCTTCACTTCAATATTATGAATTCATTGTATAAGGGCTGTCGAACTTAGGGAATTAGAGCTGCATAAAAAAATGAATTATAGGAGGGCCGCATCCAGAATAATAAATATAGTATAGTACGCCCACAGATTCGAGACGCTTCGCCACATGTCAAAAGAATTAGAATCCATTCCGATAATAGGGTAATCAATCTGTCGTCTGGGATGAGTTTGTTTATTATTACAGGTAGGAAAATTTAGCTTTTCTTTTACGAACATTATAATTTTTAAAATGGTAATAATTATTTTGCTTGTAAAACAGTTGGAAAAATGTACGTAGAGTATTAACAAAATGAAAAATGGTATAGCATAAAATAAAAATGTAACTAAGTTTATTTTTAAGAAAGTTTTCTATAAAATAAAAATAATTATACAGAAAAACAGAAATTTTTTCAAATGAACTTACATATTCTCAAGTTACAGTTGAGAGAACTGAGACACTTTAATGTCCTAAACCGATTAATTATTAATGGCTTGTTGTGAATCTTTTAACAAACCCATGCAAAAGAATGCTTGGAAAAAAAATACCATTAACAAATCCTTTTAATCTTCATAGTAATCTGAATCGATATCCGAATCGCCATCACTTTCACGTAAATTGATCACCAAAGGTTCGCATAATTCTTCGATAATTCCGTCTCTGTCCCAATACATATTATCCAATGAGGTGACATGAAAGCAATACTTTCCCCGGTTTAGAACTGTAATACTTTCAATCGCCTGTTCTGAAAGCTTAAAAAGTTTCGACATTTCAATACCCCCGGTTAGTTTGCGATGCCGAACAGTTGGTACTCTTTTCTTGACCACGTAAAATTCGTGAATAGTTCTTCTTATAACGTCTACATCAAAATAATTCAAAGCTATGGTTTTGATGGTTTTCTTTCTCTGGCACTTTTTTTTTAGGAGATTTAAATTTTGGCTTACCTTCACCTTTTGATTCCCTACGAATTCTTTTAACAGTCGACTCCGATATGCCCTCATTTGCACTTGCATGTTTTATGACTTGAGAAAGAGGAACAAGGAGACTGCCTTCTAACGATTCTTTTTCGCAGAATGTCAGCACATTATTCAATATTATTTTGCAAGAGCTACTGAAAGGGTTAACACACAAGAACTTGTGGACTGTAACTGATCTATCATACAAATTAATAATAAAAAAATAATGCAAAAAAGCGACAACAATTCAAGAAACTACTAGTACAGCGACAGACGCACGTGATTTCGCATGTTGGCAACCAATTCCTACATCCTTTACCCCTTCAGCATGAATCGACTATTCTTGGCACCAAGCCAAGCGAAGCCCTACAACGTGTGGGCGTACTATACATATATTAAATTACTTGGTGGGTCCTACCGTTAGTTAGGTTTAGCAAGTACTTCGACAATTTCATAAAAGAAGAAAACTCATGGTGCTTTTAAAAATTTTTATTGAAATAGTAGACAAGAAACGATAATTATTTGTTTTATTTTAGCGAGACCTTTTCGGTAGTTCGTCTTCGTTTACTAAATTTCCTATATCAATTTCGAATGCTTGTAGTTGCCAATCGCAGTAAATTTGCAGGAGAATTATCTTTCAATGATCATCTGTACTTTGATTTAATGAATATCTTCGTTGAAAAAGTGCTTTCGCAAAGATATATGCTCCCGAGCACATCTTGAGTCGAAAGTTCCTCAATTTCGGGTAGCTCTCTCTCTCTCTCTATTGGTAAGTAATTTTTAAAAAAACTCCTTTTTAACTTCTGTCAGTATAAAAAGCAGCTTCCAGTGGCCGTCGTTGCTTTGTCCCTATGTGTTACGATGCAGGAACATTTATCGACTCCTCCATAGATCATAACAGGGTTTTGAACTGCTACGAAAATATCAGTACCTTTAATTGTCTCATGTAAAGATATAAGACTGAGGAGTTCTTCGTTAACAGTAAAGTCCTCTTGAATAGGTCGAACAAAAATTAAAAGTTGACTGACGTCTGCTTTATCAATGCTTTCATTCACACACAATGAATAATAGTCACATTTTGCTGTTAAGTCACACAGATTTTTCGATACATATTGATCTGTACGCATCTTGTGATGGTCCGTTGAAATAATGCCACTGTTTCGAACTTCTCAGCTAATTTCGGCTCATTAACTTATTTTGCCATTTCAATTGTACATTTCTTCACAAACACGCCATTTCAAGGCTTGAACTTTGATCATTGATATGTTTTGCAAAATATCTCGTTTGGTGCATCAGTTTCTTATATTCTGATTCTTGATTTTCCAATATACATCTCAAATGTTGTACTGTTTAATGTAGGGTAGTGTCCAAGATTGAAAAGAGCGAACTAGAAGTCATTTTGGACTGTAAAACACGTTTGAACACACTGAAGAGAATGATAGAGAGATTTTTAATAAATCCGATTCAGACTGTTTTAAGAGAGCCGAAACTCGATTACTTATGGAAAGAAGAGTATTATGAAATATTGAGAGGTATGTCGAATTGCTTACAACCTCGAAGATTAGAAGGTGAAGCATTAAGCTACAGAGAAGCTAATATTCTCACAAGTGAAGGAATTTTTAAGTTCCTGTTCAGTAATTTAAAAAAACAGAATTCTTCAATGAGCCAAATGTTTTTAAAGGAAATAAAATTTGAATTGGTTAAACGTAGAAATAGAGATCTTGTGTTTCTCACAAAGTACTTGAGCAAAGTTAGTTGTTTATGCGAGATGGAAGAGGATGACTTTTTTTGTCTTGTCAAGTAAGAATGAAATGGCACGATTGGCGAAGTCATTAATGGAAAGACTTTTTAAAAGAACATTTACAGCAGAAGAAGTTCCAATAAAAGAAATAAAAGATGTCCTAGCAGTGAGTTCTGACATTAAATCAGAATCTGATCTGAAGAGTGAATTGACTAAAGCAATATCAATTTCGACATCAACGCCTAGCTCTATGCATGCAGACAAAATATTTGCTTCTCTAAGGAAGGAAATGAGCTTATATAAAGCAACGCATTCTCTCACTCCCAACTTGAAGATGCTTAGTACAGGGTGGGGGAATATAAAATGAGTAATTCTTGCTTTAATTGATTTATGGATGCAATTCATTACACTGGCTTTTGCATGTATCTGTTTGTTCACTCCATTATATATGATATTGTAGTTAGCTGTTTCTTTTGTTCCTTTAAGTTTCTTTTTTGTTGCTGTAAGAACTGCAATTTCAATATTTTCGTCATTTAAAATTTTGTCTAATTCTTCTTCTTTATGTTCTATGCTTCTAATGTTCCATGCAGCATATTTCACCACGTTTTTCTTTTTCCAAAGTTTCTTAACCTTTTTCAGTTTTTTACCTGTCATTTCCCATGTTTTTTGTCCGGTTTGGATTTCGTTGAGACTTGAAAGTAATGTGTTTCCCTATATCAAGTGACTTGCATGACGATAGGTATCCTAGTGGCGGGGCTGCCACCTTAAGACAACTAGGCTTGCCTATTTTAGTGGTTACAGGCAAATTCATCGAAAAACAGTTAATTGAAAGACAATTCACCGAATGCAATTCATCGAAAAAGCAATTCGCCGAATAAACAATTCGCCGAACGACAATTTAACGAATGGCAATTCGTCGAAAAGGCAATTCATCGAATGACCAATTCCTCGAATGACAATTCATCGAACGACAATTCGTCGAAAATGCAATTCATCGAAAAAACAATTCACTGAAAATTTTTCGATGAATTATGAAAGAATTCATCGAAAAGTCATTTTTCTTGCAAACTATTGTTTAGAAAATGTTCAGTAACAATGCGGAAAGTTACTCATGATACAGACAACATATGGAAGCGGTCATTGAAACATAATAATTGTTTTCTTGCATTTTAGAGCATTTAATGTAAGTGTACATCCTGCTTCATTGTACAGTTAGCGATTTATCTGTAGGGAAGACAGGAGTACCACATGCACTTATCTCCTGAATAACCTCGAAAACATGTAATTGCAGTTAATAAGGGGAGGAATAGGCTAAGAAATTCGTTCTACCAAATTTTGTCACAATAAGTCTAGTCGATTGAAATTAAAAATTTCATTAAATTTCATCCAGCCAGAGCGAAATTGCTAATATCATTTAGGAACTTCTTTACGGAAATGTCATGATAAAAGTGATCCATTACGAACTAAAACTGAACCGTGCATTCAGCTTCTTGTACTGAAAACGTCTGCTAAGTCAGCGAGTTATTGTAATACATAATTTCGACATTTTTCTTTGCGCCCCGAATATAGCTGAACTGAAAACTGGAAGGGTTCGACATTTTTTTGTAAAAATTTCAAATACCGAATCGAAATAAAATTTTTTCATTAATAAATGTAATAAATAAATAAATTTACTGAACGTAAGTTAGTAGGCCTAATACTGAGATGACTAGGCTTTTCCTCCTGGAAATAGGCAAATCGGACAAGAAAGACAATAAGAATCCATATTGTTCTGTAATTATTCCTTAGTAAAGCAGCATTGCTATACCAACAATCATTATATTGAGGAGGATGAGGGAAAATGGTATTAATCATTAATATTACTACTACTACTAATAATAATAATAAATTGATTCTTTGATGTAAATATTTTTCACAATATAATAATAAAATATACAGGAATTCAGAGTAAAAATATTGGAAAACTTGAAAAAATTCATTCCTGAAGATTTTTCAATCATGTTTCACTTATTTACTCCTGTTTCTGTTATTCCCCAATGACAGGAGTGCCACATGCACTTATCTCCCGAATAACCTCCAAAGCAAGTAATTGCAGTTAATAAGGGAAGGAATAGGCTAAGAATACTAATGAGTATATGTGTGTGGGTATATTTCTGGGTTTTGAGGAGGTGATCGGTGCAGTTTGTTAAAAAAAAAAAAAAAAAAAGTTAATATATTCTCTAGGAAAGGAAAATAATAAAATAAGGAATGATGAATAAAGAGTCTTAAAAAACAAACCTGTAAACCTTTTAGAAGCATACTCATCTGGTGTTATATTTAGATGAGCAGTGGTTGGAAGTCTTATTCGACTTTTGAAGGATTGCAGTGGTCGGCAGAACACAGTTAGAAACACATAGTGCTAAAGGAAATTGGAATTGGGTTGAGTTGTTTTGAATTAAGGAAGAAGCAACTGGCCTTAAATCCCTGCGTGTTTTTCCAATTCGGTTCGCTTGTTTTTCTGCAAGAAAAAACCAAGTTTCAGAGGGGAAAAACCTTTCATCCTCGTATGAGACAGGCTAACTCACCTTCAGGTTAAACGCAATGATAAAGGCGCTTGACATCCTTGATAAACGTAGGATGCTGAAGTCCTTTTCAGCAGTTTCATTAAATGAGCTGTAGAATTTTTCTCTTCTCGGTTTCTGCAGTTTTGATGAAAATAAGTTTAGGATGGAGGACTTTTTTTATACATTCACACCAAGTTTTTTTGTAGTCTTCCATTTTCCAGAGATGAGATGTTTCTTAAAGTTGATTTTTCTGATTTGGAATTTTCGAGTTGGTTCGAAAAAATGGCTCAACAATGCGATCATGCATGATCGCATTGTTGAGCCATTTTTTCCATGAGGAGACGACTACGAGAGTCGCATACCTAAATATGCTAGAGAAATTTGTGTTTCCCCAGATTGAGAATGTGTATATTTATGAAAATAAGTTTAGGATGGAGGACTTTTTTTTATACATTCACGCCAAGTTTTTTTGTAGTCTTCCATTTTCCAGAGATGAGATGTTTCTTAAAGTTGATTTTTCTGATTTGGAATTTTCGAGTTGGTTCGAAAAAATGGCTCAACAATGCGATCATGCATGATCGCATTGTTGAGCCATTTTTTCCATGAGGAGACGACTACGAGAGTGGCATACCTAAATATGCTAGAGAAATTTGTGTTTCCCCAGATTGAGAATGTGTATAGGGCCTCATTTTCCAACATGATGGAGCAACTCCACATTATGGTGACTGCGCGTATCCCACTGCTTTTGGCCACCGCGCAGTCCCGATTTGATTCCGATGGATTTCTTCTTTTGGGTATATTTATATTTGTGTATAAATAATTAAGTAAAAGAGTTATTTTCCCAAATGATTACTTTTTCCAATTGTTACATATGGCTATGTTCGTGTCCGAACAATTCATCGCGAGGAAAAATCAGCAAAATTCATCTCGCGAACTATTGATTGCAGAAAAAATTCGCTGAAAATGTTATTCGCTAGAAAATTGAAATGGTATTGCATTGATACCGATATGAAAAGTAAATGCAGTGAAGATAAATTTCGTAAAGGCGTAAACTTTTACTAACGCATAAACTGAACAAACTTTTTTGCCATCGCAATACATAAATGTCTTTTTACTGTATTCAGTGTTAAACAAAGCCACCTGTTTTCTGGCTTCTGCATTATAGCATCTGTTGAAGTGAAAGTTTCTTTAATGGTACATGGACATTTTCATTGTAGTCTTCGGACAAAACAGAAGTAGTAAAAATTTATCAATTCCTGAGTAAAAATGAATACTTTTCTGTGTTATAAGAAGTTGATTTACAACAAAATATTAGCATTTTTGAGATCTTCTATTATTGATAAGACATAAGAGCTGCTGACAGTAAAAAAATAAATAAATAAAATAAAAAAAAACCTAATGTATTGAGATTAACAAATTGTTCAATGCTAGCAATGTTGAGTTCTTTCCTCATATCGTTGTTTTTAATAGGATATTGCCATTGATGCCGTCTATTCACGCTTCTAATCTTTCTCTCTAAAATCTGCGGTCTCTAGACTGATAGTGTTTTTTTTTTTCTAAACCAGCTTTCAGATCCATAATTTTTTAAAACTGGTTCGAACACTGTCTTGTATACAGCTAGTTTTGAATAATTTCTCTAATGTTTTGAATAATTTCTCTAATTCCATAAAACTTTCTTCTTTTTCCTCCCTACCATACCAGTTTTGCTAATTCTGTTGTCTATTTCCATATTTAAAATTTAAATTTTGCCAACTTTACTAAAAATTGTGCCTAAATAGCTGAAATATTATACTTCTTCTGTAAGTTCTCCATTCAGGATGCAGTTCACATTTCGTCTTTTTATTGTTGATTTTCATACCAAATTTAATACAGCATTTATTCAGTTTATTTAGGCAAGCAGACTTATACTGGATTTATATGAGAGTATATATATATATATATACAAAATATTTTTTTTTTTCTTGTAGGATGCACATTACGATAATATCCAGTGCGTAACCATCGTAGATATGTTGAAAATATAATATGAAGGATATCATATACAGAATGATTCAAAATGTATGCTTATTTTGAAGAATTTCTAATGCTTACGCCCCTCTCCCCTCCTTATTCTCTCCTGCAATTCAATTACATAACCACTCTAAATTTCTACAGTTTCGAAAAAGTTTCCAGATAGTATTCAAAATCTATTACTTCATTTTACCATTTTGACAAAAGAAATAAGAGAATAATATTGTTGTACCGTGAAGATTCTAATTCTGTAATCTTTCTTTGCCATCTTAAATCAGCTGTTCTACTGTCTGCTGAAATTATTTGAAATTTTAGAAACACTATGCTATATTTTCAACGTGTAAAACTGCTTATATGCATACCACAAAAGAAAGTTCAGTAGAAAGTTCAGATTTTTGTTTCTTTTTCTTAAAATAATCTAAATATTTTTACTTCTACTTCAGATGCTGGTTGCTATTTCTGAAGTAATCTACGTCTTACAAATACTACGTCTTAGAAATATTTGATAGTAATCCTCTTAGCTGGAGGAAAAGGGTAAAGGCTTAGATTACTCTGGGTGCTACTGAGAAAGAAAAGAGGGGACACTTAGCCAGAAGGAACACTAAAGTGTCTCAAGCTGTATTGCGAATTAGATCAAGAATGTCGTGTTTTGTTTTCAATTGTTGATTAGTAGACATCCTAACATAGAAATAAATATAGACATTTCTTTCAAAGGCTGATACAGTATTTATGCTAAAATAAGTTCTTAATTTGTAATGATTACTTTCATTTTTATTATCGAAAAATTATAAATTATTTCTTTCAATTATCTTGAAAAAGAAGATTTGAATTGTTTTTGAAAGAAAAGGAACGTATGCATAATCTTATTTTTTGGTGGGGCGGGGGGTTATAGACTTATTCAATCTGCAGATATTTCAGAGAATTTATTTTATAAATCGGTCGCAAAACAACTGTTACAAACGTAAATCACTTGGGGAAACATGTCCAATCATTTTAATGTAAATAGTAGCAAAGGTTTAGCTACTTCAACAATGCCATGTATCTAAACTGGAAGAAAAAAATATTTATACAAGAGTAATAACGTCTAATAAATCTGCTGATGCTAGAACTCTTGCATAAATAATTTTTTTCTGACATATCTCTATTAGTTATAATGTAATCAATCTACAGATTTTTGCCCTCTTGTATTCTACCATCTTATGGGCAGCAATTTCTTCTTTGTACTACAAAAAAAAAAAAAAAATCAGATAACACAAGAAAAATATGTAATATTTTATTTTTCATTGGGTGAATTTACAATGTACTTTCTTTGTGTTTTGGAAGGAAAGTGTAAATGATTATTTTCTTACTATTTTTGCCATTATAACATCTGATACAATTAATATATCTGAACTAGCAGAAAATATATACATATCAATTTAAATCATAACCTTTAATTTCATTTTGTAATGACCAATTATACAGGGAAACCAAGAAGATCACAATATAAAGAAAATAAAGTAAAAAAATTAGTGATATGATTAAAGAATTTCATTTTATTCTCTATAAAGCAGAGTCGCTCAAGCACGTCCTTCAGGAAATCTGCGAAGTATTCTTCGAAACATGATTTTGAACAAAAATATAACATAACCTCCGCAGCCTGTTTTTTTCAAAAATAATTCAAATATTTCAAATAATTATCGTGAATTAATTTTTTTCGAGAACAAAGAAAATGTTTTGTGGAGTAAGCGATTAGAAAAAAATTAGCAAAAAAATAAAAATAAATAAAAATGAAATTAGTGTTCCAAGGTAAGGCGATATTTAAATGAAGAAACTATGCAAGAACCTTTATTTTGTCCGCGCATTAAAATTGCTTTGTACAATAAAAAGAGAAAATAAAAATAATTTCTATATTTTTAGTTTATCCAATATAACTAGGATTCAGTTATTACCCAGCATAGAACGAGGAACTGCATTCCTTGTTATACACAAATAAGATGCAGCTATGAGCGTGAGATAATCCGATTAACTGTTCTCTTCAGCGGGAGGGTTTATCACACCTTCTAATGGACATGCTGGCCGAATTGCACTTCTTATAACTTCAACAGATAGCATTCATCGTATCCTTGCGACACTTGCAGTTTAGTTCATAAGATAATATAGATAAAATTAGATTCAGTAATTTTTTATTAATATACGCATCTTATCTGGATAATATAAATATCAAACTGTACTTCCCTTGTTCATATGACCCACTAATTATTGATGACGTCATTTTCATTAATTATCGCTATGCAATAATGCGACAGGATAACCTGACTAATAATCTCGAAGAGGAGATTATAATCCTCTCTTTCCTTATAAGTAATCTCTCACCCAGTGTATTTTCTCTATTTTCAGCATTTTATTCTTACCAATTGGAAATAATGACTGAAACTTAATGTGTCTTGTTAAATTAAACAACTATCTTTTTTTTTTTCTATGTGATTATTTTTACAATCGTGTGCTCTGCCAGAGAAAGGTAATTTTTGTGACATTTCGGATTTTTATAAATTAGTTTTATTATTTATTTTAATTAAATAGGAAATTTAATTCAATAAATGTTTACATCGTACATTTAAAAGAATTTACTAGTTAAGTCCGAAATGACTTGTTAATAATTTAGTCTTAATCATTTATTTAAATAACAGATAACGAAAAAATTTTTCAGTGAAATTATTCCAATAAATCCATTTTCCTTCATGATACAAGCAAAATATCAAATCTGTGTGATTGTTCTTTAAAAAATTTTAACACGTTATTCTACTTTTAGTATATTTTTTAAAATAATCAGGATTACTGAATAACGTCATTGCAATTATTATGTTGATGTATAAATATTATATAATATGATAACGTAATTAATTTACATTATGGAATTGAAGATTATTGATAATCCTACTCAAGGAAAGCTTGTTACCGATTTGTATATTTTAAAATTATAAAATATTGTCATTTTTGAAACCTGAAACTATTCTAATCTAATGTAATCTGACCAACATAGTAAGCTATCAGGCACTTTGTACTGAAATATTTCAATGTACGATAAAAACAAAGATTTATAATTAAATACGTTAACTGGTCACTTGAACTTGATTATCGTTATGACAAAGATTTTCTTTCTATTCACATCTGAAGTAAAGTGACCCTGATGGAGAGAGCGAAAACAGGTCGTACGCAATAGAGTCAAATTAGCCAGAGAGCATTTCTGTTTCGAGTGTACTGTAGCCTCAATAGCTAGTATAGAATTAGAACATCAGGGAAAGGAATTTATCATAGAAACAGGAGTTATGCTTGGAGATCCGATATCTATCAAAGTATTTGAAAGTATATAAATAAATCTATACAAATCTTTGCAGGAAGTCGATATTCGTTTACTTGCCAATTATTTTGTTGATAATGGGGATGTTATTTCTTGTAGAGAAATATGACTGCATCCTGGTTGTTTAGATGGTTATGTATCTTGCAAGAAATTTGAGGTTTTCTTTAATATAACGGATATAACTTATCCTTGAATTCAGACCCGGCGCTAGTGTCTTTGCCGCCCGCATGCAATGTCTATCTAAGCGCCCGTGTAACGATCCAGGCGTGGGTGGTTCTTTTACAATAATAAAAATTAAAATTATTTGAAATTTCTTAACATGTTGAGAACATGTTGTTTCGCTAAATGTAACGAACCGGGGGTGTTTACTAGGCGGGATAATCATTAAAAACCCGAATATTCAAAAAATGCCCAAAAGTTAAATCAAATTTTGATAAAGCCACTTCACTTCACTTTAATCATTGAATATAATGATAGGGGGATTATAGCCTTCTCACCGACACGAATCGCTAACAAAATTAAAATGAATTTTAATTAAAGTTAAAATTTATTTGAACAAAAGTTGAAAAAATTCTTGCATTTTACTAAATTCTTAGTAAGTTGTAAAAATTTTTAATAATTTTTATAAGTGGAACTATCTTTTAGGAAAATAAAAGAAACTCAAGATAGATGAGAAAATAAGAAAAGAATTCAGAAATAATAATTAGTACATTTTATTAATATTAATATAAGTATTCAAAAAATAAAATCTTTACAGAATAACAGAAAATAAATTAAATTACATAAATATACTTGAAATTTTTTAATTAAAATTTTAGGGGTTTTGATTTCATATTCACCAAATTAGAAATAATTGGTCTTAACGTCTAATTCCACACATACATCATTTTCAATTGTTATTTGGCGTTAATAGCAATTGAAAATGATGTAGCCTTTTTTGTGACATACTTGTTCTTAAGTAGGTTTTAATCAATTTCAACTTGGAAAAGGAGCGTTCACCGCTCGCTACACTTACAGGTAAGGTTAATATTATTCTTAAAGCAATTGAAAAGTTAGGGAAAGATAAATTATTGAACACAATAAAATTAAGAATATCGAAAGGGTTTTGAATATTTAAATTATCCTTTCGAAAAATATCCCGGAAAGCACATAACTCGTCATATAGTTCTATTGCATTTACATATTTATTGTCGCCATCCATCAAGAGAATCTCTAAATCGTCACAATGTTTTCGTAAATCTTCGTTATTAATTTGTAGTAATCTATACAATAAACTGAAATTATCATATGTTTTTAGTTGTTCAAAACGTTCTATTAACGAACACATTGCAACGTCTAGAAGTGTATAAAACACATTCACTCTAAATTTATCTGCTGGCGATTGTGGCGTTTCGTCATGATGCTCGTAGTCAAATTGTCGTGTCTTCTTTCGTCATCGAACTTCCGTACCAGTTTTAAATTCTTATTCTCCATCCACCTCTTCACTCAGTTCTTTTGCCTTTTTTAGAACTTCTTTAAAATTTGTATCATAAACCTCTTCCTGTGGAATCTGATATAGCTGTAAAACTTAAAATGTTTTCCCTGATCTTGATAATTCCATTGTCACAGGAAACAAAGCGAATAATAATGGACATTTGTTCTGTTTTACTTGCATCAGGTGTGCAGTCTAAAATTATGGAATAATATTTAGATTTTCGAATTGATGATAAAATTGTATCCCTGATTGCATTACTTAAAGTTTCCAATATTTCATTTTGACTTACTTTACTCAAATAATGTACTCTATTGTTTCCTTGTAGGACCATTTCACCATGATTTTTCATAACGAGATCAAACTTCGCAAACAGTTCGACTAATTTTAAATAATTGCAGTTATTCCTTTCATATAATTTATCAGATGATCCGCAAAATGCTAAATTTTGGCTACCAAAGAATTTTATAACTTCAATCAAGCATTCTAAAACACTCCTCCATTGTTTCTTTTCCATTTCATACATGCTTTGAGTCTGGCAATCAATAGTAGTTTTGTTTTTTAAATTTTTATCAAGTTCCTTCCATTTTAAGAAATTTTTCATGTGAGCTAAACTAGTCTCATGTCTATGCAAAGTTTTACTTACATTTCTCCAATCGTTATAACCTTCTACAAGACTACTTGATTCAGTAGGTGCGAAAAGTTTGCAACAAACGCAAAAAACAGAATTTAAAGTTTCGGAATAAATGAGCCATGTTCTTGGCACGAGCTCCCCGTTTTCCATTTTTATATTATAATACTTGTCGCCAAATTTATGATCACATGTATATCTGGGATATATTTTATTTTTCTTTTGAACAGGCCCCATTTCAATTAAAACAACTCGTAATTTTTCATCAATATTCCGCAATTCACCTGGATCTTCTAAATTTACAGAGACTAACAATGTGTTAGTTTCGTGGTCAACTACAACTAAATCTTCTCCTAACAGTTTTTCACTTAAATCCTGCACCTTGTTATCTTATTCAACAGTTGTAATAGTACTTTCATTCAAACCGGATGATGTGCGTGGTTCGTCAACTCTGATTTCTGATGTATTGAGTTGGTTACAATCTGCATCAGAACATTTTAACAAATTTATTAAGAACCCCAGTTTGTTTCTTATTATCTACTTCTTCGCAGCATGACGCTTACGATTTTGTGCACCAGATAACTTTTTTTAATTTTTGATTCCATTTCTATTTTATACCCACAAGAATATATTACACAACACGACACAGAGACGAAACAATTGTCCACACTGCGCTACTTTCAGTAGCCTATTGAGATGCGTACTGTTATAAATCTACTGTTGCTATCATGTCATTACTACGACATTGTAAAATTTTATTATTATTTTAACTTGGTATATTTGTAATTTCTATTAATTACTTGTGATGTCTTTTTTCTTTCCTTTATACTTTATTCTCCGTTATTCTAATATAGCTGTGCATGCTTTCTCTCTCTCAGAATCTCTCTTGTTTATATTATTATGTGCTATGTTTACAAGAAAGTCAGATAAGATTTATTTACATTACTATGAAATGTACACGAATTTAAACATTAGGGAGATTGCTTTCTCTATCCTTCTATACAAACTCTTTAGCAAAATTTAGAACCTTTTTTCTTCAACTTTAAAATATTTTCTTTAACACAAAACGTTATCTACTCTCAGTTTACAAATTTTACTTATTAAACTCCAAGCTTACTTGCAAAGAGGTTACCTAAATATCTCTGTTAAGTTATCTTTACAAATTGATATCAACTTCTAACATGCCAATTCATTCTCTTAAAGACACTTCTTAACCTTATTAAACATATATCTTAAAAGTCTTTCTAATACAACTATAAGAGGAATTATATAAAAGTTTGAACTTACAAAAACTCTATCTCACAATAAGTCAAAAATCTTTCACTAAAAGTTCTATAAAGTTCTATGGCAATTCTTTCATCTCAGATCTTCATTTGGAATTTTGGCTTCGGCTATATCAATTGGGAATATAGCAGGACTCGTACAGTTCTGGAAAAATGTTATTCTCATACGGCGGAAAGAAAACCTTACGAGCGAAGGTACTTCGGGAAATTTGCCACACCTTTTCTCCTCTACTTGGGCTCGGCGAAAATGCCTGGATGACTGCCGTCTCAGTAGCTTGAATTGACGCCTCTAAGAAACTGAAAATGCTGCCTCCATGAAAAATGAAACTGTTGTCAACTGTCAATCAGGATCCCTCTGGACTGGAAACGTTTCTCTCTCTGCGGCGTTTGGGACTTCTCCTTTCAGCAATTTGAAAGCCCTGTCTGTGGCCTAGAAGTCGTATCTCTCTAGCAATGTCTCGAACCGAGAAGGTCCTTTCTGGAAGCAGAAAACTCCTCTCTCAACCAACGTCTGGGCCCGGGCAGCTTTAGCAATGTCTGGAACCGAGCTGCCTCCTCTTTGACAGCATCTGGAACCGGGAAGCCACTCCTCTCTCTCCGTGGATGTCTCTGGAACCAGGATTCCTCTATTTCTGCAGCAATCTTGAAGCCCCTTCTGTTTGCTTCAGTCACTTTTTATTGTACCTCCTCTGAGACCTTGCATGAAGTTTGGCAACCCCCAAAGAATCAGAATGATTCTTTCATCTTAAGTTACAAGTTCAGCATGCCTTTTGTTCTCCTCTGCTTTCTTTTAATTGTAAGTTGTCGGCCATCGGAAAGTTGTTTGAACCTTTCTGACTGACTTAGTAGTGTTTACACTTAGAGCCTGCAAGCTTTTCTCATACAAACAAATTTTTATTAACAATCTTTCTAATGCCGCCATGTAGATCTATTACATGCAGCTTCAGCGATATAAGTATTGCCTTTGTTTTTAACACTAACATATTCTTATTAAAGCAGTATATACAGTTAACTTCCAGAGTGTTATTTACAATAACATCTAAAACAACCTATATCACCGTTTCACTTTAGATTCTGGAGGCAATTTAGCCTGCTCACACTGCAAAATTGTAAACAACCAGCAATATACAATTTTTTAATTTTTATTCGGTGTATCCGACCTTATTTATTTTAATATTGATCATTCTAAGAATTTTTTGTTTTTATGATAAAAATTTTGTTTCTTAAAAATGAACTTATAACCTTGCCCTTCGTAGCGGCTCCCGCATGCCCGCTTCCGCCAGCCCTGCTTGAATTATCGAAGCAAAGTGATTGGCCTATAGTTATTGATATTTAATCTGCTACCGTTTTCAAATAGTAATCAGTGACTTGTGATACTACATTGGATCTTTCTCCAGTTGCAATATCTTTTATCATATCCACTATGATCATATCAATGTGAGAACCTCCACATTTAATGTGTTCTTAAAATGAACCATCTTCCTCAGTAACCGATATTATAATCACTTTCTCAACGATATCTTCGTTGATATAAAAAAGTCTCCCCACTAAATTAAAACTCTCCTTATTTATAATAAAAAATATATATGTGAAAAACAAAATATTTTCGAGAACAAGGAATTTTCCTCGTCAGAGGGAGTGCATTGCCTTATTTATTGAGAGAATAAACTAACTGCAAAAAAGTGCAATATATTGTTTCTAGAAAAAGGTTTTAAACCATCTCACTTTTTCGAAGAAAAGCATTCTCATGAAAAACTTGCTATACTTACTTTTATTAGATGAAGTGTTAAACGCAAACAAATAATCGAAATCTTGGTTTATAATGAAATCATATTAGATTTAGATTTTCATTGTTTACATATATTTATTTAGAATCACTTTCAGTCTAATCAAATATATTTTACTTTGCAGGTCATCTTTCTTCATTCAGTTTCCTCTAATCCTTAAGAGAAGAATCGTTGTGTGGATGTTTCAAAATGGAAGTAACACCTCTGGAGAAATTCAATGACGAAGAGAGCAAGTTCGAGAAAATACACCTTGTATATAAATCATCAATGACAAATACTGAAAAATCCGATTCAATAGAAAGGGAAAAGAAATTAGGAATTCAAACAAACCGTAAAGTTTTCATCTGTTCAGTCTGCGAAAAGAAATTCAATAACTCCTTTAAACATAAAGTTCATTTAAGGATCCACTCTAACGAAAAACCCTTCAGCTGTTCATGGTGTGAAAAGAAATTTTATCAGAGAAGTGATCTTAAAAGGCATTCAATGATTCACAATAATGAGAGACCCTTCAGCTGTTCATTGTGTGAAAAGAAATTTTCTCGGAGAAGTCATCTTAAAAGGCATTCAATGATTCACAATAATGAGAAACCCTTCAGCTGTTCTCTATGTGAGAAGAAATTTTCTGATTCAGGTAATCTCAAAACTCACTTAACGGTACACACTAAAGAAAAACCATTCACCTGCGCAGTGTGTGAAAAGAAATTTTCTCTGAGAAGTCATCTTAAAAGACATTCAATGATTCACAATAATGAGAAACTCTTCAGCTGTCCTCTATGTGAGAAGAAATTTACAGGTAATCTCAAACGTCACTTAACAGTACACACTCAAGAAAAACCATTCAGCTGCTCAGTGTGTGAAAAGAAATTTTCTCGGAGAAGTCAGCTTAAAAGTCATTCAATGATTCACAATAATGAGAAACCCTTCAGCTGTTCTCTATGTGAGAAGAAATTTTCTGTTAGAGAAAATCTCAAAATTCACTTAAGGGTACACACTAAAGAAAAACCATTCACCTGCTCAATGTGCGGAAAGAAATTTTCTCAACAAAGTATTCTTAAACACCATTTAAGGATTCACAATAACGAGAATTAATCTTATTATTGTGAAATCTCATATCCTAGTAATTATAAGAAACATTGAAGGATACATAAAGGAAAGATATCCTTCATTTGTTTCACATGGGGTAAACAATTTTCTGAAAATACAGAACTGAACAGACAGGAATTCATTAAAGAGAAAAGCCTCTCATTTTTCAAGTGTTTTGCAACTTTCTCTTGTACGTCACATGTGATCAGCACTTATAATCCATCAGAGAAATCATAGTAAAGAAAATCTTAGACACACATTCTGAGATAAAAGTTTCTCAAATTCAATAAATATGTACTTCCGTCTTCGTTATATTAGTACTAAATATATAGGCAAAGATATGTTGTAAATCCTAGAAGATAAAGGAATCCATTCTATTCAGGGACCTGTGATTTGTGAAAATTGGTAATTTTTGTCCTTGACTGCCAAATAGCTAATCAGATTATTAGAAAACGTGTTTGTGAAAATCGTGGGAAGAAATCTAGAGACATTTCTGCATATATTCCCGCTTATTATAATTAACTTTTAGAGATGTGATCATAGTATATTGCAGTTCTTTGTAATAAATGGTATTTGTTTTAAATCCAGTTGTCAATCTGTAGAAAAGCTTTATTTAGAATTGAAATAAATTATCTTAAAAATCTTTTTTTTTCATGTTATATTTTAATTTAGGTTAATTAAAAACAAAATTAGTATTATATATTTTCCTGCTTCATTAATCTTGTTATAGTTTTAAAATACATACTGTTGAATAGATCATGGCAGAAAAATAAAGTGTTTTTGCGTATTGTATGAGCACTGATTACTGTTGTGCTAATTGTGAGCTGTGCAGAATTTTTCCCGCTAACCAGCAGCCTGAAATCGTTTAAAAACTCAAACCTATTTCTGATAATATTGTAGGGCGGTGTAACTTTTCAAGGGTTTCTTTACTTTTCTCCACAAATTTCGATACAGGACAATGATATTTTTCACAACTTTGCTAGGAGATTCTTCAACATTCAGCCTTTACCTAAAGGAATAAGATAAACGCCCTTCTAACAGTCATTCTTCACGTCTTCTAATGTGTTCGTCCTCCCACCGCGAGGTTTTATGCGTTACTGGTTTATATAAACAAAAGTTTTTACACTTTCTCATTTTTGGGAGGAAAAATTATTGCTATGCTGAACACTCATGAAATTGTCCATGGATTTAGGAATATTGTTTCAAACAAAGGAGATTTCATGTGGATTGCTGTTCTTCAGTGTTCCCAACAAAATATGAATTCTGAAAGTTGAAAAAATTATCCTGGATCGTTTGCTGCATCATATGCGATTAAGAATACTACAATGGATGATAAAGGATGGGAGTACGAAAAATGATACGCAGAGATTTCTTTTTATAGAATATTTTGACCTAGAAAATATACAGAAAAAGTATCTCAGGCGACTGAAGGTTGATTGCTGGAATTATAGAGAAGTGAAGAGGAAGGAGTTAACAGACTGTGTCGCATTTGAGACCTAAACTGACCGCAGATGTGATGTGATGAAAGATTAATTAGAAATTTACACTCGTTTTCAGTTGCATTTTCCGAAATAAAGAATGTTTGAATTAATCCAATTACTTTTAATTGTTATTATAATTATTAAAAATATTTGCAGGATTTTTTGAAATAACAGGGAAATCACTATCAATGTAGTTAGTCAATGTTTTAAAGAATCTCTTTATTTGTCAAAGTAAAATCGAGATTCTCTATAACATTTCCCATAGACTTTGAGTGCACTTACCAGAGGGGTGGACAGTATTTAATAGTGGGATGGATTTGGTATTCATATTTAGAATATGGACAAGTAGGAGGCAATATATTCAGACAAAAAGCGTACTTTTTTGGAAAGCAATTCTCTCTACTGAATTCAATCAAATATTATAGAAATATTAAGTACAGAAAAATTGAAATTATACAAAATTTTTATCTCCATTATATTAAAGAGAATAACAACATTTTTGGAGAACGCACAGCTATATGAACAATCAGGCTTCAGAGCAATATTCTCTTCAACACTTCAGACCCACGCTGTTTACCTAGTAGAGTGATTTTCAGAGTCATAAACATCCATGTGAAATTGTAAGTCATTCTATCA
The DNA here is from genome assembly GCF_054136105.1 of Typopeltis vanoorti. NCBI lineage: Eukaryota > Metazoa > Arthropoda > Arachnida > Uropygi > Thelyphonidae > Typopeltis > Typopeltis vanoorti. The sequence continues at coordinate 22,822,642 of NC_143567.1, read as the reverse complement.
ACCAAGTGTAAAGTTGGTTTTGAAGTAAAAGTGTTGTCTGCATCCCTTGAAATGGATAAAATTGAGTATCATGGGTTTATGGAATTCTTTGTAAAAGAAGGTTTAACGCCGAAAGAAATTCATTAGAAGTTCACAAAATGTTAGGGGCACGCTTCTCCTTCGTTTTGGACGCCTGGAAATGTATGAACAAAGCTTGGAGCCTTTAAATAAGAATAAGACTGATTTTGTGCATCGATTTGTTACTATGGACGAGACTTTGATTCACCATAACACACCAGAATCCAGATAGCAGTCAAAACAGTGGACAGAAGCCAGTTGTTCAGCGCCAAAGAAGACAAAGTCGGTTCAATCAACTGGAAAGATCAAGGCATCGGTGTTTTGGGATGCTAAAGCCATTTTGTTAATTAATTATCCTGAAAAGGATAAAACAATAACCAGGGAGTATTATTCCGATCTTTTAACCAGACTAGACAAGCAAAATTCGTCAGAAAAGGCCAGATTTGTAGAAGAAAAAAATCATCTTTCATCAGGACAATGCACCTGCCTACAAAAGTGTTTTGGCAATGCGAAAATTAAGGGATCTGAACTATGATTTGTTAGAACATCCACCGTATTCACCAGATTTGGCTGCCTCTGACTTTTGTCTCTTCCGAAAACTAAAAAAAAAAACTAAATATTCGAAGAAAAAAGCTGACCAGCGTTTTTCTTCGAATCAAGAGCTGATTGCAGCAGTAGATGGGTATTTTGCAGATCTTACTAATATACCGTACAGGGACGGGAGAATGGCGATCGAGCATCGTTAAAATAAAGGTATTAATCTTATGGGAGATTATGTAGAAAATATAAATAATTTTCAAATTAGAAAATCGTTTTTTCATTGTTAGGCCGAAAACCTTTCAGACCATCCACGTACTTTTCTCGGATGGATTGCTCTCTTTAGCTGTTGATTATTTTTGACTGAAATAAAGAATGAACACCATTTTCTTAATCAACAGAAATTAAATTTGCAGAAAGTCGATAATCGTTTAGATTCATAATTATTACTTGGATCATAGTGAGGATGTAATCTCTTGTACAGAATCTTTCTCTACATTCTGCTTGTTCACATGGTTGTACTCATGTTGTGTTGTGGCTAGTCATATGCAGGCTTTTGCGAGGAAAGGATATATGTGGAATTATAAGGCTGGTGATTATGACAAGCTTAAGGAACAACTTAGAGCTATAACATGGAATGAGGAGTTGAGCGGTAAGAAAATAAATGCTGCATGGGAACCTACAAAGAAATACCAAACAGCATCAATGTACGAATGCATCCCGAAGGCCAAATGCCAAATGTGGTAGGCGTAAAATCTATGTATGTGGAGCTTAAGCATGAAATCTTGAAAAATAAAGTACTTTGGAGGAAGTACAAGATGCATAATGGTAATCAATCACGTGAAGTGACTGATTACCATTTTTTAGATAAAATCTGAAAAACTCCTAGAGAGTTTTTCAGATTTTTGTGGAAAGTAGAAGGAAGATGATCATGGAAAGATGAAAGTGGTAGAATAGTAATTTCTGCAGAAGACATTGTTGAGGTTTTCGGTGATCAATTTATAAGTGTGTTGCATCCTGATCAGCGTGGAATCATGAGGAACTTAAGTGTAGAGGACACAGGAGAGGATAGCTTAATTGTGAGTGAGCAGGAGGTATTTGAAGGAATAAATAACCTTGTTTTTAATAAGGCGATAGGATTTGATGACATATCACCACACATCTTATGGGAATGGCCAGGAAACTGGCAGTGGCATTGGCATGCCTGTTTAATAAGTGTTTTGCAACAGCACAGGTTTCAAGGGAATGGAAGAAGAGTAAATTTGTTCCACTGCATAATCATCATCATCATCATCAAATTCCTGCCATGTACCCTCAAGGGGTGTACAGGATATGACAGTACTACATGAAAAAATTACATCATTACTAACTTCTTATCTACAATTTTCCTCCAAATCAGTCTGTTACTTGTCAAGACACCAACATTATCAGATCTTATATTTCTATCGTTTAAGGCACTTTGTATCATATCAATCCACATATATCTTGGTCTTCCTCTGGGTCGTTTTCCTGCCAACTTGGCAGAGAACACTTGTTTTGCTAATCTTTCCTCTCCCATTCGATTTAAGTGACCATACCACCTGAGATTAGCTCTGCTAACGCATTCCTGGATGCTGACAATGTCAAGTTCTTTCCTAATATCCTCATTTTTAATATGATATTGCCATTGATGCCATCTGTTCACGCCTCTAATCTTTCTCAGGACTCTCATATCTGCGGTCTCTAGTCTTTGGTCAAGTGTTTTACTTCTGACCCAGCTCTCAGATGCATAAGTTAAAACTGGTTTGAACACTGTCTTGTATACAGCTAATTTAGTGTTTCGACTAATTTCTCTCTTATTCCATATGAATTTATTCAATTGACTTCCCACCATACCAGCTTTGCTGATTCTGTTGTCTATTTCTATATTTAATTTACCATCTTCAGTAAAAATTGTGCCTAAGTAGCTGAAATGTTTTAATTGTTCCACAGGTTCTCCATTCACAACACAGTTGACATTTCAATGATTCTGCCTATTTTCATTGTCTTTGTCTTTTTATTGCTGACCTTCATACTATATCTATTACAACAGCTATTAATTTTAGTCAGAGAATCTTGCAGACTTGTAGCGGATTTATTTAGAAGTATAACATCATCAGCATAAAGCAAAGAGCTGACATTAACATCTCCAATTTTGATATCAGGTTTAATACCACTTTCCTTCATAATGTGATCCATATAGATAATGAATAACAGAGGGGATAATGTACATCCTTGTCTCACACCAGATTCAACATTAAACCATCTTCCTGTACTTCCTTCAATTCTAACTGCTGACTTACAACTCAAATAAAGACTAAGTATTGCTTGATATAATGCCCCATTGACACCATATAACTGCAGCGTATTGAATAGCTTCTCTCTTGGCACCTTGTCATATGCCTTTTCCAAATCGACAAAACTTAAATACAGATCTTTGTTGTATTCCCATGCTTTCTCGACTATTTGTCGTAAAGTGAAGATCTGATCCTGACAGCCTCTATTTGGCCTGAATCCAGCTTGTTCTTCACCAAGCTTTTCTTCCACAATTCTTCTCAACCGTTTCTCAAGTATACTTGCATAGATCTTGCCAGGAACACTCAGTAGGGAAATACCTCTGTAATTCTCACATTCAGTTTTATTTCCCTTTTTATATATGGGTACTATGAGAGCTCTACTCCAATCATCGGGAATTCGTCCCTCTGTCCAGGCTTTCTGAACTATGCAGTGCAGCCACTGTAAGACTTTTATACCACCATACTTCAGCATTTCTGGTCGAATATCATCTACTCCTGCTGCCTTTCCACATTTCAAGCCTTTGATGGCTTTTTCTACTTCAAGTATGGATATGTATTCCTGACTGCATGCCTGGTCAGTGTTTTTTATCACTGTGCTGTCATCACTGCTTGTTTCATTTAGCAGTTTTTCAAAGTAATTACTCCATTCTTCAAGGATATCTTTTTCTCCTGTTTTCATGTCACCTTTATCATATCTAACTCCTTTTACAGCACTCTTTCCTCCATTCCTAAGCTTCTTCAACAACCTCCAGAATATTTTGCCACCTTCTTGATATTTATTTTCTATATTCTTGCCAAAGTCCTTCCATGACTTTTCTTTAGCTAGTTTTATACACTCTTTAGCTTTCTTACATTTGTCTCTGTATTCTGTAAGAGTAAAAGCTGACTTATTTGCCAGGAACTTTTGATATGCTTTCTTCTTTTCCTTCACTGCCTCTTTAACTTCCTGTGTCCACTAGGAAGTTCTGATTTTTTTATCCTTGCACACAACCTCACCACATGCCTCTCTGGCAGAATCAATCAATGTTTTCTTCAGAGTTTACCACTGAATCTCCAAGGTTTGAATCCTGTTCTCACACTCTTTCATTTTCTTTTCAATAATCTTTCTGTATTTTAATCTACAGTTCACATCTGAGAGCTGCTCAACTTTTATTCGCTTTAAAACTTTCTTACATATTATTCTTTTCAATATGAAATTCAATTTTATCCTGCTCAAGACTAAATAGTGATCACTTCCAATTTCAAATCCTCTGTACACTCTGGGGTCCTGAACCAGGGAGAAAACATCACTATCGACAATAACATAGTCAATGAGACTTTTCTTATTCCTTGCCTCTTCTCTCCATGTGAATTTGTGCACATTTTTATGTTGGAACATGGTGTTAGTAATAACCAGTCCATGTCCTGAGCAGAAATCCAACAGATATTTGCCATTATTATTAGCTTTGCTCTTTTCTCCACTGCATAAAGGCCGTGATAAGGCTGTAGCTTCAAATTATAGGCCGGTCTGTATATCTGGAGTTGTGGTTAAGGTGTACTGGAGAGACTGGTGAGAAGTAGGATACAGAAATGGATTGATAACAGCAGTATTCTCTATGGGTATCAGCATGGGTTTGTTAAAGGGAGATCATGTTTCACTAACTTACTTATGTACTATAAAAAGGTGACAGTTACCTTGGACAGAGGAGATGCATATACAGTGGTGTACTTGGATTTTGAAAAGGCTATTGATAGAATGCCACATGACAAGCTCTTAAATAAATTGAAACAGATGGGATTGGATAACAGGCTTCTGTGTTGGATTAGTGACTGGCTGTCAGATAGATATCAGAAAGTTGTATATGGGGGTGCAGGATTTAGAAAGAGAAATATCACTAGTGGTGTGCCACAGGGGTCAGTGTTGGGGCCATTGTTGTTCAGTTTGTATGTTAATGACATTGGGTTGGGTTTAACTAGTGATATCCATCTGTTTGAGGATGATAAAAAACTGGGGAGAGCAATGCACCTTAGAAGAGGACTTCAATAGATTGCATGAATGGGCAGGTAATTGAAACTATCAGTTCAATGTTGCCAAGTGTAAGGTTTGAGATTTGGTGAGCAACAATGGGATGCAAAGTATACACTTATTGGGTAACTTTAACAGAAGTAGAATAAAAGAGAGATATAGGAATGATGGTGGACAAAGACCTCAAATTCAGGAGCAACATAGCACAAGTTGTGAAGACATTACATCGAATAATGGCAATGATGCGGAGAACCCTGACATGCAGAAATAGAGAGGATATGATTCCATTGTATAAGGCCGTGATCAGGCTTCATATGGCTTATTGTGCACAGATTTGGTCGCTAGGTTTTCATGGTGACGAGGATAGCAATGCTACTGCCCATCGCCCCAGAATTGTTCAGAGGTGGTTGACCGACTTCCACCATCTTCGTTGGCCACAAAAGGCCCGGATCTGAATACCCACGGAGATTGTATTGGACAAGTTAGAAAATATTATCCGAGAGAAAAGTCGTCTTCCGTCAAATCTGAGTCAGTCTAAGAACCGCCTGATATATTTTATACAAGATGCAATCCAATACCTACCGAAAACCACATATGTGTAGCAATTTGGGCTTTTTATTCAGTAGCCGGTATATGAAGAACTTAACCAAAAATATTACATCTCTTGATGGCTTTTAAATAAACCTGATAATAGAGTAAACAGCACACCCAGAAATGAAAGAACAATCGTGAAAACTAATAAAAAACTAACATACTTAACTTGATCAAGTTGGTGATAGCCATATTGATCCTGCTCTTCATAATTCAATGAAATAGTAAGAAACTAGCAACCTCTCCATTCCAGGAACGCTGGAATGGAGAGGTTGCTATATATCGATGGTTTCGAATGAAACCATCGATTTATTAAAAAAATAAATCGATGGTTTCATTTGAAGAGCAACAGAGACAGCTCATCTGATAGCTGATATTCACAATATTATTAATCATCTGCAGATTATAATGAAACAACTGGTCAAATTATACTTTTTTTTTTAGCAAGAAATGTCCACAGTCAAATGAAAGATGTGGTGGAATGTTATTTAATAAATTAGAACACCTATGTGTTCTATCATTCCACCAGACATCAAGGTGAAGAAGCAAAAAAAAATTTTCAATTCTGATGAAAGTAATTTCTTTCTGCATCTGTCCTTTAGATGGGAGCATTTTTTTTTTTTTTGGTTTATCCTGTTACCATTTTGTTATAATTAGTTATAAATCAGCATATGTGACCTCATGTATTAATTTGAATTGAGATGAAAGTTAATGACCATATGAGAAGCTGGCGGGATTATTACACTAATTTATTTCCATTGAAAGTAACGTCTTCGCAGACTATTTTTAGCCTTCGTATGGTCCCATTATATATACTCTCCCACTCGTATTACTGTCTTATATTTGTGCATCACTTTAAAGTCATTTTTTAACAAGTCATTCAGCTATACAATTCGATAGATCATCTCTTCTCCTCTGTTCTCTGAGGTAAGCACTATTATTTTAGTCTTATCGGAAGGTTTCGTGAATGTATTTGGGTGTGTATCAAAGTTAAGAAACATGTGAGGACTCATAACGGTGAGAAACCGTTATGAGTCCGTTAAATCTTACGGTTACGAAACAAATGAAAAAAAATTATTTGTTCGACCTCTCTCAAGACATTCTAATCGATAGACCCCCTCAAAAGTCACGAAGAAATTTATAGTTCTCAGATCCATTAACCCTTAAAACACACTTAAGGTGTCATCATGAGAAGAAGCCTTATATCGGCAAAGTGCGTGGAAAGAAATTCGCTACTGTTGAAAGTCATATTATTCACGTAAGAAATCATACATTCAAAAACCTTTCACATGTGCAGTCTCCAGCAGAAATATCACTCATACAGGAGATCTCAAATTACACTCGAGAACTAAAAATAGCGTAAAAACCTTGCCAGTGTACAGTCTGCACAAAGAAAATCTTAAGAGACGACTAAGAATATTCTAATGAAAGACAATTCTCATGTGACATATGTCATTGAAAATTCACCCGTAGCAACGATCATACACATCACAAGAAAAGTGATATGAAATAATAGGCAGTGTTTTCGTGAAATGAGCGCCAAAAATAATAACGATTTACTTAAACTTAAAATTGAGTGATGTTGGAAATTTTCACATAAAGCAACTCACTTTACACGTCTTTATGTTCTAGGAAATATCAGAAAGCTATTCATAGTTGAACGTTTTTTTTTTTTTTTTTTTTCAGGTAGCGACCGTGAAAACATTACTTTCTTAACAGAGTCATATTTATGGAAGAAGTGACGCATTTGTGCACAGGAACATGAACATTGAATATCTAGTGTAACTAAGCAGAAAATATCGAAATAATATGCAGCCTTGGTGCAGGTGTCCACTTTCAGTATTTTTTGATTGAGTAAAGCACCATATTTAGGTAAATACTGAACGCAGTATTGTGGAATACATTCAACAAAACGGAATTGTCCATGAGATGGATGGATATCTTATTGCATCAGTATCCTATGAAATTCATTTTCATTTCTGAGAATCAATGCACTCGCAAAAGTGCTAACAACACTTGCAGTTTAGTTCCAAAGATGACCCATTAACTTGAACGTGCATTTTCATATGTAAACAGTTGCATCAAGATAAACTATTTTCTTCCTGTACTATGTCTCACTAATATAGAGCTGACACACGAGTTCTCACCTTATTAGTATTAGATGAAAGAATAAATGACTAAGCTAAGGGTAGAGACTTGTTTTCAAAATAGGAGGTGATTATAAACAATATTAAATTTAGTATTTTTATTAAAGTACTCATCCTATCCGGCCAACATTAATATATGAAGTTGTAGTTTCTTGTTCATATGACCAATAATAATTTATGACGTCATTCAGTAATTTCGCAAACAGTGAAAGTTACCCAATAAAACAATGGGATAACTTGACTAATAATCTAAGAAGGGATAATAATCTTATCTTTCGTTATGCAATAATAATCTCTCACCCAGTCTATTATCAGTGTTTTATTCTTACGCATTTGAATTAAGGATTGAAGCATATTGCATATTGTTATCTGATATTTGTGTGATTTCTTTTACAATTGTGTCTCCTCTGGTAGTGAAAGGTAAATTCTGTGCCATTTCGAATTTTTTTTAAATGCGTTTTATTATTTATTTTACATAAATAGGAATTTAAATCAATAAATGTTTAAATTATATATTTAAAAGAATTTACGCCAGTTAAATTCAAATGATCCGCTAATAATTTAGATTTACTCGTTTAATTAACCAACACATTTTTAAAAAATGCTTTAGCGAAATGTTTCTAATAATGCTGTTTTCTTTCATGATACAATGACATACGAGTAGTTTAAAATCTGTGTCATTTAAGAATTTTGACATTATTCATGCTTCATTCTATTTTTAATATTTAAAAAAAAAACGACTCACATAACAATACTTCTGTTTATCTCAATACTTAGGTTTATGAAATGTATTGAATTTACATTATTGAACTGGAGAATATTGAAAATCCTACTCACTAAGGAAAAGCCTGTTATCGAACGGTATACATTTTAAAATGATAACATATGTATATATCGTTACATTTTTTAAATCGGAAAACTATTCTCATCTAATGTAATCTGAGGAATCAAGTGATGTTTCAAGCATCATGCTCTGAAAAATTGTACGGTAGGATCAAAATGAATAATATTCGCACACCAGTTGTTGAACCGCTCACTTCAGTTGGAATCTCGTATGACAAAGACAGTGTATACATTCACTACTGAAGAAGCATAAACGACCCTGATGAAGAGGACTAAAACAGGTCGGACGTACAAGGGCCAGAGAACACACCTGTTTATCAGGCCAAAATATCATGTATCGTGTGTAGTGTAGACTCAATATCTAGTATAGAGTTAGAACATCAGGGAAAGGAATTTATCACAGAAAGAAAAGTGATGCTAGGAGATCCGATATCACCCAAATTATTTGATTATATAAATAAATCCACACCAATCTTTGCAGGATGTCGACATTCGTGTATCTTGCCAATTATTTCGTTGATAATGGGAATGTAATTTGTTGTATTAGAGTAATTTTCTCTGCATCATGCTTGTTCAAAAATGTTGAGCATCAAACAAGAATATTTTGAATCAATGTCATATAACGGATGTAACATTTCATTGAATTATCAAAGCAAAGTGATTGGCCTATAGTTATTGATATTATCTCTCTCACCATTTTAACTGGTGATCATTGTCTTGTGATGCTGAAGTGGATTTGTGCCAAGTTGTAATATCATTAATCATGTCGAATGAGGTTTCATCAAAGTGGGAATGTTCTGATTTCAAGTGTTCTTTTAATGTACCGTCTACCCCACGAAGAGTTCTGACAATCATTTTATCAACTGTATCATGGTTGGTACTAAACATTCTCTGAACTAAATTAAACTATTTAAAATCAATGATATGTGCCAAATAAAATATCTTAGAGGATAAGGAAATTTCCTCGCCACGGGTGAGTTCATTGCCTGAATTATTGAGAGAATGAACTGACTGCAAAAAGTGTCATATAATGTTTTTTCCAGGAATCATATTGTCATCAAAAGCATGTTATTCGTATAATTTTAATGAAACGTTGAAGAACTAGACAAATAATCCAAAACTTGGTTTCGATTCAAATCATGTCAGAGTTAAATTTTCATTGCTCACGTACATTTATTTACAATCACTTTCAGTCGAATTATACTAAATTTTAATTTGTAGGTCGTCTTGCTTGCATTCAGTTTACTGTTATCACTAAGAAAAGGATCGTCGTCTGGAGAATTCTAAATGGATATATACTTAAGAAACTGGGGAAATATAAAGATGAAGAAAAAAAGTCAGAGACAAAAATCCTTCAAAGGAAATCTTCAACGAATAATGCTGAAACATCCATCTGCAAAAATTTGAAAAGACAGTTGTTCAATTCAGAATGACAGCGAAAACAAATTAGAAATTCAAACAAATAATATACTCTTCCGCAGTTCAGTGTGTGAAAAGAAATTCGTTCGCCCACATAATCTTAAAATTCTCTTAAGGGTTCACACTAACGAGAAGCCCTTCAGCATGAAAAGAAATTTCCTCGACGAAGTTATCTTAACAGACATGCAAAGATTCACAACAATATAAAACCTTTCAGGTGTTCAATATGCGAAAAGAATTTTTCTTTTTCACATAATCTGAAAAGTCACTTAAAGATTCACTCTAAAGAAAAACCCTTCAAATGTTCATTGTGTGAAAAGAAATTTTCGGAACGAAGGTATCTTAAAATGCATTTAAGGATTCACAATAATGAGAAACCCTTCAGCTGTTCAGTGTGTGAAAAGAAATTTTCTCATCGAAGTAACCTTAAAAGGCATTCATGGATTCACAGTAATGAGAACCGGTCAGCTACTCAGTGTGCCAAATAATTCGCTATTTCATATGATCTCAAAGGGCAGTTTAGATTTCACGTTCCAATAACCAGAAACCCTTCAACTGTGTGAAAAGAAATTTTGTTGACAAAAGACTAAAAAACCTGAAGATCTTAAAAGACGTTTAAGAATTCACAACAATAAGAAACACTTCAGCTGTCCAGTTTGTGTAAAGAAGCCCTGCCTTTTCTATGATCTTAATTGCATCTCAGAGTACACAGTAAAGAGGAGCTTTCAATGTGAGAAAATAAATTTTCTCCAGGAAGTCATCCGAAAAGCAATGCGTGGTTTGAAAGTTTCTCCTGTTTTACATTCGCTTAAACTTATCTAGATATTCAACTCGTGAGTAATTATTCATTTACTTGATTTGTGTGAAGAAATTTTCTCAGCAATCAACCCTTAACATCTACTTAAACAAGCATAATGAGAAACTTTACTTATGAGATATCTGATGGGCAGACATTTGCTACCTCATCAGTACTTAAAATCCATTAGAGATGTCAGAGTAAAGAAAACTTTACGCATGCTTATTCTGAGACAAAATTTTCCCTGCTTCCAGAAATTTGAAACTCCACCACCGCTGTATTCATACCTAAAACCCCCTAAAACTCTGCAATCTAGGGAAAGACATGTTGTCAGTCTTACACCTTGGCGAGAGAGGAATTCATTCTATTAAAGAATATTAGATTTGTAAAAATTGTAATTTTATCCTCGACTACCATCAATTAATTGAAAACCATTTTTGTGAAGAAATCTTGAGATACTCTTATTTCTGCATACATTCCCGCTTATTACAATTAACGTTTAGCAACGTAACCATAGTGTAAACCTGTTTGTTGCACTAAAAATTATTTTTTTTAAAAATCCAGCATTCATATTGTAGAATATCTCTATTTTAAGAATTGAAATAAATTACCTTAAAAAATGAAATTTTTTCCAAGTTAATTTATAACTTAGGTTAATTTAAAACAAAGTAATTATTATACTGTATAAATTATCCGTTTCAATGATCTTGTTATAGTTTTAAACTACACATTGTTGAAGAGATTGCTGCAGAATTAAACAGTTCCCATCATCCTATGAGATCTCATTAGTCTTATCCTAATCAGGAGGTGTATAGAAACTTCCCTGTTTAAGAGAGGCCTGAAATAGCTTTAAAATCAAGATGTTTAAGATAATATTGCAGATGGAAAAATTTATCTTATATTTCTATAACTATTTCTTTATATCATTCTACTTATCTTTTGAGACAGTTTCTTTACTCTCCACCCATTTCGACAGACGACAATGATATTTTTTAGAACTTTGGTAAGAGATTCTTAACCATTCAATATTTCTTCTGAATGTATAAGATGAAATTCCCTCCAAAATTCATATTCTTCACGTCTCCTAAAGTGTGTGTCCTTCCGCCCTATATTTTTATATTGGTTTCTGGTTTATATAAACAAAAGTCTTTATACTTTTTCTTTACAATATCTGTTTTTTTCTGTCAGGGAAAAATCATTACCGGATCAGACACTCGTGAAATCGTCCATGGCTTTGTGACTTATTGTTTGCTAATCCTGTTTCAGTAACACAAATGAAAGTTCGTGTGGATTGATGTTCTTCAGTATTCTCAACAAAAAATGAATTCTCATCGGAGAAAATTATCTGGGATCGTTTGCTACGTCACATGCGATTAAGAAATATACCATGGATGATAAAGATGGGAGAGTAAGAAAAAATGAGACGGAGAAATTGCTTTATATATATAATGCCATGTTCTTACCTTCACATTTTACACGTGATTTTGTGCTACAAATATTCCCAGGGATATACTATCCAGTAAACCAGAACTGAGCAAGGAATTATACGTCATCGAAGGGGGTAGGTATTCTTCAGAGATCCAAAAGAAAATGCATTCTATTCTGCACACTTTTATTGCTTTCAAATATCTAACATTTTGACCTAGAAAATATACACAAATTATCTCAGGCGACTGCAGATTAATTGCAGGAATTATAGAGAAGTGAAGAGCAAGGAATTAACACGTTAAAATACCATGTCGCATTTGAGAACTAAACTAACTGTAGATGTACGAGGATACACGGATATCCACGATTAATTACAATTATAGAATCGCTTTGAGTTGCAAATTCCGAAACAAATAACAGATGAAGTAATCCAGTCGTTTCTAATTATTATTAAAACATTCGCAGGATTATGAGAAATTACAGTGAAATCAATGTTAATAATAATTTTTTTTTAAATAATCTCTTTATCAATTAAAGCAAAATCAAGATTCTCTCTAACATTTCCCATTCTTATTGAGTTTGGGTGCAATACCTTGACGAGTGGGCAGTATTTTGTGGTTGGAGGGATTTGTTATTTATACGTTAGAATATAGACAGGCGGAAGCATTATCTTCAGGGAGAATGTACTTTTGTGTACAGCAATGCATTTTACTGGATACAAACAAATATCCTAGAAATATTAATACATGCAATAATTTAAGTACAAAAAATTAGAATTATACAGACTTTTTATATGTATTATATGAAAGAGAATTACATTTTAATGACGCACAGCTATAAGAACAATGAGCCTTCGGAGGATTATGTATTCCTCTTATTCTCTTCAACGCTTTACACCCGCACTGTTTACCTACTAATAGTAAACTTAAATGGATACCATCATGCTGTAATTGTTATTTGTATATCTCAAAACTTCAATGAATTCGATTTCTTTTTTTTTTTTTTTGAATTAGCAGATAATCAGTAAATTTTGGTGAATGATATTCATCTTGGAAAATCAGTTAAATAAAGAAATAGAATAATCACAAAAGGAAACAAAGTGGTGTTGTTTGTTCAAAGATTATGAGTTGCATATGCCTGTTCTATCAAAACGGAAGCTACTTAATATTTGTATTAGATATGAGCAACCACTAAACTACGGGAGGATAGTGTGTGGAGAGGCGTATGTGCTCGTCATACATGTTGATTAAATTTTAACGGTACAGATGCGAACGCAGATTGAGAGAAAATAACTATTTATTGATTTAATTGCTAATATTAGCGCCGTGGTGTGCAAACGCCACGGAGCTTGGCCGCACGAAGAAAGAATTAGTTTCGAGTCTAGTCGGCGACTAGAGGAAATTTTTCTAAGCCTTTTTTCGACCGGTTCCCGAGATAGTCGATCTCTGGCACGGGCAAGCGGGTTTTTCCTCCCGGAAACTCAAGAAAATCGACCGTAGAACCCACATTATTTCAGACATTAAATATATTGTGTTAGGGTTAGGGACCACGAGATGACGGCACATTTGAGCCGTCTCTCTTCACTGCGCACCGCTTAATTAGTGATAGCCTTGGGTCATCTATCTCTGATTGGTACCAGTGGAGATTGAACTGCCCACTCAGTCTCCAAAAGTTAGATAGGGCTAAATGGCCTCGCCTACTTCCCGTATATGGGAATAAAAAGGCGTTAGCTGATTTATATATATATATATTTCGCTAGCATTCTATCGATACAGCATCTTCAGAGCACACAAACAAAGTTTGTGACAATAGCGAGACAAATACAATCCGGTATAGCAATGGGACTAGTATGAGCAATTGTAGCGTACAACACAATATATACTAGTATATATATATATATATACAGGGTGTTCGGGATAAATTTGACAGTTTCGTAAGGAAAAATAAAATCTTCTTTGTATCTATTAAATTTAATGAATTGACAAAAAAACATTACAGGCAGAGTTAATTACAATACTATCAATAAGATTTACTCAAAATAACCACCATTAGCATCGATCACAGCTTCAATTCTGCTTCGGAACCTCGAACAAGCTGATGCTACAGTCTCCTTGGGAAGGGCCGCAAAAACTGTTTTAATTTTATCCATTAACTGGGCTTTTGTATTACTGGAAGTGCGATGGTGTCTTTTTCAACTGCGCCCCATACAAAATAATCCATGGGGTTAAGGTCTGGGGAGTTTGGAGGCCAAACATTTGGACTGGTGAAGTCGTAGAAATTTTCAGACAACCATTTTTGACTTTTCCCAGAGGTGTGGCAAGGGGCCGAATCCTGCTGCCATACATACGGCCTACCATTGCCTACCCTTGTTATCCAGGGCTTGACTACAGTTAGCAGCTCCACGAACAAAGCCCGAATTCCAATGCCAGGGTTCTTCAACACCTGTTCCTGCAGATTTGCGAGGAATTCTGCTGTACGAACGCAATCAGATCGTCTGCTAGGGATCTTTCTTCTTGCTACATCCTCGTAGTCACCATTGCAAGTCTCTAGTTCATGCCTGATTGTTTTTACTGTATTCAGGGAGCATTGGGCAGCAGTCGTAATATCCTTATTTTGATGGCGGGCACGAATCATCATGATACAAGTTATTCTCTTCCATGATTCAGGTGGGTTCCAGCTATCCATCCTTTCTGACATCTTGTATGTGAATGAAGAAGGGTCCAAACTTTTAAATGAAGAGAAGTGCGTGTTAATACATGTAACTTACGGAAAAATATAATTAATTATAAATATGTCAAATTTATCCCGAACACCCTGTATATAATGTCAGCTCTTTAATATCCACGATGTCTATGTAATTTAGGGGGGGGGGATAAAACTTGGGCTCCATCATTATTAATTGTAAATAGAAACGTTCCCGACCGAATTATCCACTCTAAAGAAGAATTCTGCAGTGATAAACCGCTTATCCGATTAATCCAGCTCAGGAAACAAGACATTTTTGCTACACGTAACAAAGTATTTTCTAATCCATAGATCCTCAAAACCAGCGCCGGATTAAAGTGTGAAACAGACGATGAGTTGCAGCGGCGCGCTTTCTTCAAAGGGCGCTGAAGCGAGTAGAAGAAAAAATAAATAAAAACATGTTTTAATATTAGCGTTTATTAAATGTGGATGTTCACTAAATATATTGTAATAAATACTGAGATTTTTAATAACATTTAGCAAAACCTTCAATTTGCTTTTCGCTATGTGTCGTATACAGAGCTGATAGAAGCACTAAACGAGTAGGACGCTCGTCGGGGGACGTCATGTTGCAGGGGGTTCCTTACACTACCGACTTTCGTTTATACATGCAGCTCGCATTCGTCAATTAGGACGTGATGTGCGCACGTGTATCCGGCTTAACCTCTATTACGAAGTCACATTTGGGCATTGTTTTCGGAACAGATCTCACACGTTGTTTGTAAATAAATCTTCGAACTGTTTATTGCTAAAGACACACGCAGTGAATGTGTAGTTAATTCATACTGAGGTAAATATATTCAAAATTTAAACTAAGCTTTTACAAATGAGCGAAAAATTTATGAATTTCTTCAAGTATTTATTTTAATTTTTTTTACATTTATTTTTTAAGTGTTACCGATTTTTTTGTTGAATAGATTTTTTACTAAAGAATAAATCTGGGCATAATGGAAAAAAAATCAGCTAAGTCCTTTTTATTCTCGTATACATAGGGAGTAGGCGAGGTCGTGTTTAGCCCTATCTAACTTTTGAAGACTGAGTGGCCAGTTCAATCTCCACTGGTACCCAATCAGAGATAGCTGGCCCAAGGCTCTCACTAATTAAGCGGCAGTGAAGAGAGACGGCTTAACAAGTGCGGCCATCTCGTGGTACCTACCCCTAAAACTCGTATTTAATGTCTGAAATAATGTGGGTTCTACGGTCGATTTTCTTGAGTTGACGGGACGAAAAACCCCTTGTTCTTGCCAGAGATCGATTAACTCGGGAACCGGTCGAAAAAAGGCTTAGAAAAATTTCCTCCAGTCGCCGACTAGACTCGAAATAAAGTCTTTCATCGTGCGGCCAAGCGCCGTGGTATGCAAACGCCACATCCACTGAGCTACACAGGCTCTGCGGGCATAATGGAGACGAAAAAAATTATTCGGAGCTGCAAACAAAAAAGAAAATCGGCAAAAGAACTTTGATTTGAGAAACAGAAAGCGCAGCTAATTAATTAAATTAGGTGATCGCTAATGAAAAGCGGCAGTTTCACACCATGAGGAAAGGAGTCTGCACTTGTCTCAACGGCCTACAGGAGAAAGAAAATACACCTGAATGGTATATAGTATATACCATTCCGGTGTATTTTCGAGTCTGAAGAGTAGATATGCTCATCCGGTTTCTCCGAGTGGTGAGAACACTCGGAAAAACCGGATGAAAAGGATGGAGATAGAAATTGTCTCATCATTTCTCCATGCCCAATCTGTGTAGCTCAAGAAAGGAGATCGACTGTTTGCTTTTGTTTTAATGGCGCAGGGACAGTTTCGAAGTATAATCATATATGTTCTTGCGCCATTAAAACATTAATGGTTTTAATTTCTGTCCCTTCATAAGAATACGCATGCTAAGTTTAAAACCATTAAAACAAAAGCAAACAGTCGATCTCCTTTCTTGAGATCGAGAAAATTAGAAGTGGAAAAGCAGTCTCAAGCAATGATTACTTTACTATTCAAAACGATAAAGCAGAGAAAATTGGCAATAAAAAAGCAATTCGAAAAGATGGTTTTATTAGGAAAGCAACAGAGACAGCTAATTTGGTAGTTGACTATCAGATTATTACTATTTAATTAATGAGGAAACAAATGGTGAAATCAGCCTTTCTCGCAGTTTTCGGCCCACAATCAAACTCAACCTGTTGAGAAATGGAATATATTAAATAAAATTCGCAGTAAAAGTAGGTGTAATTAAAGAAGAACACGCAGGGATAATTCAGGGATGTAAGCGTAATAATCATCTATTTTGATGAGAGAGACTAATTTCAGCATTTTCCCATTAGATGAAAGCAAAATTATTTTTTAGATTTCTCCTGTTAACCCTTTTGTTATAATTTCGCACATATCACTCCATTTATTAATCTTAATTGAGATGAAAATTAATTATCATATGATAAGTTGATGATTATAATCTCTAATTTATTTCCAGTGAAAGTATTCTCTAACCATGACTATCTTTAACTTTTGTTTTCTCATATTAAATATACTCTCACACTCATATTACTGACTTATATTTGTGCATTATTTTTAACTTATTTTATTAACAAGCTGATCAGCTGTTCAATTCAATAGATTGCCGCTATTCTCCTGTGCTCATAAAATGCAAGGTAATTATTATTGTTATTATTTTAGTTTCATCGGAGAGTTCCGTAAATGTTTGTACAGGAACATGAATGTTGCATATCTAGTAAAACTCAATGGAGGAGAATATGGAAATAATATGAAGTTTTGGTACAGGTAATTATCCACATCTAGAATGTTTTGTTACAGTAAAGCGCCATTCTTAGTTCAATGCCGAACACGGTACGTAGAGCATCGGCATTCTTCAAAACGGAATTGTCCACAAGATGGATGGAATTCTGTTATTCCAATCAGTATCCTATTAAATTGATTTTTTTTCTGATTCTCAATGTACTCGAAAAAGTGCTAGCGACATTTGCAGTTTAGTTCACAAGATGACCCGTCAACTTCATCGTGTAGTCTCATACATAAGCAGTTCTGTCAACATTAACTAAAACACTTTTTCCTCTATATGTTTCCCATTACTATCGAAAAGACACATGAATTCTCACCATAAAAATATAGTAAGAGATCAGCATAAAAGAAAGCAATCTAAATTAAAAATTAGAACGACTGATTAAGATAATGAATGATATATCTGGCCAATATAAATATCAAACTCTACTCGCTTGTTAATATGACCTCCTAAAATATTTATGACGTCATTCAGTAATTACTCCAGTTGTGAACGTTACCCAAAAATACAACGGGATAACCAGAGTAATAATCTAGAACAAAGCATTATGAGCTTCTCTTTTCTTATAAGTAATCTCTCACCCAGTATATTCTCAGCAATTTGTTCTTACCCATTGGAAATAATGGATCAAACTTAATCTGTATTGTTACCTTATATACGTGTCTTATTTCCCTGTGATTCCTTTAACAATCGCGTTCTCTATCACAGAAAGGTATTTTTTGTGCCATTTAGGATATTTTAATGAGATTTGTTATATGCTTTTATGAAATAGGAATTTAATTCAATAAATGTTTAAATTGTATATTTAAAAGAATTTATGCTAGTCAAGTCAGAAATGACTTGATAATAAATTAGTTTTATTCGTTTATTTAAATAATACCTATTAGAAAAATACTCCAGTCAGATTATTCCAATAAATCCTGTTTTCCTTCAGGATAAAAATCACAATATCAAATCTGTATCGTCTAAAAATTTTAACATTGAGGCTTCATTCTACTTTTAATATATATGTTGAAAGTAGAATGAAGTTGATTATATGATTATATATATAAATATACATAGATAAGAGCCAGATTACTGAATAACATAACAACAATTAGTATGTTCATGTATAAATATTATATAATGTAACAATGTAATGAATTTCAATTATTGAATTGACGATTATTGATAATCACACCCAGGAAAAGCCTATTACCAATTTGTATACAATAAAATGATAAAATCTTTACATTTTTAAAATCTGAAATATTTCAATGTACGGCAAAAATGAATATTTATAATTAAGTACTGTACGTTAATTGGTCACTTGAATGTGATTATCGTTATGACAAAGGTAGTCTTTCTGTTCACATCTGAGGCTAAGTAGAGCGACCCTGATGGAGAGAGCAAAAAGAGGTCGTGCTCAATAGGGTCAAATTGGCCAGAGATCCCTTTTGTTTTATAGGGAAAAATATGATGTTTCGAGTCTAGTGTAGACTCGATAACTAGTATAGAGTTAGAACATCAGGGAAACGAATTTATCATAGAAACAGGGGTGATGCTTAGAGATCCGATGTCTAAGTATTTGATTAAATAAATAAATAAATACAGATCTTTGCAGGAAGTGGATACTAGTTTATCATGCCAATTACTTTATTGATAATCGGGATGTAATTTCTGGTAAAGGAATTTTGACTGCCCACAGGTATTCACATCGTTATGCATCATCCAAGAAATTTGAGGTTCCATTTAATATAACTTCTCGTTGAATTATCAAAACAATGTGTTGGGCTATAGTTATTGGTATCATCTCTGCTACCGTTTTTAAATAATAATCATTGATTTGTGACACTAAATTAGATCTCTCTCCAGTTGCAATATGTTTTATCATATCCAGTATGATCGTATCAATGTGGGAACCTCCCCATTTCATATTTTCTTAAAATGAACCGTCTTCCCCCAGTAACCAATATTATAATCCTTTTCTCATCGATATCATCCTTGATAATAAAATGTCTCTTCACTATATTAAAATTCTCTGTATTTATAATGAATGATATATGTGCCAATCAAAATACTTTAGAGGACAAGGAATTTTCCTCTCCACGGGTGTGTTCTTTGCTTGATTTGTTGAGAGAATGAACAAACTACAAAAAAGTATCATATTTTCTTTTTTACTACTTTCTTATGGAAGCCACTTTCGAACTTCTCTTGACTTAACACTAATGTTTATGGAAGAAGTGACAAATGTTTGTACAGGCACATGAATATTGCATATCTAGTGATATTCAGTGGAACATATCGAAATAAAATTGAGATTTGGTGCATGTAACTATTGTTCACATCTAGCATTTTTTGATTGAGTAAGTACCATACTTAGGCTATGCCGAAGACAGTATTTAGAGCATCGGCATTCTCCAAAACGGAATTGTCCACGGGAAGGATGGAATTCTCAATATTCGATCAATATCCTATTAAATTTTTTTTTCTGAGACTCAATGTTCTCGCAAAACTACTTGTGACACTTGCAGTTTAGTTCATAAGATGATATAAATAAAATTAGATTCAGTATTTTTTATTAAAATACATATCCTATGTGGACAATATAAATATCAAATTCCACTCCCCTTGTTCACATGACCCACCAATTATTTATTACGTCATTCAGTAATTATGCAAGTAGTAATCGTTACCCACTAATTCAACGGGATAACCTCACTAATAATCTCGAAGGAGGGATTACAATCCCGTGTTTTATTATAAATAATCTCACACCCAATCTATCATCAGCAATTTCTTCTTACCCATTGGAAATACTGGTTCAAACGTAATCTGTATTGTTACCTTATATATGTGTCTTTTTTCTGTGTGATTATTTCTACAATCGTGTGCTCTGCCAGAAAAAGGTAATTTTTGTGATATATTTTTTTAAATGAGTTTTATTATTTATTTTAATGAAACAGGAATTTAATTCAATAAATGTTTAAACTGTATATTTAAAAGAATTTATGAGAGTTAAATCAGAAATAACTTGTTAATAATTTAGCTTTATTAATTTTAACTTTAACATTCCTGCTTCATTTTACTTCTAATATATTATTTTAAAAAGAATCAAGATTACCGAATAACATAACAACAACAATGTAATGAATTTACATTATTGAATTGAAGATTATTGATAATCCCACTCAAGAAAAGAATGTTACCGATTTGTATACATTAAAATTATAAAATCTTTACATTTTAATATCTGAAACTATTCTAAGCTAAAGTAATCTGACCAACCAAGTAAACTATCAAGCATTGTGTTCTAAAATATAGCAATGTTCGACAAAAATGAAAATTTATACATAAGTACATTAACTGTCACTTGAACGTGATTATCGTTATGTAAAAGATGGTTTTTCTATTCACGTGTGAAGCAAAGTAAAGCGACCCTGATGAAGAGGGCAAAAACAGGACGTCCGCAATAGGGTCAAATTTGCCAGAGAGCACTTCTGTAGTGTAAACTCAATAGCTAGTATAGAGTTAGAATATCAGGGAAACGAATTTATCATAGAAACAGGAGTGATGCTTGGAGACCCGACATCAAAGTATTTCATTGTATAAATAAATCCAAACCAATCTTTGCATGAAGTTGATATTCGTTTACTTTGCCAAATACTTGGTTAATAATGGGGATATCATTTCTCGTAGAGGAATTTTGAATGCATCCTGGTTGTTAGCATGGTTATGCATCTTCCAAGAAATTTGAGGTTCTCTTTAATATAACGGATATAACGTATCGTGGAATTATCAAGACAAAGTGATTGGCCTATAGTTATTGATATCATCTCTGCTACCGTTTTCAAAAAGTAATCATTGATTTGTGATAATAAATTCGATCTTTCTCCAGTTGCAGTATCATATGATCAAATCAATGTAAGAACCTCCGCGTTTTATTTGTTCTTAATATGAACCGTCATCCCCAGTAAACGATATTATAATCCTTTTCTCAACTATATCAGCGTTGATGCTAAAAAGTCTCTCCACTAAATTAAACACTCTGTATTTATAATCAATGACACATGTGCCAATCAAAATATTTTAAAGAACAAGGAATTTTCCTCGCCAGGGATGAGCTCATTGCGTGATTTATTGAGAGTTGAACTAACTGAAAAACAAAGTTCCATATTATGTTTCTAGAACAAGGTTTTCAAACCATCCTACTTTTTTGAAGAAAAGAATTGTCATGAAACACTTGCTATACTTACTTTTTTATATGAAGTGTTAAACAAATAGTCGAAACATTGGTTTATAATCAAATCATATTAGATTTAGATTATCATTGCTTACATATATTAATTTACAGTCACTTTAAGTTGAAACTAATATATTTTACATTGCAGGTCGTCTTTCATCATTCAGTTTCCTGTAATCGCTATGAGAAGATTCGTCGTGTGGATGTTAAAAAATGGAACTAACATTTCTGGAGAAATACAGTGACGAAGAAAGCAATTCAGAGAAAACATACCGTCAGTGTAAATCATCAACGAATAATACTGAAAAATCCGTCTGCAAAAAATTGAAAAGAGAATTTTTCAATTCAAAAGAAAGCGAAAAGATATCAGAAATGTATGCAAACCGTAAAGCCTTCATCTGTTCAGTATGTGAAAAGAAATTCAATCACTTACATCATCTTAAAGTTCATTTAAGGGATCACCATAACGAAAAACCCTTCAGCTGTTTGGTGTGCGATAAGAAATTTTCTCATCGAAGTTCTCTTAAGACGCATTCAAGGATTCACAGTAATGAGAAACCCTTCAGCTGTTCAGTGTGTGAAAAGAAATTTTCTCACAGAAGTAGTCTTAAAACGCATTCAATGATTCACAATAATGAGAAACCCTTCACCTGTTCATTGTGCGAAAAGAAATTCTATCTTTCACATGATCTCAAAATGCACTTAAGGGTTCACACTAAAGAGAAACCCTTCAACTGTTCAGTGTGTGAAAAGAAATTTTCTAAACCATTTAATCTTAAAAGGCATTTAAGGATTCATAATAATGAGAAACCCTTCAGCTGTCCATTATGTGAGAAGAAATTTTCTGCTACAGATAATCTCAAACGTCACTTAACGGTTCACACTAAAGAAAAACCATTCAACTGCCCAGTGTGTGGAAAGAAATTTTCTCAACGAAGTAGTCTTAAAAGTCATTCAAGAATTCACAATAATGAGAAACCTTCAGCTGTTAAGCGTGCCAAATAATTGTGTATTCCATATGTTCTCAAAAGACAGTTTGGATTTCAAGTTCAAGAAACGAGAAACTCCTCAACTGTTTTCAACATGTGAAAAGAAATTTTGTTCAAAAATTAATCTTAAGGATTTAAGGATTCATAAGAATGAGAAACTTTTATACTCTTTAGTGTGAAGAAAGAAATTTTCTTGAAGAAGTCATAAGCAATTTAAGGATTCAAAAAAATAAGAAACCTATATGCTGATTAAAGTGTGAAATAAGGTTTGAATAACCTAGTAATTTTAGGATATATATAAAGGAAAGAAAAGCTTTATTTGTTCCACGTGGGATAAACACTTTTCTGAAAATTCACAATTGAACAGGCAAAGTTCATAAAAGAAAAAAGGGTATCATTTGTGAAGTGTGTTTTTCAACTTTTTCCTGTTTTAGATATACATACTCGTAAGAATTCCTTCATTTGTTTGTTTTGTGTGAAGAAAATTTCTCAGCGATCAACTGTTAACATCTACTTTTACAGGCATAATGAAGAGAAGCCTGACTTGAAACGTGTGCACTGCAATTGCCACATCATTAGTACTTATAATCCATCAGAGAAGTCATAGTAAAGAAATATTAAACACTCATTCTGAGACAAATTTTCTGTACTTCCAGAAAAATGAAAGTCCACCTTCGCCATATTCGTACTAACAACCTCTATGTCTGTGCATTCTGGGGAAAGATATGTTATAAATCTTACACTCTGAAGATAAAGGAATCCATTCTACTGACGGACCTTTGATTTGTGAAAATTGGTCTGCCAAATAGATAATCAGATTTTTAGGATACGTTGTGGTGAAAATTGTGGGAAGAAATCAAGAAATATTTTAGCATATATTCCCTCTGCTAACAACTAAAGCATTCACAAATAACGTGTCGTGTGATAGTACATTGCTGTTCTTTGTAATAAATAGTATTTGTTTTAAATCCAGCTGTACAAAATCTTTATTTAGAATTGAAATAAATTGTCTTAAAAAATGAATTTTTCCATGTTATTTTATAATTTAGAACAGGTTAATTAAAAACAAAATTAGTGTCATATTTTCTCCTGCTTCATTTATCTTGTTACAGTTTTAAAGTACACGCTGATAAAGAGATCGTGGCAGAAAAATAAACAGTTTCCGCTCAACCTATGAGAAATGATGACTCTTATACTAATCGCGAGGTGTGCAGAACCTTCCCCGTTGACAAGAGGCCTGAAATTGTTTGAAAACTCAACCGATTTGAGAAAATATTGCGTGCACAGTAATTTGTCATATATTCCTATCACCATTTGATTTTCTCCATCTACGCATCTCACGAGATGGTTTCTTTACTTTTCTCCACTTATTTCGATAGACATCAATGATATTTCCCACAACTTAGCCAGGAGGTTCTTCAACATTAAACCTTTACCTGAAAGAATAAGATAAAATCACCTCTAACAATCGTAGTCTTCACTTCTCCAAAAGTGTACATCCTTACGCAGTGAGATTTTATCGGTTAATGGTTTAAATAAACAAGTCTTTACACTTTTTCTCTACAATTTTTTTTTGTCAGGAAAAATTCATTATTAGGCGCGACACTCAAGAAGTCGTCCATGAATTTGTGGCTATTGTTTCATAATCCTGTTTCAGTCACAGAAAATAAATTTCGTGTATATTGCTGTTCTTCAGTATTCCCTGTAATAAATGCATTCTGAAGTTTGAAAAAAATTACTGGGATCGTTTGCTGCGTACATGCGATTACAAAATATACAATGGATGATAAAGGATGGAGTAAATAAAAATGAGATGCAGAGATTTGTTCTATATACAGCGCAAAATTCGTACCTTCAAATCATACATGGGATTTTGTGCTGCAAATATTCCCAGCGATATACTCTCCAGTAAACAAGAAATGAGAAAGGAATTATATTTCGTCGAAGGTGTTATTCTCAAGAGATCAAATAAAAATATTTTTTCATACTGCGCACTTTTATTTCTTTTAAATATCTAACACCTTAAGGAAATTTTGACCTCGCGTACATTCGGACCTTCAAGATAAATTAGAATTGTAGAATCATTTGGAGTTGCATTATACGAATCAAATAATGGTTGAGTTAATCAAATCATTTTTATTCGTTATTAATATTATTAAAACATTCGTTTGATTACTTGAAATAACAGCGAAATCATTAGCAATGTAGTTACTAAATTTTTTAAAGAATCTCTTTCTTTATTACAAAAAACAAAAAAAATCGAGACTCTATAACATTTCCCATTCCCATAGAGTTTGATTGCACTTACCAGACGAGTGAGCAGTATTTCGTGGTTGGACGGATTGGGGATTTATATTATTATCATTATTATTATTATTATTATTATTATTATTAAGAGAGACCTCCAGGGAGTCAGAGATTAATCGAGGGAGGCCACATACTACACACACCAGCTATCACACTTATTCTTGAATTCATTCGCATTGCTTGCACTCACAACATCAAAAAAGCAATCCATTCCAATCACCCTCGGAGAGAAAAATCTTGCCCTCACGTCCTTCTTAACGGCTTTCATTCTCAGCTTCCAAGGATGCCCTCTCGTTCTTTCCCCATCCTCCATAAATTGAAAACTTCTATCGACTGAAATCTTGCATGATACTTTCAGAGGTTTGTAAGTCTCAATCATATAACCCTCTTTCTCCTGTTTGCTAGTGTCTGCAGTCTACAAATTCTCAATCTGTCTTCATAATCAGTATTCCACAATCCTGATATAATTTTTAACACTCTCCTTTGTACTCTAATATATCAGAATCACAACGGAAACCAGGAGACCAGACCTGCGCATAATAGTGCAAGTGAGATCTTCTCAAGGTCTTGTAAAGAGGCATCCTTATCTTTACGTTAGTTTCAGCATTGCAATTATCTTTTGAGTTGTATTTGCAATCTTTGCCACATGGCTACTAAACTTCAACTTCCTATCTGTTAACACTCCAAGATCCCTAGCCTCATCAGTTTCATCTAGCCTAATCCCACCAATACAATACGACATTGGATATCTAATCATGCCGAAGTGAATGACTTTACATTGAACTGACACCCATTTCCTCATGCCCACAATTCCAGCCTATTCAAATAATACTGCATATCAGCAGCACTCCTGATTACCACCACTTGTTACCTTAAACCTTGCTGACTCAGATCCCCCATTTACCAGGTTTTGATATCTGCCAGTCAGCCATCCTCTTATCCATGCTATTATTGTATAACCCAAACCCATGTTCTCCACTTTATGCAACAGTCTACCATGCTGTATTCTGTCAAAAGCCTTAGCAAAATCCAAAAGTATCATGGTATATCCAATCCCCTTATCTAGTTCAATGGCAAGATTGTTATAGAATGTGAGCAAGTTGCTAAGACACGACTTTCCCTCAGTAAACCCATGTTGTTCATTGCAAAGTAGAGATTCAATGTCAATTTATAAATGCGGGTCCTAACCAATTTTTCCAAAATCTTCACCACCACCACTCCTGAGATACTAATTGGTCGATAGTTGGATACATCGGTCTTTGCACCATCGTTGTGCAATGGAATTACCATACATCCCTTCGATTCCTGCGGAATCTTCCTTGTTCTGAGACTCATATTAAACAGCCTGGTCAGCTTTCACTTTTGAACAGGATTCTTTTCAGATAGCATTCTTTATTCGTACTGCGTGATGTACGTCGTGGAGCACACAGACTCATCTACGTTATACATATTGGTTCATAATTATATAGTTTTGGTTGCATCTCACACACCTGCAGCAGTACTCATTATTGCAATGTATACTCCTGCCATTATTGATGGATATATTTCATCTTTTAGAGGCAGATTAAGGAAGCTGGCTGAAATATCGTTTTTTAAATGACGTCCATCCATTAAGTTCTTCAGAACACTCCCTGTCACACAATTTTGGGCGTTAAAAACCTGACATTAACAAATATCCAGGATACTGTCACCTTTGATTGTACCCACAGAAGGCAATCAAAAATGTTTGAATATTTGTAATATCGTGTTCAGCATTACTTCCCTTGCCTTTATTATTATTCTAAAATGCCATCAGTTACTAGATCTAGCGAAATGTTGGATTTAAAATGAACTTTTATTGCTTATCACACCGTAACAGTTAAAACAGTAAGGTTGTGATAAGCAATAAAAGCGTATTACATTAATAAGTATTCAAACCAAATTTCAGTAAGTGCATCGAGGAAATGTGTCCCTATAGTTAACAGAATCGGATGGTTAGATGAAGTCTGCTTAATGTATCGAACAAGAGAGAGTTGGTTTAAGTTTATATTAGTTAAGGAATCTTCACGGTAGATATTAAGAGTCTACTTAACTCTTGATTGAACTGAGAACTATTAAAAAGTAGAACGAAATGATAGCAAAGACGAGGGTTGGAAGAAATATATGAAGTTATATTTCACTTTTTGGCTTGAGGATACGATGAGTGATTTTATCAAGAAGTTATAGAACCGATGGACTCGTGTGGCTACAAGAAACATTTACAGAGTTGTCATGATTGCAGGACGGACTAATTAAGATTACCAATGTCACGATCAGGGGCGGCTCGTGCATAGGCACTACAAAACTGCAGCATCGCGTTTTTCTCGATATATAAATATATTTATTTATTTATTTTGTAATATTTAATTTTTCATCAACAATCCCATACAATTCTCTTATTTTGTATAAAAAATAATAAAAATCCATCTTGTAGCACTTAACAGGGCGAAGGACGCTAGCAGCACTGTGTTTACCACAGTGTCATATTGCTAGTATTTGCTACGCGCGCAAGCAATATGCACGTCAGTCATAGAGAGAGAGATGCGAGCTATTAGCGTAATGCGGCACTGTCCGTCGCGCAGTTCCACTGTTGTTTATATGCAGTTTGCGCCAGTAGTAGTGATTCTCGTGTTTATTCCGTTTCTTTAAATATTTGGGCATTACAATTAAAGACATAACATTTCTTATAGTTTTTATTTGAGAACATTATTGGGGTTATGATAATGGATTTTATTTTAAAGTAATTTTGAATTTTACCAAACTGTATAATTTTATCGATAATAAACGATACTTTTTTATGTTTAATTTTTTTAAAAATTTTTTCCATAATTTTGATATTTTATCCAAACACGTATATTTCGAAAGTTGCAACACCCCACGATTTCAAGCCACCAGCCGCCACTGGTCATGATTATATGTAAATTGGCAACTTTAGACATATACATACTGTTATAATGTTTTTTCTAAGTCACTGATATGCAATTTTTTTAAAAAAAATTAAACATTTAAATCATTAGAGAAAATGCGCTGGTGTGAGGGATTAATTATTTTTAATAATAAACAGTTTTCTTGTAGTCACACTCACTAGTGTGACTATTTGCCTCTCTTAGTCACTAGTAGTGACTAAGAGAGGAGAATGCCTGTGCATGCTCCTTCCACTTTAAGCAGTCTTGTGCGTCTCTTCACTATAAATATCACAAAGATAATGAACACTGCCTAAGGCAATGTCCATTACCTTTGTCTGCTTCCTTTTCCAAGTATTATTCTTTTTATCTAGTCCGAAAATGGCCCTTTCCACGTTTCTTGGTGTTGTTTTCAGTTTCCGTAGGTGTTTTTTTTTAGCCAGACTCCAGGTCTCCCTATAATAAGGCATTATCCGGAGTTGTGGATCTTTCTTTTTAGGTAGTTTGCTTTTAGATTTCTCTTTCTAATGGTTAAAAACTTCCCCATCCTGCTATTATACCAGCTGAAATTATCATAAAGTTTATAATCATTTATAAGGATTTTTCCTGTATATTTGTTTGAATTCACAGTCCCAATTTCTATTTGATTTATTTCGAACGCCATCTATTGCCTATCAGTAATACTATTTTCCGTCTGTAAATTGCTTCTTTTTATGGTAAAAAAACCAAGCCACCCCGCATATGCCAGCGACTTATCTTTAGGAAAAAAGCCCTTACAAAAGGTTATTTGTGTCCTAGATGCAATCCAGTCTTTCGAAGACTGAGCCAAGGAGGCTTTTAAGGTAATATACTTTCAATCAGAAATCAGAAATGAATATTTCTAAAATTTCCTCCACATTCACTTCAACATTCGTATCAACCCCAACCTAAACGATGTGCACCATCACGTGAAGAATATCCAAAACTGATCTGTTTTTTACCGCACCCAAAATCTCTGCAACAGCCACAGCCAATCTTAACTGTCTAGACTGTAGACCTCCATGACCCTTTCGCCACAAGGGTGGTATTCATTCTGCCATTCCATATTCCTTTCCAGAGCATACCCAATCTTGAATTTCTCCTTTCTCACCTTCTGCGGCTTAAAATTTCCTTGCCTCATTACGACCGAAATCATGTGCCCTCCGTGCTATTTTCGGAATTCTGAAAACCATTCTGAGCTCTGAGTTTTTTTTTTTTTTATTTTCTTTGAAGCTAGATTTCCTCCGATTCAAATTCCATACCAGAGAAGGTTTCCATGTTGACAACAGTAACTATCTCCCTTTTACCAATTACACTGACCACATAGAAAATTAAACAGTAGTGGCCCTAGCACACGGCCTTGCGGCACACCATTAGTAACCAGTATTCTGCACCTCCATATGCCACTCTTTTGATATCTGTTCAGCAGCCATCCTCTTATCCACTTAACCAGTGTTACAACCATTCCCATTTCGTTCTAATTTGCATAAAAGAGTTCCATGTGGTATTCTGACAAATGCCTTTGCAAAATCCAGCAGAATCATTGTGTACCAATTTACTTTATCCAACTCGTATTACCCTGTTATAAAAAGACAGTAAATTACTAAGGTATGACCGACCCTTCAAAAAACCATGTTCCCCCTCATACAGTATCTTATTCTTATTCCTGAATTCTCTTTTTTGACCAATTTCTTCAGTACTTTTACCGCCACTCCTAAGATACTGATTGGTCTATAATTTGCTACTGCAGTCTTAGAACCTTCCTTGTGCAAGGGAATTATTTTGCCCCATTTTTACTTCCCTGGCTCTCTACCAGAGCTGAGATTTAAGTTAAAGCATCTCCAGAATTCCATCTAATTCCACAGCTTTATTTAGATTGAGATTCTGCGAAATCCTAAGAAGCTCTAATTCATCCACTTCTGTTCCCATAGATTAAAACAGTAACCTCACTACAATGATATATCCTTGCAAAGTGATCACTCAGTAACTCAACTATTTTATCTTCTGTCTCATCGTGACCATCATCACTCATTAAGTTTAATTTTCCAAAGTCATTCTTCCTGTTACTTGCCACATAACGAAAGAACTCTGGGATTTCCTTTGGTCTGCTTGGCTAGATTCTTCTCATAATCTGATTTTGCCTTCCATTCCATGCTGATCACTTTTCTTGCCTGAGCCTTGTACACTTCATGAGGTTGCTGGTCACCTTTCTTTTTATATATCTTCCACATCAGTTAGATGGATGAGTGATATCATTAAGTACGAGTGCAGAAGAAGATATCACTCATCCATATCAATATAATATTGCTTCATCTAGATGACCCTTAACTATACCCTATGCATTACTAACATCCTTACCCTGCAGTGTTTTTATTGCATGGTACAGATTTAAGCTTCTTCCTAAGCATGTCATAATCACCCGCCTTGTAGTTCCCCATATACTCCTTGACAGTGAATATTCCTCATGCTCTTCCAAGCAAGACTGCATGATCGTTTTAACCAACTGGAAACAATGTGGTCACCTTGGTTATGGATAGATCTCCTGATCCTATGACCATATCCAATACTCTCACACCCCCACTCCCCTCCACAACATGCTGCTTCAAGTAATTATCTCTCAGAAGGTGTATAAATAGAATTTATACACCTGCTGAGGCTTCCTTCCATGTGATTTTTTCTTCCTTCCAATCTACATCTTCATAGTTGAAGTCTCCCATAATAATCACACTCTGGACATTTGCACACTCTGTAATAGTGAACTCTGGAGAATGAAGATATCCAACCGTAACTGTAGTACTTTAGCCACTGCAAATAACAAACAAAACGTACCTACTGTGGCGCCATCTAAGAAGAAACTTTGAAACTAAATAACTAACTTTATAGAACATACACAATCAAAGCTGTTTTTATCAAGTTTTAGGTAAACATTCTCGATTCTAAAATCTTACTCAGTAAACAAATGTACATTATAATTAACGACATTCATACCGCGTTATTATTTTATTATCAAATGATAATTTCGAATTATGAATAAAATAATTCATTTTAGAAATAAAACATTTGTCCTACTTTTCTGTGATTTTGGAATTTTCACGTGATCGAACTCCTGTTGACTTATTGAGACATATCATTAAAATATGGCGGATCTTGAGAGAGTACATTTTTTTCTTTTGGCGAGTAGGATTTCGTCGAGTATTTATAAAGATGTAGTTATTTCCGTATAAACCTCGGCAGTTTAGTTTCTTTCGACGATGCCTTTGGGTTGGAAAAGACTCTGGGATCGAATACATGAAAAAAAATTCTCATTATTTAAAGAGTAAGATATTCTGAACCTTTTTGAAAAATCCCATTGTTACGAAACCTGTTGATGGACTTGAAGCAGAGTTTTGTATAAAACAGTATGTGAAATATATTATAAGATTTGGACTCCTCTTTCGAAAATGAAAATGTATCTGATTATTTTATAAAAGTCAAACGACTGTTTTTGTAAGTAATATTTGATTCATTTTCAATTTGCTACTGGAAGGAGATATGAACGGAAACAAAGCGACTCCAGTTTAGCTTTCAGTGCTGGTAGATAAAATCATTCTATGTTCACATACGAATTTCTTTCTGTTAAAGGAGTAAAGCATCCTAACTATTTAATAAAAAAAGTTAGAAAAGGTATATTTTTAAAATTAAATTTGAAAGAAAAAACCTTCAGGTGAAGAAAAAATATACGCCTACAGTAGTTCAGACAACTAGTTAATATACGATTTTATACTCGAAATTTCACGTTGATCTTTCCTAGCCAGAATACATTCACTAAATGTGAACGCAACCGATTTCTGTACCATAATCATTTAAAATGCAAACACCCAGTTTTTTCCAGACGGTTCTGAATTAGTCGATGTTTGACACGAAGATCCACCTTAAGATTCAATTTTTAACTCTCCCATCTCAAAAGACTGTAGAGTACACACGACAACAGTATTAGAGTTTAGCGCCACAAGATAGCGAAAGTTGTCTCCAATACTTTCTCCCCTGAAAAGCCTGGATTCATTGAAAGACTGTGCTCTCTGTCGGTGAATACTGAAGAATGGAGATTGTCTTCCGAAATTTCAGGTAAAGAAGCTAGTACAGAGAGTAAGTTTAGCTGCATACGAGATGCCGATCTCGTTCCTCAAAGCCAATCTGCCAATGCATGGACACACCTACACTGCATCAGCTGCACAATACGAGTGTTCGGAACATGGACATGGTCCGCAAGATGTAATTATAGCTCACTTGAAAAGATTTCAGAAATCCAATTTTGAGACAGTTCGGGTACTTTATAATTTCTTAGAGGAATACGTTTTATTTTGTTTCTAGATAAGACGAATGAATGGAACTTTTGACGCCTAAACATTAAGAAAATATTTTATTGTTTGTTGTTCAACGTAACCAACTGTCCAGAGTAAAACTTCGCCTTTTCTGTAGTGGTTTTCAAGCTATACACAAATAGAAAAAAAAAAAAAAAAAACATCACAGGGTTATATACGCAAAACGAAGCAATATATATACGAGCCATTCTATCTTGAAAGATTGCGCAACTGTTCCAATGATGAACAGTGGGTTTCGTTCCAGTTAGAAGTAAACACCCCAAGAAAAACTAAAAGGCACCGTTGTGATTATAATGCGATCTGATATTGTGTGATTTGATTTTTTAAACAAGTGAATAATTCGTTAAGGGGATAAAAAAACTAAGATCGAAAACTACGATCTGAACGTTTCATGCCGACGAACTGTCAGCGTATCCAAGCGTAAGTGACCACTTGGTAGTGCCACACCTTACGCTTGGATACGCTGACAGTTCGTCGGCATGAAACGTTCAGATCGTAGTTTTCGATCTTAGTTTCGCTTACTGGCTGAAAAACAATAGGGGATTTTTATCCCCTTAACTGATCAACCTCGCCAGAAAAAAAATAGCCGTTTGGCTTTTCATCCAAGTGAATAATTGTAACATTACTTTGTTTCATATGATTAATCATTCTTATCGAATTATAAAATCGAAATTACGCTAACTTATGACTATTTTTGTGAAACAGCTCATTTAGCGTTTTTGTAATGACCATTTTAATGGTTATCGGTGTACTCATGTAGAATTACCATTACCTATTTGGGTTAGTTTTACTATACTCGACTCGTGCTGGCCATCTGGTTTTTGAGATAAGAGATAATTGTTTACTTTTTTGGAGTTTAAATGCCATATAAATAGAGGACATAATTCAATTCCTTCATAAATAAAATTAAATAAATCTGATTTATTACTATTTGACCTCAAAACTATAGTTCAAATAGTAATAAATAATAACATTTTGAAACCCAATCTGACACAAAATCAGACCTGCCTAAAAGTTTATAGTACACTAACTTTACCAACTCTGCTATAAGCAAGATAAATATCACACACACACACACACAAAAAGTTAAGTAAATATTAATCGCAGCCGTAATATAAATTATGACAAAAACAGCAAAATAATAATCTACTTAATCATAAAAGAAATGAATAAGTAGTGAAAGAATTAAATAAGGTAATTTAGATGGAGTATATTAAAAGAAAGACTGCCCAAATAAGTGTTTCAATGTAAACCAGGTCTTCCATCGACTTATAGAGGCATAAATACATAAGTAAAATCGCATTATCTTGTTGTATATAATTTAAAATTACTGGTATTTAATATTGAAAAATGGAATAAGATTAAAAAAAAAAAAAAAACGAATAATTCCTCCTTCCCACACACGCAAACGTGAAAAAGTTCTGATAACGAGTCACAGATGGCGCTACATGCGCACGAACAGCGCATCGAACATGACGTTGAGGCGGTCATTCTGGAAACTTCTGCAGCTTTTTTTTTTTTTTTAATATTGTTCCCGCCCACGAAAGGTTACTAATAAACTTATCGTACGTTTACAAAGCACGATCGAAATACAAAGTGTATAATGTAGAAATCATAAGAACTTTTCTGTTTTAATTTAAAAAGCTTAATATTTACATTAAAAAAATCAATCTTCTCACACATATGTTAATAAATATTTCTCACCAGAAATATATATATTTCTACACCAGTGTATATCTATATATATATACACTGGTGTCCAAAAGCTAAGGAACAACTACATTTTTACCTGCATATGAAACAATTTTCATGACTAGTCAAATGTGGGCATAAATTTATTCTCAGCATACTCATAAATTATATTATATAAGAAACGTGTTATAAATTTCGTACAAATTAAATTGCAATATGTTTTTGGCAGAAGTTACAAAGTAACTTTTCCTAAGGACGTAGTTAAGGAATTAATGTCCAGTGCTTACAGAAAACTATGCAGAGAGACATTTCAGTATGGAATATGTCCATCTCGAACTGCGATGCAGCTCTCACAACGTTCTACTCTGCTTAGCACCAAGTGATTCAGGAGTTCTTGTGACTGACTGGCCCACTCCTCCTTCAGAGCAAGGATTAAAGCCTTGCTTGTTTTATGGAGAGGATTATTGCATTCCAAACGTGTTCTATGGGATTGAGATCTGGGGAGCGTGCTGGCCACTCGATTCAATTAATATTCCTGTCTCCAGTAGTATCTCCACAGCTCGTGTAGGATTTGGTGTGGTACCGTTTTCTTTAAAAATGAATTCTTGGCCTACAGCAACAATCGAACATGACGTTGAAGAACTTCGTTGCAATCTCGTTCCTCAGTCTTAATCCCTTTTTCCAGCATTTGAAGCTGGGTGCGTTCATTAAGTATAATGTCTCCCTCCCCCCCCACACACACACGCCATAACCCAAACATACTAGTCATGACTCAAAATCTGCTGTAAGTTAATTCTGATTTTCCAGAAAGCAAAACAAAAAGCCGCCATGGAATCCTTAGGGGTCTCATGCCAGTCCCAAGCCTGGATAAAGGAGGAGGGTCGGTCAGATCAGTGTCGATGCTCTGACCGTAAAGAGAAAACATGATTGTTGTCTGATGCCTATGCGATCAACAGCTACAACATGCCGGCTCGGAGGTCGCCCGGATCAACAAGGTCCGGAAACAGAAATTGAAACTAACAGAACTATTATCAGCAGGAACATCAAATGTACAGACACTTTGGATGGTGGGAAACCTAGAATTACTTCGCAAGGAAATAAAGAGATATTGGTATGTTATACTAGGACTGGCGGAGTTGCGATGGACATTCAAATGGTTATGGCATGACACCAAACATGAAGCAGGAGCTAGTTTCCTTCTTAACAAAATAGCTAGAAAGCCACTGTTAGGCTACAAACCAGTCAATGAACGAATCATAGCAACAAGATTTCAAGCAAAACCATTTAATATATCAATAGTCCAGATATATGCACTCAGATCTGAGAGCACAGATGAGGATATTGACTTATTTTGCAAAGATCTGACAGAGACAATAGAAACAATATCAAAGCAGGATGTACTAATTATTGAAGGAAATTGGAATGCCAAAGTTGGAATAGATAATGATGGTTGGGAAAGAGTCATGGGAAAATATGGTTTCTGAGAAAGAAATGAACGAGGTGAAAAATTGTTAGAATTTGCTGTGGACCACGAGATGATGATCTGTAACACAAGATTCCAACAAAAGGAGTGTAGAAAATGGACGTGGCGATCAATTGATGGGAAAACCAAGAACATGACTGATATGATTATGATTAAAAGAAGATGGATAACAGCAGTGTCGAACTTTTCAAGGAGAGGATATAGACTCAGATCATAGTTTCTATTCAGATCACGGTACAGAACAGTGTTAGAAGACAAACTTAAAAGTGTGGAGAAAGAAAACACTTCGAATCTAAGAGTGAAAGGAGTAATGAAGGCAATAGAAGATGCAGTTGAAGAAACAGTACCAGAAGAAGAGAAGATCAAGAAGAAATGGATTAGACAAGAAACACTGAAGTTGGTACAGGAGAAAAGAATGTTGAAGAAATATTAATGGTCGACTTCGAGAAAGCAATTAACGCTTTTTCTAACATATTTACATCAACAACTATAACAGATTGTTTATTTCATATGGCACAAAATCTTTATTGCAAAATTGTTTGAAATTAAGTTATTAAGTTAATTGGAAAATTAAGTGCTTCACAGCATTAGCATTTCTTCCAATGAGCGATGTTACTGATGGATTTGTTGAATTGACGATCTGGAGCAAAACAAATTGATTATTTACGCAGCATCTCTTTTAAATTGCACAAATTTTAAATGATTTCATTATGTTATGTATCGCTGACATTCACTTTAATAAAGATTTGCCTTTTTAATGATTTTAAAATACCCTTTATCATCCATTGATTATTTACAAAAATGAATGCAAAATATCTTAACAGCGAAAACGTTTCGCGGCGAAAAATGATAAACGGATGCAGACCACAGCCTTCCGACGTATAGGTTATTTGTCGCAGACGTCTTGCCACAGTTTGTCGAGATATCCATGTACCCGTGCAAGAATGGAGCAGACTTGCACTTCACCTGCTGTGGTGTGTCTATTAAGTTTTGCTGTTATAACCAAAAATATGTCTTCAGGTTATGTGATACAACGAGGGCGACCTCTTAGCAAACGTCTGGAACACATTCCATTGGTTGGAAAGGCTGCCTAGAGCTTGGATACAACGTTATGTGGGATTCCAAACTCTCTGGCAATATCAGTAATCCTGCAGCTTCTTTAAGCTTTCCAATAATTTTTCCGCACGTGAAATCATGTACACGATGTCTTTGAAACATTACACGACATCGGAGTTTGCAACTTTATTCCTCTACGAAAAGAGCTTCCTTCAAACCCAATTCGCTCAGCGCAGCCTTTCGCCTTTGACCCTGCTGAGTGCTACCAAGTGACCCTTTTGCACATGATTTGAAAATTTTGAATATGTACCGTATATGTAGGCGTATAGGACGACCGGCGTATAAGACGAGTTTAATTTTAGGCTATTTTTAGGTTTCAAGCTTATGTCGGTTGTATAAGACAAACCCTCCCCCCCCCCATTTTTTCTTTCTTGTATTAATGCAATTTTAGGTATTGTTGTTATATCCGTTATTTTTTTTAGCATAGATTAAAACCCTAATTAAATATTTACCCTAATTAAAAGTGATTATCCCCAATTTTAATTATTCATTTTGCATTTTTTTTTTTTGTTGTTAATTTTAGGATTATTAAAATTGTTATCATTTAAAATCATGGAACCAACAACATAACGAAGAAAGTATGAAGCTCGATTTAAAATAAGGGTAATTGAAATGGCAAAGCAAACTGCTGCAAGAAAGTTTGACATAACCGAGAAGATGGTAAGAGAATGGAGGAAGAAAGAAATATTTTTTTCTTTGGCAATTTAAAAAAAATTGCCAAAGAAAAAATGTGCGATGAGAACGGGGATCATCCGATGGCCGCAGCTGGAAAATCACGTTACAGAATGGGTATTCGAACAAAAGCGATTGTGACAAGAAATATGATTAGAGCACATGATGGTCAAGATTGAATCAGGGTGAAAGTATAGAATTTCAAGCTACTTCAGGATGGTGTAATGTTTTATAAACAGACAAAATCTGGTAATACGACAAAAAACGACAATCGCTCAAAAACTACCAGCAGATCTTGACCACCAGCTTACCAGTTTCCATAAATTTATTCTTCAGTTGAGACAAGAACAGGAATTTCTATTGTCAAATATTGGAAATATGGACGAAACTCCTATGAGCTTTGATATGATAAGCAATAAAATAGTGGAGTCTAAAGGTAGTAAAAGTGTGCTAGTTCGAAGTACAGGTCATGAAAAAACAAGGTTTACAGTTGTGTTGTCATGTTTGGTTGATGGAACCAAGTTAAAACCAACGATCATCTTCAAACGCAAAACTAAACCTAAGATAAAATTTCCTTCAGGTGTTTTTGTACATTTTCACGAAAAAGGATGGACGGACGAAAATGGTGTGAAATTATGGATAAATAATATGTGTTACACGCGACCAGGCGGTATAATGAAGAAAGGCAGTTTATTATTATGGGATATGTTTCGTAGTCATTTAACTGAGAAGACTAAGTCTTGTAGAAAAAAAATAAAACAAAAATTGCTGTTATACCAGGTGGTTTAATTCTATGTTGCAACCGCTAGACGTCTGCTTGAAAAAAAGATCACATGCCAGAAGAGTGGATTAACTAACTGGATGTTAACTGGTGAAAAATCATTTACAAACGGTGGATCTATGCGCGCTGCATCACTTGATATGTTGTGCAATTTTGTGATCAAAGCATGGAATAAAGTAAAAGTAGAGACTGTAATAAAATCATTTAAAAAGTGTGGTATCTCTAATCTCATGGATGGTACGGAAGATGATCTGTTGTGGGACACCGATGACGATGAAAACGAAATCAATTCACCGGATTCGAAATGGGATCCAAATGACGATCATTTAAACAATGAATCTGAAGAACTATTTTCAACAGATGAAGAAAATTAACATGAGAATTGAGGTTAATAATTATTTATATTTTAAGACTTACATCTGTTGTAATATGTTTAGTAAATTTATGAAATAAAAAATTAATCTGATTTGTTCATAAACACTGCCTGTTTTCTATCAATTTATATAAATTGCCGCAAGCTGATTCGTCTGAAATTGCGGTTGTAATCTTCAGATATAATGTTCGTCCTCAGGTTTTTTGGACACTGGTGTATATGAGTTTTTTGAGAACCATATGAATTTAGTATAATATATACTATTTTTTTGGAATAAAAGTATCATATTAAAAATGTATAAAATACCTTATATTTCAGTTTTTTTAAAAACGGTCGGAAGCACAAAAAAATGTAAAAAAAAGTAATTAGAACCTCTTAAAAATTAAATTAAATAATAAAAATTATAATTCTGATGTACATTTCAAAAGAAATAATCTCCTGCACTTTATTTATTTTATATAATTAAATATAATGAATATTAGTAGTGTAAACAACATATATATTTGAAGTAACATTTTATGAGATTGTGTTTCATAGTAATAGATGGCGCCACGATCACTATTTAAAGCGGAAATGCAAGAACTTAAGTGAAACAGTGATTTTAATAATTATTAAACCACAAAAAAAAAAAAAACAATGCTTCCCACTCAATAAGCATTTCGAAGGCCTCCAGACTAGCAAAGGTACTTTTCTGATGATTCTGAAACTTTAAAATAAATAAATAAATAAGGAGGTGCGGATAATTAAACGGGACAAACCACAGAAATGCAATAACTGTCTTTCTCCAGATAATATACGTCGAACACCTAAGCAGGAGAAGTGTTCTCTTTGACCTCATTTATCATCCCCGTGTGAGGCTAGCTGTCACTTCTCAATTTATGAAACCATCTCGCCGTTCAGTGTTTTCTCTGAGTTCCATCAATCTCCATTGAACTGTGGTGGTGATGATGTGATTGTGACGTCACAATACTGCTGTTCGATGGCATTGTTAGTTATGATTCGGTTTTCTAGGAACTGCAGCGCGTGTTACTTCTCTCTGATGACGCGAATGGAATTACAGACCTTACATGTAACGTGCTATTAATGAGATAATTGCTTGCAACAAGTAATTAATGTGTGAATCCTTTTAAGAATAAATCCTTTTAGGTACTAATTATTTTCGACTAATAGGATCGCAACTGTTGAAATCAAAAACACACCCAAAATTCATTTACGTGAAAAAAAAGATAATTAATGATAATTAAAAACAAAAACCATTAGGAACATTATTTTAAAAACACTTTAATTAAATGTCGCAATACAAAAATTGGAGGTAAAAACCTGGTGATATTTTATCAATCATTTTCATATTTTTAAGGAGGAGTAAAATCCAAAGAAATTGAAGGACTTATAAGCTGGAGAAAGATTAGACAGGCGTATAATAGTTCCCCAGTTGGTTCATAGATGGCGCTGGTTTCTGCCTTTTAACTTCAAACGAAATCAGTGAAGGTACATTTCAGAAGATGCAAATAAAATATTAATGAATGCATTTTTCATATTTTTTTCCCTTCAGGTGGCGACACTACACTGGCTGTTACAAAACCCACATGTTTTCAATCCATGTCCACGTCATGTGAACAATGGAGATGACGATTTTTAGAGGTTCAGTAATGCCCTCGAAATATAACCTCCTCCATTTTGAATTAAATAATAAAAAAAAAAAAACTGTCGAAGAAAAAAAAATCAGGCGATTTCTCTTGACAATGAGACCACACCACTGACATCGTTATCTAGGCAGTGTTAAGTCCCTTCAGGCAATTTTCTCTACCCTTCCAATTACCGAATTGATCTATAACGTGTACTACAGCAAAGGAATTTCCATCGATCTGAAGACTGGGGAAATACTCAGCAGAAAACAGACAAAAATACACTCCCCAATTACTACTCACATTTTTAACAACAAAATTTAGAATAAAGAAACATTACATTTGTTTAAATATATATCTATTTTTGCTTTTAGACGCAGCTGCATTGTTGACAACAATAGAGCTAGAGTTAATTGACCAAACTTCATAGATCTATTATACAGTGAACTACAGTCAACAATGGGAGCAGCAGTTAAAATAAAGTGCGAGATATGCGCAATAGCGCTTGAAATTCTCATTAGCACGCATTGTTTACAACATGCGAGAAACTAACAATCAGAAAATGACATCAAAATGCTATTATGATTCAACAAGAACATGTGACAAGCAAACGGTAGATTTCATCCTGATTAAGCTATCAAAACTTGAATATAGGGTTGATTAAAATTTGAACAAATAAAAACCCTTTAATCAAACACGATCGATTTCGCTTTCTCATCTTTCATAGCTTATAAAAATAAATAAATAAAAACGGACCTTCATCTAATCATAGATTCCGTTATGTCCAGAAGGCGTAGTAATACCTCATCGAAGCGGATATTATCAATCTCTTACGACAGCTAACTCTATTAGCTGTCAGCACTACCTTTCAACCGAGAAGCCCAATTTTGTCAGTGCTCGTTTAACAAATGCATGCTTTCCTCGCCTTTGCCACTGCCAGTGGTTCAAGGTCATCAATGTTTACGTAGTCAATTGCGTCATTCGACTCAGGCAAAATTGCTCAGAAAGAAGAAGGCAATTCACTGAG
The DNA here is from genome assembly GCF_054136105.1 of Typopeltis vanoorti. Classification (NCBI taxonomy): domain Eukaryota; kingdom Metazoa; phylum Arthropoda; class Arachnida; order Uropygi; family Thelyphonidae; genus Typopeltis; species Typopeltis vanoorti. The sequence continues at coordinate 22,781,385 of NC_143567.1, read as the reverse complement.
CTGTCAAGATGTTCTGGTGAAGGGAATGTGTGCATGGAAGTACAGGCTTTCATACAGTGAGAGATAGGGACGTGGAAAACATTAAAAAAAGAGAAGGAAATGAAGGAGGGTTTTGTGAGATGACTTAAGGCACGGATAATGCACAGCCTTTCCGGGGAAAAAAAAATATATATATGTGTATATATATATATATATATATATATATATATATATATATATATATATATATATACATCGTTAAAAATTTTTAGTCACCTAAAAACATTTATAATAATAAATTATATGGTTGAATTGTTGTCTAGTCTAGATTGTGTATTATCAGCTTTTAATACACGTGACCAACAATGAACAGACTTGTATATTTCAATTGAAACGCAGACAATGTACAGCAAACGGAGATTTGTGATGCTTCATTGTTGCAAATTACATTGGTATTATTGCGTCATTTGTGATATAATTTCTGTTTGTGACAGGTAGAACATGCCTCTTATACGATTAAATGCATCCTAGTACAGATGGGTCTCCATTTGCAGAGGCAGAGTTTGTGATTAAATATTGGTAAACAATGCGCTTTCGTGGCCAGAACAATCACAGAATATCAGGTATAGATAAATTAATACATTTCTTTGTGATACTTTTAACTTATATAAAAATAATATAAGAGACAGAATTCTCTCTATAAAATCATTAAAATTTTAAGTTTAAAAAATCGATGTTAGGTGAACAAGCAACAGCTTGACAGTGGGCTCGAAACCATTATGAGATCGGTGTTGTAAATGTGCATTCGTCTGAAAAACAGGTGATGTTGAAAAGTATTGACTAGCAAAAAAAAACTTGAACGAAAACATGTTGACTGTGTGAAGAAAAAAAAATGTTGTACAAGCACCGCACAAAGACGGTTATCATCTCAAGGTCAAGTTGTTAATCAACGCGTGGGAGTACATCGCTACCATCTAAGGACAAGAAAGGAAGTGGCGGTAGCTCCCAAACAGTTCGGTTGTCATGGTTACCCATTATTTAACGTACAAGCTTGTGTTCCACTCAGTCATACACTTGATGTTACATATGCACCACTCAAGCATCGTGTGGGAGCCACTTCCGTCCCTTAACCATAATTTTCCAGCTGCCATCTTCGTATCGGCCTCATAACAAGAAAAAAAAAATCATCCTGTGTGGTAGAGTATTCGAATAACAAAGAAAGCTGCTTATTGTTGGGAATCGTGCATTGTTAGCTTTTATTCCCTATTGTTAGTAAACGTGCCGGTAAAATGGTTCTATCAAATAATTGAAAGAAATAATTTTTACACCAGAGGGCGCTTTTTTCGTCAAACATCAATCGGCAATTTGTCTCTAAAGCAAATATAATTTAAACATAAGACTGTAAAACCAAAATGCTTTTAGTGTATTAGAAAAATAAGTGTATATCGATTGACTTGTAGTACTAGCAAGCAGTACATCGTCTAAATCCACCCACCGAAGGTTGTACGGAAGTTTCATCCTACAAGAATTATATAAGAAAAACAATTTCTTAAGACGTAAAGACAAACAAATGCAACGCGAAAGCGTATTAAATATGTGACAGCACCTCGAAGGCATCTTTATTTATTTGGCACGCATCCCTTTCAACCATAAAATACTTTTCTATTTTAATTCTGACAACAACGAGATTATTCCAAGACATAAAGGAGATGTAGACATTGCATTTATATTATTCTGAAATGCAACAGACCGGATTACTCTTAGAATGTTGCTTGCGGGTAGCTGTTTAATTTTTCTTGGTGAAAAATTGGTAAAATGTGTCAGCCAGTAAAGGTTTCGGAGGGGCTAAGGGGTTAGATTTTGCCCTAGCTTACTCTTTGATCCTTTCCCAACATGTTTTTTGTTCGCCATTAATATAACTAGGCATATCTTTGGGTCAACGTCTACATAAGCTTGTTAATATTGGCTCAAAGATTGTGATAAGCATATTTCACCAGCAAATCGCCTTTTAAAGTAATCCTAAAATCAAAGTAATCTCGTAAAAAATACTCCGACTTATCCTCGTTTTATCCACAAACAAATCACCACGAGAGTTGTTGATGACGTCTCCAACGTAGCTAATCTTATCAAGAAAAAAGAAATGCCATAGCAGGCTTTCTAGAAAGATGTAATAGGATTATATTTAAGTCCTTTTAAAAGATTTTTCCAGGTTTGTTTTTATTTAATCACAAATGTTTTGGACAACTTTAAGGAATGGTTTGTGTTAGTGAGATCTTGGAGGATATTACTGAATAAACTTCGCTACATAAGTTTTTTAAAAAAATATTAAATATTTCAATTAGTTTAATAAAATTAAAAAATGTTATTAAAGTCATCTTAATATTGCCAAAAATGGGATTGTCCAAAGTCTGTTTTTTTTTTTAACCATAATTTTCCGTTTTAGGCTTAGATAGCCGATGTATGCCCCAGCGAGAATATCTTAATGAAAATTTCAAATAAGTAACACTTCCCTGTTAAAGTCATTAAAAGTGTGAAATCTGATAGGCGACTACAACATCGCCCACTTAAATTTATTCGTAAATCAAAACCCTTAAAACACAAATAATCTTTTATCTTTCGTGGATCGTGCTGTTCATATTAGTAGAACGGACGCAATTTATCTTTCCTAATTAGCCCTGCTATTTAAAATGGTGCTATTTGCTTTCCAAATTACACATCCAAATACTCTTCGCACACTAGAATGAGATATACGTCTGACGTCATCAGAAGAGATCTAATTAATTCTGTTTGTAGCACAAAGCCATCCTTGAAGTTCAGCGTTATGGCTAACTTTATTGCTTTTCAAATAGGATACGTTTGAAGCTAAGTTTTGGTGATTTAAGTGTTGATTTATTTGACTAATTTGCAAGCTCTTTCCATGTAAATGCATACTAACTGAAGATCGCGTGAACAGAGGCTTTATTTACTCAGACAAAGCGCTGTTTAGGGAAGATAAATAAATCGTGGAAATAATCATATATTAACAGCAAACTCGTGTCACTCAACGTGTTGTCATATACATTTTGTCTCTTAACATTCGCGACTCTAATCCGTAAGTCAAGTATTGCAGAGAGAGAGAGACAGAGGGACACTAACTATTCACCTTACAAGAATCTTGATAGCCATTCTCATAACTAGTCAGTCATCAATGGCAAACGGCTCAATCATTGGCTAGCTGACATAAAATTGTTACACAATCCTTCAGGATTTAATAGGTGAGGAGATTAATAATGAAAAGAATGTAAAATAATAATGAAAATATCAAAAAATACCACGTAATAATGAAAATCATAAATGTCATCCTTCAATCCATTTGGCGACTTTATGCAAATTTTTTACTTCCTTAATGTCCGATTATTATCTGACATTAAAGAATTATCCTTAATATCCTATTTTTTATTAATCTAAGCAGTCATTACCTTAGGGAATGCAAAATAGAAAAATTTAAATGAAATAAGAAAAAAATCGCTTTTTTTTTTTTTTTTTCAAACTTAGTTTATTGTAATACTTTATTGTGTCTAGCGATGCCAAGTCAAGAAAGGTTAAGGATGGTTTTTCCAAAACATTAAATGATGAGGAATTGATGTCCGTATAACAGAAACAAACAAGATCACGTGGTTACTGGAGCATAAGCGTTTTGCCTTAGGATATTTCGGCTGGCTTTCTGAGAAAGCGGTTATCTGAAAAGAAATTGAGTTAATGCACGAATTACTACTAATAGGAGTTTTGTCGGAAGAGTTACGTTTATTGTCATGAATAGAAAACCAAGCAACTATTTGGAATGACACTTGTACAGATCTGTTCATATTTACATAATGGAAATAAATATTAAAAGAAATAAAAACGGCAAAAATATACGCAATAAAAAACACGTTAATAAAATTGTATTTGATTTGATTTTAACAAGAAAAAAATACCTCGCGTCATTTTTTTGCATTCCAAGGTCAGTTTGTTTTATGAAAGCAAACCTCCACCTCCGTACGAGACTTGTTAATTCATGTTTTGTTGACAAATCTTCATAATATAGTAGGAATAATTGAATCCAATATTCCTAAAGAAAAGTGTCATCGCTATTGACTGTGCTATGGACGTTTTTTCAAGGGAATGGTATTGATTTAGACTTGTTCTTGACGTTGTTTTTCTTGTTAAGAGGATAGTTTGTTTTTGTTAGCGGTTTGTCGATGTCTTTTTTTTTTTTTTTTTTTTTGAAAGCTAGGTTATGATATATTTCTATTCTCTTTGTCTGCGATCTGAAGAATAGAATAAACACAGGACAGTTTTTTTTTTTTTCAATATTTAATATTCTAGAAATTGCCGAGCGCGCGCACAGATTCTCTAGAGAGAAATCCATCTATTGCATTCTTTCTCTAGGCAACGTTTTATTTATTTTTATTTTTTTTTTTGTGTACCATTTCCAGCAGTTTCTCTTCATTGTAAATGGAATTTTTGGTCTGCGTTGTTGTTAACCAAAATAATCGATGGTATCTGCGGATAACACACACACACACACACACACACACAATCTGAAAATAGGTCAAGAAACACCTTATTTCATCTTTATAAAAGCCTCAAGAAATTAATTTCTGTGTCACATAAACGCGGCTTAATCCACTCGCATAATTAATCTTAATCTAGATATTTTGCGGAAATATCCGACTACCGGATCGACAGACAATATCTACAAAATGCCACCAAAGCATTTAAGAAAGTTTAAGGGTTGCCATGCAACTAGTGAATGAAAATGTTCGACCCTGACATACTTTATTTTTTTTTTAAAGGAAATCAATGCAAATATGCAAGTTTGAATAGAACAGACCTCTCTAAGTTGACGAGGGTAGTGTTGTGGCTGTAAATATCCACCTCCCAAGTTAATGGAGTCCATTCTGGTTCTAACACACACAGAAGACAATACGCGCCATGCAACACACACGAGTATTAGATGTAGTAGACAGGAATTAATGCTGGGATTATGAAACCGCTATAACAAATATCCAAAATAATAAACAAAGCGCGGTGGTAAAAATTCAATTGAAATTTCTGTATTAAATAAAAAAAAAAATGTACGTTTATGCAATGATGCTTGATGATAAATAGACGGACAGTAGATCTATTTAAACACTTGTAGGCTTTTACTGACTACAATGCATCTGTATGAGTTCAATACGAAGTACTAAGGTAAAGCTAACCGAAAAGATCATGATGATAGTCTTCAGGAGGACTCAATTGACCTCGAGGCAGGGGCGAATGCTGGTCTTGAAATTCACGCTTGATCTTGTTATCATTCAGGGAGTGAGAGGTGTGATTGAAGTCTGATTAGCCAAGTAATGAATTACTGATCATTTAAACTATATATTTAGAAATTTATGTACATTTAATCATACAAATACAACATTTATTTTACTTGAATAAATACAAATTCTACCCTACGGTTCTTCTTTATGAACTGATCAATAACATCGTCATAAAAAGTTGGTTGTAACTTAATTTTCCCAAGCAACACGCACACTTGTAAAGGCTGACTGAAGCTCACTGGCTAGAGCTACTTTGATTGCGTATGGCCTGTGTTTAAGACGACGTGAAGGGAGCGGAAACTATGCGCGCGCATGAAATCACAGTGCTGCAGCGAAGACCTGGAAGCTCCGACAACCGAGCAAGCCAAGGTAGCTTTGACTAGACGATCAAGCATCGTCCTTCGATACACAACGCAAAGCTCAATTATTGCCGCGCAAGCTTAAGACGTCTTCTGTCTACAAAAATAAAAGCCTGAATGGAATGCTTATAAATGCATGCATTTATTAACAAATAAACATTACTTCTTTTTCAAGTAATGAGCTTGCGCAGCAAGCATAGCAAGCATGGAGAATTCGCCCCTGCTCGGAGGGTAGTCAATTATCTAAGATGTTTACACTGGCGTTATCTGTTAGATTAAGTGTTATCTTTTGTTAGAGGTTTCCCAAACTTAAGTTTATAATTCATTAACTGTTTTAAAATATTTAAATATTAATTTTTCTTTCAACTTCCATACAAACCCTTTTTATCATTATTGGCTAAGTAATTGGCAAAAACATCTTTGGAACGACATCAAATACAACCATAAGCTTAAATACCAATCGATCTTCAACTAATGTTGTTAGTGTATGAGAAGAGCACAACCAAATCTCCAAATGATTAGCAAGATTTTGAGTTCGCATAGGATTTAAAAAAATTAAATGGATGGCGACATACGGTCTGGATCATAGTCATATATTCAAGTAGTGTCATTTTTAGTGAACTCAAAATTTTCTGGAATTCTGAAGTTACACTCAGTCTACTACGCCAACTAAGTGTATACTCGCCATCAGATTAAAAAAAAAATATTAAATTTTAAAGGCAATTCCTGGTAACTGGATTGCTAATTGCGGTTTAAAAAATGTACAAGATCTATGTGTTCCCGTTGCTAAGAATTTGGCTTCGGAAATGAATGATTAAGATTTTGAAATATATTTTCGGAAATAAAAACAAATAATAGCTATGTTAACACACAAGAAGAGAATAACACAAAAAAAACATACGGCACATGAATGCTCTAGAATCAAACAAAACCCAACACATGTGGCAATGACAGCACAAACAGTCAGTATCTCAAATACACTTCAAAGAATGGTTTGAACTGATTGTTCAGTAATCTAAATTTATACTGAATATAATGCAAAGAATCCTTTGAATGCTCTGTTCAATGGGATTACAAAAGAAAAAGATGGAGCCAAAGTTTGGCGAAGATATAATCTGACAGCAGGGTATTTCAGGAGTTCGTCACTAATAGAACATAACAGCAGATGCTGTTCTGTAAACATTTTTATTTTATTTTATGCTTACATAAATAGCTACCGTGTTCCGATTATCCTTATGTAACAGATGCACAAGAAGCAAACGAACTTTCTTCATTCTTATTTTTTCTTTCTTTCAAATTTCATCGGATTACAGTTTGCCCATTACCTAAATTTAATATTTTTTTTATACTTGTCTATCATTTATATTATTTGTCTATTTTGTTATAACTCAAATGCAATGCCAACTAGAGTATTATTGTATCTAGGCGTGCGGCTATGAATGCTGGGAATTTTATGCAAACACAACCGAATTTAAATTTATAACATCGTCTGACAGATACAAATTACAAGAGCGGAAAAAAATGTCAAACGGAAAATTACGTATTCGTGTTTGTATGAAGACATCAACAACTAGAAGCACTAGTGAATATAAATCACAAAATATTGATTACCTTAGCCCGCTTCTGTATACATCCAACTACAAAAGATCTGCTAAAAAATTCAAATAAACGATTTCATCTTGTACAGTGTTCATGAGAGCTAAACTAGTATAGTGGTCTCCATTTAATGAATGATACTTAAAAATACAATTTAAAATAAACAACCCATTCCATCTTATCACAATGCCTAGTAGCCACCTTGCTCTTTAAATTAAGACAAAATTGGATGAATTATTACATGGGTGGTTGTATTGGCGATCTCTTTCTTACACCAATCAATGTCCAATGCAAACAGACATGCTCAAGGTCGGTCGGTTAATAAACTACGCCAAATTAAGGTGATGATTATCTGACATTAGCGCCATCTACTGGTGAATAATTATATGCATAGAATGATCGCTTTAGGAACCGGTTGAGGAAATGAAGAGATATCGGTGGGATATACTAGGATTGGCAGAGATGAGATGGACATCATCTGGAGAGATCAATGGATGCGAAGTAATATGGTCAGGACATGACACCATGCACGAAGCAGGAGCTGGCTTCCTTCTTAGCAAAAGAGCTCGAGAGACACTGTTAGGCTACAAACCAGTTAATGAACGAATCATAGTAGCAAGATTTCAAGCCAAATCATTTAATATATCAGTAGTCCAGCTATATGCACCCACATCTGACAGTCCAGATGAGGATATCGACTTATTCTACAAAGATCTGACAGAGACGATAGAAACAATACCAAAGCAAGATGTGCTAATTATTGAAGGAAATTGGAATGCCAAAGTTGGAATAGATAATGATGGATGGGAAAGAGTCATGGGAAAACATGGTTTCGGAGAAAGAAATGAACGAGGTGAAACATTGTTAGAATTTGCTGTGGACCACGAGATGATGATCTGTAACACAAGATTCCAGCAAAAGGAGTGTAGAAAATGGACGTGGCGATCAAATGATGGGAAAACCAAAAGCATGATTGATATGATTATGATTAAAAGAAGATGGATAACATCAGTACAGCAATGTTGAAGTTTTTAAGGAGCGGATATAGACTCGGACCATAGTTTAGTGATTGCAAACATCAAGATGAAATTAAAAAGAAATATAAACCCCGACATCAGAATAGAAGAGATACAGCACGAATAAGTGAAGCAGAAATAGGAAGAAGGTACAGAGCAGTGTTAGAAGAGAAACTTAAAAGTGTGGAGAAAGAAAAAAAACTCGAATTTAAGAGTGAAAAGAGTAATGAAGGTGATAAAATATGCACTTGAAGAAACGTACAATCAGTACGTTTCTTCAAGTATCAGTACCAGAGAGGAGAAGATCAAGTACCAGAAGAGGAGAAGATCAAGAAGAAATTCAAATGATCAGTACCAGAAGAGGAGAAGATCAAGAAGAAATGGATTACACAACAAACACTGAAGTTAGTACAGGAGAAAAGAATGTTGAAGATAAGAAATGATACATCAGAACAAACAGAAGAGCAATATAGAAGAAAGTGTAACGAGGTGAAAAAAGCAGTCAGAATAGATAAGATGAAATGGTTAGAAGCCCAATGCAACAATATAGAACAGTACTATGGAGAGTATAAAACAAGGGAGGTATACAAAATGATCAGAACCATTAATAGAAAGTGGCAACCAAAACAGACCACAATTAAAGATGAAAAAGGCAAAGTATTGGGCTTCTAACCATTTCTTCTTGATCTTCTCAAGAAGAAATGGTAAGAAATGGTTAGAAGAAATATGGTGGCGAAAGTATGGTTACAGAAATGCACAGACTATGTAATATGGTATGGAACGAAGGGAAAATGCCAGAGGAGTGGGTGAAATCAATATTAGTAACATTATACAAGAAAAGAAATAAGCTAGAATGTAAAAACTATATAGAACAATTGCCTTGATAAGTCACCTTGGTAAAGTGATGATGATAATATTGACAGAAAGATTGAGAACACAATTGGAAGCATACCTTGCATACGAGCAAGCAGGATTTAGGAAGGATAGAACTACAATTCAACAGATTTTGACAATGAGGTTAAGAGCAGAGAAAGTTAGGAGAAAAAACAAAAACATATATACTTGCTTTGTTGATTTTCAGAAAGCATTTGACAGTATTGACCAGAAAATGACATTAGCAGTTCTGGAATCCTATGGAATTGATAAAAAAAAAACTAATAGCTATATTAAACGATGTTTATCAGAATGCAGTTGCAGCAGTTAGAATAGGTGATGATTTGGGGAAATGGTTTAAAACAAGCAGAGGTACTAGACAGGGAGACCCAATCTCACCAAGCATTTTCTTCGCACATTTAGAAAGAGCAATGGACAAATTGAAGGAAGATGCCAAAGAAATATCTGTACACGGAATGAGAATTAACAATCTGAGATTTGCAGATGGAATTGTTATTATTGAATGCGAAAGCGAACTACAAAAAACACTGCAACTGTTAAATGAGGAAGGGAAGAGATTTGGACTTGTTATGAACTTGGAAAAAACAAAGACAATGGTATTTGGTGAGAAGAACATAAAACAAAAGATACGTGTGGGTGAAATTGATGTAGAAAATGTAGAGCAATTCACATATTTGGGAAGTAAACTGACATATGACTTGGACTGTAAAAAAGAAATAAAGATCAGGACTGCAAAGGGAAGAACAAATCTGAAGGTCATGGATAACATCTGGAAAAGTAAAGTGATCAGTCTGCACACAAAACTAAGAGTACTGGAAAGATGCATCTTCAGCGGTGTACTGTACGGATCTGAAACGTGGGTAATAAATTAGGAACCAAGAAAAAGAATTTTGGCATTTGAAAGAACTTGTTACAGGAAGATTCTAAGAATAGGATGGGTACAAAAAATTACCAATGAAGAGCTCTATCAGAAGATACAATCAAAACAGAATCTAATGCAGAAGATTATAAAACGGAAGCTGCAATTATTTGGACACATCTGTAGAATGAGTGAGGAACCAGAAGATAAAGATATTTATGTTTGGTATTTTGGATGGTTTAAACAGAAGAGGTAGACCATACAGAGAATGGATAGATGATATAAAAGACTGGTGTGGAATGGGTGTACAAAAACTGCGACACTGTGCACTGGACAAAGAAAGGTGGAAGAAGATAGTGAAACAGGCATCAGACATCAACGGGCAGTGAGCCCATGGTTCGTGATGATGAAGATGAAATAAGGTGATGCTTATCTGATATTAGCGCCATCTACAGGTGAATAATTATATGCATCCAGAATGATCGCTTTATGAACCGGTTGCTTACATTGACTTTTGGGAGACTGGTTTGGTTTCAGTAATTAATTATCTCACTTCCAATCCTCAGGTGGGAAGTCACGAGCGAGTAAACCACCGTTATACCGATAATCAAAACTGCTATCTCAATTATCTTTAAGTAAACAATTATGTTTCATATTTCAGTAAATTTTAGCATCAATAAGAAATTTCAGTTCCCCATACCAGGGACCTCTGTAGCACAGTTGAAAGAAACCAGAGTATCTGTAGTTATATGTAGATAGGAATGCTGTCAAGGAAGCGAGGAACTTTATAAGGATAAGGGCTTTTGATCTAAAAGTGAATCAGGTTGGTGTAATACCGAAATGGAGTTTTTAGTCTTCGAAAATCTCTATAATGAGAAGGAAAAAATGCTGTAGATCTAGTATAATCCTGTATCAGCATAAATGTTGCCATACGTCACTTTTAGCGTTCATCACGTTTGGACCAAGATTTTAAGAAAATTAAACATTTAGGTTGTGTTTAAACTTTAAGCATTAAGATTCTGACATTTTAAACTTGCCAAAATTTATAAAATTAAAACACAAATCTTTGAAACACCTTTTATTCCCTGCCATAAGCCCATAGTTATCAATAATTTCAGATCTGTTGGGGCGAAAGTATGGCGGACAACTCCAGCCATCTTCGATCCTAAACTTTAATACATCATCATTATCAAATTCCTGTCATGTACCGTCAAGGGGTGTACAGGATATGATAGTACTACATGAAAAATTTACATCATTACTAACTTCCTATCTACAATTTTCCTCCAAATCAGTCTGTTACTTGTCAAGACTCCAACATTATCAGATCTTATATTTCTATCGTCTAAGGCACTTTGTACCATATCAATCCACCTATATCTTGGTCTTCCTCTGGGTCGTTTTGCTGCCAAACCTAGCAGAGAACACTTGTTTGCTAATCTTTCCTCGCCCATTCTGTTTAAGTGACCATACCACCTGAGATTAACTCTGCTAATGCATTCCTGGATGTTGACAATATCAAGTTCTTTCCTAATATCCTCATTTTTAATATGATATTGCCATTGATGCATCCGTTCACGCCTATAATTTTTCCCAGGACTCTCATATCTGCGGTCTCTAGTCTTTGGTCAAGTGTTTTACTTCTGACCCAGCTCTCAGATCCATAAGTTAAAACTGGTTTGAACAGTGTCTTGTATACAGCTAATTTAGTGTTCCGACTAATTTCTCTCTTATTCCATATGAATTTATTCAACTGACTTACTACCATACCAGCTTTGCTGATTCTGTTGTTTCTGATACTGATTCTATATTTCATTTACCATCTTCACTAAAAATCGTGCCTAAGTAGCTGAAATGTTTTACTTGTTCCACAGGTTCTCAATTCACAACACAGTTGACATTTTCAATGTTTCTGCCTATTTTCATTGTTTGTATTTTTATTGCTGACCTTCATACCATATCTATTACAACAGTTATTCAATTTAGTCAGAGAAACTTGCAGACTTGTAGCGGATTTATTTAGAAGTATAACATCATCTGCATAAAGCAAAGAGCTGATATTAACATCTCCAATTTTGATATCAGGTTTAATACCACTTTCCTTCATAATGTGATCCATATAGATAATGAATAACAGAGGGGATAATGTACATTCTTGTCTCACAACAGATTTAATATTAAACCATCTTCCTGTACTTCCTTCAATTCTAACTGCTGACTTACAACTCAAATAAAGACTACGTATTGCTTGATATAATGCCCCATTCACACCATATAACTGCAGCGTATTGAATAGCTTCTCTCTTGGCACTTTGTCATATGCCTTTTCCAAATCGACAAAACTTAAATACAGATCTTTGTTATATTCCCATGCTTTCTCGACTAGTTGTCGTAAAGTGAAGATCTGATCCTGACAGCCTCTATTTGGCCTGAATCCAGCTTGTTCTTCACTAAGCTTTTCTTCCACAATTCTTCTCGACCGTTTCTCAAGTATACTTGCATAGATCTAGCCAGGAACACTCAGTAGGGAAATACCTCTGTAATTCTCACATTCAGTTTTATTTCCCTTTTTATATATGGGTACTATGAGAGCTCTACTCCAATCATCGGGAATTCGTGCCTCTGTCCAGGCTTTCTGAACTATGCAGTGCAGCCACTGTAAGACTTTTATACCACCATACTTCAGCATTTCTGGTCGAAGATCATCTACTCCTGCTGCCTTTCCACATTTCAAGCCTTTGATGGCTTTTTCTACTTCAAGTATGGATATGTATTCCTGACTGCATGCCTGGGCAGTGTTTTTTACAACTGTGCTATCAGAACTGCTTGTTTCATTTAGCAGTTTTTCAAAGTAATTACTCCATACATCAAGGATATCTTTTTCTCCCGTTTTCATGTCACCTTTATCATCTCTAATTCCTTTTACAGCACTCTTTCCTCCATTCCTAAGCTTCTTCAACAACCTCCAGAATATTTTGCCACCTGCTTGATATTTATTTTCTATATTCTTACCAAAGTCCTCCCATGACTTTTGTTTAGCTAGTTTTACATACTGTTTAGCTTTCTTACATTTGTTTCTGTATTCTGTAAGAGTTAAAGCTGACTTATTTGCCAGGAACTTTTGATATGCTTTCTTCTTTTCCTTCACTGCCTCTTTAACTTTCTGTGTCCACCAGGGAGTTCTGATTTTTTTATCCTTGCAGACAACCTCACCACATGCCTCTCTGGCAGAATCAATCAATGTTTTCTTCAGAGTTTGCCACTGAATCTCCAAGGTTTGATTCCTGTTCTCAAACTCTTTCATTTTTTCTTCAATAATCTTTCGGTATTTTAGTCTACAGTTCACATCTGAGAGCAGCTCAACTCTTATTCGCTTTAAAACTTTCTTACATGTTATTCTTTTCAATATGAAATTCAATTTTATCCTGTTCAAGACTAAATAGTGATCACTTCTAATTTCAAATCCTCTGTACACTCTGGTGTCCTGCACCAGGGAGAAAACATCACTATCAACAATAACATAGTCAATGAGACTTTTCTTATTCCTAGCCTCTTCTCTCCAAGTGAATTTGTGCACATTTTTATGTTGGAACATGGTGTTAGTAATAACCAGTCCATGTCCTGAGCAGAAATCCAACAGATATTTGCCATTATTATTAGTTTGCTCTTTTCTCAAAATTTTCCCAAAATATTTTTGTATGTCTCACAATCATTTCCTACTCTGCTATTTAGATCCCCAACAAGGACCAACTTTTCGTTTTTCATTGTGTCAGTTGCTTTTTCTAAAGCCTCAAAAAATTCCTCCACTTCTACCTTAGTAGAACCTTCTGTGGGACCATAGGCACAAATAAGTCTCATTGTCCAGTTCCCCATTCTCATATTTGCCCACATTACTCTACTTGAGACTGACTGCCATTCAAGAAGATTAGCCTCGTATTTTGTGTTGAATACTATGGCTACTCCTTCTTTTCCTTGATTGTCATTGCCTGACAATCATTTTGTATTTATTGCTCAGAAAGATCTCACCAGTTGTTGTCTTTTTTGTTTCAGACACCCCTATTAAGTCGATGTGGTACTTATCTAATTCCTCAGCTAGCTTCATTTCTTTGCCATTCAGGATTCTTACGTTGATAGTACCGATCTTTAACTCTGGTGATGTTGAGTTGGGGTGTGTTTTCAAATTTGTTCCAGTAGCTGAATTTTCGCTGTTCGCCCTGGTTCCCTGGCGAAAACAACGGGGGCCTTGTTTAACCGGGCGACGCCCCTGCCGGCATGAAATTTTGTCATGTTGTACCATCAATTTTTATTTTGGTTTAACCAATAAGAATACAATTTGGTCGGCTAAATCCCAAATTGCCAGCCCATCCTCTTTCGTTCAGTATCCAAGTAGATACCCAACAGTGTGCACCAGAGAAAGTGAGGAATGGACATTAGGTCAGAAGCTCTGGTTGGTTCTCCGCATTCCTTTAAAGGCTATGTGGAGGTCTCCTCTCAGTTATACAGCTTTGACCCTTAAGCACCCCAACTTTAATACTCATGTCTCAAATAGCAAATTCGACTGTCGAGTTGCCTGAGATTAAAAACTGCACTTTCAAGGAGGAAAAGAAAAACAATACGTCCCTGGAAAGATAGATACAGTAGAACTTGCTATTTCAGACAATATGAATGTTGAAGTTTTGAATCGGAGATGGCGGGAGTTGTCTGCCATACTCTCACCCGAATTTATTTAACTTTATAAATTTATAAAAATTCTTTAACTATAAAAATATAAATAAGTATTTTAACTCATTTATCTTATAGAACAAATTGAAAATCAGAAAACAATATGGCTCTTCTTAAAGAAATGCCCTCCAGATCATTAATTAGGGATTGAATAACTGTGCACCTAGGAACCTCACTTTGATTACAGACATTGGATAAAGTATTTCACAGTTACATTCTTTTTCAAACAAATTAAAAATGTCTGAAAGTGACAGTTTGGAACCATGTCAAACATTTTCTGGTTTATCAAGGATTCACAATAATTAGACTGTGAGTTATTTGTAATCTTCAAAGCAATTGAATGACCAACTGTATATATAATTGAGTTCAGGATAGGATTTAATTCATTATAAATAAAGAATAAAACTAATGTAATACTTTATTGAACTATATATCTAAACAGTGGATAATCAGAGCATATCTGTAACTAGTTAACGTTCTTTCAAAAATGGTGCCATGGGTGACCCAGACTCAAACCCGACCCTTATTTATAGGACCATTCAAGGCAAGTCATTGAAGGATAAGCTTTTAATTGTTTATCAAGAAAGAATTTATTTCAAATTAAATATTTAACGTTATACATAAAAAACAATAGATATGCAAATGTTTCATAGTTTAATTTTCTTTCGAATTACTCGCTCCTTATAAGTCACCGGCACACACAGACGATATCCAAAGCTTACAGAACGTTCCTCGGGAATCTAAAATCTCTCTTCCTCCCAATGTCCTTTCTGTCAGTGAACTTTGGAAGAGTACTTTCAGATGGGGATGTTTACTAAGCAAAATGCACCATTCTTTTTACTGAGTAAAGAGCTGTCGCGATGCAAAAATGGTCTCCTAGTGCGAGCACTCTAAGACGGTTATCTTTTCTCAACGTTCGACACAACCAGCTGCTTAAATTTCACTGTTCTGACTTCTCACATTTTGTTTTTCGAAGGGGGGGGGGGGACGTCGGCAACAGCGTTTCCTCAGACTTTCATTTTCGTGCTCAAAGCGCGGGTGTGTGTGCGTGTTTATGACATTTGTCACTCGTTGTTGCTAGGCAACTGTCAAACTACCCGACACGCTGTGTATATTGTTGACGAGCTCTTGCTAGAGAGATCAGGTCAGAGAGGTGGGAGTTGATACGATGCATGCAATGTAACAGAATACTTCGAAATGTGAAATTTAGACTTCTAGGAGATCAGGAAGAGAGGGTGGGCTCAGGATGAAGTCTTTGGGTAAGGTTACGCAAGGAAATAAGGTGATGTATACTTTCTATTTTAGTAAATATTAATTAGGTCATTGAGACGTTGCTGTTGCAACCGCAAATATCGTGATGGGATAACTGTGCGATGATTTGCTTTGGAAATTCGAGTCCGTGTTCTAGGAATTGTTATTACAGACCGGGAAACGTCAAGTGAGAAAAACGAAGTAAATATATACGTGGTCAGCATAAAATGTTTCAAAAAAAAAGTAACCATGATTCTGACTGTGTATATCATTTAATGACGGTGATAGGGACTTCCGAGCCACTTGTTATACGCCATCACAACCTATTGTGATGAAAGCCTAACTCCGCATTTGTTTTGATTAGACAAATAAAATTATATACCAAGAGAATCAGTTAAATATCCAATTTACATGAAAATTGGTATTGATAAACGTTAGTAAACAGTTAGACTGAGTTGTAAAAAAGTCAACAACAATAAACATAAAATCTTATGCCAATACACATATGCAGTTATCCTATTATTATATTATTATTTCAGTAATTATTATTTCAGTAATTATATTATATTATTATTTCAGGTATTATTATTTCAGTGGTTTAATGTACGTGAATGTTCAAGCATAGTCTATGAGGTACATTTGGCTGCCGGTTAATTGTGCAACCTAATCCTCCCATGCACAAAAAGACTAATAAAATGTAACCCACGCCAACAATTAATTTTAATAAGATGTTGGAAAATCTGTTTCAGATTTCATCATTACAATTTTAAATTAAACAAAAATTGCACAACACATACTTGAATAGGCTGCTTCGGGATAAGAAAGGTCAGCAATAAGAAACGCACATCAAAAATATAAAATAAAAGATTTTTTTTTATTCTCTCTTTTGTTACGGTAATCCCACACACTACAGGTTATTGACCGATTTTCCCATTCATTGGTAGATGGGTAGAAGGTTGAAAAGGAAGAATAAAGAGATAGATGAATTTATGAAAATGTGATGTTAAATTGTGAGGAAGAGTTCAATTGCTCTGTACGTGTTCTAATAAGTTAAAGGAAAGCGGGAAATGTCTTTGCTAGGTTGCCATGGAAACATCTGTAGAAGATGCAAGCATCAGAAATTGAAATATATGGGAAAGAAAGAGAAATAAACCTAACTTCCTCCGGACTTGGAATGATGATATTTCTAAATTCATCAATGCAAGGATGGAATAAAAAGAAACAAGCCACTAAAGGGGATTTTTCGTTAGGTAACAATGTGAGAGAACCATCTTCTTTTGCACGTGGTTCTTTATGCTGCAATAGAAACAGCCGTGAGTAAAAGAGATGAAAGCAGAGTTGGACAAAAGTTATGGCCAATACGTTTGGCAGCAGACCAGAGAGGTAATTGAATTATCGAATATGATGCAAATTTGATGCTTTTAGATCTTTAAAATCAGTTTTGAATCTGTTAATAATTTTCTTGAAGGTATTTCAGGCTTGCTATAAACAGAAAAAGAGGATGAATATTTTTTTAACGACAGATAATTGCAATATGCGTAGTTCTTTTCTTATAAGCTTGGCACAGTTAGATATCAAAGAAATTATTCTTTCAAAAACATTGGGATTCAAGAAAATGAAGCACAGAAATTAAGATCATCCCGATTTGTATTCTTATAATACCACACAACACATTGACAAGAGTAGTTCCGTTTGAATTACGCCATGGTTTGGACAACATCCCCGAGTATACTTTGAAGGATCACTAGAGAGGAAGCGAACTAAAGCCTTTCATGAGCGTGAGGATTATATGGTAGGCAAGTGAACAGTTAGTGTAAGATCACTGATGGTAAAGTTTTCGAGATATCAACATTGTTCACTAGCTGATCTGGAGGCTTTCTCAAAGCATTACAATAAAGTCGAGTCCACTATACTAACTAGCGATCAGTTTGCGGAATAAATATTTTAAAGTTGTACCTGCGAAAAAAAAGTAATGTTAAGATTTTCCATGATATTTGGCATAACTGAAAACATTAGCAAAATATTTGAGAGAAACGTAAAGTATCATCGAACCACAGCCCATCGTGGTTTGGGGCTACTTCATGCTTACAATAAAAAAAAGTGTTGGTACTACACAAGAGATGACAGTTATCATCATCATCACGAACCATGGACTCATTACCCGTTGGTGTCCGATGCCTCCTTCACTACCTTATTCCACCTTTCTTTGTCCAGTGCACACTGTCTGTACACACATTCCACACCAGTGGTTTATGTCGTCTATCCATTCTCTGTATGGCTACCCATTCTGTTTACACCATCCATAATATCAAACATGAATGTCTATCTTCAGGTCCTCACTCATTCTGCAATGTGTCCAAATAATTGCAGCTTCCATTTTATAATCTTCTGCATTAGATTCTGTTTTGATTGTATCTTCTGATAGAGCTCTTCATTGGTAATTTTTTGTACCCATCCTATTCTTAGAATCTTCCTGTAACAAGTTCTTTCAAATGCCAAAATTATTTTTCTTGATTCCTTATTTGTTACCTACGTTTCAGATCCGTAGTATACCGCTAAAGATGCATGTTTCCAGCACTCTTTTGTTTGCAGATTGATCACTTTACTTTTCCAGATGTTATCCATGGCATTCAGATTTGTTCTTCCCTTTGTAATCCTAATCTTTATTTCTTTTTTGCAGTCAAAATCATTTTATTTCCCAAATATGTGAATTGTTCTACATTTCATTTTCTACATCAATTCCACCCACACGTATCTTTTGTTTCATGTTCTTCTCACCAAATACCATTGTCTTTATTTTTTTCAAGTTCATGACAAGTCCAAAGCCTTTCCTTCCTCATTTAACAGTTTCAATGTTTTTTGTAGTTCTCTTTCGCATTCTTCAATAACAACAATGTCATCAGCAAATCTCATAGTTAATTCTCATCCCACGCACCGATATCACCAAGCATTTTCATCGCACATCTATATGTGCGATATTGGTGATATTGGGTTCCCTTGTCTAGTACCTCTGCTTGTTTTAAACGATTTCCCCAAATCATCACCTATTCTAATTGCTGCAACTGCATTCTTATAAACATCTTTTAATATAGCTATGAAAGTAATCCACCAATAATGACCAGAACACAAATTCCATCAGTATTTTAAACTTGTGGGGTTTAGTACTAGAAACTGTAAGCATTGAATGCATCACCATCATGCAACTTTGGAAGGCAAATTGGACTATCAAATATATACATATTACAGACTTAAAGGGAAAGAATTTGAAAACAACAATCAAAGCTTGGAGCAGCATTAAAATCTGAAGAAAACATTCATTCAGAGGGGCACGTGGTGAAGTTTTCTACGAAGATAGAAACACTTCAATGTATTCAAGAAGGAGCATCTCTCCACTCCCAAAACCAAAAGCTCTTTGTGCAGTAAACTTTTCGGTAAGAATATAGAAAATAAATATCAAGAGGATGGTAAAGATTCTGGAGACTATTGAAAACATTTAGTTATGAAGGAAAGAGTACTGTAACGGGAAAGATGATAACAGGATCATGAGAGATTGAAGATAGATATTCTAGATGTCTGGAATAATAATTACTTTTTAAATTTTATTTATCTGCACTTCATCTATTCGTCATCTATATTGATTGTATTATGAAGAAAAGTAGCACTGAACTAATATCAGTTTCCTACTCATTTATTTCTTCACTATTTAAAAATGTTCAGAAATGGGGGAAAATAATTTATTTCACTACGAAATACTGAAATCAGAATGTACAGTAATGTACAAGGTCTTAATAAACTGAGTTGCGAAAGATGTCGTTTCAGCTTTCTTCACAACAGAATAAATACGTTGAGAAAATTTCTTTTTATTTTATAGCTTCGCAAAATCCAATCAACGATGTTTGTGCACCTTGTTACTGGATGCAGTTTAGGCAGTTTTATTAAGCACCTGCTATCCACGCTCCCATTGGCAGGGCGTATAAACAGTTTATCAAAGATTGATTGTAAAAAAAAAAAGAGCCACGCAGCGCATGCCCTTTTGACTTGATAGGAACTAAAAGACTTTATGAATCCTTCTGAAAAGATATTCTGTTTTATATCTCTTGCGACCTTTGGCATTTTGAGGCGAACATCCCCCTTCGGATGACAGCATTCTTCTTTTAAATTTATCATCTCTTCCAACAGTGTTCTACCAACTTACAAATCTCTTTCGTAAGCTGAATACATTGGCCTATCAGAAGATCGTAATTGTACTTAATCTCTTACATCACAGTCTTAAAATAAATGGCGTTTATTTTGTTATCCAATTATAGACCACGATTGTGTTGTCAACAACACAATCGTGGTCTATATCAGCATGGCTTGGTATAGTGTGGCCATGACTCGGAGTTTGTTGGCGAGGTAGATTTGTTTTTAATGATCATATTAATGGTATTATACTAAACTAACTACTGTACATAAATTCGCTGACAAGAATCGGTCTCGCAGTTTATCAGAACGGGACAGTATATTAAAGTGTGCGGGACCAGAAATACTCCGCACTTTAGTTTAAAAAAAAAAGCACCATCGAGTCTACAATGGCAGCAGGCAGTTCATATATAAATAATAATAATAATAGCTATAGCGTAGATATACGTCAAAATTATTTCCCCTTGAGTATTTAAATGTTTTAGAGAACAAATTCGAAGTCAGAGCTATACTTCATTGCGCTTGTAATATCGTTTTTAAAAACTCTTGACAGGTGAGTGGAGACAGCACGTGCAAGACTGTTGGTTGCTTTAGCGTTTAGCCTGAAGTGATTTCGTTGACGCAAGTTACTTAAGACTGTAACACAAAGGACTTTTATTTGTCCTTCAAGATTAAGACTACGATCACTGTAGATTATTTATGTGAGGATGTATGGCTTGAGGACATTCTAAGAGTTGCTGTGTATCCTGGGATTAATAGGGGTACATTAAGTTACGGAATACGTTACTGGTAAGTGCTGCGTGTGTTTGAGAGAGAGAGAGAAGAGTAGGTCTGGAAAAAAAAAAGTTTTTATTCGCAATGGTAACTAAAACGCATTTTTTTACGTTCTTCATTTAGTTGCTTATAAAACAAAAAAATCTAGAAAATCTATTTAATAAACCGATTTCTCCAGAGGGGGGCCCTTTAATATTCGTGTTAGACCGACTAACACACCTACAGATCTAAAATAATAATAATAATAATAATAAAACTATGAAATTTCTGTGCGTCTTATACGGAATTTGAACCCAGGTTTTTCCGACTAACGGGAGTCATCGATACCGAGTGTCTGATGATTTTTTGTGAGAATGGGGCAGCACGTGATCAACACTGAAAACACAATCGACAAGGAGATCGAAATTACGAACATATTAAACGTCTAAATTATTAAACACAAAGTTCATTTAGACTAAGATAGGAATTGTTTCAAGTGCGTGTGTGTTTTGCGTTCTTTTAAAAGCACAATTCCCTGACCTGTCTTATTTATGCCATCGAACGCACTCGAGACCCGTAGCCATTTAGAAAAAAATACCCTGATATACCCAATATTAGAAAGTTACTCTTTCGTTTCTGAAACTGTGTGAGACAAATTGTATATCCAAACGTGAGGAGTATTGATTGAATCGCTTGCACCCTTGGCTCATTAAGGATTGTCTTTTGCCTCAGATGTGCATTGTTCTACAAAATAAGATAAAATCTGTTGTCTGCTTCTTCCTTAGTTGCTGATATGAATCTTAAATGTTTGTGCTCATTAAACTGGGGGAGCTGATAAGAACAGCTGTGATCAATACTGTACTTCCCCCCCCCCTTAATTTCTGCTGTTTAAAAATCGTATTTTATGTGCTCTACATCCACGAAAGTTCATAAACCTACAGGATCATTATCCATCTAATATCCTCTTTTGAAGTCTATCGGGCATTCTTTTTCCAATTGCTTTATATTTTATTGTTTAGGATATCTCGTGTTGGCCATTCGTTTTACATGTTCTATCAATTTTTTTTATTATTTTTAATATTTTTACAGTTCTTCTCATGAATCTCATTTCATTTGTTTTTATTCTTTGTTTATCTTGTTTGATTATTGACTTTCGTCTTTCTTTTTGTACAGTATTTGGACTGAGTGTTATATTTGTCAGACCTATAATCTGTGAAAATGTTGAAGTTTTTAATTTAATGCCTTTTTCTCCTTCATATAATATTTTACATCCAATTGAAAGTATTTATCTGTTCTATTATTTTATTATTAATAACTATTTTATTTCTAACTGGAGTTTGTTCAAAAAATGCCATTGTTTTAGTTTTATCTATGGAAATTTTCATTCCAAACTGTTCTACTATAATGTTTAAATTATATATTGCTCTTTGTAAATTGTCTTCCTTATCTGATATTATTATTACCTGATCATCTGCAAATAATAGCGCATTTATTTTGTTATTCCGGGAAATTTCTATAAAATTTCTGGTTTCTCGTTTGTCCATTGCTCATCTTTTTATATTCTATTTCATTTTGTTTTTTATTACTAACCTTTAGACATCTAAAAGCTAATATATAGTTTTGTTTGAGCACAATTTTCTGCGAATATTATGACGTGTTAGTCGTGCTGAAATTAGCGCCCTCCGGTTTTCGGGATATTTCAAGTTTTATTACGAAAACTCTAACAAATTAAAGTTTCTGTAGTATAAATCTAATCATCATCAAATTACTTACATGTACCCCCCAAGGGGTGTTCAGGTTATTATGAGAGCACCATGATTAAGTTTACATTATTATTAATCTGCTATCAACAAATTTCCTCCAAATCAATCTATTACTTGTGAGAACTCCAATATTGTCAAAATCTAACATTTCGTGCTTCTAAGGCACTTTTGACTGAATCAATCCAAGACCTTGGTCTTCCTATGGGTCGTTTTCCTACCATCTTGGCATCAAACACCTATTTTGCTAACCTTTCCTCATTAACTCATTCTATTTAAGTGGTCATACCACCTTAGATTAACTCTGTTGACACATTCTTGAATACTAATAGTGTCAAGTTCCTTTCTGATATCTTCATTTTTAATATGATTCTGTCATTGATGCAATCGGTTCACTCCCCTAATTTTTCTCAGAACCCTCATATCTGTTGTCTCTAGTCTTTGATGAATTGCTTTATTTCTAACCCACCTCTCAGATCCATAACTTACAACTGGTTTGAACACTGTCTTGCATACTGCTAGTTCAGTGTTTTGGCTAATTTCTCTGTTATTCTATAGAAATTTATTCAGCTGACTATCCACTATACCAGCTTTGCTAATTCGTCTATTTCCCGATTTCATTTACCATTTTCACTAAACACTGCTGCCTAAATAGTTTAATTATTTTACCTGTTCTCTAGGATCTCCATTCAGAATGCAGCTGAAGTTTTCTACGCTCCTGCCTATTTTCATAGTTTTTGGTCTTTTTATTGCTGATTTTCATCCCAAATTTGTTACAGCTGTTATTCAATTTAGTTAGTGAATCCTGAAGACTTGTACTAAATTTATTTAAAAGTATAACATCATCTGCATAAAGCAAAGAGCTAAGTTTGACATTTAATATCAGGCTTGATGCCAATTTCTTTCATAACGTGATCCATGTAGATGATGAATAAGAGCGGAGATAATATGCAACCTTCTCTTATCCCCTGATGTTCCTTTAAACTATCTTCCTGTGTTTCCTTCAATTCTAACTGCTCACTGACAACTTAAATATAGACTACAGACTATGTATTGTTCTGTATAATGTTTTATTCACCCCATATAATTGTAGCGTTTTGAAGAGCTTTCCTCTTGGCACCTCTGCAGGTCTACAAAACATAAATACAGATTTTTGTTATATTCCGATGATTTCTCAACTTTTTGTCGTAAAGTGAAAATCTAATCCTCTAGTTGGCCTGAATCCAGCTTGTTCTTCACCAAGCTTCTCTTCCACAATCTTTCTCAACCTCTTTTCAAGTATACCTGCATAAATCTTACCTGGAACACTCAAGTTCAAATAATTTCAAATAATCTTTGAAATTAATCTGAAATTCAATTTGAAATTAAATAACGAGGCTTGAGTGTCTCCAATAAGCACGTTAGAATTTATTGCAAAAAACTAATTTCGAAAGATATATCATCACAGAAACATAGTCGGAGATTCTTCAAAAGAAAAGATGACAAATCAAGTGAAGGTTACACAAATTAATCCTCCCAGCTTTATCATGAAACTGCAGGTTTTTTTATATTGAGTTTTACTGTGTCAGAAGTTCTAGCCTTCAAACAGTTAAATTATAAAACTTTCTCATCATGATTATCAGCTAAAGAATATCTAGATATGTTTCCATTTTCATATAGTTTTCAAACCAAAATTTTAATTTAGTTTCAAATAAAATCTTACTATTCAAATGCTAGTGAATCATAATTACTGTAATAATTGTTTTTATGTCTGTAAAGGCAGACAGAATAGTTGTGGTGCGTGTCTCGTGGGATATGACATGAAAACTCTGCGCAGATATTTACAATCAGAGTTGTCTTCTATTTAACTTTTTTTCATTCAATTTCGTATTCATTCTTATTTCTTACTCAACATAATCACTTTATATAAGCAGTTTCGAGAAAATGAAAAGATAGATAGAAAAGCCCAAAATCAGAAGTTCTCGATAAACAACTGTGGCCTACCCGATACTACATACAGGGTGTTCGGGATAAATTTGACAGTTTCGTAAGGAAAAAGAAAATCTTCTTTGTATCTATTAAATTTAATGAATTGACAAAAAAACATTACAGGCAGAGTTAATTACAATACTATCAACAAGATTTACTCAAAATAACCACCATTAGCATCGATCACAGCTTCAATTCTGCTTCGGAACCTCGAACAAGCTGATGCTACAGTCTCCCTGGGAAGGGCCGCAAAAACTCTTTTAATTTTATCCATTAACTGGGTTTTTGTATTACTGGAAGTGCGATTGGTGTCTTTTTCAACTGCGCCCCATACAAAATAATCCATGGGGTTAAGGTCTGGGGAGTTTGGAGGCCAAACATTTGGACTGGTGAAGTCGTAGAAATTTTCAGACAACCATTTTTGACTTTTCCCAGAGGTGTGGCAAGGGGCCGAATCCTGCTGCCATACATACGGCCTACCATTGGCTACCCTTGTTATCCAGGGCTTGACTACAGTTAGCAACTCCACGAACAAAGCCCGAATTCCAATGCCAGGGTTCTTCAACACCTGTTCCTGCAGATTTGCGAGGAATTCTGCTGTACGAACGCAATCAGATCGTCTGCTAGGGATCTTTCTTCTTGCTACATCCTCGTAGTCACCATTGCAAGTCTCTAGTTCATGCCTGATTGTTTTTACTGTATTCAGGGAGCATTGGGCAGCAGTCGTAATATCCTTATTTTGATGGCGGGCACGAATCATCATGATACAAGTTATTCTCTTCCATGATTCAGGTGGGTTCCAGCTATCCATCCTTTCTGACATCTTGTATATGAATGAAGAAGGGTCCAAACTTTTAAATGAAGAGAAGTGTGTGTTAATACATGTAACTTACGGAAAAATATAATTAATTATAAATATGTCAAATTTATCCCGAACACCCTGTATATAGTAACAAGTATAAAGCGGGTATTATATTAAATCTAATTATACTGTCCCCCAAATACCCTCCCCTACACATTTTTAATCGCTTTTGTAAAAATTAAGGCTTAGTGATATGACAAGATTGAGAACGTGTTTTCCAGACATAGTTATTAGTGATCTAAAATGATTCCAGCGATTTCAGACACAAATAAATAATAAAAATCCAATCCTTACACTCTCTATCAACTTGACTCTTAGAAGAAAATAAGTGGAGAATGTGTCTTCTGGCTACACGCAAAACAACTGACAGGCTCTGTTGAGTGCTGCTTCTGCTCACCTGTCAACAAGTTTCAAAAGTAAAATGTCGCAAAGGCAGATATCTTTTTAATGTTAGAAATACTTGTCAAGTGCTGTCGGGTGGGTTTATTCTGAAATTTGTTCTCTAAAACATCTAAAGAAATATTTCAGTCAACAATTTCATTGAATTTAAATGTAATAATGCTTAGAATTAATCCCAACGAGGCTGAATTTTTTTTTTTTTTTTTTTTTGTGGGGGAGGTTGAATTTTTCGTATTCGCTCGCTTAATTCATTTATTTTTTTAAATTGGAATAGTTATCAACTAAAATATAATTAAAATAAAAAAGTATTCTGAATGCATTAAAATATTTATATTTGAACAAAATATTTAAAATTCTGCGTATGAAGTACATCCTTCTTTCAAAATGTCCAAGCTTTTTTTTTTTTTTTGCAAAGATCTTGAACAGCTCAGATGCTTCCTTCCCGGACACTCGTTTCTTTAAATCTGCAACTCCGAAAAATTCGACAATAAAGCTCATACGATTTGACATAATACTAGTTAGGATTAGGAACAAAAGATGGCGTCATCAACTTTATCCTAGTGCGCTTTCGTTCATACACACCGACTCGAGATAGGCTTAATTTACGGAAATGATTATATAAATGTCAAATGAAGTTCGGTGTCATACGAAGGTAGCAAGGGTTCCTCTTAGTGGATTAAGGCTAAAGCATTATGTTGGAGGTTTAATGGATTTTTTACAACACTCAAAAAGAATTAAAATAGAATTTAATACTTCCTATATTACTTCCTTTAATACTCCCCATCAACTCTGGGTATTTCGCTTGGAATAACAAAATCTACAAGCAGATAGAGGGAACCGCCATGGGCTCCCCCCTCTCACCCCCCTTGCCAATTTCTATATGGAAGATTTCGAAAAACGAGCCATAGACTCAGCCCCACTCAAACCTTCTATCTGGCTAAGATATGTAGATGATGTGTTCTCCATTTGGCCTCATGGCCCAGACACGTTAGACTCCTTCCTCAGTCATTTCAATAGCCTACATCCAAGAATCCAGTTTACTATGGAAAAGGAAAAGAACAATTGTTTACCCTTCCTAGACACCTTAGTCACGCGCCTGCCTAATGATACACTTGCCTTCACTGTATACAGAAAACCCACACACACAGGCAGATACATTCACAAACTCTCCCACCACCACCCCTCACAACAATATGGCATCATTAAAACCCTTACCAAAAGAGCACACAATCTTTGTTCCAGTGGAACCGCCCTCACTACTGAGCTTAACCACATACACAGAACTTTCCTCTCCAATGGCTACAGCGAACACAGCATCAAAAAAATAATCAATTCCTCCCCCATTCCCCATCCCTCTCGTCAACAAGAATTTAAAAATGCCATCACCATACCCTACATCCGTGGCACTTCGGAAAAATTAGCCAAGATACTAAAAAAGTATAACCTACACACAGCATATAAGCCCTACCGCAAACTGGCTACCCTTATCCGTTCTACAAAAGATCAGCTCCCTCCTCTCTCTCTGCCTGGAGTTTACAAAGTACCCTGTTCCTGTAAGCTTGCGTACTTTGGACAGACAGGCAGATCAGCATCCATCCGCCTAGAGGAACACAAGTCGTACATCGTTAAACACAACTATGGCCATTCAGGCTTGGCTGACCATGTTTTGGACACTACCCACAGAGTATCATGGAAGAAAACCACCATGCTCCACCACAGCAAATTCAAGAAAGAGAGACTTTTCTTAGAAGCAGCAGCAGCTCTCAAAAACCAACCAAATCTTAACAAATACGGTTGTATTAAGCTTCCGAAGATTTGGGAAACGGTCATCACCAGAGGTCCCACCTTACATTCCAGGCCACCTACAACTGCCCTTAGAGGGCACTCCACCTAGACAGGACTTTATTGTCACCCACGTGGTTGGGCTTAGTATTGTAAGTTTTTGTGTGCATGTTACATTAATTGTCTTTGTAATCCCCGTAGATGTCCTAGTGACTAGGACGAAATATAGGAAGTATTAAATTCTATTTTAATTCTTTTTGAGTGTTGTAAAAAATCCATTAAACCTCCAACATAATGTCCTCACAGCACTTAAGCCTCTACACAAGTAAGGCTAAAGCAATTAATCATAAGGCCTGTGTTCCGGAAGGGTTCGGGTGGACAACCTACCATCTCTGCATGAGACCTGTTTGTATATGTTTCTGGTTTCCCAGAGAGGATTCAAACTCAAATTTTTTAAATCAACTAACCAGTCTAGAAATGCTGTAACGTTGCTGCCTGCTAAAACATCAACGCCCTCGCATTGTACTGCAGTTGCAATTCATTGTTAATTTAAAAAAAAAAATAATAAATAATTCGAAATATTTTAATTTTATCATAGCTTTCCTTCTCAAGGTCTTGTAGAGTTGTATTTTATTTTGTACTCTTTATACGCTAAATTAAAAAACAAACAAACAGATAATGCTATGAAACAGATAAGAGTGAATTCTACTTTAAAAATCAGAGAAAAAGTCAATTCGACACCTTTGAGAATAAATCTCTCCCTCCGTTGACTAGAGAACAAATGAACACTTGCAGAAGAATGAAACAAAAAAAAATCGCCTTTTCCAAGTAAATAAAAAATTAATGGCATATAAAATTTGACAAAATAAGAAGTTGTTTACATGCTCCAGTGTCAGAAATTGCAATTTTATTTCTATTTTTTTCGCAGATCAAACTCGAGAATATTTGAATAGAACGATGTTCAATTGCTACCAGATCCGATGCGTTACTATGGCAACTTTTGTATCTTCTTCTGTTCGCGAACACTCAACGCACCAGAACAATTATAAATATGTCATCCCACATAATGCATTCATCTTTGTGACGATCTTTGCCTTATCCACAACCGATCACTCGAAAGCCATCTAAATCTACGAGCGTCTGTTTCAGCTCCGAAGTCGCCTGGAGTGCTACGAACTCCCGATGCAGGTGAGAGCTAATGCAAAAGCGGTCGCCAGACGGCGCAAGCAGTGGATTCCCGGGCAAAAGAGCCTACCGAGTTCGTCTGCTCTTGTTTCGCCAGGTTGCCACACGTTAATTTGGAAGAAGCGGTGGACTACGGTAGTATTCGCTCTGATCCTCAAATAGTCGACAGAAACTGGCAAGAGATTATGTCGAGTTGCTGTGTGTTTGTGGATGTATTCAAGCGGGATGAAGGTGAGTTCGTTTGTGAGTAGCTACGTATCGTTTGCTATCAGGTATACGAAACATACGCAGGTGAGGAGGCTTATTGTCGTAGCCACTTTGCATGCAGTTCGGGGCATCAGCGGTATATAACCACACCAGTTTCTGTGCGTGTAACCCGTTAAGAGGTCATTCCAAAACTTAATGGGATTTGGTTGTTTCACTGAGGAACGTGCGATTTATTTTTCTTGCTTTTTATGTGGTTTACATTTAGAATTAAAGTTGATTATTCTATTTTAGAGCCATCTTCAACAGTTCAGCCAAATACAATTGTACATGGTTCGCTGAACTCTCCAATACACTTCAATCTGAATCATGTTAGGCTTAATATGGTAGTGATACACTCATTGCAATTGCTTTATTAACCTTATATGGTCTAATAATTAACGTTTTTTTGGCTATTTTATCGTATACAAGGATTATTTCACGGTACTTAAAAACTGTGATGTTTTTAAGTAGTTGTTTTCGATACAAGGAAATAAATGAGTACTGATTAGCAAAAAAAAATCAAGGAAACGGTTCCAAATGACTAGTTTCAGAATAAACTAAGCCTTCTCTGATGATTTCCGTTGTTGGGCGTTGTTTGCGAGACTGAGCTATTATTAAAACTCTAACAAGGATTACTTTTGACCTTTTCTGGTATCTAAAAAAGGATAAACGGACAAATAATTAAAGATGTATGAAATACGAGAAATACAATATATTATTTTAGTTGTAATTAAACTAAAATAATATTCTGATGCGTCGACAATTATTATTTTTGGAAGATGATTACAATACCATCTTTTCATTTTGAAGTTCATTTATTTCCTATTTATACTTTTAATTCTTACTACAAAAAAAAGATAATTACTAAAATGCATGGGCGAATGTCTTCTTGCCTCTCAGCTGAGTGTGTCACCGGCTGGTTTTTCAGTTTTTTGGCAGAAGACAATCAAATTTTCTGGTCATGGAGGAACTTTTCACCTTTGCATAAGACCACATAACCCAGCTCTTTATTTCTAAACGACTTAAAATATTCCTAATATCCTTACGATTTGATCTCACGTTTTTTCTAAAGGATAGAGATTCACTTTCCGATAGCACCTATGTGCATATAAGCATATTTTAATTGATACTTGATCGGTGAGCCATTCCACAGTTGCTATACACACTAGTCAGTAGGTTGAGTGCTATTTTGTTTTCCCGTTAAGGTTTTTTTTTTTTTTCTTATTCCATTGCTTGCCATCCGATCAAAAGGGATGTAGCGTTGCTTTTTTATGTAAACGCCTTTGCTACAATACGTCCAGATGTTGAAATTCGTTTTAAGGGCCAAAAGATACTTCATCAGCGCTATTAAACGGCATGCAATAGCTGTTTGAATTGTCAAAATTGGTCTGTGGTTTCCGACAGTAATCCGATCGTATAGCTTTCAAGATTTTATGGGTGAAAACGTAATGAAAAAATGTCTCCCACATATCGTCTCCCCCCCCCCCCCACAAAATCTCGAAACTCTACACCATATCGAATTGAAGGTGATTTAATATTTCGATAATAAATACCACCCAGGAATAGGAAATCTTAGTCTGCATTGATACTATTCACTGAGGGTAAACAGAATCCCTTATAGGAGTCGTAAACGAAACGACATTGTCTTATTTCCATGGTCAAGCTTGCCTCCCCCCCCTTGTTAAAACGACCCTTAGCAACCAGACAATTATCTCTAGAATGTCAATATACATACATGACATCCTAGAAGTTCTATATTCTGTTAGTTGGCACGTCATGTTGCATTCTATAATTTTTTTTTAGTAATTTTTTTTTTTTCAAGCTATCTCAGGTTCTAAATGTTCCCGCAAGCAGACCCAAAGATATTGTAAAAATAATAATATAACACTTTTATTTCCTGACTGTTTGCTTTTCCCATTTCTAATAACGAACGAAGGGGAAAAAATTAGAGAGAGAGAGAAAAAAGACCTATTTCTTTATTAACTGACTATCGATTTCTATTTGTCCATTGGTTGCTAGGTGACTAAACTTTACACGTGCTGTCTCACAAAGAATGCTTCATGTTTTGTTGCGAGATTGCCAGTGTGTGTGTGTGTGTGGAGTTGCCTCTCCACTCACCCTCCAAACATCTTGTTCATTTTGCCAGCGTTTTGTCTGATTACGGACGACTTCTTTCATCTTATTGCACTGCTTGGCACAAATATCACCATCTATCCCGCATTCATAAAGTATCACGACAAAAAAAAAAAAGTGTTCCACTTTGATCGCATGAGGTTGGTGTACACCCTCTAGAGACGACACAATAATATTTATTTAAGAAAAAGAAGTAGTCGCAAAGGGAAATCGGTTTTTGTCGTCGACTGACATTTTCTTCGTATTTGTCCATCCAAAGAAAGGAAGATTATCAGTGGCTTCTATAAGTTCAATTACCTCTCACGTCTATTAAATAAGTTCCAAGTTATCTTAGAAGACGTACGAGGATGCCTAACATTTCAGAATTATACTACAACAAAGGCGACCGTTTCTGTAAACGTTTGACTCATCTTAACATTTCTTATTGATATTGTTTCAGATTTCTTTCATAAATTGTGTAATTCTTTTGGCGACCCTTTAATTGCATAAAATACAACTTAAATGCTGATTTTATTCACATTTTGCAAACTTCGTATCTGTTAGATTAAAATCGACAAATGTTGATTAAATTTAGTATTTCTAATCCTTATTGAAATTTGTGTAGTCGTTTTAATTTTTGATTTCAACAGGGCTAATTTAATAGCTAAATTAAGCAAAAAAAATTATCTATATTATTTTGTGATAACGATGGCATGGTAATGTTATTATCAAACTCATATTTTATGTTTATCTCTGATAGTTACCATTCTTGTTAGTCTTAGATACTATATAAATACTATATTAAATCAATTTTTTATATTACTTAAGATCAATGTAATTACTCTTATGGTCCAATCGCATACAATGATATCATTTTATTCTTCATGAATTTTTTTTAATAATTTTTCTTTGAAAAAGTTTTATATTTTGCTACGTTCACTCGAACTAGAATTTTTTTTATTCAGTTTTGAGTCAACAATATATGTTTTTGAGTCATTCTCAATAAATTATCTAAATATAATTTTATGTGATAGTATTTTTCCCTTAACTGTATGCTTAAATATTTTTCTAGATTTTCTTTTAAGCCCTTGAAAAGGGAATGATGACCCCTAGTCTTAAGTTTAAGATAGTTTTTTATTTTTTATTTTCAGAGAATGTCTTTCGTATATTAAATTATAAGATTTAGAAATTATTTGTATGCAGTCTTTCGCTTGAGCAATACTTGGATTTTACCCAATGGAATTGTGACATTTGGAAAATCCTGTACTTTTCATTTTGGATATTTGCTAGACACAGTGCTTACCGGAAAGGTTGCATTCTTATTTCGAGTAAGTACTGAATATTGGCAAATTATATTGAAAGAAACACCGAATCTAAATTACGATGGAGTGTGTTCAAATTGTTCAGAATGTAATTTTACCAGAGATTAATTGGTCTTCATATATTTTAGCAGTCAAAATCTTACAAAATAAGCTGCGATTACACAATATTATTAATACTTAAATTATGACGATAATTGAATAGTGGGGAAACTGATAAAATCGCAGCTCTATAGCCTTAAAAACTACGGAATTGTTCTTAGCAGAAGCTCAGGTTGTTGAAAGAACAAACCAACATCTTCGAAAGGTACTTGATAAAAACAATCCAACATTATTCAATGACCAGTGCACGCTCGCACACACACACAAAAGGGATTTCGAACCTTTCTACCACCGTAAATCCAGCCGGAGCAGAGCAAATTTCACTTTCACATCTCCAACGATTGCATAAGTGTACAAAAAAGAACGAAGAAAAAAAAATAACAAAAAAGAAAGAAATAGTAAAGGTCAACAAAAACGTGTGGTTACGTCATTTTCCATGCTTCGCACAAAACTTTCGGAGCTTGGCGGGCTAAGAATTAATCGATCTGACTTTGCTGTTGCGATCTCTGAATGGAGATGAGGCTCGGGAAGACTTTTCTTTGCCTTCCGTATGGCAGCAATAAAAAAAAAAAAAAAAAAAAACGCTCTTCCCTGCACCCTCCATTTATTACATTCTCGAGTAAAAAAAAAAAAGTCTTCCTGACGCTTCTACCTTCCCTTCCGCGATACATTTGCAACCTCCGTCAACGGAGCATTCCATTCGTCGACTAAAACACACCGGTTGGCGGCCCGATCGTTATACATTATTGAACAGACTCCGCAATAAATCAACGTTCCTTGTACCACTGTGACAGTGTCGACCCATGCCCCGGTTCAAGGTCGTGTCCTTCCACGAGGTGTGGCAGATGGGAAAAGCTGTTGGAATTAAATGTTACGTCAAGATATCAAGGACACATTCTAGCTTGTACGTCGCGCTAATCGTACGGAACTGCAACGCACACACGACGATCAAAAAGATGTAAGAGGTGGCGAACCAATTTGTGACTGCTTGGTCGCCAAATTTGTTTCATTTACTTTGGGAATTACAAGAAA
The DNA here is from genome assembly GCF_054136105.1 of Typopeltis vanoorti. Classification (NCBI taxonomy): domain Eukaryota; kingdom Metazoa; phylum Arthropoda; class Arachnida; order Uropygi; family Thelyphonidae; genus Typopeltis; species Typopeltis vanoorti. The sequence continues at coordinate 22,747,677 of NC_143567.1, read as the reverse complement.
AAAAAAAGATGAGTTAATTAAGCCTAGATATGAGTAAAAATCACAGGCTGTTTTACCAAGTACGGAGTTAGTCAGTCCGTGATACCTCATGGGTTCCCAAATAATTTTTTTAAGCATAATACAGTAATGCATCATGCGTCTAATTTATCTTAAGCAATCTAAATCACCTCAATAAATTATATCTTCATTTTTACTAAGTATGTATAAGTGGTAATGAAATACCAAGTCAGTTCAGTGAACGTGGAATGTACAACAGTAGAAACGTCCACTTTATTTCATCGATGTAGTAGATGCAAAAAGAAAATGGACAGCTGGCTAATTGTCAGATTCTTTTTCCATTTTCAGACTGTTCTAATGCCAAATTGGATCTTTTTATCTGGGGAACCATCATTAAAGCAATCTGAATTCTAATTCCTCGAGGGTAATACTTATCTCCAAGACACGTATCGCATTCCTACATCGCAACCTAATCAAACACTGTAGAGGTTAAGAAAAATTTATAGTACACTGATGTCCTTTTCTTCGTATAATGAGCACCACCTAAATTACTTTGCCTCAGGCAGTTTTCTCAGACTTCGAGTACTGTCTTACAACTTTCGTAAAAAAACTGAATTACAACGTAAAGTTTGTAATTAGTAGGATCTGATTTTTTAACGTGGTTCAAGAACAGTTCGCATCTAAATCTTTCTTATGATAATCACTTTTTTTTTACTGCGTTGTATCGGTGACTGGACACCACAAAATGCACTACTACATGAACAGCCTTTTGCTACTTACTGTAGAATTAGATTTGAACTAATCGGATAAGTGGTAGACCATTTTCATATTCCCTCCCCTAAAGTAGAATGTGTATGACGCCTGTTTGAAGCACATTCCCGATATTCAAATCTCCCTAAAAATCTAATGCCTCCTCATGAGACGGACCAACTCACCCTCAGTTAAAATAATATATAATTGTTACCCTCGCACTATAATCCGCTACTGAAGATTACTTTAACAATACATCCGAAGATTATTAAAGTTGCTATCAATCAGAAATTAAAGAGCTACAAGTTAACCAAGTATTTTCTTATTCGGTCTAGATGTACTCCAAGGGCTCTGTATAAAAACAATCTCAATTATATCGCAAGTTTTCTCAATCTCATTTAAACCCTCTAAAGATTTCAAGTAAGGAATGCATTTTTTAGAACAATCTCATCAAGGAAAACTCTGGCAAATTAAGTCGATCAGATTAATCTTTCCTTGTGCCACTACTCCCCAGTCACAAAAGGGAAATACATCAAGTAGTCCCATCAGGGATACCACATTATTAGTTATTAATGCCCAGGAGTTTAATGAACCTTTAAACTAATATGCATACAGACAGCCATTACGCACACGTCCATTTGTAAAATGACTCTTCACCATTAGTTTCGCTCTATCGAGTTCCAGTTCTTGAGAAGAAGGCCTTTTGCCATTAAGACGAACAGTTGACAGTACATTTGTCAAAGTTTGGTTTCAACAGGAAAGCGGCGAACAGTTAATAGATTTATCTGGAAATTAAACATAAAAGGAAACAAGGAAGTGTACTCAGTTTGTTAACAAGTTTAAAGATGTGACATGGGGAAAGTCACTTAAGGATTGCATGTTGATGTTTTGGCAATTTCATACTTAAATATTTGCGATGAAGTTTTTCTTTTATGTTTTCTTAAATGAATTGGTATTCAGAGAGAGAATCTACGAAGTATATTTTAGCAAAAGCATGTCAATAAAACTCAAGGGAATTTTGATAAAATGTAAAGAAGATATTTCGAAAATGTCTGCTATTTCCATCAAAACGTTTTGCGAAGGTAATTCAAATATCTGAAATATGTCGGGTGATGGAATTCAGCTATCCGAACGTCTATAAATCCATAACTAATTCACATTCTTTGTAAAGCAAATCTCGCTTCGCTTTCTATAGAAATAATCCGATGCCTACGAGTGAGCTAGGATTACATGCTGTCTATCAAAGCGTGTTATTTTATCACGTCAAAATCTCGCACAAAACACGGAACTTGTGGATGTTTGTAAGTTTTGAGTGCAGCTGACGTTGCTAGTGTAACAACAGTAAAATATCTTTATCGGAATATCATATCTGATAGTAATTATTTGAAAGTTAAATCACGTGGTTCAATCAATGGAGTGACTGAACTTTTACTGTTCGGTCACTTCATTTTAACTTGTTCAAACATTATTTTCTATAAGTTATCGATCGATAACTGACTTCAGAGTCTTTCATGTCCTACTACACAACATTTCGCAGAATCTTTTGGCGTTGTGTTCTAGTTCCGGTGTTCAGAGAGTGTATTCAAGGCGTCAGCTTCTTCCGGCCTTACTGCAAGTAGGAAATCAACGGGAACACTCACTTGTCTCGTTCCTATCTGGCTCTCTGACATACTTCCGATGTTCTGAGACTATTGATCGGTTCTGTCGGATATTGTAACAGTTAAGTTTTAACTTGGGCCGCTGGATGACAAGTAGAAAAATTTAGGATATAAAATTTTATCAAGACTACAAAAAAAGGGTCTCGTCCCCGATTGCACGAGAAAAGTATGGTTTCTAATTAATAAAACTCTTCCATAGTCCAAAGACAATCCTGAATTAGATTCAATCATAGTAGAAAAGGACACAAAATTATTTCTTATCTTATACATTGAATGAATTCAAGAAATTTCGGAATCTGATACAGCACAAAAAAAAGTTAACCTTTTCTTTATATAGACGATATAAATAGTCCTTGAATATTTATATCGTTTATATAAAGAATATACAATTGAATAGTTGAATACGTCATTCTCTCTCTGAAAAATTCCAGGAGGGCGCTAGTGTCAAGCGAGCAAACATTTAATTTTGCAAGGCTCTAAACTTCAACCCAAAAATATAGTATAGCAACATACTATATGATGTATATCTAAAGAAAACTGCATAAAATTTCATATCATTATGGTAATTAATTAACCGCGAATTATTATACGGTTATTATTCTATTTTGTAAAAACAATCCCAACAATGAAAAATCAATTCTCAAACCGTTGCGCATGTCTTTTATGATAAACGATCAAGTTAAATGCCTCTACAAGCAGAATTAAAATTGATGGAGTTCTTTATGTATTCATAAGGCCCACGAGTTACACGGTAAACATGTGCAAATGAGGGTTATTTTAAAGAGGAAAGAGTATACACCCGTAACAAGGTTGAGTGGGTGTGTTGGCATATATTTAGAGTTCAACCATGTACACGTAGATAAACAATAATTACTTTGGTACAAACACCATCTCTGTTTGCTAATGTTTCAAGAGAACAGCGCTTTAAATCCAGGCTGGAGTCAGAGCTAATTCATTCTGTGATGTTGTACGTTATCTGTGTCTAATGGATAATGTTATATGCATCTCTCATTATCATAATACCCTCGCATCCCAAATTCCTAATATTGTAATCAATTTGTAATCAATGGCAAGTAAATTGACCTGCAGAGTTGTTGTTTACCTTAAGACTCTTCTTGATTGTGACCGAGCAGATGTAACATTCCAAATCCTTTACGTAAATAATTAGTTTTTAATCATAGTTCATACAATTAGTAGAAGCTTAAGGACAGCTATTAAACTGAGATGTGGAGAGACACGTACCCTGATGTACATCAAAATTACCTTTGCTATAAAAACTTGACCATAATGAAAGTAGAGAAAGAGAATGCAGTCTTCCACGAGATCCTGTTAAAATAACAATATTCAGCTGAATGACTATTTACTGAAGTATAATGAACATAAAGTTGCTTGGCAATTTTAATTATATTTACTTCTTGAACACATGCATAAGGAAATGCAAGTTTGAGTAGCTTTTAAATATTATCCATATTTTGTAATCATAATCATTTAACAGAGAATATGAGTTCATATACGGCTATCCTTCTCCACACACACACTGAGCACAGAGAAGTCCATGTGCTGACTTAGATCTCCAGACTTCGTCCTATTTATTAAACAGATCTTTACAACCACCACTGTCACTTTGATTGATGTATTGACCATTTCTAGAGAACGAAGCATCTATCACCTATCTTTTGGCTAATTCGGTCGTGGAGTTTTTACTCCATATCTTGACGTACGTTAAGCATCTATCAGGACGCTATATATCTATGAATATTTAAATATGTTCCCAGAGATTTTTTAACTTCCAGTTTCGGATGTATTACTTAAAGATGTTCAATCTTTCGTCAAATAAAATTAAATTTTGACAGACTCGATTCATCTTTGATAATGAAAATCTTTTCAGTTATCTTTGTATGCAAAGTATTAAAAGTACGAATAAAAAAGAAAGTAATTAAAGTATGAATTAAAAGAATATTACAAGTATTAATGAAAAAAAGAAAATACGAAAATATGAATTAGGAGAAAGTACTAAAAGTATGAATTAAAAAGTATTAAAAGTATTAATGAAAAAGAAAATATGAACGTATTCATTTTGAAAGAAATTACTAAAAGTATTAATTAAAAAGAAAATACTAAGGTATTAAAAGTACTGAATGAATGGTAGAAACAATAATACAATTAAATAATACTTTCGCACAGGGTTGACATCACATTTGTTGGAATTCGAGGCGGCCAAAATGTATCTTGTTGATGTTCTCCAAATAATTCTTCCTGTACGAGACATCAACATTTAAACAATCAATGATCAAATACCAGATTCAATGCACAGCACATATGAATTATATACAGCATAGAAAGTGCTCCTTATCCTCAGCTGTGTTGCTGAAGAGGCATCAATAAGTTCATTCAATAAAAAGATACATCCACCATCCCGATATTTACATATTAAATAACTGTGGATAAATGAAAGAATATCTCCATGATAGACAGCGCATTCACGTCACTTAAATATAGTTATTTATATTCATTTTAAAGGAGAAAAGTTACTTAATTTTTTTAAGGAAAAGGAAAGGCTTCCATCATCCTTCAATATGATCAAGTTCAAGTTTTTTTTCCTTATTTTTTCATGAATTATTTCATTGTCCTTTCGTTTGTTTAAGAGCATTCTCAAGGTCGGTATCACGTCTGAATCCTACCATTAGTTGCTTGGCAAACTTCTTCATAATTAATGTTATACTACCTTAAAAACTTCATCCATTTTTCATTTCTTCTCTCATTAAACTGAGACTAAGCAAACACTAATTAAAAAAGAGGGAAAAAAAACTGCTAAAGCCAATTACCAGTGACTATATACTTCTTGCAGTCTGCTTGTCTCTTAGTTGTCCCGCCTGATGACACTTATAGAGGATTTCCCATTAGAATGAGATATGCTCGTGAGTTTCCACCATCTTTCAAGTACCCTCTAAAGAAGTTGAGGATATTAGAATGCTAATGTAGCAGACATAAATCATATTCAGTTTGTGTTATGTATTTTATACAATATTATTCGTCATATATTTCGGACGTTGGATGAATTGTTGGTTTTTCATCTGATGCGTTTATTGAAGATCTCAAGGAACGGATACCGATGAATTTGGATATAATCAAAGTCTTTATAGTTTTTCAGAACTAAAACGATTTTATATGCTAATTGAGAACTGCAGAATAAAGAAAGATAGAATCACGCAAGCTACTAGATGGAGTTTTCTATGGGTTTTAATTGCACTGCATTACTTACTGAAATAACAAAACAAGCAGGCCATAAAGATAAAAAAAATAAACGTCTGTAGATATTCATTGCTAGCTAGGAAATTAAATATTCGATAGTTGAAAAGATTCGAAAGAATAGAATTGGACAATTAAGAAAGAATAAAAAAGGTGATGAACACTGGCCTTGTTATTCCGTGCGAACAGTAGGAAAAGAATATGTTGACAACAGGAAGTGATGGGTCGCCGTTATTCTTATTCAGAACAATGAAGTGAACGCATCTTGGCACTCTTCAGGTATAATACCAGATCAGAAAGGATTGAATGATGTGCGATGACTAATCTAGTTTCTGATGTACTCATTCATGTCGACCACTTATCCTACTTGCGGCTGACATCTTCATTAGTAGAATATCATGTGGTAGGCTGCGTTGTTCAGAAATGGTCACAGGAACATGAATTACTTTTTTCCAATGGGCTGTTTCCCCCCATCAATCACTGGTTCTCAGTCAACTGATATTCATGATGTCCTCTGAAGCAGAATATCTGTCGTGTTTCCGATAATAAGTAGAATTAGCAGATCCCTAGGCTTTTCTGAAGGTGATGCAATGTGCTATTAGGTGGGTATCGCTAATAACTGGATAGTGTGGAGAAATATACTTCTAGGTATTAATTTTTTTGGAAAGGCACTGATTCCCAATGAAACCACGTGATCTACGTATGTGTCGCGTGATTGACATAATCGGAAGTGGTATTATAAGGTGCTGTTGGCTTTTTTTTCCCCGAGAGTAGCAGGCTAAAGGTATTTGGTAATATATGTGTATATATGTGTGTGTGTGGTATGTCGATTTCTGATATTGGTGCTTTTTTTTTCGTTCCAAGCCGGATGGTGATATGTTAGTTGTACTGACTTTAAAAGGTCAGGATATCTTTCGATGGCCCAAGGTTAGAGATATTCGGTTCTTGGCGCCTGCGTTTTTGGTATTGGCTTTCTCATAATTGTCGTTGAGTTAGTTTCTGTAGGGATGATTATATGTTGGCTTTACTAAGGGGATAAGTCAGCACATTAGGATTGCAGATCAGTGTTTCGTAGTATATTGTTACTTTCCTGGTAGCAGTATTTCTGTATTGCCGTTTTGGTATTGTTGTAGCTGTTCTTGTTTTTGAGCGAGTGATGTTAATATCACTGAAATTTAAATGGGGGATTTGTTTTCCAGGACTGCACGCTAGAAGTTTGCAGCCCTGGAAACAGATAATAAAGGCCACAGTGTCTGTGGCCTTTATTATCTCTGTTAAAATGTTATTTTGATATGCTTAATGTTTTATATTTGCTATTTTTTTGTTACGTTTGTAATATTTTTTTAATATTTTTCTGTTGTAATTTACTGTAATAAATTATATGTAAATAATTCAAAAACCTTATCTTTACTTAAATATAAATAGCCAATAGGCTTCATCTCTTATCTTTATTATCTTTATTCGTTTTGATATCTGCGTAACTTTATATTATGGTGCATTCTTTAAATTCTGTTTTTCTTGCGTATATCAATGTTGTTACTACTGTCGATGGCATTCGCAATTATTATTATTAATCTTGTTATACATACCGTATAACAAGACCTCGGACAACTAATTATATCATATATAAATATAATAATCACTACGGAAAGGCCACGCGAAACTTCTACATCCCAGACATGATAAACAAATTACCTTTTGAACCTTACAAACTACAATAGCCTGAAAAGAGCTTTGAGGACATACTATGAACAAGAAACACGCACCCAAAATACCATACAAACGCAATGAAACACAATATATTCGTTCAGGCTTCCAGTTCAGCAACGCATCAAAACATTCCAAGTTGTCGCGCGCGCGTGTGTGTGTGCGTGCGTGCGAATTTCTCAATCAATGGCTGCAGTGGAAATAAAGCCAATTAAACATAGATTTGATTTCATAGCTTCTCAGCACAGCAAATAAACCAATGAATAATAACTGGTGCCATCCTCAGAAAAGCTTACAAATAAGCTTTGAGGATGAAAGCTGAGAAAATACATCTCATCTCATCCGAGATAAAAATAAATAAATAAATAAAAAATATATAAATAAAAAAATAAATGTATCATATGTAATCAAATGCATGTAATGTACATATCACATGTAAACAAATGTATGTAATGTTGTATCATATGTAATGATATGTAATGTATGTATCATGTGTTATAAATTATTATAATTATTATTGCAAAAAAATATTATTATTATCAGAATAATAATAATAACGAATGTATCAAATGTAAAGAAATGTATGTATCCAATGTTGTATCATACGTAAACAAATGTAAGTAATGTTGAATGATACGTAATCAAAACTATGTAATGTATGTATCATATGTAATAAATTATTATTATTATTTAAAAAAATATATTATTATTTGTGGTGGATAATCTGTTTGTCGTATTTTTTGGATTATTTGCATTGGAATTATTGTTAAATGATACTCCTGGTGTATTTCTACTTGGATGTTTTCCTCTGTCTTTGGTTTAGTTTCCTCTTCAAGATACTCCTTCACAAAAGAAGTATCTTGAATCAGTTAGGAGGTACGAAACCATACATTATAAACAGCCATCCTTATTAATATTATATACTGTTTGCTTAATATTAGTTGATACTTGCCAAAAGTTTCGAAATCAATTCCAAATATCATTATCTGTTTATTTAAAATATTTATAATGCAATGAATGTTATAAGGCACTTAATTCGTTTCAGGAATAATAAAGTACCTAAATTTAAACGGCTAGCTTCAGGATTGAGGAAGTGGCTTATTACCCAATTTCTTCGTTACTTTAATCAATAAAAGATGAACCGTATTCCGTGCAGTAAAGTATAGCATCGTCGTGCTTTAATATTTTATAGATTCAACAGAAATCCCTTTAAAATGCTACTTTTAAACAAATAATGAACTCCTTGTGACAAGCTCCTTATTTGTATTCTATCAACATTTAAGATTCCGAAATATGTAATATTTATTCTTCCCAAATATTTCACGTAGAATCTATATATAGATATCATATTCGTGTGGAACCTCATCTACGTTTAAATCAACAGTTTATAATGACCTTCCCAAATAGTATTCTAGAGAACAACTGTTTCATTTCCAACATGGCAAGTGTGATATGCAGTGTAGCTTGTTATACAGGGGCTTTGTAACTAAACCGCTAGCAATGGCTTAAAAATGTGAGAGATTCAATTATATGGTTAAGTGTTCAACATGCTTAAAATCGCTTGTAGGAATTGACTAAATCTGACAATGATCATTAATTTGCAACTCAAAATTCATATCTACGATATTCGGGAGGTAATAGTTCTCTAGAGATTTTATATTCGCGGAAGTAAGCACTACTTAATTATCATGTATACGTACTTTCGGAGTCTGTCGGAGGTCATCGATCTGTGGGGGAAAGAGGGGCGTAGAAACATGAACGTGAATGCGAAGGATAATCACAGAAAAGGTGGCTCTGTTAATCAAGTTGCTGCCGCAAAGTAACTTTGCAATCTCTTTAATATAACAAATGAACTGTCGGTGCACCCCTTGCGACGTCTGGTTGAAAGCACACACAAAACACAGTCGAAATTCAGATAAACGTTTCCCCTTAGCAACGTGCAGACACCACAGGAACTCACAAAGATAAATTACGTATCCTGTAACTGCTTGAATACCTGTGAGAAATATCCGACAATTAAACTGTTCTGACCTTTTCACTGAATAATATTCCGATCATCTTATGCTGACCGAAATATCCAGTTACTATCTAGTGGTATCTTGGAAATCATTAGCTATGAAGTGGGGAACAATACTGATAAGTATATTATTCTTGGGTAATCACGGATTTGTTGGCTTGTTTTGTAGAAGTTTATCGATGGAATCCAAACAGGGAATTCAACCTTTAGTGATAAAAGGGAGAAATATAGTAAAAACAAATTGTAGCTAGGATAACTTTAATACTTTCTTCATATCTTCTCGTAAGTACCGGTACTAATAATGGGTTTAAACCTAATTACATACCAGCAAAGAAGTGCAGTTGAGGAGAAGCAATTGAGAAACGTCTTACTGTGCATACATTAATTAGTTTCTGCAAGAAATAATACAGAAAGAAAGATGACACGCAGATGGCTGTCTTACATGAATAGAATAAACTTACATATGTTTAAAGCAGGTAATCGTGTCTTCGTTGCTTTAAAGTGAAAAGTTCTTTGTGTACGGAGATAGGGAAAAGATTATTTCTTTTAACCCTGGAGAGAAAGAGAGAGAGAGAGAGAGACGAAATATGCTGAAGAAAATTCATAAGCTTAACAGACACTGTAACTAAAATGTCTTCGTTTTCGCTTCTATTCTAAATACTTCCTGCTATTATTCCTCCAATAATCTTTTTCCTCGTATTTTTTGGTTTTTTATATCATCCAAGTTCTGTTAGTATTATTGAATAAGACCTGGAGGGATACTCGCGTCTATTTATTATGCAAGTCTTTGCGTCTGGCTATCTTACTTCGCACAACAACATCTTTTATCTTTTCTTCGTCAAAAATTTAATTAAATTTATTTTCGCAAGAACATTAGGGGAATATCCGGATGGCTCAGGAACACATCAAGCAAGAAAGCATATCACAGCATAAGATCTTTCTTTCACATTGTTCTAAAGTTACCGTACTTCTTAGATAGGAGATACATCACAGGAGTTCACTGCATTACCGACTTGGGCATATCGAGTCGGTAAGTGAAAAGACATCAGACCAGCTGATAAAATAAAAAATTACCGGAATATTTAAGGTAGGGGTTCCCAAAGTGGGCGGTGGGATTATCTAGAGGGACGTTAAGAGGAAAGTGGGTAGCAGGGGGCGCTGAAGGTGTGCTGAAATGTGCACTAATTAATTGCTGCTCTTTGATTATTATTACTATTATTATTGTTGTTTGCAATACATTTTTCGTTGTCTTCAATGTTGTTGTTGTTTTCCAAGACATATACTATTGTTTCCAAGACATTTTTCGAATTTTTTGTTGGTAATTTCTGAAGTAGTCCTTTTTTACATTAACCGTATTGAGTGCATTATAATCTAGTTTCCCATATTCTTTCTATTTTCTATTGGGTAATAAATTCATTTTCCGATACTGAGGTAGTGGGAGCCATGGAGGAAGAACTAACTGAGATACAAAATGACTTTGAGCTGAAGCCAAAATTTAAGAAATCTTATCATGAGTTTTGGTTGCAGAAAGAGATATCTGCTCGCTATCCTTCACTGTGGAACGTAGTTTTAGTGTGGTCAGCAACTTCTTTCGAAACAAAGAAATTGACTTCAGATAACTCAACGTGGAGATTTAAGACTCCTGCTGAGTGATATTAAACCAGACATAGGAAAACTGGTATCACTCCATGAAGCCCATCCATCACATTAAGGATTTTCTGAACATTCAAATCAATAGCTGCTATTGAATAGTATTATAATACAATGTTTTATTAGATTTTAATGTAAAGTTACTATTAAAATTAAACGTTTTTTGGATTTAAAATAAATGTAAATTTTAAATTAATAATTTGTTTTAAAATGTCATTATCGTTCCTTGTGGGTTGTGCGAATCGCTTTTCAGAATGTAGGGTGGGGTCAGGTAAAGAAGGGGGGGACACTGACGATGAGCTTATGGAGTCGAGGGGGCGGTGGCCCGAAAGAGTTTGGGAACCACTGATTTAAGGAGTATATATTAGTTGCCTTAAATCCAACTACTGGATTTCTTTCATAAACAGCTTATTCTACCGCATCCTGTGGCTGAATAGGCCTATTGACGCTCACCTTTTATCCATACTGTCTACACCAATGTTCAAGTAAGCCGGAACATTCACAGATTAATCCACCAACATTACTGGGTTCTCAGGACTTAAGAATGCTGGTTGATTAACATCACGGAAGCACTTACTATTTGTACTATCATGTAGCTGTTAATATACAAATAGTAAGTGCTTCGTACTACCATGGAACTAGAATATTCCGAATGCCCATTGTCAGAGTAAAGTCTCAAGGATCCACTATCGGTGCCTATTATATCCCATTTTTTACTATTCGCAGAATAGAGTAGAGTGGATTATGAGATCGCCTATTGATACAGTCTCTCTGTGATAGGGTGATGCGTGCACATTTTCCGATATATTTCAATGGTTAATCCAACTGTTGTGCTTGTCTGTTAGTCTGTAATTTTGTAATTCTCCGCGTGCTTCTTAAATTAGTGATCTGCTGCAAATACACAAATGCTATGGCTCTTTGTGACTCACAGTTTTTTTTATATACTAATTTGATTTTTGTCAAACTTTGGTTGTGACTTAATACGAGACAATGATCAAGTGTTAGATTCCTGATATGACACGTCTCTCAATAGATGGGTTTTCGAATCCAGTCTAGGATGCTAAGAACCTTAATAAGGAACATTAAGGAGGTTTCTCTCTTAGAAACTCCAATTTTTATTCCATCACTACACATAAATTGGCTACAAGAGCACACGAATTAGACAGTAATACAGTGGCCTGATAGCCTTTGCTGCCATGACTGCAATTATCAAACAGCTTCCAATTTAATCTTTTACAGCACATGCGCATTCCAAACAACCGTCAAATTGTGCATCATAAGCCACAGTCTAACTTGTTTCGAGTGGGTATTACATGTATTGTTTTGACTCAGATGTTGGCAGAGATATTTAGGTAATAATTATGTATTAATATTTCGATAAACTTTACGTCTAATTATTTAAACATTTTTAGCCAAGACCAAGTAAAACTTTCCAGCCTTCTTAACAAGTGCCGAACTTAAAAAAATTGAAGGGATGTGTTGTATTCCTATTCAGCAAAGAGTATGGTTGTCGTGTTGAATAATGAGACGACAAACATTTTTTGGTTATAATTAATTAATATTAGTTCATGTCATTATTGTCATGATTGTATAGTAAATTATTAATATTACGATTGATGTATATTCGTCATTCTAACTACACTAAAGAAGTTCAAATTCATCAAGAGGCTCACTACGCTATAAGATTGCAGCAAATCTGACAGATGATTCTTCGTTACTAGAATAAAGATTTTTGGATTGCAAAATCTAGTGGATAGGTGAAACAGTGGGTTGTCATGGAAACATATGTTACTATACGGGATTTACCGAATAGATGAAGAAATCTTTCAATGAATGGCAAGAGAGGAAAATCCTCTGGAAATCAAGTATAGCTAGCGGAATTTTTTTTTTTTTTACTAGGAGAGTCGTGAATGAATGAAGTGTGGAGAATCCGCCGAAAGGAAACTTAAATGCATCAGCAGTGAATAAGTCTGAGAGGTTTGATAAGTATTGTGTAAATAATGGTTAGCTAGCAGAGACCTCCCGTGATGAGCCTTAGATCTCCATGGAGATGATGTTGTGCCTAAACATACATTCCTCTAATGTTCCAGTTAATGGCCATTAAATACTAGCTTAAGGCCGTTTTGAATTTTTAAGATATTTACTGCTAAAATATTTTCTGGAACTTTATTTTAGTCAAAACTCTCCAATCATTGCAATAATGTCTCCATAAGTTTAAATAACAACGAACCTTTATTAATTTAAAACTATGTCCCCCTTACCTTAGTATAAGACTGGGTAAATGCAAAAAATACTATAAATAATTATGTTTATCCCATTAACAGCTTTATAAACCTCAACCAAAATCCTCTTATTCGTTTTCTCTCTAAGGTATGTAACTTGGAAAATCGAAACCACTTGTTCCAGATATCAATCAGGATTTGTTGTCCTCTGTGCTTTCTCCAGATGTTAGTATCCTTCCTTAGGCATAGATTACAAATTTCAATACATGCAGAACTCTAAATGAGAAGGCCTAACCATTATTCTATAATGATTAGGCCATCGAAATTAATTGCACCTTACCGCCTATTAGTCAAATTTCTATAAATGAATGAAAGAATATATTTGTATTTCTAGTTGCATTTATTATTCAGCCTAATAAATTTAATATTGGACTTCTCATCTACTGTTTCTTTTTGTGGTAATCCTTATCTAAACTCGGCCTAGATGACTAAATGAATAGCGTATCGTTTTTCCAACCAACAGGCTGTAGGTTCAAATCCTATCGTGAGCATGGATGTTTGAGAGTATCTTTGTAGGAAATGAATTTCATCCCCACCTGATCATGATGATGTAATTGTAGTGATAATGTCATCATCACTACGATAATCTGCAATTTTTTTCGGATGGGATTAACAACAAATAGCACTCTGTTCTTATTTTTGGTATCTAGATGAGCATCGTTCAACTGTTAAATGGTAATAGATATTTCTCGAACTGACCAGATATTCTCCTCAAAATTTCCTGCAGCAATATCCTTTACGTTTCACAATTACCTCCATTAATATCGTCAGAAAATTTAGTAGTTGCATTTTTTAATTCCATAATCATTCCCAATACCCCCTTGTCTATCCTCCCTTAACCATCCAAATACTTCAGCACCTTACCGTATTTCCCCCAATTTGTATACGATGCTTCTATATTGTTAAAACCAAATTAAATTACAATTTGCAATTTAAAGAGGATGAATGAATGACTAAAAATATGTTTCAGGTTCTGAAACATCAATCAAAAATATGTACGATTTATATTCACAAACGTCAGATTCTCTGATAACTTCTCTACGTCTCCATTTTCATGATCCTTGAAGTACTAAGGTTTAAACTCAGGGGAATGCACTTTCAAAAAATGTGGAATTGAGTTTTTTGTTTCATGCATTTTATATATCTTAAAATAATGTTATTACCAGGCAACATGTGCGAAGTTGTTTATCGTGTAACTTATTTTAGAAACGAAAACCGTAGGAATTAAGAAACTGATACTGTTATCATAATACCGTTCAGGAGAATTACACACTGTAACAACCTTTATGGTAAAAACATGTTTTATATAAAAGAAAAACTACCATAATATATACAAAGAGCAACGTACTTTTATCTTCAATATGTAGGCCGGTGTTATTCATACACTGGCTTTGTTCATATTTCAACAGCACGCACTGCAATGTGGCGTTGGACTAGGCAACAACTAGGTCACTATAGCAACAGATGAAAATTTCTATCTTCATACCAACGAGTAGTGGTTATATTATTTGATAAAGATTGCCCAGAGCAGCTACAAACAACGTAGCTTTTGCAATTTTTTTTAGAGAATGAAAAACTGGTAGCCTTTAGAAATGCACTAAGATGAGCGCGTGTATATATAACATATCTCTGACGACAGATCTCATTTGCGAGCTGCACGAGCAAAGACGTAACAGCTTCAAACGATAATATAATATCTGATATTAAAGTTAGGGACAAAAAATAATAATCAGCAGCAAAATTAGAGAAGCCATATGGAAAGAATCAACTAGCTAGCAAACGACTTTCTCGCTATAATTAAACTACGTATATATTTACACCTAAACGACTGCTTCAAACCACGCTACCGGCCAAAACGTCTATAAACGTCAAGGTTATCATGGATGAGAAATGCATATTAAAATTGTAATACCATTGAAATATATGACGGATACCAAGCGTATGAGGATTCGTATTTGATCCTTAATTGCCAGTAAGGTGATTAAATGATCGGTAGACTCACTTTAGAGCACTTCTCTCATTTCAATTAACAGAGATTTTATCTTGTAATGTCTAGTTTCGTATTTAATTTATAACTTAATATTTCATCTAAGAAATTTAGTACAGCTTATAAAGAAAGGGTAGGAAACTTGCAAATTTAAAGATATCTGGACGTAATAGTCTTCTAAATTTAGAGTGAGTTTATTCGATCCTAATGAAATAAATAACAGAAATGGCACCCACCGTTTTAAGGATTTAGAAAAGTTTTAAATAAGAAAAGGTTTAATGTTTTCGTGACTTTCGTGACCATTTATGGCAGTTCATAGCTCAGATGCACTCTTGCAAAGACGACCGGAAAGATTTCGATTCCTTAGATCTTCTTTGTATTCTTGAGAGTAGTTCTGCATTCATATATGCACTCGAAATCATCTTTCCCTACTTAAATATATTTTAAAATGCAAGCTTTCTTGGATTTCTCCCTTCTAAAATATTTTACTCTAGTTTTTCCACAAAAATAGAAACTAACTTTGAACTTCAGGGCACTAATATTCGAAATAAAATTCTCTTTGTAATCTCTGATGAATTTGTGGGACTTGTAAAGCAGTCTTGATGAGATTTAGATTTGATTCACAGCAACAACTGGTGTTCTATTTGCATATATATTAAATTCATGTTGAACATATAAAGTAAGTTTTATGGCTTCACGGTGTCTTAATAAATGCTTTTCGATGGAAGTCTTCGGTGTAAACATAAGATATAAGTAACGAAATCCCTTCGCATAATTACAGCATATGCATGTGATAATATGTTTGCTTTTTTATTACACAATAGCTCTTTTTGTTCTGTAAACCAGTACTGATAGGCATTTAGAGTTCATCTTTCTTGTAATCATCAAAAAGATTGGGTTCCTGAGATAACTTAGAAAGATACGAGCTAAGATTTGTAGTAAGACGTGCAGAGATTCCTTTAGTTTACATGCAATTAATGATTATATCGATTTGTAGAATACAGAGTATAGCGACCTCAATCATCTGTCGTTCGAAAATATTGCATTAAGGTTATTTTTCATATACAGGCAGATAGCGATTGTTTACAACAATATCAAACCAATGGTCACAAAAAGAGATTAAATGCAGTAGACTTATTTTAAGTAGGTTAATTTACTTAAATATTTTCTCAAAATATAACCCATTCCTAATACTATAGTTCATATTAACTATATATTCTGTACCCAATAGCGTAGTCCTGCGTTTAATTTCTTTTTTGGTAAGTCAAATCTGTTACTAATATTTTTCTTCAATTCTAACAAGATAAAAAAATGCATTCCCTTCTTAGTACAATTCACTTGCAATTCGAGATTCCAGTAGTCACTTTTTCATATCTAATTTTAAGTTAACGTCATCTGTTGGATAAAATTAGCACATACAATGAAGTTTCATTTCACTGCGCATGCGTCGTCTTTTATTACTTATTATATAACACCTGCAGGGAGTCCAAAGACTCATCGAGGAAGGATACCTACTCTACAGCTCTCTCTCCACTAACTACACCAACGCCATCTACCACCCACCACCACCACTAGTATTTTCACAGACAATCACAATCATCCATGTCAGGATTCGAACCCGCAACCTTTTGGCTGGAGAGCGGATACGCTAACCACTCGACCAACCTGGCCGGCAAATTTATTATTATTGATATTTACTATCATGATTGCTAAGAGATTATGCAGCAGAACTAAATATTAAGCTAAATATAGAAAGAATGGGAATAGTCTGCTCGTTCAGTATGATTAGTACAGTCAAACTATTGTAACCTAAAATCTCTTGTCTGAAAGTTAAAATAATATAAGCTATCCACTCTGGGAAATACACACTTCATATTTGTCTCAAAGCACTGCTATCGTAAATCTATTGTCTATAGAAGAACTACGAATTTATAAAGAACATTGGTATAATCTAATTTATTAATCAACTTAAATCTAATTCCATTTGAGAAATATTGGCTTCCACGTATTATTACGGGGACAGACAATCCTCTTGTCATTCAGCCAGCACAAAATAACAACCACGAAATTGAACACTCCAGGATCTTATCTCGAAGTCCTCTGGTATCCAGTGCTAGTGCGACTTCCTTCATCTCATGTGTAGCTGCATGGATAGACGTGGAAACCCTGAATGGTTATCTGCTTATTCAGAAGAGTATCCAGCACACGTCTGCTTCAAATACATTCCCTCACAGTCCCTATAAGGGGCAATCATTGGATTAATTGTAGACTGTCTTGAGTAGAAGTTCCTTCGTCTACCTCAAAACGATCCACTGCTTTCACCCACATGCTCAATGACTGCTGTTTATGACATCATTCTCACTCTAACCATGTGGAAAGGCTTATGTGTTCGTCGCACGTGTTGATTGGATTTTACCGGTATAGATGCGGACACAGATTGATAAGAAAATAACTACTTATTAATTTACATGCTAATGTTTCGCTGGTATTATATCCATTATCTTCAGAGCACACAAACAAAGTTTGTTACAGTAGCGAGACAACCACAATCCGGTGTAACAGTGGGACTAGTATGAGTAATTGTAGCGTGCAACACAAAGACTAGTCCTAATTAGGCGCCATCAAAATTATAAAAAAAAATACTAATTTGGACTTAGGATGATTGTCTCCCAAATCTTTGGTAGATTTATACAGCCATACTTGTTGAGATTTGGAGTATGTTTCAAGGCTTCTGTTGATTCCAGGAAGAACCTCTCTGACTTGTAAAAGCTTCTACGCAATACTTTTGTTTTTTTCCAATTGATACTGTGTGCAGGGGTATCCAAAGCATGGTCTGCCAGACCCGACTTGCCATAGCGAAAGTGCCAAATATATTTTTTGTGTTCACTGAGGCGGATGTCCACAGTTCTGGCCCGATTACATGGCACTTCATAGACTCCTGGATGTGATAAAGGAGAGAATCTGTCCTTAGTGAACGGATGAGAGTTGCCAATTTCACATAAGATTTAAATACGGTGCGTAGTTGGTGTTTGTTAAATACCCTAGATATCTTTTCAGATGTGTCTTTAATTATGGAATGGTGATCGTTTTGTTGTAGTCTTCTGTGGTAGCTAGTGGAGGGGATTTTTGGGGAGCATTTAGTATTTTATCTATCTTATGGGAATTATAGCCATTGGTAAGGAAGGTGTGACGTAGGTGAGAAAGTTCAGCAGTGAGAGTAATGTCATTGGAACAGAGTGTTAGTATTTTTAAGATACCATATTGTTGAGAGGGGTGATGGTGTGATTGTTTGTGTAAATATCTCCCTGTATGTGTGGGTTTTCTATAAACCAAGAATGATAAGGAAAACCTAGAATGATAAGGAATTTTCTGGAAGACGTGTGATTAGTGTGTCCAGGAAGGGCAGGCAGTCACTGGCTTCTAGTTCCATTGTAAAGTGGATTTTAGAGTGCTGGCTATTTAGATGCATTCAATGTATTCAAAAATGTATTCAATATGTCTGGGCCATGTGGCCAAATAGCAAACACATCATCAACATAGCGTAGCCAGAGACTAAGTTTGAGAGTGGCTGTGTTGATAGCTAGCTTTTCCAGATATTCTGTGTAGAAGTTGGCTAAGGGGGGAGAAATGGGGGGATCCCACAGCTGTCCCATCTAATTATTTGTATATTTTCCCTTTCCATATAAAATAACATGCCTGTACTGTGAATTTAAATAGCTGAAATATATCAGGGGGGATTTGTGAATTTAATAAGTTTTGTTTGTGTGCTCTGAAGATGCTGGATATAATACCAGCGAAATATTAGCATTTAAGTTAATAAATAATTATTTTCTTATCAATCTGTGTTCGCATCTATACCGTTAAAATCCAATCAACATTCTCGCTATACTCCAGACAATATCGCATTAACCATCTACACAGAAAAATCGTTTACAAGGTCATCCCATACTCATCATATGCTCTCGAACTCTGGACATATTAGTCATTGTTTTAGCGGTGGATTCGATTTAATTATTTAGGCAACCAAGTGTAGATACTTGTAGATAAATTCAGGAAACGTGATCAAGAATAAATCGATATTCTCGCACTTTCAGAGCGTTGTTGCATTCTGTTTTAATGAGTTCTCTGCTCTTTCCAAGAAACAAGGACATGAAGTAAGCAAGTGCTCCTGTTATTTGATATGGCACACTACACTGTACAAGTTTATGATTTAGATGTATGGTAAACCAACACTGATCTCTTTTGAACTATTTGACCGAGACAAAGTACAAGGTAGGATTTCATTACTGCTGGATAGTTTAAGAGGCGAATGGTTTACAAACAACTACACGATACCAATTCTTTTTGTACATTTTTTATCACATTGCTAGCCAATTATTCACAGCAATAGTCGTCAGATGTCGGAATGTTTCTTGCTATTATTGCTCTCTTGTGCAAGTATAATTTTCTATAGAAACGCACTAGTTAGACATCTCCCAGATGTTTCTCAACTCGTCACTCTTCCTGTATTTATACCTCTACCAGAAGAATATCGGGGTTAATTATTCATGTTTCCTTGTACTGTGCATCCTGAAAACATCGCACAATAGTTGCTATTTTAGTCCAACGTAACATTTTAGAAAAATAAATGAAAAGGTCTCCTCATACTTTTATCTAAAACAAAGGGTATGGAAAATACACATGCGTGTTTATTCTTTTATTCAAAATATTAGCTTGCTGGAGTTGTTCAAGAATATGCTTCACTACTCGAGATCCAATTTTAATTTAAATACGTTGTTATATTAAAAGAAACCAATTACTAACTACAGTCTTGATTTTTACTTTTCGTGGCATGCCCTGCCTTCTAATCCAATATAAGTGCTAAGTAAAAGTCCTATTCCCTTAGTAACGTCTTTAGCCACTACAAATCAGGAAATACAATAAACGTCTTCAAACTGGAACTGCTACGCCTGGTGACTCTTTTGTCATCGCCAATAGCAACACGAAGCGTGTGCGCACGTGTGCGCGAGCTTAATTCCGGTATTCGTTGGTGTTTTATTAACTTCGCTCTTAATTGAGACTCATTCCATGGGTTGTCCAATAATTGATTCATGTATTTCCATTAACTTCTTCACCTTAATTCCTCCCCATTTTCTCATTCCCTCCTCTCCCCCCGATACACATCCCGGAGTGTCGGTAATCCCACCCGTCACTACCTACATCCAGCCAATATGGGTCAGACGGACACCACATCGGTATTGATTTTTTGGTTAACCACACAGTGACAGTCCCACGGTTTCTAACTCGACGCACACTGCTTTTGCTTTCACCCTTTCGATTGTGATTTATTCCAGAAAAAGTCGAACCACGATTTTGTGAAAATATTCAAGTTTGTACTACACTAGATGATTTATCATTTTAAGGAAAAAACTGGTTTATTTTTCACTTACATATTGCGTTCATGTTCTGATACAGCTGGAGTCATAAAATTCCTCCAATGTTTTCAGATTATGATGTAAATATTTTCTTCTATATTTAAATAATAATCGCTATAGAATAAGTAAACTCTTCACTATGCTAATTATATAAACTGAAATAAACTATTGAAATATGCCCAGAGCCTTATCAATAGATATTTATGACAACAAAAAGTCCTGGAATGATCGATTTCGAAATTCCAATAATACACCTGTTCTTGTTAACTACGGTGTAGTTAACAAGAACCGTACTGTCTACGTGTTGTCTAGACAAACATATTTATAAAATGGGATAATCAAAAGGGTAGCAAGAAGTAGTTTACTGTTCGTAAATGGCACAGAGAAGATGAATACAGATTTAAAATATGTACTTTTATCTTAATTTTATTTCTTTGAAAATAAGCTTCGGTTTGAGAGTAAGCCGATAGGTGGATTACATTCATTTTTTCAGCTTGTTTCCACTAGACATATCTCATCTAACATTTATAAATCATAAATTATGTGAGTATGCATGAATATGTTTCTCATTTAAAAATAGGGTTCATTACGATCATCATGGTCAATATTATTCAACACCATCTTCCATATACTAAACAACCTTTGGGTTCCTCTATGGAAATGGAGGGCGATACGTGTTCTATAGCAAATAATTTTCTACGTAATAAATTTTTAATTTTTATGTTCACTTAAAAAATATTTTTGCACATGTGGGACACATAGATGTTTTGCAGTCATCCAATTATCTGAAATGGCTTATGATACTCATTCCGAATGAAGCTTTACGGTGTGTTCTGATTGAAGGTCATTCCCATACTGGACAGGTCATATAGTCGGGTGCGACTTGAATTATTATGTATGTTGTTTGTTTCTTTACCGTCCATTTTGGCGTGTTGTTTCAAAACAATAGTGAGATATTATTATAGAATTAACCCTTCCAAAAAGAGAAGGGATAATTAAATATTAATAAAAGGTAGAGGTAACTGAAAAAATGGTTACTAATGCATCGGTTCTATCTTTTATTTTCAAAATCTTATTCTACAAAAACTTACTAAATAAAATGTAAAAATAGTAGTAAAAATACTTTTAATTTGCATTTGAAAATCAGTGAGATGGCGCTCTACTGACACTTTGTAACTTTTCTTCTGTTACGAACTGTCAATACAGCGCCATCTCACTGATTTCCAAATGGTTTCTTGATTTTTTCTGAAATTTGAGAAATGAATCTTAAAAAATCATTTAGTTTAAAACCCTAGAAATACTGGATAGTTCTGCTAGTGTAGAATTTATTTAATTCAAAAAAAAATCATAGTCATGCAACATTAGTGCACGATATCCTTTTCAAAGATTGTCAAATAACAATTTTAAAACTGCAGTCTAATTTTTTTTCTTTTTTCTGTAAACAAATGGCGGTGTCTTTGACTATAAAAAGTTCGTATTATAAACAACGGCCATGGAAGTCTGCTAGATTATGTGAATATTCTATTAAACAAGTACCATCATAGCTTGCGGTTGTCTTAATAAGATAGGAACTGTGGATGATTGACGTACATTTGCAATTAAGTTTTTTTCCTGCCTACAGTCCACCAGTGCTTGGAGCTAAATGCTTTTTTTTCTGAAAGAAACAAGAATTTAGTAATGAAGATTCCAATTAACTACGGCTGTGAGTTGCAGATAAACATGGTATTCGATGACAAAAAATGAGATAGAAAATCGGTACATACAATACTTTTTTGTCAATTATAAGCCAACTTTAAATATAGAGATCGCTGCTGTCGTACTGCAGTAGAGAAAATACATAATTAAAATAGCATATCCTGATGGTTTTGCAGACCTATTAATTGGCGCATGTTACCAGTTCACTACTTGAAAGTATAGGGGTGGTAGACGGTTCTGTTGATGTTACTTCAAGTAACAAATGTTTCTTAAATGACAAGAAATCAATGAAAAAACAAAACAGAGGATAATTTCTAACTATCCGCTCGGTGATGTTGAACTTTAATTATAAAGACTCGAAAATGTCAAAGGGTGAACATTTTTAGATTGTTTCTCCGAGTCCTAATGCAGGTTAAAATTCACTTTGTTTTCTGAAGGAGATTTTGGGATACCAGAGAGCCGCGTGTTTAGAAATAACAAGCTCCGAGAGATGGGTTATTATTCAGGGGAAAAAAAATCTAGTGAGTGACGCAAGCTGGTATGATGACGACACTATATACGTCATCAGGTTACTTAAAGTGCTTCGCTCTACGATTAGAGTAGCCTCACAATGAAAAGTATGAAGACGTCTTAACGTAGCGCTGTCAATTAAAGAGGAAAAAATATTCTAATTATGAAAGTCCCTTTAATGTTTATCATGTCCCCCTTTCTACTTTCCCATACACTTCTCGATTGTGTGAGAATGCATACAGAAAATGCATTTCAATCAGGTTTTATTGAATTCTCTCTCTCTCTCTCTCTCTCTCTCTCTCTCTCTCTCTCTCTCTCTCTGTGTGTGTGCAGTTGCAAATGAACAAATAGATTGCCGCCTGAAATAATTAGGCTTTTTATATTTTTAGTCCGATGTTTGTCGGGTAGTGCTTTGCGATTACGTAAACACTAGGTAGATAATTAATGTCTGGGCGTTATAATAAAAGGAGAATCCTATGGATCCACTTTTCCAGGACATGCTGTACGTCTTCATTTCCTGTTTATAAATCATGAAGCTTGTACAGAGGTTAAGGATGACCACACCTTTCATTAGCAAGTCATTTCAGGAGATACGCCTAAATACATTAGCAGGCGTTTCTCTTCAGTATACTCGAAAAAACAAAGCGATATCCATTGGGTTGAAAACAAGTAGGTTCAAATCCCGTACTAGTGTGACGGAATATTTTTATAAGATTTTTTCTCTTCCGAAACTGCCATGAACACACTACACCATCTACCGCTTACTAATAATGTTTTTGTTTGTTAATGTTAACTGTGTGTGTTCTCTGACCTTCTGGTCTGTTTTGTGGAATAAAAATCCAAGTTTCCGGGAGGGAAGTTTCCCATTACTCTTCCCAGTGCAGTACGGAGAAACTTACTTGTTTCTTTTACTCCCGGAAAACAGACAAACCCCTCTTAGGTTTCTATAAAACATTTGTATTAGGAAGAAAAACTAATTTCTCGTGGAAGTATTCCACAGCCGTCCGATGAATATATGTAAACGATATAAGACGCTGCACACAAAACCAAGGTCAAAACAGCATGCTGGTTATAATAATCTAAGTTCGTGGCAATCTTGACACCTATAGGACATAGGTCACAGAGTTGGCATTATGGCTTTAGTTACGTCTCCGGAGGGCGCTTCACTAAAAGGCCACAAGTGACGTGCGTGTGTGCTGACTGAAGTCAATTATATTTCCAGTCTTTATAAAAGTAGCCATTAAGTCCTTTCTCCCATTGAGGTCACAGACCGACGACCCACTTAAACACACCGAAACATTAGCGGAAACTTGTGGAGCAAATATCTTAAAACTGTTCACCGCAGCAGATGTCTGGTAATGCAAATCTATCAGGCAACAAATGTGGGTCTGTCGCGTTCACAGCAAATGCCGTCCATTTTCTTTATCGACCCGTTTATGAGTATAATAGAAACTCTGGAGGAGGTGGAGGTTGTTGCCATGACAATGCATGTATCGCTCCAACTAACCCGATGCCTGCGTCTCCTACAGAATTTTGGTAGCGACCTGTTGTCTTCTGGTCTTGTTAGCAACGGACAACAGAGGTGGACGCTATTACTTGTTTCGCATCAGAAAACCCTGAGCCGTAACATCAATATACGGTAGATAGACATCAATCAACCTTTTTTCTCTTTAGTAAGAGCATCTCGCCTCTTGCACAACACTAGAAGGATTAGCGTCGGGTCAATGACTTGCACTAAGATATATAGCATCTCTTTGGAGAAGCATTATTTAGATATAGCAATGCAGCGGAAGTAATGGGATATCCTATTTAATTTTTACCAAGATAAATAAACCTCTGCAAGATACGTTAAAGCAATACATGTTGTACCATGGTCTGATTGAATACATTCAAAAACTATTTTATTTCATAATTGTTAAGTAAGCTGCTCTTTTAGTAATGATTATATGATGCTATTACAAATACAACGTAATATAGGATAGGTATGTGCCATTGTAATGGTTGAAGGAACTGAATGAAACTGTAAATAGTTCAAGAAAGGTAACCAGTCAAATATTATTGCTTCTGTAGAAAAATATTACTTCAATCAGATATTGAAGTGATTTGGACCAGTTTTGATATAATGAACTGTATTTGTCTTTTTCAGGTTTCTCCAAGGAACCACATATTTAGAGCCAATATTTATACAGAAGAAATGGAAGATCTTTTCCCGGCATCTATCGCATCTCTGCCCTTTTAAAAGAGTTACCTCTTAACCGTAACGGAGCGTGTGTGATAGACACAATGTCTGTTGTTTCTCCGACATGCATGTTTCACAGCTCTCTTCCAGACAAGCACATTCAGGGAGTGACCACAATATCTTCCGGAGTAGAAGACATCGCGAGGAACAGCGTCCAACCAGATTGCGAAAAGCATTTAAGTGTCATTCAAACCATGTGTGAAAAGCGTCGAGGAGTGCATCGTCGCACCACCAGCGATAAAATGATGACTCGTTCGGTGAGCGGAAGTAGCGAAAAGAGTCTGATGGCCACCAAGAACACCGAAGGTTTCTCGGCGAGTCAAGAGAGTTGTAACAAGTCCGTGAAATCGGGTAAGTCGCAAGGTTGGAGGACGTCCAAGTTCTTCGGTAGGACCGTGTCTTCGGGTGAACTCCTCCGAGGTCTAAAGAAACTCTCTTTGTCTTCGAGCGGAGAAGACAGCGACGGCAAAGGTGGAAATAGCAGCGGTAGCGATGGAAAGTCGTTGAAAAACAGACTGTCGTCGTTGAGAAAGCGTTCGTCGTGTAGCAGCGAAGAGGTGTCGGTGGACGGAGGAGGCGACAATGCGTGCACTAAACCCGACTCTAAGGGATCTCCTTCGACGACGGACTGCGCTATTACGTCGAAAACCAGTCAAGACGATGGAATCGTGTGTAAAAAAGAAGACTTGCTGAACATTTTATCTTCGGCATCCAAAAGAAAATCTTCACCGTCTTCGAGACGCATCCCCTTGAGGCAAACAAGGTCGGCGTCGTTCGAACCAACTAACGATAGCAAAACCAAACGCGAGCCTGTAAGGAGGACGGGGAGTGAAGAAACGAGACCGAGAAACCCGAGCCCTTTCGACAGCGAAGACGATCTTCCCAAAGACAATACGGAAGAGTTCGTAGAAGAAGAGAAGAAAAAAGTGGTCGAGAAGGTAGAATCGGTTTCGCAGCCCACAGAGGAAGATCCCCCTGAGGAATCGGTGTGCACAGTGAAGTGGGATGACTCAGAACTGATAGACGCCGAACTGATCGGTGACGCGATCGAATCTTTTCTCAAAGTATCCATGACAGGCTCTGAAAAGAGGGTGTCTTTCCGAAAGAGCTGATACAGCGAACGGACGAAGTGATTTTGTGTAAAAGCTCTTTCTTTGCATAAGCTTGCCTCGCTTCTGCGTGCCTAGTAGATGCACTGAAGTCCAATCCGGTGCAAAGAATTTCCACGTGATATCGTCCAACTACTGGAAGACACTGTAGGTGGCCACTTTGTTGACAGCTTTGCATTTTCTTTTGTGTGTAGAGATCTGTAGTGGTTGCAATTCGACTCATTGTCAACATGCTGCCTCTGTTATAAGAAGAGAGTTCGTTGTTCTCTATAGTCAGGAGTCTTTCATGAATTTAAATACACTTTCCCAAGGGCGACACGTGTGCACACACACACACACACACACACACACACGCAGCGATACAAAGGATCTACTCACGCTAATTCAATAGAAATTAACTCAAAAACTATTACAGAAACTTTAATTCACATACATGATGCATGTGACGTAATTTCACATGCATCATGTATACATTAATATATACGAGTATGAACAGGATGCATGAATTAACACATGCATCCTGTTCATTTATCATTGAACGAAAGTCTTTTGACTTTCGGTGGATAACGAAGCTATTGTGAACCTGAATCAAAGAACCCCGCATATATTAGAAACATCCAAAACAGACAGTAAAACATAATGTTACTGACATCAACTAAATGCTTTATTTTGCATATTTGCTCAATAGGCGGAGGTAACATATAAATTGAAATGGCGGCATTGGTATCTAACGACACAGTAAGTGTAGGTCATGATAACCATCATCATAGCGCAACTAAACACCGATATTTCCGTATATTAGTGAAGAGAGACTGCATTAGTCACTTGACTGAAGAGGCTTACACCCCTGCTGACTACAAGATCAACAGTTGTTCCACTAATACTTAAGTGACTTTCAAGCGATATGTCAGCGAACATAACAGGAATGTTACCATGTATCTACATTTCATAATTTGTCTAAAAACAAATTGTGAAATGGAGGTACAAGGTAACACTGCAGACACTCTTGACTGCTGCCATCCGTATAGATTCAATCTCCTTATGGAATCGAATAAAATAAACACACTCACCCATAATTCGGATAAAGGTATACCGATGGCCAATTTGGTCCAATAGAGAGTTTAAAACTTGACTCTAATAGAGCATGGACTCCTTGTTCCGTGTGCAACTTAACCTTACTTATTGCAGGTCTGAAGTATACCGTTTCAGATTTAGGCTCCTGGATTATGTAATTCCTAAATGCCATCCCTACTAACATGCACTGTAGGTGATCAACGTTTGACACTGAACATAGTATTTTATATTACTTACAGGAAACACATCAGAAAATTATATTGTTATGGGTGGGATACGCCCCGGAACTACCTGGCATCTTAGAAGCCTGTTGCGATGAAATCCCACCATCCATCAAATACTCATTATAGGATCATAAAAGTTGTTCATCAGAAGCAAATTTAAATTTTATGAATGTCTCAAAATCGCACACCCGCATATTTATATAAATACATTGATGTCATTGATATGAATATGTTATTTTGTCATCTCTTCTTTTTATATTTCTTCCACTGCCGACGGATTAGAAAACTTCATTGTAGACCATATAAAACAGGTAAAACATCATGGTGGAAACACGCGCATGCCATTAGTTCAACAGGAACCAATGGCATGCGCGAATCGTATGATATGCAACGGAAGATGGACCAACGACATGAAACACTTGTTGGAAGTGCTGAGAATGACTGACTCTTGTCAACGAGTCTTCCTTGAGAGGAATCCTCATTAACAGGACTGCAAACAGTGCTGAAGACAGCAGTGAAATTGTGATTAAATCCATGAAGTAAGATACATTATAACCAAAGATGAAGAAACCCCTTCATTTGTATATAGAAATGTTCTTCACATTAACATACGGAAGTGTTCATGACAATGGTTCTAATCGAGTCGGTTCTGCCTGGAACATCGAGGTGCTTGCTCATGGGTGGTCACAGAGCATCAGGATCATCCCGTGATTGTCATACCAATCGTATTGTCTCTTAAACCTCGTCTCCAAAATGAAACAAACTCACACGATATCCATCTGTTACAGCGAAAACTAATAACCGTTAAGGAAACAGATTCAATATCACTGTTGAACTTGTTGAGAAGTTTTGAATCTGTTTCCTTTTTAACGCTTATTAGTTCGTTGTAACAGATGGATATCATGTGATTAGCGGAAACAATATCAACAAGAATAAGATAACAAAAACTATAGCATAAAATGAAATTGGAGCAATTTTAAATGCTTTCGTCATTAGCTCGACTGGTTGACGGAGTTAAGATGGCTTACGCCTTCCTTGGTAGTGGTTTCGAAAAAGGTCTGATTTTGTGGAAATGTGGAAGCCCAAATAAAAATATGAAATTTTTACGATGACATCTTTGATAAGTGGCTATAAATCATTTAGTTCCATTCTGATATTTTCTTTCAATTATCTAGATATCATTTTGAAAACGAAGGGAACCCGATTTTTTTTTTATGTGTCAGTGTATTTATTATTGCTATTATTGTACGGGCACCTCCATGGAGTGCGAAGACTCATCGAGGAGATCCAAACTGTCCACACAATACCTCTCATTGAACCAATTTCATTCATTCATAATTCTCCCAGAGAAAACCCTAGTCCACCTCCACTAACCACATTCTTACTCAACTTCCAGGAAAGAACTCTTGCTCTGTCCTCTAGCCCTTGCTGAAACATTTCCCCTGCTCAATCGTATAAAACCCTTTAAGAAACTTAAATGTGTATCATATTCCCTCTTTTTCGCCTATCCACCAACTTCTGCAATCGATATATCCCCAATTTATCCTCAATCATTTGCTGCTGAATTTCTTCACCACTTCTTCATCCCCAAGAAAACCAGGGGGACCAGACTTGAGCACAGTTATCCAGATATGGACGTATGAAGGCCATATAAAAAGGAATGACACAACTTCCTTAGCTCTACTTGTTAATGTGTTCTTCAATAGTCAACTAATCTTATGGACTACCTTAGCAATATGTCCTCTTAAACTTTAACTCTCCACCACCACTCTTAAATCTCTGGCTTCATCTGTTTCCTGGAGTACAATGTGATAATCGGCTTGTAATACCAAAGTGCATAACTTTACATTTCTCGATATTAAACTGACACCCGTTAACTTTTGCCCATACTGACAGCCTATTTAAATCTTCCTGCAAGCTCTTCACGTCGCCCTGATTAACTATTACTATACCTAATTTCGCATCATCAGCAAACAACTGAATATTTCTTTTCAGGCTATCTCCTATATAATTAATGACAAATTAAACAGCAATGTCCCAGCACTGAACCTCGTGGCATACCACTAGTCACCAGTTTTCGGCTCTATTCTGTCCCCCTCCATATACCACTTTTTGATATTTGTCCAGCAGCCACCCTCTTATCCACTTAACCTGTGTCATATCCATCCCCATTTGTTCTAATTGGCATACCAGAGTTCTATATGGTATTCTGTCAAATGCCTTTGCAAAATTAGGCAAAATCATCTTGTAGCCATTTCCTTTATCCAACTCAGCTGTTACTCTATTATAAAAAGTTGGTAAATTACTAAGGCATGGCGGACTCTTCACAGAGCTATGTTGTCCCTGATAAATATGATACAGTATCATATTTTTATGTATCCATTCTTGAATTCTTTTTTAATTTTTCCAGTACTTTGACCACTTTCTGAGATAATGATTGATCAACAGTTTGCTTCTGGAAACTCCCTTATACAAACGAATTCTTTTGCCTTCTGTTCACTGTCTTGGAAATCTGCCAGGACTGAGAAGAGCAGAGTTAGAGACACTGCCAATTCCCTTGCACATTCCCACAAAACGCGAGCTAATATATACTATCTAATTCCACAACTGTACCTCCTCATTCGTCACCTTCAATTCAACCACCTGTTACCACATTAGTGTGTCACCTACCTAGGATGATATAGTTTTGCAAGTGGTCACTCAGTAACCTGACTATTTTATCCACTTCTGTCTCCTTGTAATCATTATCACTGATTAAGGTTAATCTTCCATGGTCATTCTTCCTCTTACTTACCACATAACGAAAGAACTTTTTTAGAATTTCCGTTGGCGTGCTCAATTAGTTTCTTTTCATAATCAAATTTTGCATTCCTTACCATGCTAGTCACCTTTCTTGCCTGACTGTTGTTCTGTTCGTGAGATTGCTGCTCTCTCCTTCACAGCACTTTCTTTTCTGCAAATCTTACATGCATCCTTCTGCCCACAACCTACATATTGATTCGTTGACTATCAACGCCCTCGTCCTCAATTCGCTTCTATCACAACGTGGCAGAAGACTTCCATCTTTTCATTCTCGCTCTTTATTTTGCATCGTCCGACAATTCCTTCACGTCCTCCCTCATAGAATACTTCTCAGATCATTAGTACCAACCAAGACAATTAGTTCTTTTGATTTACCTTTCTTCATTCAGAGGGCATATCGTTTATTAATTTTTGCAGTAGGGAAACATTCACTGCATCCACTGTCATGGACATTTTTAGTATCATGAGTAGTGTGGTGTGTGAGAATTAATTGCAAATGGTAGATTAAAACATGAATGAATGAATGCTTAAAAAAGTAACGTTTATATAAAACGTTGGAGCGTCTTATTAGGGAAATTCCAATAATTTAATCCGTAATTCGAATTGCATTTTAAATTCAGTTCACTCCATTTGATTTTTGGGAGCGAGAAACAGAAAATTGCATTTCGATAAGTGATAAAATAATATGGTCATTCAGAGTTTTATTACTCCTGTCTGGTTGCAAAATCAGAGAAGATAATTTAATTAAATAGACAATTAATTAATATTAATATAACTGATATGAAAAGGAATATAAAACACGAAATCTGTCACGTAAAATCCAGTAAGAATTGTGAAGGGTGCAGAAATAGAGGCAAGTATGAACATGAGTGTCTGACTCAAACAGCAGGTTGAGACAGTATTTGTGTGTAATTTCGCATCGCCCGTCTCCCTCCACTTCAAACCAAGAAAATG
The DNA here is from genome assembly GCF_054136105.1 of Typopeltis vanoorti. Classification (NCBI taxonomy): domain Eukaryota; kingdom Metazoa; phylum Arthropoda; class Arachnida; order Uropygi; family Thelyphonidae; genus Typopeltis; species Typopeltis vanoorti. The sequence goes on along the minus strand of NC_143567.1, from coordinate 22,716,359 downwards.
AAGACAAGCTACTTAAAGTAAGATTTCTAAAAGTAAAAAAATTGACCACCCTGTGTCCCACTTGAAAAGTATGTCGCTGTCCGCCACTGTTCTGCTTCAGCGAGCTTTGAAGTCGTCGCAATTTGGCCATTAAAAATTATTTCATCACGGTTCCAAGAAAGAAACGTCTAACCTTTATCCCTTTCTTCAATGCACACAAAGTAACGTCCACCGATGTCCATTGTCCTCTCCCTAACCTCCATATAACGAAACGTTTCACCAATTTATAAACCTATAATACCATTTCGGAAGCATATAGTTCACTATCAATCATGTGACATTTTTGTCTTCTACAGACCTGATAAACTTTCTGTTTATCAGGTCTGTAGACGACATTTTCTCAATTTGTGTACATAATCTGCATTCTAAACTCCCGATATCTTTGTTAATCTTCTTTCAGCCATTTCCAGTGCGTCGTTATACCCTCGATCTCAGAAACCTCAATGTCTTATGACATAATCTCACCAATATAATTGATATCTTCTGACACCAAAGTGCATAATTTTACATTCACTAATATTGAATCGATAGCCATTATCATTTGCAAATCATTCCAGATAATTCAAATCATTTCGTAAGCGTTGCATTTCAGTAGATCTATAATTTCTGATGATGCAAAGATAATCAGTGCAAACAGTTGAAAATCTGTCGAGTTCCATTGCAATATAATTAATACATAGATTGTACAACAATGGTCTAAGGACTGATCCTTGGGAATCACCATTGGTCACCTTTAATCTGATAGATTCACCAAGACACACAGTATACCTATTTGTCAGCCACTTACTTATCCGATCCCATATTCTTCCCAGTTTTTGCAATAGCTTTTCATGTGACATTCTATCAATTACAGATACATTTGTAAAGTTCCGACAGTATCATAGTGTATTCATTCCTTTTTTGCAACTCTGCCGCAACATTATAAAATATATGCAAGTTGCTAAAATATAATCTCCCTTCAGGAAAACCATTCTGTTCTTTGCAAAGTTTAGCTTGCTGTCAATCTATTTCTGTATGCGAGTTCTTAAAACTTCACTAAAATCTTCGCCACCGCACTGATAAGTCGGTAGACAGACATATCCCTTTTTGCACCGCCCTTGTACAAAGGACATATCACACATTCTTTCCATTTTTGTTAGATCTTTCCTGAGCTGAAACTCAAGTCATAGAAACATGACAAGAGCCAATTTGTGCTGAATCTTGCTTCCATCAGACGTGCTGATATTTCATATGATATTCTGAAAATACTTGATGCAATAAAAAGATTGCGCTTTTCTTCATTTCCAAAAAGTTGCCTGGGATGAAGAAAAGAACAAAATGGAACCATTTTTTCTTTATAGCCATTTATCTAAGATATCTCTCGTAAACGTTTCAAATTTTTATTTGGCTCCCTACATAACACACATTTATATATATATGAAACCAGCCGGCTTTAAATGCTTAAAAAAAGAATCAGTTTCCCCACCCTCCAGATCGTTTCGCTTGGAATGATCCAATTATCCACACGTGCGTCCATTTTTCTCTTGAGTGAGTGAAACTTATGAATAATATCAAGAATAACCGCGATTTGGAAATTTTTTACATTAAGGGGTTTTGCTTCTCTCATTCATTCATCCCAGTCACACCTATCCTATTCTGGACTAATCACTATTTTAAAAGATTGCCGGTTTCAGCAGAGGGTGCTGAAACCGGCATTCTTTAAACAGAGGGTGAATGTGCATCTACTGCTACAAAGAATCCCATGCAATACGCCATGCATTGTCTAAAAATTTTAGTTGCTCGCAGAATAGTTTCTACACCCACTGTCCAAAAAGAAACCTAACTTTTAGAAAATAGAAGAAACTAGTGGCGCCACCTGTTGTATCGTTTTGTTGGCGAAAGCGGTAACTTTCATCAGTGTTGTTACAACTGTTTATGACATATGTTTCATTAGAAGCCGAGGTATAGTGCCAAGAGTGACAGTGTATTTTGACGAACGGTCGGAAAATGAGTTTCAAACAGAGAGCTGCAATTGACTTTTGTGTTAAACTTGATAAACGTTTTACCAAAACGCATCAAATGCTTCAAAAAGCATACGGTGATGAATGCTTATCCTATACTCAAGTTTACGAGTGGTTTAAGCGATTTCGAAGTGGTCGTGAGACGCTTGAGGACGACGAAAAGCCGGGCCGTCCAAAAAATGGACTGAACGAAGTTAACATCCAAAACGCGCGCGATTTCATCATAGAAATCCCGAAATCGTCCGTGAGATTGATTGAAGATGAATTAGGGATTCCAAAATCAACTGTGCACAACATTTTGACCGAGAGTTTGGGCATTCCTGAATTGAATTCGCGATTTGTCCACACAAGTTGACCGACAACCAAAAAATATATCGAATTGAACACTGCAAGGATCTGATTAAAACCGCTCGTAAAGACTCAAACTTCCTTGAAACGATCGTTACTGGTGACGAAACGTGATGTTTTGAGTATGAGCCCGAAACAAAGCGTGCTGAGTGGAGACCACCAGATGAGGAGCATCCAAAAAAAGTCGCTTGGAGAAGTCAAAAGTAAAGAAAATGCTGATTTATTTCTACGATTCCAAGGGCATTATCCACAAAGAATTCATTCTGCCTGGCCGAACGGTCAATGGTGAGTTTTTTCTCGAAGTTTTGAAGCGATTGATAGCGAGAATTCGTCGCGTACGGCATGAATATCGTGATGCAGGCAACTGATCACTTTTGCACGATAATGCGCCATCTCATCGTTCGAACATTTGAGACAGTTTCTGAGCAAGAACCAAATTTGTGTGTTGGATTACTCACCGTATTCACCTGATTTAGCACCATGTGATTTCTTTCTCTTCCCCCGACTTCATTTGCTGATGAAAGGAAAGCGATACAACACCACTGAAAACGTTCTAGCAGTAGTAACCACGACCCTCAACAGTATCCCAAAAACCGATATAAAAAACTGGGCCGACCGCTGTATCGGAGCTGAGGGAGAGTATATTGATTGAAATAAATGATTCGAATAATTATAATTGGCCTGTGTTTTATTTTCTATCAAAAGTTCGGTTTCTTTTTGGACAGAGGGTGTAGATTCAAGTAGTCTCGTATCTAGAAACTCAAATCAGTAATCTCAAAATGCTTTAGCCTCATAAGCCAGTCTCTACTATTAACAATGTGCCTGCGTAGCTAAAATTAAGCAGGCAATGAGACATGCGCACTCGGTTGCATGCACAGTACTTACATAATCGTCTGTGACGTTAGGAATCTCATGCGATTTTTTTTTCAACTGAAGGTAAGCCAGTCGATATCAGGAGGTTGAAGATATTCCTCTATGAAACTGCGAGTTTTAATTCTGCAAAAGACTCGCTTCACAGAGATAATATATTTCAGTTTTAGTCCTGAGTGATACATAACATTATACCTATTTATATTAGAAATTTGAAAAAAAAATTTTCATGTTCTATAAGTTACCATTCAAAATTCAGTTGATCTATAAAGAAAAGATCTATACTTAATACTCCGATATGTTTAATGCCATCGTTTTCTTTACACTTTACATTTCTTAAGGGTAGTGTGATGATTACTACCCTTACATCACACTTTTACATTTCAAATCTTCTAAGATAGGCAAAAAGTTTTTCTATATGTTCTGTGTACACATTAGTTTGTCATGACCAGCTTTTCTATTTGCATTTTGTCATACGATTTTTCTAAACGTATGAAATATGAATAAGCATTTGGTAATATCATAGAGTTAATCACAGAACTATCATGATGAGGAGATCGCTCTTCCTGCAAATGTTCTAACTTCAGTATTTCCTTTGTTGCTAATGAACTACGCCATAACTGGTAAAATAACTGTTTTATACTCGGATTTCCTATAGGAAGGATGGAATATATATACACTGCTTAGAAAGAAGTCAACGTACACCGCCATAGGCAAGGGGCAACGAGACATATAGCCAGTCACGTGTTTGTTGCAGGTATAAATTTATGTAGCCATGACTACATCGTGTCATAAACCCAGTCACGTGTTTGTAGCAAGTATAAGTTGGAGGAATATGATGCTCCCAATGAAATGATACCAGACTGAGACGGAAGCGCAGGGAATCACACGAAGGATAATATGCAAAATATCCATTCATTTGCCGAATGTTGAATGTAGGGTTCCGTGCATCGACTTGAACACGATTCCGCACAAAAACATTCAGAGCGAGGCTCATAAGATGAGTTTCCATGGTGGGACCGCAATACGCAAGCCCCACATTACCCGAACCAACATGCAGCGTCATCTTCAATGATGCAAAGAGCAGGGGAAAGCTGTTATGGAGCGACGAATCACGCTACCCCCTCTACCGAACAGATGGACGGATGTGGCAGATTCCGGGAAGTATCCTAACATTTGAACTCCGAGAGGTACATGAACATTCTGGACAATGCAATGGTCCTGCTTTGTATCGTTTCCACGAAACTAACCAGTGTATCTTTCAGCAAGACAATGCACAGTGTCAGAAGGCTGCTTGCAACTGTGTGGTTTGTTGACATAAACGTCACCACACTTGACTGGCCTCCACAGAGCTGATCTCAACCCTATTAAACATCTGTGGAATGATCTGGATGGTCGGAAGACGTCAAGAGACGTCCGACCCACAATAATCCAGGACCTCATTACATGCTTGTAGGAAGAATGGTCCAAAATTTCCATTGATCGCTATTGTGCGGTTGTAGAAAGTATGTTCCGGATGATTACTACATTCATCACAGCGAAAGGAGGTCCTGTATCTTATTAAGGTGGGTGTCATGGCTGTTTTGTTCCTCACACTAGAGTATCCTTTGACTTCTTTCTAAACATTATACACTGTCTACCAATAATCGTCCGGACACTTTAGCAATTTACAACCTATACTAGCAGGCGAAACCTAATATCGGGAATGTCCACCTTTGGTTTTGATCATCAACTACACTCTTTGATGGAGACATTCCACCAATGTGCGCCAGACATCAGGTGGAGTTTGTTTCCATTCCTCCATCAAAACAGCACCGAGTTCAGCGACAGATCGAGGACGTGCTGCTCTGGACCTCAATCGCCATTCCAATTCATCGCACAAGTGTTCGATGGGGTTGAAGTCAAGAATTATACCCAGGCCAGGGCAGTCGTTTAACACTCATCTCTTCAAATCATTCCATAACAGCTGCAGCTTTGTGGCATGAGGCATTGTCTTGATAGTAACATGGGTCGTTCCATAAAATCTCCATAGTGTAGGCATCACCTGATTATCCAGAATATCAAATTACTGAGCTGCCTTCATGGAACCACGGACAACGACCAGTTGTCCCACTTCAAACCAACCGAATGCACCCCGGATCCTTACTCCTCCACCAAACTTTACTGTGGGTACAACTCACTGTGGTAACAAGCATTCACCAGGCTGCCTCCATACTCAACCATCAGACTGAAAACAGGTGAACTGTGATTCATCCCTCCAGAGTACCGTTTTCCACTGGTCAATTGTTTACTTCATACGCTCTTTGTACCATGCCAGAAGAGCTGCCTTGTTCGTTGTTGTAATGTTCGGCTCTTCCGTTTAAACCCAGTAAATGGAGTTCTTTTCGTACATTATTAGTGCTCATCATTATTAGCGCTCAGAGCGGCAGTAACACTAGCGGTGTTACTGCCGCTCTGGAACTCATCACGGATGGTCTGTGTCGATTGTAGCCGGTTTTTGCATGCCACCCGTTTTAACACCCTCCTGTCCCTGTCAGTCATTTTTAGCGTCCGCCCTGCTGTGTTTTCCTACACTAGTGATGTCGGAACGTCTCCGTTTGTTGATCACATCGCCAATCGTTGATTTTGGATGCTCCAGTTGAGTGGTAATGGAGCTTATGGACATGCCATCAATGTGACAATCCACGAAAACACCTCTCTCGAAATCACCGAGTTTATGACGTGTTGCCATATCACCTGTATTCAACTGCTACAGTGATATATTACATCCTACTATCAACTATCGGGAACACCGTACAACAAATTTGAATCCATATTAAAAATCAAATCTGAAAAAAAATGAAAGAAAATTGTAGCAATGAAACAACAGATATTAGGAAGCTCAGCAGGAATTTGCCAATCTCTTCTCGCCTGCAAGAGAAACAGTTATAGGAAACATGTGAGAAATTTTCTCGGTAACTAACGAGTCCTTCCAGGACTTATGATCTTTTCCAAAAGACAGAACTTACGAATTTTCAAAATTTTTATATTTTTTGAGTTAAGGAAAGGATGCTAGAGTTCAACATATCTTTTATCCTCGAGTATTTACAAATGATGAAATCATTAGCTTTTTTACGTTAGTGTAGAAATTTATAATATAAATTACCAATACTGAGACATTAAAAAGGTTCAGATCTTTTTCCCCTCCTAAGAGAGTAAAAAAAAAAAATCCTGAGTTGGACTGCTGACTCTCCATTTCACTTAGTGCAATAACCTCTTACAGTAAAAATGTTTCTGTGACCACGTAGAATAAGATAAAAGATGTTACTTCAACGTTTATTTAAGTGCAAAGAGGAAGGCCTACTTTATGACAGGAACGTTCAACTATTTCGAAAAAAAAATTATCAGACCGACGATCACTGGCACGTCCCCATGCTCGTGTGAGTGTTGGTAGAAAGTGACTGCATTCACAGGCGTGATGATCAGCAAAAGGTGTTTTGTGCTGACATAGGCAACGTGTGACGGGAAAGCTGTTCTGATGTGAAACGTTGTGAAGAATGGCAGACACCGTCAATACTTTACGGCCAAACACTTTCTTTAATGAACACAGTTTCTTGGTGGTTATATTTCATCTACGTGGACGCATCTAATGTGTTAAGAAAATAAATAAACCGTAGCCTTGCTAAATTAAGTATAGATGGCAGCACCAGTGCATTAATGCAATTTACCGGCTAACAACAATATTAAGGTGGTTCTCCTCCGGGTTTTATGTAGCAAGTGTGTTGTTCGGGAACGTATTAAGTCACAAGTCATCAAATACAGACATTAAATTACTGTTAAAGAAAAGAATAATGTCGGAGAAGCAGTAATGCACTTCTTACTGGAGAGAGATGTCAGATTTGGAGCGTAATCAATGCTATAAGAGCAGAACACATTTTGTTAGACATCTGGGGTATCTTGATGTCCTTATCGGTCAGGGATCGTTCAACTAATGCGACTATTATGCAGTGGTATTGTTTTGCAATAACTGCAGCAAGCAAAGCGTCATTTACTAATTATGAAGGTGTTAGGCTCTCATCAGTAGAAAGGATAGGATACAGGATAAAAAAACAAGTCTCCTCGCTAATTGAGCCATTATTTACACAAGTGCCTAAATGAATTTTTGCAGAATGAGATGAAGGGAGGAAATTCAAAGAGCCTCATCTATTTTACCACTCGGAAAAACTAATTATATCATTCAGGCCAGTTTTAAGCATTTTGTATGCAAACCAATTCTACTTATTACTAGCTGTACAGTAAAATAATTATCAAATAACTGTTTTTATTAAGACAAAGCACTCAAAATTTTTTTGTAATAATACATTGATGGAACTGTGTGAATACACATTTCAGTATTTAAATTATTTGAAATAATGTCGTTAAAAAATTGAATTATTTTGTAGAATGTTAAAGTATTTTTTCCACTCGATTTATTTGAGAGCTAGACACGTTTTTAAACAGAATGACTAACGTTGCTAAGTCCCTACACCAACACTTATCCCTTATTCAAAGTCAACTGGATCTACTATTCTAAGGACGCCCAACTTCGTCTGCTTTTTGTATTTAAATCACATTGAAACTTCTACTCACCGAGTATGCATGTAGTATACCACCTTCACGTCAGTTGTAAGCTATGTTCTTCCTCCATTTTTGAAGTCTTACTTCGCTGATCAAGATCTTAAGAATACAAGAATAACCAAACGTTGGGCAGCAGCGATAAAGCAGAATAGATATCATATGGAAGGCCTATAAATACATTTTGTTAAATGTCTAGGTTAACAACAGGAGTAGTGTGAAGAACCTCGTAGACTGTTCTTCATATAGTTATTTTTTCATAAGAATTTAAATTGCCATTCATTGCAGTGAGAACCAGTATCAAATATCTACGGACATGTAAACCTTCCTCTACCACTAATCCACAACAAACAATCAGAATTTGTCCACTCAGGTTTCTCATCTTTGGCAACTCAGTTTATTCAAGAGCAACGTTTCAGACCTGAGCAATACAGATTATATAAGAAAAATAACAGCTAGCAGAAATAAACTGTTTCAATTGTTTTTAATCAATTCTGACAGATGAAACAACCGATTATAGATCTTATCGCTGTTTGGACATCACACAAACTACATGAATAGTTTCGCTACAGGAAGTGATTTATTACTATTCCTTTCATTGTATCACAACGTTGTTCAGCAAATCATTAATTTTAACACGCAATGGACAGAAAAATACAGTGTTTTTTTCATCACAATAAAAGCGTTACCAGAATATAGATTCATTATTGAAGAAGAAGAAAATTGGTCAAGTCTGTTCATCTAAGAGAAATAACAAAATAAGAAATGTAATGCAAAGAAAAAGTGATGATGACAAAAAAGGAGAAAACAATTAACTCCAAAAAAGACTCCTCTGCGCATGCTCGCACTCTAAGATCGTTATTAGAGTGGAATAAGAGTTCTGTTCTCTTCCCTCAGCCATACGGCTGGTGGGGGTAGCTATCTGCTAACATACTAGGGAAATGATCATGAGCAAGGTGGTTTCCCGTTGCCCACCTTGCCGTACTTTATCCTATGGCTGTACCCTGTGTGTTCACGGGGCCGGTTTGCCTGCTTGCGGGACGAAAAACCCCAGATAAACTGGTGGAAAAACCCTGCTGTAAACGCCCAAAACCGCGCGGCTAATTTGGCTATGGCTGAGGAAAATCCTTAAGCCCCTCACGTCGTCGACGGGAATCGAACCCAGGACACTCCTTCCCCAGGCATATGGTTGCGCAGCGCAAAGCCACTTGGCTAATCGCGCGGACGGATAAGAGTATGAACGGGGAAACTCGGCGATATGAAACTAATGGACACGTTATCTTAATGTTAACTTTCTTGATTAAAATTTGGATAAGACTAATATGAAATACAAGTTTCACCCCTTAAGCTTTACCCGAAACATTAAATTAAACAGGATTTTTTTTTATCATAAAACAAAATCGATTCCCTAATTATACACAGATCTACCTATAATTAGAGAATTAAGAACTTTTGTTATAGACAGAGCAAGTAAATTTTTTCCCTCTCCCTACTGTGAAAAAAAGTATGCCACTGGAATCATCATCTCTGCAATGATCAAAGATAATGTCTGCGCGTTTAGCCTAGTGGGTTTGCGCTTCGCAATCATATGCCTGGGGAAGGAGTGTCCTGGATTCGATTCCCGTCGACGACGTGAGGAGCCTAAGGATCTTCCTCAGCCATAACCAGGTTAGCCGGTCTTGGGCTTGGACAATACGGGTTTTTCATCCCGCAAGCAGGCAAATTGGCCCCCTGAACACACTCACAGATACAGTCAGGAATACTTAAGACAATCCTTCCAGCCATAGGTCTGAATTGTCAGCTGTGCCGGTCCCGAGCCCGGATAAAAATAGGAGGAAATTGAGGTGGTGCCGTATCTCCCCGTAAAAGGGGCTCACGGCAGTTGAATCGCCATACGAAATGAAATGAAAATCAAAGATAATGACAGGCTGCCTCCCAATTTCTATAAAAGGTAAGGCACAAAACTTCACTTACTCCTTTAAGGAATGGAAAGACGTTAAGATTAATTTAAATTTGGTATAAGGAAGAAATATCTGATCTTCGTACGAAAGGTCACAAGACCCATAGCATACGAGCGCCGTTTGTGGACAAGAGGAATAGAAGAAAGGAGGAATCTGTTGACATTCTGCTTGAACAGCTGATGGTTGTAATCTTTGGGGAAGAAATCCATTCGAAGTTCATAAAAGTTTAAACATGGCCGCACATCAGCCTTGAAGATGGTCCACGTGAAGGACGTCCAAAAAGTGTAACAACACCAGAAATCATTGTTCAAGTACACGATATGGTATTGGATGACTGGCCAGTCAAAGTACTTGAAATTGCTGAGGCTGTATGCATTTCAAAATAACGTGTAAGATATATTTTCATGAAGAATTGCATACGAAAAAGCTTTGCGCAAGATGGGTGCTGCGCTTGCTCACAGCAGATCAAAAACGCACTCGCATGAAAACCTCTGAACAGTGCTTGGAGCATTTTAACAACAATAAAACTGATGTTGTGCGTCAATTTATTACTATGGAGGAGACTTGGATTCACCATTACCCACCAGAATCCAAACAGCAGTCAAAACAGTGGACAGAAGCCGGTTGTTCAGCACCAAAGAAGGCAAAGTCAGTTCCATCAGCTGGAAAGGTCATGGCATCGGTGTTTTGGGATGTTAAAGGCATTTTGTTTATTAATTATCTTGAAAAGGGTAAAACAATAACCGGAGAATACTATTCCGATCTTTTAATCTGACAAGACGAAAGAGTTCGTGAGAAAAGACCCGGTTTGCAGAAGAAAAAATCATCCTTCATCAGGACAATGCACCTGCCAACAAAGGTGTTTTTACAATGGAAAAATTAAGGCATCCGCATTATGAATTGCTGGAACATCCACCCTATTCCGCAGATTTGGCTCCCTCTGATTTCTATCTCTTCACAAAATAAAACATTTCCTAGCTGCTCAGCATTTTTCTTCGAATCAAGAGGTGATTGCAGCTGTAGAGGGGTATTTTGCAGATCTTACTGAGAAGCACTACAAGGAAGGGATAATGCGCTGGAGCATCGCTGGAATAAATGTACTAGTCTTAAGGGAGATTATGTTGAAAAATAAAAATAATTTTGAAATTATAAATTCGTTTTTTCATTGTCAGGCCGAGAACCTTTCATCCCATCCTCGTATATAAGAGGTGAACGAACAGAACCCTGGGGTACTTCTGCATTGATGGGGAAATCTGAGGAGAGTAAGCTGTCTACCATGACACGTAGTAAGGGATCAGTGCGAAAGTTGGCAATCCAGTTGCAGAGTGAGGAAGGCAAATCATAGGACGGCAGTTTGGTGAGTAAGCCCATATGCCAAACCCGATCGAATTCCTTTGAAATGTTGAAGGCACTACGTGATTTTCACGTGCTCCTTGGGTGGAAAGCGCTTCCACTTTTCGACCAACAGAGTGGATTTAAATTCAACTAAAGCATGGGCTTATATGACATGAAATCGCAACTATGCTTATTGGAAGCCTGAAGAATGTTAGGTATCTGAAACAGCAGTTCAAGATTATCTAATCCAAAATCCACGCAAAGTGCGATACATGTACAATCCTTTGCAGCTGAAATCCGCAATAAAAACAGTATACACAATATGCGAGAAGGAAGGATAGACTCAAGGCTGTTTAACGATGCCAAGATTTTTCCTTTTCGGAAGAGGTGACATTTCCCATTAATAGGGTAACAAATTTTCTCACGTTTTTCATATGTAATAGTAAGTTGATATTTTTTAAAAAATTATGTCATTCACAAGGCTAAACCTATGGCATTTTACACCAGAAAGGGAACAATAAAGAGAAGGAGGTTGGAGCAAATGCTGAAAATGAATATTAGATAATGGGATACAAATCACATGACGAACGATTAGTCCACGTTTATCTGAACCGTTGTGCAAAACTTGCGAGTTGAACAGAATCGATATAGTTTGCATATTAAACTAAAACATCACACATAACCATGCTTATTACAGGCATTTGGTCATAAATTAACTATTTAAAACAAATTTTTAGGAAGGGTTTTACCACGTTTTATTCGAATTAAATTTAGAAATAATTTAAACCTCAAAAGTTCAACGAATGTGTTAAACAAAACAGGAAAACGAAAAGATAATTTAGCTGCCAACTGAAAAATTCAGTTACGTACATCAATGACTTTCGATCTTCGATCGAAAAATAGCTGCTCGCTTAAGGAAGTCAACAGTTAAACTTACAGCAAAAATGATCTCCTTTCATCGCCTATGAACGTCAACGCATGGGATGGTGTTTCTCTAGTTACTGCAAGCACGCATCTAATTTCCCTCGGGAATTCAACAGATGCTTCAGAGTGCCACCATCCCTTTCTACTACGAGAACATTCAGCGCCTCTTCAACCACGACGGCAGAAAGCTTGTAATCGAATAGTTTATGATTATCTGTCATGAATACGTGCGAAACTAGCAGAACATCCACATATTGTGTGGCAGTCAACCTATAAATTTTATATATAGAGAGAGAGATCATGGCTCGCACCGTTGAATTTTCATCTAGATAAGTTTAGCTGCTGTTTTACTGTGGGGAGAAAAACAAGAAGAACGCAAAAGTGTTAGTACGTCACAATGAAATGCGCAGACCACTGTGTTTGTCTGGAGTTATTTCCATACCAGTTATTTCTAGAACGCATCTGGCTTTAACATCCTTCTATCAAAACAAAATCCCCCACTGCATTTCCACAGAGGAAGACAGCAAGTCAAATTCATTGGCAGGAACACACAGAGTACATTTATCTTTCAAAAGAAAGGTTTTTCTTGCAGTTATCTCACTAAATTAGTCCGCCATATTATCCTGTTAACATTACGTAGTCTATATTTCTTCTGGATTACTTGAAATAGATTATTCAGAAGAGAAAGGTGGTCATCTATTTATATGAATCATTTCCGTGCAGATGGATCATTTGTGTAGGAACTTAACGATATTACAATTACAGAAATCAACTTCAGAAGTTGTAACTACACTTGGAATAATGGCTTACTTTAATTGTCTCTTGCCTCATTAAATTAAATATCTAATCCAAATAAGGGGCGATACAATTTAATCTGCTCCCACCTATCTAAGAATCCACTTTCTGTATCCAAGTCATTATTTCCTCTGTCGAGCATTTGTGTGGGTATGTACACCCCTGTCCAAAAAGAAATCGAACTTTTGACAGAAAATAAAACACAGGCTAATTACAATTATTCAAATTATTTATTTAAATCAATATACTCTCTCTCTCTCAGCTTCGATACAGCGTTTAGCAAGGTCAATTCATTCGTTAAATAAGTTTTTTATATAGGTTTTGGGATACTGTTGAGGGTCGTGGTTACTGCCACTTGAACGTTTTCAATGGTGTCGTATCACTTTCCTTTCATCGGCAAATGAAGTCGGGGGGGGGGAGAAGAAGAAAGAAGTCACAGGGTGTTCAATCAGGTGAATACGACGAGTTTGAGTCCTTACGGGTGATTTTAATGAGGTCCTTGCAGTGTTCAATTCGATACAATTTTTGGTCGTCGGTCAACTTGTGGGGAACAAATCGCGAATTCAATTTACGAAGGCCTAACCTTTCGGTCCAAATGTTGTACACAGTTGATTTTGGAATCCCCAATTCATCTCCAATCAATCTCACTGACGATTTCGGGTTTTCTTTGATGAAATCATGCCCTTTTTGGATGTTAACTTCGCTCAATCAAGCGTCTCACGACCACTTTGAAATCGCTTAAACCACTCGTAAACTTGAATACGGGATAAGAATTCATCACCGTATGCTTTTTGAAGCATTTGCTGCCTTTCAGTAAACATTTTACCAAGTTTAACACAAAAGTCAATCGCAGTTCTCTGTTTGAAACTCATTTTCCGACTGTTCGTCAAAACACACGGTCACTCTTGGCACTATAACTCGGCTTCTAATGAAACAAATGTCATAAACAGTTGACACAACACTAATGAAGGTTGCTGCTTTCGATAACAAAAAGATACAACAGGTGGCGCCACTAGTGTCTTCTATTTTCGAAAAGTTCGGTTTCTTTTTGGACAGAGGGTGTATTTCAATCTAAACTCCTGACAAATGCTTATTAAGGCGATAGTAATCGTTATATGCAACTTGTAAATAGAACTGGATTAACGTACAAATAAAAGCTTAGTTGTTGAGAGTCACTAGTCTATTATCCATAGTTTGCTAATGATGAAAACTGAGTTGCATGATGAGGAGCTCCCCCCCCCCATTGTAAACAGACTCCGAGGAAGACTTAAATGCGTGATGATTGGTTACTCCAGTTCGCTGCTGATATTTTCGACAGAATAGATAACAGGTCATGTACTGTATTATCGGATTCACCGTAAGTGGGTAAGAAATCAATGAGTGATTGATGGTGGGAAGAAAGTTTAGGTACTATTACAGAACCATACGAAAGATTACTTGTGAGGATAGCAGAGCTGGGATAAGAAAGACAGTCACGCTGATCAAGGCAATGAAGAATTACACTCAGATTTTTGATACTACAAAGCTTGTAGTATCAAAAATCAATTGATACCACGAAAGCCAAAAGATAAATGTACTCTAAGTACATTTATCTTTTTATTCTGAACATAGCATTCTAAATATACTCTCCCCAAACAAAATCAGTTTACTGGTTCTCCCCATTTTTGCATGCGAGACCACTTCACACGGTCCCCTAATGTACCATAGTCTACGAAATCCATGTATTGTAGATATGGCAATCACGTATTTAGCAACATTCATTTCTCAAGTAACCAAAATTAATTTTAATATCATCGTCGATAGGGAAAAAAGTTATCACAAATATATCTTATAATCGTAAAGCATATTGTAGAATATTTTCTACAAGTTAATTCTTTCTTCTATAAACTAAGCCTAATTACGTATTATTTATTTATTTATAATATTGTCCATGTTAGTTACACGTTATCACAATAAATATACAATCTTTTGAGGAAATAAGCTACATATTTTACAATTAAGTTAAAATATTAAATATGTTAATTTATATTAATAAAATATATTGATTCAACCGAAACTATTGTCAAACTTCCAGGAGTTTTTCAAAGCTGAGTCACAGGCGAGTGTACTAAACATTATTACGTTTCATAACATTGAAATACACACTAAATGTAAAATTGACTAAAAAAGGCAAAGCGTTTTGATCGGAAAATAATGAAATTTTAGTTCATTACTAATAAAAATATTACGGAATATGCAACAGTTTGCTGTTGAATTCACCGATCCCAAGATCTAAATGTTACAACCCAATTTTAAGATCCAATACACACATTGGAATAAGTTATTGCTGAAACATAAGAAAGATACTTGCATTCTTCACAATAACTTCAATAACGTAAGTCCATTGGAAATTGCAGCGACACAGAAAGCTAAATCAAACTACCAACCATTCAAATCTGATTTTGCGTTTCCTTTCCGCTCAAGATCATATCGCAGTTCCCAAGTGGTTTGTCGTCAACAACCTCCAGCTCTAAGCATGCAGTTCAAAAGCCAACTCATTTATTGTACCCAGTCAGATTTATGAATCCTCTGGGTACAGTAAACGTGCTAGAACATGGTAAAAATTCATCACATCATGATGATTTGGTATTTAAGCCTTTTAAAACAGCTAAATCCTGTTTCAATTCTCGAACTATTATTTTAGAGACAGTGGTAACTTCTCTTACTACATCTGCCGATGCGCTCTATTCATTTTTCGTGCGATACCAAAGTTAATAAATCCCTGGATGAACGTTATATTAAAATTTTCTGTACAGTTTATTATTCTGAGAGATCTAATCGGAAACAGTTCACCCTGTTGGACTTTTTTTGTACCAAAGGAATGGGCTATTCTTGACAAGCAAGCTAGTTAAGGATTATGATACAAAATCGTGGCCACTCAAGTGTCAGAAACACGATATTGCTTGTTGTTGTTGTATGAAATCCCTAAATATGGATTCCTCCAAACGACTCGAAGAAAATCTTGGCATCCACGAGTGACAGCCTTTACTGTCTCGTGTTGAATGAAAACTAAGCCACGGATTCATTTCTGGGAAATACAAAATGACGTTTGCTACAAATAATTAAATTTTTTTTAAGAAACTTATAAGTGATGACATCTGGTGCTTGTTAATAGATTATTTGGACTAACTCAGCCTTGATCACGATTTTTTTCAAACAAAAACCCTGAAACGAATCAATCAGAATTTACACATGAATCTGTGCTAACAACTTTTGGCAAATTACAACTTACATAAAGGGGACGGGAGAAGAGACAACAAACTTTTACTTAATGTGAGTAATACGAGTAGCTGTACCCAATTTTAACTCATCTCTGGAAAGTCAGAAAATTTTAGTTCCAGATTATTTGTTTTTCCAAAAATAGGTCATATAATGTTTATATTTTTACTATTATAATATTTCTTTTTTTAAAGAAGGGAAGGAAAAATAATAAATTTTCTTTATTTATAAAAACGTGTACACGAAGGATGTACGAAACCCATAATCTGATTGATCAATTATGCTCTTTTCGAAAAGAAGTGGCGTGTGATAATTTACATAACAGTGAAGTTAAGCATGCCATCCACCTATCACTGGACATCAGCAGATGCTGTATGGTCATTCTTGCTCAGTGATGCGTCAGATCACTCGCGATGTGGTCCTGTTGCATGCTTTCTGGAGGTTTCCACTCTCTGAAGATCTGTCACTCCGCACATACCATCTACGCATCTCAATGACGGTCTACCCCTTCCTCTTTTTCCAGGAACTTTACCTTCTATTACTGTTTTGAGAAGTCCTTCCATCCTTTACATGTATCCAAAGTATTCCAACTTTCTTCTGTCAATATCCTTAAGGAGCCTTAAAGTTCCACCTATCCTTTCCAGCACTCATCCATTTGTCCGCTTTTTGGTATATGATATTCTCAGTTTTCTACAACACCACATCTCAAAAGCAGCTATCCTTTTCCTATCACACTTCTTTAGATTACAAATCTCACATCCATAATTTGCTGTTGGAAAAATAGCTGCATCGCAAATCCTCAACTTCGTTCCCATGGAGGTAGATCCATCCTTTCATATATTAGACAAGTCTGACTGTTGTTTTAGCAATTCTTCACATTAATAATGGATCTCAGTTACTCGAACTTGCTGACTTTCTGAATTATTTTTCCATTAAGGTAAACGTCTTTCTGAAGAGCTTTCCTGTCTGTATTTCTTTTGAGAACCATAATCTTTGTCTTGCTAGTATTGAGCAAAAGTCCTTTGTTATCACTGCTATCTTTAACTTTGTCAAGTATTCCTTCTATTTCTTCCTTGTCGTGAAAAAGGAGTTCTGTATCATCAGGGTACCTCCAGATTACTGATCAATCTATCACCTATCCTAATTTCTACATTAAGCTCATCCAATGTTACACGCATTAAGTCCTCAGCATACTAAACAGGTGAGGAGACAGTAGGCAACCTTGCAGAACTCCCTTTCCAACCCAATCAGTTAATCCAAACACTGTTATAACCGTGGCTTCTTGCTCACTGTATAAATTAGCTATTAACTCAACAATGTTAATGAAAAATTCAATGACCATCTTTTGACAATTCAAGTACAAAGCTTCAGAATGTTGAGATTTCCAGCGTTTGATCTAATAATAATACTCTACGATACTTATAAAACCATATGGTCTACATCTATTCAAATTAACTTTCATAACGCATAAATATATATCTTTTGTGGGTGAACTCTGTGTTCTCTTGGCAATCAGTTTGGATGTGGGAGGAAAAATACGAGTTTCCAATAGAAAATCCATTTCGGTATGAGACCACTTAACCCACCTACAACTGAAAATCTCTTATAAAGATTCTTTGTGTACGTCTCTCTAATAAAAGGACTGGGAATGAGTAACTCAGGCTCTCAGCCTTTGATTTTACCAAGCAAACTTTTTTTGGTCATTCAAGTATTGACGATTTTTTAGGCGAAGGAATACATATACATAATAATCGGCGATATTTTTTTTTTCAGTTTGAGGATACATAGGGGGAAAGCAGACAAAAGATCTCCTTTCTCCAGCTCTGATTAACCTATTCGTAGAATCCTCCGAAAGAAACCATAGGATATCACCAAAAACCTGAAACTTGACTACGATGTGGTGATGGTTTTCTCTCCTTCACATTCTCTTAGAAGTCCCTGAAGTTGATATTGTTATTCAGTATCAGAAAACTGCTGTTTGTGACGAAATGTGTGACGAACGAAGATCGTAATTGGTGCATGATCATACCTTCGTTCTTGCTGCATCGTGCAGCAGTGTGTAACATTTCAGAAGCTTCTTTAAATTTACGCAAAAGTTATATCTAAAATAAAGTTTTGTTTTGGCAAAAAAGAAAGATTGTATTTTGGATATAACTTTTGTGTTAATTTAAAGAGGCTTCTGAAAGGCGTTCTTGCTGCATCGAGCAGCAGTGTGTAACGATATTCGTTCGTCACACAATACGTTCTGCTACTAACAAATACACCTGTTTTCATGAGTGCATTAATTTTCGGGTCCGCGCGGTCAGCTTAGTAGCTATGCGCTTCTCGACCATATGCCGGGGGAAGGAGTGTCCTAGGTTCGATTCCGTAGACGACGTGAGAAGCTTAACGATCTTCTTCAGCCATAGCCAAGTTATCAGGTCTTGGGCGTGTCAGCAGGGTTTTCTCCACCAGTTTATCTGGGGTTTTTCATCCCGCAAGTAGGTAAACCGGCCCCGTGAACACACACCCATACAGTGATGAACATCGCCCTCAGGGTATGCAGCAGAGGAATGGCGAACCGGCTGCATTAATACGCCAGTAACCCCTCATTAGGAGGGGACTCAACCCGTCCTAGACGGATGAGGAGGATAGATTTTCAATTAAAATAAAAGCACCTAAGGCTATAAGGACTGTTTATTTTGAATGTTAAGTACAGGCGCAGTACATGAGTGCTTCTGGCTCGTTTTCTCGTTCTGAAAAGAGATTTCCTAACTTCGAGTCCTCGATAGGATTCGAACCTAGATTTTTCTAATCAAATAGCATCTTGATCTACATTGACCTAGGTTCGAATCGTATCTTATTAGGCGCGGAGATTTTTTAATCACGGAGGTCTTCTCAAATGGTATTGATGAATATATATATTTCTTTTCTAAATATCTTAGAGTTATTTAACCTTAAAATAAAAGATATTGCTTATGGAATGGATCGCTCTTTCCATTTCCTTAAAGATATTTATGTAAAACATCGATGTCCTTAAAAAAGAAAATCTGAAACTAAACGAAGTTAACATTGGACAATAGTTTAATTATTCAGGAATCTGTCAATCTTCTCATTGCAGCTAAATATAGTTAAATTCCTTTCCATAGAATAGATATCTACATAGATAGCAATGGAATATACACAAAGGACGTCATCTTGTTATTAAAAAAAAAAAAACACCAGGGCGCTCACCCTAACAAGATGTAGGACCTCCTTTCGCTGTGATTACCGCAGCAATCCTATGAGGTATCGGAAAATTTGAACCATTCTTCCTGCAGGCATGTAATTAAGTTCGGGATGTGGAGCGGACATCCCTTGAACTCAACCGACGCTCCAATCGATCCCACAGATGGTTAACAGAATTGAAAGCTGGGGTCACGTCCATGGCCACAAACCACCCAGTTACAGCTTCAACCTTCTGAGAGAGTGCGTTGTCTTGCTGAAAGAGACAAAGGTCAAATTAGAGAACATTGCATTGTGCACAATGTTCAGCCACCTCCCAGCAAAAGCCACACCCTTCCACCTGGTCTGTAAAGGGCGTAGTGCGATTCGTCGCTCAACAACACAGCTTCCACTTCCCACCGTACACGCTCTTTCCACCAAAGAAGACGACACTGCGTGTTGACTCCGGTAATGGCGGCTTACACATTGCGATCCTACCATGGAGACCCATATTGTGAGCCTTGCTTCTCATGTTTCTTGTGTAGATTCGTGTTCTAGTCGGTGTCCGGAAATCCGCAATCAAGGTGTCGGCCGACGATTTTGCCTATTATCCTTAGTAGAACCATACGGTGAGTGCGGATTTCCAAGCATCGACTAGAACACGAATCTACACAAAAACATCGTGCGGGGTAGCACTTGCAGTAGACTCAGTGCATACTTCTCAGCATGGTATCACAGATTACTGCCCTCGAGTGACCTGATTTGTCAATATTTCCTTTCTCGTCCCCTCTTTCACTTGGACAGTTGCGCTAACTTGGGAGTATAATACATTCCTCCAGTGACCCTTCAACTTATCCCTCTCAATTTATACCGGATTTAAACACGTGACTCGTTACACTGCACGATGCACTGTACTTAAATACTGCTACAATGGATACTGTTCTTAAATAATAACAAACACTTTGCTACATTTTGGAGTGGTCTTGTTTTAATAACTTCAAATAAAATTTATAGTCATACATTTCATTTATTACCCTCCTTAACCCACCCTCTTCATTAACCAGTGTGGTTACCGTCGATTTGCCACTTCCTCAACCCACGCCTCATATCACTTCTGCGAACAATCGACGTTAACTTGGTTAAATTCGCAAAAAAATCACGAATTTACTTACAAGCTCAATACAGGGGGAAACTGCTGGAGTTTCCCATAAATCTGCTGCTTTTTGACAAACTGCTGGGAAACCAAAGACCTCAAGGACATGCCATTTACTTCAGTATCAGAAATACTTTTAGCAAATAGCATGACCACAATGGAATCCGATCTTTCGGACCCCCCGTAGCCTTTTATAAGGAGTGACAATGAATTTCAAGTGACCCATAATTATTACGTCACAATGAACTTCTTTGCATTGATATAAATCATTGGAAAGTACTTGATTATGACGTTCAGTTATCGACGTCATAATAAACAAATATTGAAATTCAGTTTTCATGTTTAATTGTTGTTTTGAAGCGACTGCGCATCAGGTGTTTGCATTGTGGCAAATCAAAATAAAATGTTTAGAATCTTCTGCCATTAGATGTGACAATTCATCAACTTTTAAAATCGGGTGTTGCATGAAATTAACCTTTTCACAACATGTCATGCCAGAGAATGAATTTATTGTCGCAAAACATACTTTTAGAAAATTAATGTGTGCGTTTCCGTAATTTAAACTATAAATAAATAACGTCATGGGAGAAATTCTGATTAGCTAAGGTTGGCTGTTTGACTTTGGAAGGTTGTGCGTAGGCACAGTGGAAACGAATGAGGTGCGAAGAACATCGTTGACAATTTGGTTATTTTTCATTCAAAAATATTTCGCATAATTATTATTGAACGGGAAATAAACGCAATCATTGAAATTACTAACAAGTAATTCACTGAAGAAATACGAATATCCAAACATTATTTCGTAAGAGGAGCCAAACATTTTAAGGTTATTTATTTCTATATGTACAACTGTTATATGGATTATATGAGCAATCGCATCCTAAATGAATTATACACGGCCAAGTTCAGGATGAGAATTTTTTCACATCCGATTTTTAAGTCCGATAAAACTGTCAAGTTGAATCCATTCTAAAAGAAATGCTTATTGGTATTAGGGAAGATGCCAGACACGAAATAAACAGACGTACAAGCATGTCACGTAAACGCCAGTTACACAGTCTGGAGTAAGATAAAAAGAAAAAAACTCCTATCTTGATATATAATACTGGATTTATTGGACCATGGTTTTGATAAAAATTTATACAGAATCGTCGACTAGTTTCGCAAGCTGCGTCTGTCTGGCTTTGTCAAGACGAAAAAGGTTATACTAATATTAAATGCAAAAACAAACGAATGCAGTAACGACTTAAAAAAACAGTTAAACAGGTTTAACCAGACGAGAAAGGCGTTTGTTTTTGCATTTAATAAATAACTATCATAAAAAAAACTCCTATCTATCAGCAATCATGTGGAGAAAGTAAGTAGCACATCACTCGAGTTCTTAAGTCCGGTTCCGACTATCATCTAAAGAGATGATTCACACTTCGGTAAATATCGTGAGACAAAACAGATAAAAGCATCCCAAGATGCTATCTCTTCAATACCACGCTCAAACACCGATCGTCCTCCAGATCAAATCAAGAATCTCATCCTCCAGATGAACAAGACAAGGTTCTTGAATCACAAGACGCTGGCAACCGAGTACAGACAAACCCTCAACAGTGCACATACTCAGTTCGACAAGCACTGATGGATCATCGGTAACAGATGTGGAAAAGGAATGTTTGAAATCCAGCAATCCCTCCTCTCCCAACAATCCCTGAATCGGATACTTGTTAATAGTATTTCAGCAAAATAAAATGTGCTTTTGTAAACTTTAATGAAAAGATGTGTGTTTTTGTTATTGTGTTTTTCCACAGTGAATTTTTACTCAGTTATTCTGATTAGAACTTGATATTTAAATCCACAACTTTATATCTTAATGCAATTCTGTTTAATTATTTTAAAAAAAATCACAACTGTGAAATTAATGCCAGGACGGGAAAAAAAGTGTTCAAAACTAATATCCATGTATTGATTATTTTAGAAATTGTCTAATGCTACCTATTGACATTATTTGAGTTATCTGAAAACAATTCGTTCACATAATCGAAAATTCGAACTGTTGGAATTTGGTTGTTTTACAGAGAGAGAGAGCATCTAATTAACCCAAAACATAAATTTAACTCTTAAAGTTTGGTATAGAAAAAATGTTGTACTCTCCAGATAACACATATACAAATTTTACCTTTTGCCACACAAAGTAAGATAAAAGCACACTAACAGTATATCCAACAGCATGTGAAAAAAAACATGTCGTTGAGTCATCTGCGCAAAAGGTTCATTTTTGAAGGAACGGTCAGGGTAGGGCATGGTAAGTGTAAACAGTACTATAAGAAAATACCATAGAGTCGAGTGACTTTGGACTTAAGGTAATCGTTCATCCACTGCAGCTGCTGTTTTGTGTTTGGTAATGTAAAAATAATGGGTGAACCACAAATTCTTTGAAAGTTTCTTTGTGAAAAGTTCTAATTGTTTAGAATTTTGTAAATGAAAGTTACCATAAAGTATACTATCAGAGCTAATAATCAGTGAAATAATAATAATAATAATAATTAACTATTTATTTGTGGTGCAATATGAAGTCATCTAAGAAGAAGAAGAATGAAGGAAAACGATTATGAAAAATCGACAGGGGCGAAAAATACGAATTTTCAGTTATCATTGCTGTAATTGATTGCCAATTTCTTTTAAATAAGAGTTCAAATTTATTTCCTAAAGAAATTTGTATTTATGATGGAATTAGTGTAAGATATGCATTGGCAAAATCACCTTGTAGTTGGAAAGAATTACCTGAAAGAGTTAAAAAACAGAATTCTTGGTTAATAAATATAACCATCAGCTGAAGTGGGAAATTGGTTCACTATCTTTGGAAAACTAAGAAATTGGATGATAGAATCAACATGCAAATATCATATATTACTTGCCAAAGGAAGAGATCAAATGCTTTTGGAAACATAACGAAAGATTCTGTGCTTTTAATCATTCTCAGAAGTATATGTATTGGATTCGAAAATGTAAATATACAACCCTTAATTTTACTACAGTAATAAATTCCCAACGAACACCAAATAAAAAATTAACTTTCAGATGAGAGTCATATTGTCAAAAACCATATGATGGCAATTCCACAACCATGGAAAGAACCTTTGATGTATTTTTCAATTTATTTATTTTCTGTATTGTTAGATTTAGTAAATACAATTTGTAAATAATATTTTATTCAAATAAAATGTGTAAATTTAAATGAACATTGGATGTCGTTGATGTGTTATACAAATTTAAGAAGGAAGATAACATTTTTTTTTACCTTGTGAAATTTCATGCCACAAAGTAATCAGAGACTTTTTTTTGATTCATTGAATTAAAAGTCTTATTTGTTCATGCAAGCCCTCAAATATTTCAAGAAACTGTCAAATCTTGGAAGCAAAGGAATAATCGGGTATTAAATTAATAGTCAGAATTTTAGTGGAGAAGAAAACACCTGAAAAGTTACAATACTGTAAGAATTTGGCTATTTTACAGAGCCATTTGTTAATAATATTACAGTCAAATAAAAGGTAACATAGAAATTAACAAAGTATATATTACAGAGCTAATATTCATTTGAAATAATAAGAAATAACTATTTATTTGTTGTGCTGGCAAAAGAAATTTCTAAAAGAAAATGCAAAGGCGAGCTCAAAAACCTTGTTTCTCGCAAATATCCATTACTTAAAATTACTAAGGCTAAAGAAAGAAAAAAAAAATAAATTTCAGTTACAGAAATAGGTTAAGAACACAAGGAATCGAAGGTAAAATTAATAGTCAATATTGGTTTTAAAAATTAAATGTAAGCATTAATTTACTACACCAATAAATTCCGACGGTAACGAAGAATGAATAATTTTAGGATATATGTCATCGCAAACATTCACTTACATATGACAATTAGTCATATGTAAGCATTTGAGAAATATCCAAAGTTGAGAAAATGCTACCTTTTGAACAATACCGCAATTTATGGATGCGACTCATGTCATCTTCATGAAAGACCCTTTGAAGAAAACCGCTCGCTGGGGGATATTGCTCATGACGATAACATAGCATCTATGGGGTAAAATCTAAAGTACGAAGTACTGAACTATTTCAGGTTACATATTTACAGAAATTTCATTCTTTGTGGTTTTTGTGTTTGTGTCATGGTGTGGATAAAAAAATCAACTATTTTGGAATATATATATATATATATATATATATATATATATATATTTGGAATATTCGCATTTAGAAGAGGCATTCTGGAAAGCTGTAAGTAATTTTAAATTATCATTAGAATTTCTAGAATACATACAAAAGGTTTTGTATTCCACTTAACTGTCCGTTTGTTTTAATTTATTTATTTTAAAATACCGTAGAGACAACAGCATATAATTAAAAATTATTCAGAAAAGCATAGCACCAAGATGTTCCCATTCTGGAAAGAAATGTAAATTAATTTTTTTTTAACTTAAACATAATAATTGATAATTGTAATTTCAATAAACACTGCTCGTATGTTTTTGGTAAGCATAATTCTAATATTGAATTTTTTCTTTTTTACGTAAGATTAATCATAGGGTACATATTAGAGTATCATCATGGATACATTGGCGTATCAACATGGATACTTTTCATGTCTAATGTGTATGTATGTGTGTTTAATGACACCAGTATGTAATTAAATTATTCAGAAAACCTAATCACACCTACCATCACGATATACTCTAAGAATTCCCATCCTTTAACAGGAAAGAAATACCTCAAAAATGTATTGGAAAATTAGTACAACCATCTATAGAAGAAGAAAAAAAACTGCATGTTTGTGTGACATTAGTATATATAATTAAATTATTCAGAAAACCAAAACACGGACACCATCACAACTCTACTCTAAGAATTCCCGCCTTTAACAGGAAAGAAAGAAATACCCCATAATGTATTGGAAATTAGTACATCCATCCTTAGACAACCAAACAAAACATGACGATGACGGATGTGTGTCACCCTGGGAAAATTCCAAGATATCTTATCTCAAATACATGGCCTACAATTCCATAGCATACCAAAATACCATGTGATATCACAGAGAGACGTATGTTTCTCAGAAATTTCCAAACACATAACGTCACGATTCTTATCTCTAAATATCACCAAACACACCACATGATGTCCCTGACAGACGAGGGCCCCAGCGAAATTCCAAAATCTATAACAACAAACATTCACGTCACGATTCCTTATCTTGATCTTGTTAGAAGTGTCCCACCATCCACGACACGATTCCTTATCTCTAATATATCTTCCTTTTCATTCAAAATAATAACGTTACTTATTTACAACTAACAAATGATGTCACCTATCTACACCTCATAACAACACACACACGTCACGATTCCTTATCTTATCTTGATCTTGTTCAGAGTGTCCCACCAATCACAACACGAATCCTTATCTCTACCATCACCCATAATTCCATACGCGAACCAAAAAAATCACCCACAGTTCCATACACAAACCAAAACACAATAACGGAAGTCATTGACACATATGCCCCCAGGGAAATTCCTAACATTCCAAACCCATGAAGCCACGCCTACAATGACGTCAACCAATCATGTCACGATTTGTTATCTTATCTTGATCTTGTTCAAAGCAGCTACCCTACTACTGAGCCGCCTTATTCATTGTTGTGATGTTCAGCTTGTGTGTGTGTGTGTGTGTATTCCGCTGCTTTTTCGTGGAAACCGATAAAATGGAATTATTTTCATACAGTATTAGTGCTCACCGGCGTTCTGGAACTCATCGTCGATGGTGTGTGCCGATTCAGGTTTTGGCGTGCCACCAGTTTTAACACCCTCCTGTCCATGTCAATCAATTTCGGCGGAACTCCTGGGTGTTTTTCTGCACTAATGATCCCAGAATGTCTTGTGGGACAGCCGCGAAGACACCTCTTTCGAAGGCACCGGATTCATGTCTTGTTGCCATACCATCTGTATTCAACTGCTACGATGAAATACTGCGTCGTACTAACAGTACAGCGGTTTGTATGTATCAACAAACTTGGAATGTTCCATAACTTCAAAAAACAGGGGTGTTTGGACAATTATTGGTAGCTAGTGTATATATCAAAACCTCGTATTTTGTAATTTAATGGAAGAAGGTTCTAGACATGGTACATTTGTTTGTAACAATGCAAAAACACGTAGCGTGCAATCGTATTGAAGAAATGATTACGTCATCAAAAGAGTACTTCATTAAACACTGCAAAGCAATTTCATTATGACGTAATAATATCGTATTGTAGCCACTCTCTATAAATAGCTGCAATTCTTTAGCAGTGTCAGACACCGCTGGAACTGCAGGGTTTGGAAGGAAGTATTTTTGCTACTGAATAATTTTTTGGTACTCTAGCTGGATACTGTGTGTTCTACGCATCTATGGTGGCCCGGTGCAGTTTGCCGAAGAGCAGCATTTTAATTGGAAACTCTTGCAGTTTCCCCTGTAACGAGCTTGAGTACATTCGTGATATTTTTGCGAATTATATGAGAGTTAAAATCGAGAATAGCATCGTAGGTTAGGTTAACATACGGTGAGAGATCGATGGACATCACACTGGAAAGAGAATTAGGGTGGGTTAAGGTGGGTAATAAATGAAAAGCGAATATATATGTAGCTTTGTTTGTGAGGATATGTTTTTCTAATTATATTTATAAGTTATGTTGCATCATTAGATCAAACCTGACTTTGTGACATTGTCCTGAAAATTCATTTTCTCTCTTAATCGTTGACGTCATCCAATACTCATATTTGATTACGGAGTCATGGACTTCTCCTATTCTGACGTAGGGATCTCCAAGCTAGGCCTTTCACACATTTATATAACTTGTGGTATCATTCCTGAGCTGTGAGGTGGTGCAAACACTGATGTGTCTAACTACTGACTTATCAGTACCTCTGGTGTGGTAGTGAAGATTTTAGAGGAGTTAGTAAGAACTCGCATACAGAAATGGATAGACAATCATTCTCTTCTCTGCAGAGAACAGCATGGGTTTACTAAAGGAAGGTCATGTTTTATCAATTTGCTCATATTTTCTAACAATGTTACGGCCGAGTTGGATGAAGGTAAGATACACTATGATAATATTGGATTTTTCTAAGGCATTTGATAGGATACCACACGATAACTGGAGAATACAGGATTGGAATATAAATTCTTGAGTTAGATCAGTGGATGGTTGAAGGATATATATCATAAAGTGGTATACAGTGGATGTGAATCTGCTAGATTTAAAGTAACCAGTGTTGTACCTCAGGTCAGTCCTTGGGCCATTATTGTTCAATCTACTATATATATATATATATATATATATTAGTGACATCAAGCAGGGTCTATCATCAGATTTGCAATTGTTTGCTGATGATGCGAAGATAGGCAGGGCAATCAGGGATGCTACTAATATTCAGCAATTACAAAATGATTTGAATAGACTGGAAATATGGGCAAACGAAAATGGCTGTCAGTTTAATGTTAGTAAGTATCAAGTTATGCACTTTGGCGTGATTAGAGTTCCAGCGGCATAGTATATTGGGGGGGGGGGAGGTATTTTACAAGAAACGGAGGAGGCAAGGGATCTTGGCATATCAGTGGATAGGAATTTAAAGTTCAAGGGTCACATAGCAAAAGTTGCAAATACAACTAACAGGATAATTTCTATGCTGAAGCGAACTTGACATGTAAGGTTAAGGGAGTCATTTTGCCTCTTTATAAGGCTTTGATAAGACCACACTTGGATTACTGTGGGCAGATTTGGTCTCCCGGGTTCCAAGAGGATACAAAAGCTGTGGAAAGGGTGCAAAGAAGAGTTACAAAGATTATATCCGGATTATGAGATTTAGATTATGAGGGCAGATTGCGAGTATGTGGATTACTGACTCTGGTTAACAGGAGAAAGAGGGGTGATATGACAGAGGTCCCTTGGATTTTTGAATGGGTGTTATAGCATTTCAAGTGATGACATTTTTTACAAGAAACGGAGGAGGCAAGGGATCTTGGCATATCAGTGGATAGGAATTTAAAGTTCAAGGGTCACATAGCAAAAGTTGCAAATACAACTAACAGGATAATTTCTATGCTGAAGCGAACTTGACATGTAAGGTTAAGGGAGTCATTTTGCCTCTTTATAAGGCTTTGATAAGACCACACTTGGATTACTGTGGGCAGATTTGGTCTCCCGGGTTCCAAGAGGATACAAAAGCTGTGGAAAGGGTGCAAAGAAGAGTTACAAAGATTATATCCGGATTATGAGATTTAGATTATGAGGGCAGATTGCGAGTATGTGGATTACTGACTCTGGTTAACAGGAGAAAGAGGGGTGATATGACAGAGGTCCCTTGGATTTTTGAATGGGTGTTATAGCATTTCAAGTGATGACATTTTTCGTTATATGGAAGGCGGGGAGAGAACGCGGGGGCATCCATGGAAGTTAAGGTTGTTCTCAGTCAAGACAGGGGTAAGAGCTAGGTTTTTTTCTCAGAGATCAGTGAGTGAGTGGAATAATTTGTCCTTAGGGGTAGTCAGTGCATCTAGTGTAAATGAATTTAAGGTGACATCAAGCAGGGTCTATCATCAGCTGTTTGCTGATGATAGACCCTGGGTCTATCATCAGCAAACAGCTGTAAAATACCCCCCCCCATATAATATTCAGCAATTACAAAATGATGGTGTATAATGTAAATCATTATACAAAATGATTTACATTTTGTATAATGTAAATCATTATACAAAATGATTTGAATAGACTGGAAATATGGGCAAACGAAAATGGCTGTCAGTTTAATGTTAGTAAGTATCAAGTTATGCACTTTGGAGTGATTAGAGTTCCAGCGGCATATTATATTGGGGGGGGGGGTATTTTACAAGAAACGGAGGAGGCAAGGGTGAACCCTTGCCTCCTCGCCCAAACAATTGGCAGAAAAACGACCGCTTTCTGATTTTTAATTGGTACGTTAACGGGTTAATAAGGTCAAAGCACCTTATGGTAACTTGTTTTGGTAAAATATAAAATATTTATAAGCCTTGTATTACTTAAACCTTGATATTTCTAAGTCTGGCTACCACTGATGAGACTTTAATAAAGGTCGAAACCGGTCTGGGTATTGGTCCCTTGCCTTTAATGCATAGCATCATATATCTCTTCAAGGAGATGGGCTTTGCATTAAGGGTAAATACAAAGAATAGTAATCAGAGATTAATTCACCTTTACCACGAGTTGTCTAAGACTTGTCGCCCAGACTTGCACTAGTTGCAGGCGCAAATTTGACTTAGAAATTTGCTTTTGACATTTGTTTCATTAGAAGCCGAGTTATAGTGCCAGAGTGACAGTGTGTTTTGACGAAGGTCGTTCGTCAAGATATTCATGCCGTACGCGACGAATTCTCGCGATTAATCTCTTCAAAACGTCGAGAAAAAACTCATCATTGATCGTTCGGCCAGGCGGAACGAATTCTTTGTGAATAATGCCCTTGGAATCGTAGAAACAGATCAGCATTGTCTTTACTTTTGAATTCTCCGAGCGACTATTTTCGGATGCCCCTCTTCTGGTGGTCTGCACTCAACACTCTGGCACTTTGCTTTGGGCTCATACTCAAAACATCACGTTTCGTCACCAGTATCGATCGTTTCAAGGAAGTTTGAGTCTTTATGAGACTTTACATAAAGTCTCATAAAGACTCATTGCACTAATGAAGGTTGCTGCTTTCGACAATAAAAAGATGCAATAGGTGGTGCCATTAGTTTCGTCTATTTTCGAAAATTTCGGTTTCTTTTTGGTCAGAGGCTTTCCAGTTCAATGATGCGTATGGCGTTTCGCAGACCTATCAAACATCAGCCTATTTCCTTATGACAGCAATCACACCAATAAACAATAACTGAACTCATCGAAAATGATGAGTTCACAGATGACACCTGACTGGTGTCATCCTCAGATACTGTAGGCTTAATAAAAAGCCTCGAGGATGCAAGCGGAGGCATTACACCTCATCTGGGATCAACACAATGAAAAATAAATGAAATACACTTATTACAAGTACAGCTCTTAATGCATCCTCGAAGCTTTTTATTAAGCCTACAGTATCTGAGGATGACACCAGTATAAATACTGTAAAAATGTAATCCCATTCAACTGCAACTGAAAATTAACAATTAGAGTTATTTTATATATACATTGTAAATTATGAGAAGACATTAACGCAGCATGTATTGAATACGTTTAGAACAATGCTGAAAATTCACTCTCTGATAACTCGTCCACAGCAAGTGGATTTTTCGAGCTTGCAACTGTTGTTTTTGCTGAGTACTCATTGCAAGCGTACTCATTGCAGCAGTATTTAAGCTGTCAAACAGCTTAAATACTGCCGCAATGAGTACACTTCTTGAAGTGTACTTATTCTTATAAGTATTTGATTTTTTGAGGACAATGTCACAAAGTCAGGTTTGATCTAATGATTTTAAATGTAAATATCTTTATACGGTAATTCGAAAAAAATCCTCACAACAAAAGCAATAGATGTTTGCATTTGATTTATTACCCACCTTAACCCACCCTAATTCTCTTTCCAGTGTGATGTCCATCGATCTCTCACCGCATGTTAACCTACGATGCGATTCCTGATTTTAACCCTCATACAATTCGCAATAAAAAAAATCACGAATGCATTCAAGCTCAGTGCAGGGGAAACTGCAAGAGTTTCCAATCAAATGCTGCTCTTCGGCAAACTGCACGGGGCCACCATAGATGCGTAGACACACAGCATCCAACTCCAGTACCCCAAAATTAGTTAGTAGCAAAAATACTTTCGTCCAAACCCTGTGTTTCCAGCGGTGTCTAATTCTTCTAAACAACTGAAGCTATTTATAGAGAATGGCCCAGAATTCCATATTATTGCGTCATGAAATTGCTTTGTAGTGTTTAATGACGTACTCTTTTGATGACGTCATCAGTTCTTCAGTGCGATTGCGAGCTACGTGTTTTTGCATTGTTACAAATCAATATAGCATATTGATTTGTAACAATATGCTATATTGTTACAATTGACCTTTGTGCCATTAAATGGGACAACAGATCAATCAGCTTTTGAAAACGTCTGTTGCATAAATGTTTTGATTTTTGCAATGACAGAGGCATTAATCATGCCTATTGTCATCTTGTAGATATCTAAATAACAAGTATTAAGTAGCAAATGCTACGACTAATTGTTTGCTAGTATTACGACAGTTCCATTTTTATTTCTCACCCATTGTATTTCAAGTTAATATCGAAATTATAAATTCTATTAAATTAATTCTAAATTATTTAAGATTTTTCTGTTATTTATTAAGAATATATATCTGAAATGAATTTCACGTATATATTCGTCAATTCAACATTATGTTAAATTATCTACTGGACATCGTGTCGTGTTTTCAGCATAAAAGTTCTGTGTTCTCAGCAATTTTACTTTTTTTTTCCTTCTTCATATTTTATTGCTTTTTATTTCGGTTACAGATTTTTTTATCGCGGTTTAAGATTTCCTTATTATGTAGCGATCCATATTTAAGGTAGTTCAGACACTTCTTTTTGGAAGTCTAATAAGAAATGCAAACAAACAGTCGCGCGCTCATGATTTAATCTTGGAGGGGGGGGCAGTTGAGAAGACGATTTGAGAATACACACTACGCATTGCATACGACCTATGACTGAGCATCTGCAGAGGACCCCCCAATACATAATACCCGTGATCTCTGGTCCGGCTCAGGGAAACAAAGTATCGCCGAGCACTACTTCGTTCGCCTTGCGTTGATAATGTCCGTGATTGCCGAGAGCCAAAGGGTATTCCCAGCGCGACCCTACCACTTATTCTAGCAGAAGACATCATTGCCAAAACCATGTGAGGAACGGGAATGTTACTTATTAGCAGGGGAGGCTCGTGCATAGCACAGCGGAACTGCAGCAACCCCATTTTTTCTCGATATATATGTTTATTAATATTTATTTGTAATTAATTTTATCATCAACAATCCTATACAATTCTCTTCTTTTGTATAAAAAAAAAATAATAAAAACCCATCTTGTAGCACTTATTTACAATTTTTGGACATCACAATAAAATCCTTTAATTGTAATGTCCAAAAATTGTAAATCCATTCCTTTAATTACAATTAAATTAGTGGATTTTATTTTTAAGTAATTTAAGGAATTACTAAACTGTATAATTTTATCGATAATAAACAATATTTTTTCATGTTTAATTTTTTCTTTTAATTTTGATATTTTATCCAAATACGTATACACTGTGATGTTTTAAGGATACTTGCGACATAAAAACTGAATAATATATGCACGTAAACACAAGAAAGGTATTTAATTAACCAAATATTTCGGCCTAGAAATAGCAGAACATGGTCTGCTATTTCCAAACCGAAATAGTTGGTTAATTAAATATATTTCTTGTGTTTACGTGCATATATTATTCCGTATACACTGTACTGCAGTAGGTATGTATATTTTGAAAGTTGTAGCGCCCCCACGATTTCAAGCCACGAGCCACTGATTATTAGACTGATTATTCTGTAGTCATTAAAAGTTTTCGCTTTTGCTTTTTAGATAGCATGATAAAGGTCTACTGTAAAGGTCGACAAAGCACATAGAACAGTAAAACCACTACCATCACTCAGGTTGAAACAGTACGATACCTTGGAATTTACCTTGATGTAGATATGAACTGAAATAGCCACATGATTCATCTAACAAAACACACTCTGAACAATAATTAGAAAACTCTACAGGTTAAAACGCATAGTTCCCACATGCCTAAAAACACTAATGTCCAAATTATTATGCCAAAGTCATACCGTATAAGACATCTCTTTGTTGACAAAGAGATGATACACACTGCAGTGCCAGAAAATAATACTAACAGCAAAATATTTATGTCACTATTCAGCTATGACAAAATATTATTTTCATGACAAATACAGGGCAGCCAGATATGCATACAGTATATCCAAACCTTGGACTTGTTAAGAGGTATGCCCTTTCGACTTCTAGTTCTGTTGTTTCAGCAGAATATAGGACCTCCAGAACTCGGGTTCTATAATTATTAGAAAGGTTATGCTACAAGAAACTAAGGAGGTTGTGGATCTTGGCGTAATGGTGGATAGGAATTTGAAGTTCAAAGGTCACACAGCAAAAGTTGCAAATACAACTCAGAGGATAATTGCGATGTTGAAGCGATTCTTGACATCTAAGGATAAAGAAGTCATTTTGCCTCTTTATAAGACTTTGATAAGACCACACCTGGATTATTTTGCACAGATTTGGTCTCCCGGCTTCCAAGAGGGGAGAGGGAATTATGGGGGGTAAGGAAGCTACGGAAAGCGTGCAATGAAGAGTTACAAAGATTATATTCTGATTATGGGATTCAGATTATGAAGACAGATTGTTAGTTTGTGAATTGCAGATTGGTTAACAGGAGAAAGAGGGGTGATATGACAGAGGTTCATGACCTTTTGAATGGGTGTTATAGGATATCATCTGATGAAATTTTTCGTCATATGGAAGGTGGGGAGAGAATACAGGGGCATTCATAGAAGTTAAGTTTGCTCACAGTCAAGATAGAGGTAAGAGTTAGGTTTTTCTCTCACAGAGCAGTGAGTGGAATAATTTGCCTTTTGGGACAGTGAATACATCTAATGTGAATGATTTAAGGGAAGGTATGACAGCTGGTTTGGGTGATTTATAGACTCCCTCGATGAGTTCTTGACTCCCTGGAGGTCTAAAATAATGAAACTAATAATAATATTGCATGCGTAATAGCAACAATGTTTTATCGCTTTATGTAGCAGCCAACTGATGGTTTTTAGAACATCAATTTGGACCTGGTGCTTTCCAGTTCTTAATTTGGGTGATGATTTCACCTACCTAAGAATATGATACACGGACGGCCAGTTATGCAGTTGTTATCTGCTTTTTTGAAGCTGAAAATTGAGTGGTTGATGGCAAGAACTGGGCTAGCAGATCGTGTAGAGTGGTCGCTGGTGTTGTGGAGTTGACGGTTGGGAACTGATCGGAGATATTTTCATATCGTAGGCCCTGTTGAAGTAAAACCCCTTCGTGGTGAGAGCTGACGTCGTTCATCACATATCGATATTTTATAGCATCGGTTCCCAACCGGTGATACGTGCTGGGCCGTTCAGGGATATACGAAAAATAATCAGTAATGGCGGAAAAACAAGTAAAGTAAACAAATTACATTAAGATAGGCACCGAACAAAAGCTTCAGTATTTAAAAACAGTTATTTTAAAAACAAGTACAATTTATAAAAGTGGGTTTAAAAGGGGTACACAAGTGGAAAAAAGTTTGGGAACCACTGTTTTATAGTAACGCTATATCAAGGACCTCAGAAGCGGACGCTTCATTGTACTAGGCGAGTTCTGCAGATTCTATAATTACTGTTCTGGCTGCAACCAAGTCGTTGAGGGTTCTGCTGTTTCGACTTTTAGTTCTGCTGTCCCAGCTGTGTGCTCAGCATGTTTATTAGTAATGTTTGGCAAGAGGGTTGCCAAACATTACTAATTCGTTTTTAATGTTTGGCAACCCTCATTCCATGGAAACCAGTAGCCAGATACTTAAGGGTACGATTAGATAAACGGTTTCTCTTCACAATTCATGTCTGCGTAAGAGCAACCATTGAGACAGCTATAACCTTCACTAAATTAACCACAAAACAAATTACTGCTATACAAGATACTGATCACACCAGTCCTGACATATATTAGCCCGCTTGTTGACAAGGGCTTATCCACTCTAACCACACTATCCAGAATGGTTCCTAAGAAACATACAGCTTCAAGGACAAACCGATATCCCTGTGATAAATACTTTGCCTCGCGAAGAGATAGTTTAGAGTGAGGCAACGTATTTATCACAGGGATAAATTTTTATCCCCGTGATAATGTTCTGCAGATTAATGCTAAACCACTAATCTGCCAAGCAGTAGACTGCATTGAGCATTAATCTGCAAAACACAAAAGTATACTAAACATGTAAATTTATAAAATTTTGTTACCGTCTACGACTCAGCAGTAGACTAAACTATCTCAGGAGAAATATCCTAAATAAAACCGAACAATTAGTTTAAAACAATACTGATAGATGATAGCTCACAATGGGTGAGCCAATTGCTCAATAATATTGCATAGTCCAGGAATTTCTTTGCAAATTCGACAAAAGTATAGGGCACCATAGGTTTAATTAATCCATGTTACAAAAACATTTAACGGAGATTATTCTATGCGGCTGAAACGGTTGCCACTTCTGGCGAGAGGAACTTAACCTTTAATTCTTTATCGTTTCTGAAAGAAAAAGATGCAAATTAGATTTGTTTCATGTGCACTTGGCTCGCCGATTGGGGACTGATTAGCGTGTATTTCATGTTTACCTGGAGGATGCAGTTTCAGGACTCGTGTGGTGAAACCTGCTCGTTTTAGACCAATGTCTTAGGGAGAGAGTGGACGGCTGCATTCGTCAAAAAATAGTTTGCAGCCGTTTCGTGTAAGGAGGTTGGGATATCCGGGATACCAGCTTCTCATTGAAACTGCATTCCTCAGGAATAGTTGAACACCATGCGCATATTCTTTATGAATTGTAAAAAAAAAAAAAAAATTCATTTGAGTCCGCGTTATCCCCAGTTTCGTGAACCGTCAGTGGCGGAGGATGTCAGCCATATAGATGGTGAAGACTGAAGTGACAGTAGGGGGGGGGGGGAGCTGAGGAACTCTTGTGTTCCTATGATCTGATTACTCTCTAGTTTCACAGGAAGACTTTCCACCCTATCCGGCTTTACGGGAGTGACACCGATTACTTTACGAGCAACCCCGCTACGCCAGACCTTGACGAATGCCTTTGCAAAATCAAGAAAGACACCACCGTTTGTCATCTTCAATAGTGAATGTTTTCGGTGTCTAGGGATAGCAGTCCATTGCTGATACCGATGATCAGACAGTGCTTATCAGAGTGAACAGGTGGCTCTGTTGAGGGCTGTGTGATACCTTCACCTGACTCTGTTCTTGGTGATGAAATTCTTGATTTCTTCACGGTACGATGGGTGTTTGAATGCGATATTGAAAGGTAGTAATCGTGGGTTGCTGCTGGTGTCTGTTCCTCCTACGATATTCATCGGCTTAATAAACACCTCATTCAGTTTGATAGTTGGGACCGGGCTTTACCTTATTATGGGCTTTGCGACTGGCGTTTAAGTCACATGCTACTAGCTCTCTTTGGTTCGAGTCTCGTATGTTCGTTAATTCGGATTCAGGGAAGTTTCCTGGTAATTTGTACATACAGAAGATTACTCGACTTCCTAGATTTCTACATGTCGGGATTTCCGCTTCTGTGATGTGAATGCTTTTGGATTTCGTCACGTTCAATGTTGCGTTTGATAAACATTCTGCCTCCATTAGCGTTGGGTCTGTGGACGCGATTTATAACCTTCTTTCTGAGCCTTAGATTGACGTGTCATGACAACCTAACTTATCCGAATTAGGTTGTCATGACACGTCTTAAATTCTTGAATGTCATGCATTTTGTTTCCAAGGTTGTTGGCATTTCATGATACGATCTGAATGAAATAAGTTCTTTGTTCGTTAACCATAACTGATTAGTGCGAGAATTGCTTGCATTTGTCTCACAAATAAGGTTATGGTTTCTTCATTACGGTTAGATTTCTAATGTCCAATAAGCATTTCTTCTAGAATTGATGCAACTTGGCAGTTTTATCGGGCTCCTTGGGTTACTCAATTTCCGCCGGTTTTATTACTTTCTCGTATGAGGCCAGAGTAGGTTTTGCTGCATCTCCAGATTTTTCGGGTTTGGATACAGTAGATGTTATACACACATGTGCACTCAATGGACAAAACATCGGAGTAGGGATGGGTTGGGAAATTGACACCTTGCATCCCGAGCAGAGTGAAATGCATCCAAACCGAACGCGTATCGTGGACGCATTATTGAGCAAGTCAGATGGTTTATTCTGTCGCCCAAGAGTGAAGAACCCAAGGGTTGTCGAGGGTAACCATATCAAAAGTCTACCTGGAGTATATATTATATACTAATCAACGGACGTACCAGCGCCCGCCAAGTGTGGGTGGCGAACCATACGCCATTGATGACCGGGATCGACGTAGACTGTCCGGCTACTATAGGCAAATCACAGGTCAACAGCGACACAAATCACATCCTGTTTCAATGTCGGAGGTTCAAGCAGCGAAAGCGAGCAAACGGTATGTCGTACCGTGCATACCATGGGCTACGGGAGCCGACGCCACAATTGCATACAACTGTTGACAGCTCATCAGGAACTGCACGAGCCTGTTGTCAGGACTATCAAAACTGGACCTTTACAGAGTGGACCAGAGACGTGTGGTCTGATGAATCCCGTTATCAGTTGTACCGAGCTGACCGGAGGGTACGGGTGTGACGCCGATAGCATGGGGCCGACAGTGCAGTACTCACTTGGGAAGTCGAAACAGTGCTCCATAGTAAAGAACGTTTTACTTAATATTCTATTTAAAAATATGTTATTGCAGTTCCTGAAGTGTAGTCTGTAATTCGCTCTGCCAGGTGCTGTAATGCTCTATGAAAGTTAATCTCTGCAAGACGTTTTAAAAAAAGTTCCTATAATGGGAGTTCGCTGCAAAATTTGTGAAGAGACGTGTATTGACGTTATTACGACATGTATTTGCCGATAGATGTTATTGTGCTGGTCTCAGCGAAAGCCAATTTAAAAAGCTCTCTCCAAAGACAGGAAACAAAACTGGAAATGAGCTTCGTGCAAATTCGGCGAACAACAAAGATCTGTTCAGTGTTTCAACTCTTTGTTCCACGACGGACGCCATTCCAGTGCTAGCCAACGCCCACCGGCAACTTCTCCCAGTGGTGATGAATCGTGCGTTCCAGAGATCATATAACGGATTAATAAAATAATTGAAAAAAAAAAAAAAAAAACGTCAACGATCTTAAGAAGTTCGACTGAATACACCTCAAACAAAATACACGACTTTCTGCCTATCATTGCTGGCTTAACACAAGAAGTTGACGAACTTAAAACAAAGAACTTTGAATTAGAAAATGCAAATATGGAGCTGAAAAAAATTCATGAAACAGTGGATGACTTGAATCAACAGGCAATTAGCTCAAAACTGGAAACTGTTGGTGTTCCTCATGAGCCACGTGAAAATGTGCATGAAATAGCGAAGAAAATTGCACGTAAAATCAAGATCAACTATAATGAAGATGATACTGAGGCTATACATTGTGTTCGTCGTGGGCAGAAAAATAGAGCAATGCCTATTTTATCATTATAAAATTTAATCAGAGACAAATGGATGGATGGAAAGAAAAGTATCAAATACAGACTAAGTACAACTGATATATGTGACAATTTTAAGGACAGTAAAATATATTCAAACGAGCACTTGACTGGAAACCTAAAACACCTACTGTTTATTGCCAAGAAATGTAAAGAAGTCCACTACAAATATCTCTGGGTCAAACCTTTCATGAGAAGAGACGATACATCTAAAATATGGCGAAACAGATGTAAGAAGACTTGTCTAAACTCCGAGAAAACAGCTACAGTAATAACTAATTACGAACAACGACACATGAGAATAATAACTGTGATGTCAATTTTCATAAATGTGTAATTTGTCATTATTCAATAGAAATAAGAAACTTTTATCCTCAGACACTCAGTACCTTGAATATTTTGCATATAAATATAAGAATTATTAGAGATAGATAAAAAGCATACTGAATTACTAGAGAATTTAAACTGTAGGCTAGATGTTCTGACATTAACAGAAATCTGGGTTAAGGACGAAGAAATCAATTTTGGAAGCTGAAAATGTCAATTTATATTTAGAATATCATAATATATATATAATTGCTCTCGTAGGTCGCATTGCTACATAGAGTCCAACTTTATACAAGAACTCGAGTGTAGTCTAGATGAGATCAAAAGTGAAAATGTTCTCATAATTGTGAATGTGAATATTGGCTTGCTGAGGAACAGCGACTCCTCAAAAGATTATTTAGATATACTTGCCATGCATGGACTCGAACAATATATTAATGTTCCCAAGAGAAAATTAAATGGTAGTAGAACGTGCCTAGATCATGTATTCGGAAGAATACATGATCTAGGCACTTTCCGAACTTTAAGTGAAAACAAAATCCAAACAGCAGTTGTGTGCCAACCTCTCGCGGATCACTTTCCAATTGGTATTAAAGTGTATTTGCAAGTACAACACAGAGATAGCGCAACCTAAAAATTCCCTACCCAACAATTAACTCCAGAGTATTGAAGATTATCCTGAGCACCGTCTCTTGGGAAGAGATGACGGAAACAAATATTGATACTCGTATCTTAAATTTATTGCAATATTAAATAATAAAATACAAGACTCAATTAAAGTTTAAAAAATAGACAAAATGAAAGAAAGAAAACCCTGGATTACACAAGAAATTAGACACTACATAAAAATTAGAGATAACGTGTATAAAAGTTTAAAAAATAGCCTCACAATCAATATTATGAACACAGTTTCAAGTACTATAGAAATCTAATACGTTATAAATTAAAAGAAAGTAAAAACGAATATGAATTCCTAAAATGCCAAGGAAGCCTCAGAAAACAACGGAAGTTTGTGAATAAATTCATTGGCAAAGACATCTGCAAGCAACCCCCCCCACACACTTAAAGATATCAATAGAGAAAATGGAGACAGGATTAGCTGAAGAATTCAAAAATCACTTTATCACGGTCAGTGAAAACATTCTGAAAAATGCTAAAACCACCCCTCTGAATTGCATTCCCAAGAGAATTGATAACTCTATATATCTTTTCCTCATTTGTGAAAAGTGTTATAGTTAGCCTAAAAGCAACGAAAACTTCAGGATACGATGGTATTAACACTAGCATTGCGAAAGAGTGCCAAACGTACATTATGGAATCCCTAATATAAATTTTTAACTTATCAGTGATGACAGGCACATTTCCATCGGATTTTAAGAAGAC
This sequence comes from Typopeltis vanoorti, assembly GCF_054136105.1. Lineage (NCBI taxonomy): Eukaryota > Metazoa > Arthropoda > Arachnida > Uropygi > Thelyphonidae > Typopeltis > Typopeltis vanoorti. The sequence goes on along the minus strand of NC_143567.1, from coordinate 22,675,784 downwards.
CATAGTTGTACCGATTTACAAAACGGAAACAAAAATAATTTGAAAAATTACATACCGATCTTCCTTCTACCGGTCTTTTCGAAAACAGAGAAATTGGTAAAAATTAGATTCATGAAATTTTTGGACAAAATCAACTTCTTTCCAAAGAATCAATTTGGATTCAGACAAAAGTTTAGCACAGAGCATGCTTTCCTAAACTTCACAAACAGGGATGGATTTACCATAAGGCGCAAGCTGGGGACCCCACTCTCTATGGGGGCCACATTTTAAAACCTTACTCCTCACAAACAACAATATGAAAACAGCCTAATAGTTGCAAAATAAAATATTTATTTGTAAATATTGACTTTATAATATAAAAACTAGAGGCCGCTGAAACATTTGTGAGGCCTCCCACCTCTATTTGAAATACATTGTCCTTTCCTTACAAACTTGCAAAACTAACAGGAACTGCTGCATTGCATAAAATTAATGTACGTGAGCATACAATTTCTTTGCTGGACGTATATACATGTCCAGCAAAACCTGGATAATATTCTGTCCACCTGCTGAAAGAACATGGATAAGAAGTGTAATTTGACGGTCATGTCCATTAGAAGGTGTGATAATCTTTCACGCTGAAAAGAACACTTAAGTAGATTACCTGGGGTAATCTACTTAAGTGTTTATTTGTAATACTTGTTTTATCGTATAATTATAGTTTTTAATGCCACTGCAAAATAAATCTTTTCATACCTTCTTCACTCCATATTGTATCACTTTGGAAGATTAATGTCACTATCAATTTTTTTGCTAATTATTTTAATCGCCAATACATTTTATTCTCCCACAACTTGATTTGTTAATTATTTTTGTGAAACAATTATTTTTTTAAATTAATGAAAATCCGAATCTTAAAATAAATGCAGCCTTCATCTGTCGAAATTAAGTTTTCTGTATTTTTTATTCACAATTTTATCCAAAGGTTAGTTCATAGATTGCGCCAAGGTTCGCACTTTTCCGATTTTGCTTTATAGAGTATAATACGTAACTCTTGAATCATATCACGTAATGCATAATTTTATAAAGTAATCTTGTAGGTTTTTGCACTTCAACTTTCTTGGTTCCCCTAATCATGTCTGCTAATCAACAATTGAAATCAAAACAAGACATTTTTGATGTATTCTGAACTAAAGCTTGAGGCAATTTAGTGTGATTTTTAGGAAACGTTCTCTCTCTTGTTTTTTTCGATAGCAGTGAGAGTAATCTAAGGGTTTTGCTTTTCCTCCAGCCAAGAGGATTATTATCATGTATTTCTAAGACGTAATATTTAGATTAAAAAAAAAAAAAAAAAACACAACTGCATTTTCTTTTGAGTGGTATGCATAAAGTTTTACATTTTGAAAATATAGCATAGTATTGCTAAAACTTTGAATAGTACAGAATTAGAATCGTCGATGGTACAACAATATTATTGCTTATTTCTATTGTCAAAAAGTAAACTGAAGTAAAAAAAAAATGAAATAATTTTGAATACTGTCTGAAAGCTTTGAAACCAGTGGAAATTTAAAGTAGTTATGTAACTGTGTCTCAGGAGAGGAGATGGGGGGAGGGGATTGGAGTAAGAAATCTTCAAAATAGACATAAATTTGGAATCATTCCGTATAGGATACCCTTCATATTATATTTTCAACATACCTCTATTGGTTACGCAGTGGATATTATAGTAATGTGGATGCTACAAAAAAAAAAAAAAATCTGTTGCAATTTTAAGCAAAAGGCAAAACGTCTCTGCTAAAATATTATTGGATATAAATTTTGGATATTAAAAAAAAGACATTCAATCGGAAACCCGGTGTACGGCAGTTTAATGTCATTTGTTCTTCATAAAAAAAAAAAATTCCAAAAATCGGAATGTCACGATCCATAATTGTATTTTGCAAAGAAAGAAAGCAAAATGTCATATTTATTTCAATAAATGTTATTTAAAAAATTTAAATATTTGAAACAATATTTTAAATGAAAAATTTTAAATTCTTCTATATTTTCAGTAAAGTAAAAGAACATAAAGTCGTCTTGTTCCGTTACACTGATTTGAAGAATAAAAAGGCAGCAAATTTACTATTAATATATAGATAGATTCATTGCAAATGCTGACCTCTGATCATTTCACGATTGATTACTTTCGCACCTGTGAAATTCGTTTTTATTTTTGGGAAGAGACACAATAATTGTGCAGAAAAAACAATCAAATATCCTAGGACAGTAAAGGATATTCCAAGTAACCAGAGTACAGGTAAAGTGAAGAGACCAAAGGTGTTTCACCACAGTTAATACGTTAACGGTTCTAAAATCGCCATTCAGGGATTAACGTTTGAGGGAGGGGGGGGTTAATTGCATGATAAAAAGTAGAATGTGGATGAAGTTTTGATCCATTAAAATTTAATTGGCAACTATACCACGGAATCTTGTCCGGAAGTAGTGCAATATTTTTGTTTTATTCAAAATGTTATAATTACGTTTCATCTTCAACAAGAAGATGGGATATAATTCTTAAACATTTAGAAAAAAAAAAGCTTTAACAGTTAAAAGACTAAGTGAAACGAGGTGGTCCGCAAGAGCTGACGCTATATTGGCTTTGAAACGTGGATATAAACAAATTAAAGAGGCATTACTTGAACTATCCATTTCTCCTAATGAAAACCTATTTCTGAATTAGAGAGCTCATCATTGGCTGATCATTTTGACAAACCAGAAACAGCAATATGAACAGTTGTGTGGGACAAAATGTTACAACGAATAAATGTTACTAGTAAATCTCTACACTGGATTTGTTTTTAGTTAATAATTTATTACAGAGTTTAGTTGGTTTTATTTTAGATATAAGAAATAGTTTTGCTGCTTTAAATGAAGAAGCGAATTTATTAACAGATGAGAAAAAATTTAAAGATGAGAAGGAAAGAGTGAAAAAACGAAAAACAAATGTGTGACGAAATTTCACAACCTAACGATGAGATTACTCGTATATTACATGGGAAAGAAAATTTCATTGTTAATACTTTTTATGTCTTTGCGATAAGCTAATTTTGGAAATTAATGAAAGAGCAAAAAAGCTATTTAGACAGATAGCATTGGCATTTTTTTGATGAAAGATATAACTCAAGACAAGTAGAAGACTATATTAACAAAATTTTACAATCTTGTGAGACTGATATTGACGCAGAAAAATTTTTTGGTGAAGTTAAGCAATTTTTGATAATGATAAAGGAAGAAAACGTTTCAATTAAAATATGTACAAATTTATAAACGATGGGTTAAGGTCTAGTTTTCCGAACGTAGAAACAATTCTAAAAATATTTTTGACGATGCCTATTTCAAATGCAAGTGCTGAACGATCATTTTCAGTGTTGAAACAAATAAAAAATTATTTAAGAAGCAACTTGCACCAAAATAAAACAAGCGACCTGTCGTTATTATGTATTGAATCAGTTGTAATGGGCTCGATTAAGTATGATGACATTTTAGATATATTTGCTAAAACGAAAGCTAGAAAAAAACTTTTAGTTATTAAATTAAAAAAAAAAAATTTGAACTGATTTATATTTATACTTTTTTTAAATGCAAATACATGTATACCAATATTGTGTTATTATGGAAATGTCGACTTTTATTTTCAATAAACTAAAAAAAAAAAAAATCGTATGTATTTGATTAACTGAAATAGACTTGTTCTTTTGAGGCCTCATAATGATGTTGCTCCTAGGACTCCAAAAGTATAAATGCGGTCCTGCTCCATAATCTGAAGGTGTTGAAGAAAATGCACACAAAACATAGTTGGAATATCCTCTATCTACTGGTGAAGACGTGATCAAAATCTTTCTCGAGTTATAAGCGAACATCGAAAACGGACTTTGCTTTTCATATATATACATTACACATTTCATATATGAATATAATTTCTATATTTCTTACAATTGAGGCGTTATCTGTGAACTAATTGTTCTTTTAAGGACTACATGGAGTAGACATTTGTTTTCATTTCTAACTTGATTTCTTTAGAAGCAACAAATAAGCTACCTCATGGATCGTTACATAATACAAAAATCTTCAACCGAGATAACAAATAATAAATAAAAATAATAACAATGGAAAAAGGTAAAATTGCTGAGAACAGTGAACTTTTATGCTGAAAACGAAACGATGTTCTGTTGATAATTTAACACAATGTTGAACGGACGAATATACTTGAAATTCATTTCAAATATTTTCTCAGTAATGTAGATGAATCTTAAATAATTTATAATTAATTTAATATAATTTCGATGTTATCTTGAAATCAAAATTTTTTTGAGAAATGAAAATGGCACTGCCGTAATCTTAACAAATATTTAGTCGTAGCGTTTTCGACTTAATATATGCCAATTAGATATCTTGCAGGATGACAATAGAACACAAGCAACGCTTCTGTAATTGCAGAAATTAGTAAATCCTTTATGCAACAGAGTTTCCAAAAGCTGATATGTGGTCTCATTTAATGGCGCAAAGCTCCAGATATTCTATATTGATTTGTAACAATGCAAAAGCACGTAGCTCGCAATCGCACTGAAGAACCGATGACGTCATCAAAAGAATACTTCATTAAACACTGCAAAGCAATTTCATTATGACGTAATAATATGGAATTCTGCGCCATTCTCTATAAATAGCTTCAGTTATTTAGAAGCATTGGACACCGCTGGAAACACAGGGTTTGGACGAAAGTATTTTTGCTACTAACTAATTTTGGGGTACTGGAGCTGGATGCTGTGTGTCTACGCATCTATGGTGGCCCGGTGCAGTTTGCCGAAGAGCAGCATTTAATTGGAAACTCTTGCAGTTTCCCCTGTACTGAGCTTGAATGCATTCGTGATTTTTTTATTGCGAATTGTATGAGGGTTAAAATCAGGAATCGCATCGTAGGTTAACATGCGGTGAGAGATCGATGGACATCACACTGGAAAGAGAATTAGGGCGGGTTAAGGTGGGTAATAAACGAAATGCAAACATCTATTGCTTTATTGCTATTTTTATTTAAAAGAAAGAATCTATTGCTTTTGTTTAGAGGATTTTTGGGGAATTAATTAATTACATATTTACATTTAAAATCATTAGATCAAACCAGACTTTATTATGACATTGTCCTCAAATTATAAGTACTTATACCAGCAGTATTTAAGCTGTATATATCGATGTCAATGTAAATGGCGTTTCTGTAGAAAGTGTATTTTATCAAAGAGCAATGAAATCGTAACTATATCACTGTTGACTCAAGTTAATTTCGGCTAAACACACGCTATTTTTCTTTTAAAAGCATGCAGTTTACCTCTTTCTTTTAAAAGCATAGAAATTTTAAGCGTGCAGAATATCACGATATTTAGAAAAGAATTATATCTGTGAGTAGAACCGTTGTTCAACGATGAAGTTTTGCCTGTTTTGAGGGAAGAAAAAGCAGATTTTCCCGGGGAATCTCTTAGTTGACTAAGAGGAATCTCTTAGCCAACTAAGAGATTCCTCTTAGTTGTCTAAAATTTAATCATAATCACTAAAATCATAAACCGGTTTCGAACACTTGTGGTTCCGAACACAGGGCTCGTATTTACCAACTGTTCTTCTAAGGTTCGGTGTTCAACTACGCCTGAAATTATTTAAATAATTTAGTGATGATTTATGCAGTTTACCTCTTAACTAAACCAATTGAGATCGTCATGTATGTTAACCTCTATCCTATAACCCCTCTTTCTCCAGTTAACCACAGTCTATAATCCACATACTCGCAATCTGTCCTCATATTCTAAATCCCATAATCCGGGTATAATCTTTGTAACTCTTCTTTGCACCCTTTCCACAGCTTCTTTATCCCATGGAACCCAGGAGACTAAATCTGCAGACAATAATCCTGGTGTGGTCTTATAAAAGCCTTATAAGTCATTTTGCTTCTTTATAAGGCTTTTATAAGATCAAACCAGACTTGCAATCTTGCAAGATTGCAAGCGATTCTTGACGTGCAAGCAAAATGACTTCCTTCTCCTTACACGTCAAGAATCGCTTCAAGATTGCAATTATCCTCCGAGTTGTATTTGCAACTTTTGCTATGTGACCTTTGAGCTTTAAATTCTTATCTACCAATACACCAAGATCCCTTGCCTTTTCAGTTTCTTGTAGCATAACCTCACTAATATAATATGCCGCTGAAACTCTAATCACGCCAAAGTGCATAACTTTACACTTACTAACATTAAACTGGCATCCATTTTCGTTTGTCCAGATTTCCAGTCTATTCAAATCATTTTGTAATTGCTGAATATCAGCAGCATCCCTGATTGTCCTGCCTGTCTTCACATCATCAGCAAACAATTGTAAATCTGATGATAAACCCTGCTTGATGTCATTAATGTATAGATTGAATAATAATGGCCCAAGGAATGAACCCTGAGGAACACCACTGGTTACCTTAAATCTGGCAAATTCACACTCAGGGTTCAGTCTTTGAATGCTGATGGTAATCGAGTGCCGGAAGCTAATGAGATTGTTCAGTTAATGAGTGCTCACTTTATTAAAATATATCAACCAGGTGTATGTAGCATGGTGCTACTGCTACGTGGGATGAAGAGTTAGAGGTTCATGAAAATGAGGTTGAAGAGTTCTTGCATACTCAGGATAAGAATTTGTCAATAGGGACAGATGGAATTTTCCCGTTAAAGGAATGTTCAGCTGAACACTGAACATAAACCCTACTCATATTTTATAACAATGTTACAATCTATCCTGTGATGATGTTGGATTTTTCTGAGGCATTTGATAGGATACCACAGGATAGATTGTTGTGTAAACTGGAGAATATGGGATTGGAACATAATCTGTTGACTTGGATCAGGGGATAGTTGACAGTCAACTAAAAGAGGTTAACAGAATGAAATATATGGTGGGGTGTTGCCAAGTCTTTAGCAACACCCCACCATATATTTCATTCTGTTAACCTCCACTTCACATCAAAGAGACTCACACTCATCGCTACATGGGACATTACCGTCTATTTCAACCCTGACTGGTTATGTTATCTGATATCATTAGTAGCGATGAGTGTGAGTCTCTTTGATGTGAAGTGGAGGTTAACAGAATGAAAATGAAATGATGTCATGTGTCTAATCTAAATAACTGAAGTGTCGAGTTGGATACAAAGTATATCCGTTACACTCGATCCAACTTACCATATGTGATTCTGATAGCCAGATTTCACTAATGCCAGCAATTAGAACGATGCTGAAAATTCACTCTCCGCTTTTGTCTCTGATAACTCGTCCACAGCAAGTGGATTTTTCAAGTGTGCACTGTACTCGAACTAATAAAATCAACAGAGATTTTAATTGAACTGAAATTATACACACGGGCTTGGATTAGCTATGGCTAATTTTCTTTGTCAAACAAAATTAGCAAATAACAGAGCACGCTTGAAAATTCATTTAAAATATTTTGTAATATATGTGAAAATTAGACAGCTTAAAGTCTGCTACAATGAGTACACTTATTGAAGAAATGTAGTGTACTTTTATATCTTTATACTGTAATGCGAAAAAAAATCCTCAGAACAAAAGCAATAGATGTTTGCATTTTATTTATTACCCACCTTAACCCGCCCTAATTCTCTTTCCAGTGTGATGTCCATCGATCTTTCACCGCATGTTAACCTACGATGCGATTCCTGATTTTAACCCTCATACAATTCGCAATAAAAAAATCACGAATGCATTCAAGCTCAGTGCAGGGGAAACTGCAAGAGTTTCCAATCAAATGCTGCTCTTCGGCAAACTGCACGGGGCCACCATAGATGCGTAGACACACAGCATCCAGCTCCAGTACCCCAAAATTAGTTAGTAGCAAAAATACTTTCGTCCAAACCCTGTGTTTCCAGCGGTGTCCAATGCTTCTAAATAACTGAAGCTATTTATAGAGAATGGCCCAGAATTCCATATTATTACGTCATAATGAAATTGCTTTGCAGTGTTTAATGAAGTATTCTTTTGATGACGTCATCGGTTCTTCAGTGCGATTGCGAGCTACGTGCTTTTGCATTGTTACGAATCAATATAGCATATGTGAACCTTTGTGCCATTAAATGGGACAACACATCAACTTTTGAAAACCTCTGTTGCATAATTGTTTTGGTTTATTTTAGTTTTTTTTTTCCATAATTTATTGCTTTTTATTTCGGTTACAGATTTCTTATCTCGGTTTTATTTCCTTATTATGTAATGATCCATATTTAAGGTAGTTCAGACACTTCTTTTTGGAAGTCTATTAAGATATGAAAACAAATGTCTGACCCGTTTCGTGTTTCAAAGACAATGTCTCGATTGTATGAAATCTAAAAATTGTATTTATTAGTGTAATGTTTAATATATTTTAGTTATTTTCATCAGTCTGTCAATGCAGGTGAAAATCAAGTTGGCATAGAAGCAAGCAGGCATTTTACGAAAACGGAAAATAAAAGCAATCATTGAAATTACTAACAAGTAAATTACTGAAGAAATATATAGAATAATTTGTCAAACATTTTAAGGTTATTTACTTCCATATTGACAACTATTATATGGATCATTTTTTTGGATTGCACTGAAAAATATTGTATGATCCATCGCATCCGAAATGAATTATACCTTCTTAGCTCATGATAAGTATGATGTTTAACACATTTTCAACAACAAAATAGGTTTCTGCATTATATAGGGATAAAACCATTGGATTACTATCGATCACTTAAGGATCACTTTTAATGCTTTAATTAGAATTTCGTTGTTTTTCTTGTAAATAATTATATTAAACAAGTCTTCTGTCAAGAGGTGCGTTTTCCGTGTAGACACTCGGCTGTTTATTCCTATAGAGGACAGCTAGGTGTCCTCTCATAAAAGAAGGAAAAGAGAATATGCTCGTATGCTGGATATGTGTAAGCGAAATGGAAGTGCGTCGGTAAGATTGCTAATCGAAGTAGAATTAATCAATCATCTTGCGATTAGTTTTCAGATTTTGCAACATTGGGGTCAGGACTTATGCCTACTTCACTGGATTTAAAAAATACTTTGGATAGTCTCACCCATACGACTATTCTTGAAACACTTTCAACGATGGGTTGTCCTGGACTATTTAAAGATTATATTTCTAATTTATATAGTAACTCATCCATTCTAATCATTATTTGAGATAAAACATCGTCCATTCCTTCTATACGTCGTGTTAGACAAGGAAATCCCTTATTTATCTTTAATATTGTTATTAAAGATAAATATTATTGATCAGGTCATGACAGGAAAATGAAAGTACAGGATTACATCTTTAATGTTCTTACACCGCCCTATTAAACCTATCGATATTTTGGACGACTTCACGGTACTTGGGACGAATGTTTTTGGCTGGTGGACGACGACCTTGGTTGAGTCAACTTTCAACATTTCTTGCTTAAACTTCTTAACACTCCACTGAATCCTGACCACCGCATTGCGTTATTAAATCAATTTATTTTACCTAAATTATTTTTTTCTGTATTATTAAGAAAAATCCTTCTCACTCTATTCTGGATAGACTAGATCAGGGGTCGGAATCCGGCGACCCAAACGAGCATTTTTGGTGACAAATAAAAAGGTTGACTATACATGAATGTAGCCCATATGTTAGGTCGAGAAGAAGAAAAAACTTTTTTTCGACTAACTGATGAACATATGCATGCTTCGATTCGAATTTTCACCTCGGGTTATAAAGTGGATCTAGATCTAAGGTAAAACAATCACGAAAGTCACATTAAGCAGGGAGACACACGCGCGCGCACACACACAAATTTCATGCATATACTATGTTACCTTGTTTTTATGTGATAAGTTTCATTGAGTTTCATGAGGAACACCAATCGTTGGATGGAATCTCCGCAGATCCAACTGGTATGCATTTCAGAAACAAATCGAACAAACCATTAGAGCAATTCCACCCACTCCTAACTGCCATAAATCCACCTAGATTTGTTAAACTACTCAAATCTGCAGCAAAAGCCTCTATCCCTAGAGGTTGCAGAAAACAATATATCCCATGTTGGAGTAAAGAAAGTGAGGAACTCCTAGCCAAATATGAAGAAACTGAAGATCCAGCTATGCTATTGCTAAGAAGCTCATATGAATCCTGGATAAAAACAGAAAGAAAAGATGGATCTCAACCTTCAATGAACTCGATTTCGTCACATCTAGTCAGATAAGCTGGTGACTTCTGAGAAAACTAAGTGGATCAGGGCCAACGACACACAAAATAACAGAGATAACTCCTGATCAAATGGCTAACCATTTATTCAAAACTTCCAAGATTCATCCAAGCTCTACCAGGAAAATTGCTATACAAGCTTCCGTTAGACAAAACCTGAAGACGGAACCCAAGCTTCCTGAACTCATACACCCAATATCTCGGGAAGAGGTACAAATAGCCTTAAAACTTACCAAGAATGGCAAAGCTGCAGGAGTGGATAGTATACTCTCTGAGTTCCTAAAACATCTTGGTCAACATGGCTGGCTGCCCTTTTCTCAGAAATCATGACTGGTAAATTACCAAAGCTGTGGCGGGAAGCCAAAATAATTGCTGTGCCCAAACCAGGGAAAGATCCAAATGAAGTGAAAAACCTACGACCTATCTCTTTGCTTTGCAACACCTTTAAGCTTTTTGAAAGAATTCTCCTCAAAAGAAGTTCACCACTCATTGAAAGAGCACTCCCGACTGAACAAGCTGGCTTCAGGCAAGGAAGAAGTTGCTGTGACCAGGTCCTGGCAACTCAAATTGAAGCAGGCTTCCAGAAGAAACTTAAATCCGGAGCCACTTTCATTGACCTAACATCTGCTTATGACACTGTCTGGATCAGGGGCCTCTTCCTAAAACTAGGAAATATTATAAAATGTAAAAAAACTCTACAACTTTTTGAATCTATTCTCTCCAACAAAAAGATCCGGGTCCATATTGGTGGAAAAAAGAGCAGTCCCAGATTCCTTCACAGCGGTCTTCCTCAGGGCTCTGTGTTATCCCCTATACATTTTAACATCTATGTGTATGATCTACCTCATACCAGATTAAGCAAGTTTATGTACGTCGATGACCTAGCAATCTTACATCAATCCACCTCCTTTATGAACTTAGAATCAACCTTGAATACAGACCTGAACATTCTAGAAGAGTACTTCAAGCAGTGGTACTTGAAGCCAAATCCAACGAAAACAGTGTCCTCAGTATTTCACCTGCACAATGCAGAGGTGAATCGACAACTCAACCTTTCTTTCTGTGGAAAAATGGTAGAACATGAGCCTCACCCAAAATACCTTGGAGTGAGCCTGGACAGAAACCTAACCTACAAAACGCACATCATCAACCTCTCCAATAAAATTAAAACCAGAAATAAGATCATTTCAAGGCTTGCTGGAACAACCTGGGATTGTGGTGCAGAAGTCCCAAGGTCGTCTGCACTAGCCCTCGCATTCTCTGCAGCAGAATATTGTGCCCCTGTCTGGGAAAGAAGTACACACACACTAACATTACCGACACCCAGATGAATTCTACCATGCGCACAATTAGTGGGACTGTGAGAAGCACCCTTCTCTCCTGGCTACCTATTTTATCTAAAATTGCTTCACCACACATACAGAGACGACAAGCCTCGATTAAGGAATTTAATAAAGCAATGAGCAACCCACTCCTACCCCTACATCACTCTCATAAATCCACCTAGTCTTCGCGTCTAATCTAGAAAGCCTCTCTGACCCATGGACGAACTGTCTTCAGCTGCGCTGCCATCAATATCTGACATATGGAGAGAATACTGGTCCAACAATCTCCCAACAGACGGCTTCCTGGTAGAAGATCCCTATGATCCGCAGCCTGATTTTGGTCTTCCTAGGAAGATTTGGTCATCCATAAACAGGATCAGAACTAGTCAGGGAAGATGTGGCTATCTTCTACATAAATGGGGGCTGTCAGATCACCCTTATTCTGATTGTTCTCCCGTGGCTCAGACGATTACTCATATTGTGTACAACTGACCAAAGCGCCAATTTCACGGTGGTGGCCTACAGGACATCCACAAGGTGATGGATGAGGCCTTGAATTGGCTTTCCAGCCTGGACCTTGACCTGTAGTTGGTATGGTGGTGGCAGTGGTTATGGAGGAAACAGAAGATCACGGTCCCGTCTCACCACGAAGACGTTATTCTAGTAGTCACTCTCAAAGTCCTCGTCATAGTATCAGCAGAACTCCTCATGTTAGAAGATGATGATACAGTGTGAAATAGTCCTCCTCTAGATCAAGTTTTCTCACACAAGACAACTGCTCTCTACTTAAACCTCGGATACAGCTACTTTTGTGTTGTGAGAACATGCAGCCTTGTCATACTTGGTGCAGCAGGACGATACTTGTCCCTGGTTTAATTATGACAAGTTACTTTTGCTTTATGCTTTTTTTTTTAAAAGAAAAACTTAGTAAGCAGGTTGTGCCTTTTATGTAATGAATTTTTATATGTTAAGATTTTCATCATTTGTTTCTGGAAATTGTGATTGTATTTTTCACTTACCAGTTTCATGTAGCCACAAGAATAACTAAATTGAGTTTCATTTTCATGCTTGTTTCATATCTCGTACTTTACATTTTCTGTGTTTTTTTAAGATTGATATAATAAAAATTGATGACTTAAGTATTTTTTTCCACTGACTATTTTCTCTTAATTGAACACTTGCGGACCGATTATTAAAAATAAAAGTTGAATGTGGCCCACGAGTCTGAAAAGGTTGCCGATCCCTGGACTAGATAAAGAAATCCATCAAGCAGTTAGATCTTGACTAAGACTGCCACATGATGTTCCAGTTGCTTATGTTCATGCGGCCGTTCAATCTGGTGGATTAGGAAATTCTGCAATGAGATAGATGGTTCCTCGCTTCAAATATCTAACGTTAAACTCAACATTACCATAGCTACCTTTAGAACTCCTTTTGATTCAATTAACTAAAACACTGCGTTGGACCTTTGATAATGGGATTTATATTGTTTCTAACTCTCTTGAAAGGAACAGATGGGAAGGATTTCTTTACCTTGAGTGGCTTGGAGAAGGTTCCGCCTCAATATCTTTGGGTCCTGGAAGGAACAAGAATGTTGCCTGGATGGAAATATATAGATCTGGTTAGGGCTAACATAAATGCCCTTCCTCCCAAGGCTCGTATAGCCCTTGGTAGGCATACTATATATATATATACACTACTTCAAGGATTGGATATGGGTTTACAGAGACAATGACACATATCTTCATGTTGTTTTAGAACCCACATTAGAGTTAAAAGACGTGATGCAAAATGAGACATCATAAAGAACTGAATAAAACAGAAAAGATGGTTAGTTAGAACTAAATAACAGGACTGAAATGGGCATAAGAATATTTAGTCTTTTAGTATCAAGAAATGGTTTCCTGAATTTTCAAGTCTGTAGATCGAATTTAGACCTTGAGCGGGCAAACGAAGAGAACATCGAGTATTATGCTTCTAATCCGGCTATTAAAAAGGTATTGTTTAAAAGAATATGGGTATCTACCTTTTTCTTTCTTTTTTTTTTGTTATAGCTATGCCTATCTCTGTGAAAGGGGTCTGGTGTGTAAGTCCTATATGGATGAACAGTGCTGGGACTTAGTGCCCAAGACATCAAAATATTTTCCCAGCGAATGACACGATACCTATGGAAGGCGTTGGTTACGTTTTTTTGAGTCTAACCAACACCTAGGAAGGTGTAGGTTAGACTTCGCTATATATCTGCAATGCATGCATCAAATGTATGCTGCACACTGTGTTTGTGTGGGTGCAATCAGGCAGTTGATGTGTGCTAGTTATTGCACTAGCGTTGGGATATTGTACCGCGAAAAATTAAAAAATAAAAATAGAATCTGGACCGGACTAAATGAATCATATACCCTCATTGGATACAGATACCTAGCTAATAGTGTGTCGGCGTGTCTCTAGCGCGAATAACAGCTTGTACTCTTCGAGGCATTGACTTCACAAGTGCCAGAGGTAATGCTAGCCATTCCTGTTGCACATTGTTTACAACTGCGTCTTAGTGGTCGGTTTCGCTTACATGGACGGCATCCCAGAGAGATTGAATCGGATTTAAATCCCGGGACCACTGGATGGTTCCAAACACAAATGAGTGTTCAAGCCATGCCTGGGTGGTTGGGGCCTAGTGGAGAAGGCGCATTGTCGTGCTGAAACAGACCCTTGCAAAGATGCGCAAAATGCCATAAAGGTGTGTAGATGGTCAGCCAGCATACTCTAGTAGCTCACGGCGTATAAGGACCTCTCCAGACACACTAAAGAACCTAGTGTGTTACATTAGAAGGCTCCCAAAACTATCACAGAGCCAGCACCTCCTTGAACAGAGCAGACCTGTGATGATTTTGAGGTTCTGGTAGTTTTTTTTTAATCTATTTCGTTTTATAATTTATTTTGTAAGCTTCATATACTAGTAGAAAATTTTGATAATCATACGTGTGAGCTGTTCCTAAGAGGAACAGCTCGTCCAAGTTACGATATGCGTAAAGTTACAAAATGTTATGCAATGCATTATCATTATATACACATTCATATAATATTTATATTATTATAATAGAATAACATAATAAAATCGCAGGAGACATGATAATATGTACAGAGAAAGTTTCATAACATTAATTAGGTACAAAATAAAACAAAGTAGTTAAATAGCATTTACATTTTACACCTGCAACAGAATCTTTTTAATACCAATATGCAAAAACCAATCATATATATTATTATTCTGAACAGAGCTTCCTCATTTCTGCGAAAATAAATATTTTTTTATTCGAGTTTTGTATTTGTTTGAGTTAGTTTCATTTCTTATTGTTAAAGGCAGTGTGTTGAATATTTTCGACGCTAAATAAGTATGTTTGTGTATTGCTTCTTTATTTGCTTTTGGAACTAAATATTTTAAGCTCTTATGTCTACTGAGGAAAGTATCTTGTTTGATATTTACGTATTCGTTGTCGTTTTTTATGAATAATAGTACCCTATAGACGTATAAATATCTAAGGGGTAGTATGTTTAGTATGGTGTATTTATTACACATTACAGTATCCTTATATCTGTTTCTAGTAAAGATTTTAATTACTTTATTTTGAGTCGAGACTAAAGGTTTCAGAGGTAGTGCGATAGATTCCTTCCCAACTTAATATACCATATTGTAGTATGCTTTGAATCCAGGCAGAATATAATATTTTTAGCATATTTATATTTAAGAATCTTTTTAGGTAGTAAAGTCTGTTTAACATTATCCTTACTTTATTTACGAAATCGGTGATATGCGGTTTCCAGCTTAAATTACTATCAATTTTTAATCCCAAATAAGTTATTACACTGACTTTTTCTATTTCCTCACAGTTGCAATTTGAATTTGACCTGCAATTCCAATCATGCAAAATTAAGTTTGCATTGAAGTTCATTTTGCCGTTAACGTATTAATTGCGGAGGAACCACCTTTGGTCATTTCACTTTAAGTGTACTATGTTACTTGGAATTCCCTTTACTGTCCTACGATATTTCATTTTTTTTTCCTGCACAATTGCGTCTCTTCCCCAAAATAAAAACGAATTTCACAGGTGCGAAAATAATCAATCCTGAAATGATCAGAGGTCAGCCTTTGCAATGAATCTATTTAATAATCAGGGTATGCCCCCAAAGAGTGGAAAAAATGGGTCTTGGTTGTTCTTTATAAGAAAGGCACATGCTTTAGAATGCACCAATTACAGAACTATTGCACTACTAATGAGTCATCTTGGCAAAGTGCTGATGAAAATACTAACAGAACGCCTGAAGGGGCATATGGAGACACATCTTCAGGATGAGCAAGTTGGATTTCGACAAGATCGAAGTACAGTGCAACAAATACTCGCACTAAAACTAATAGCAAAGAAGCTAGAAGAAATAAAATGATATATAGCTGTTTCGTGGACTTCCAAAAAGCATTTGATAATATTGATCAAAATATAACACGGGCTGTCTTGGAATCCTATGGTGTGGACAATAAATTGATCCGCCTGCTGAAAGATATAAATAGCCAAGCACAAGCAAAAATCAGAATAGTAGGTGAGACTGGAGATTGGTTTGCGCTAGTCAAGGCACGTCAACTTTAAGACAAGGGGACCCAATATCACCAATCATGTTCATCACACATCTGGGAAGAACACTAGATAAGATTAAAGAAGAAGGTGGAGGCATTTCAATAAATGCCATGAGAATAAACTACCTCTTCTTTGCAGATGACATCGTCCTGATTGAAGAAGACGCAGCAAGGCTGGAACAGACATTGCAAACGCTATACACAGAAGGAAAAAGATATGGACTAAATGTCAACTTTGAAAAAACTAAAACAATGAATATTCGGACAACAGGAGTTACTGAAAAGAGTTATAATAGACATATTTCAACTGGAAAATGTGGAACACTTCACATATTTTGGATGACGCATGACTTGGACTCCAAAAAAAGTAAAAATTAGAATAGCCAGAGCAACAACTATTTTAAAAGGCATGGACAAAATATGGAAGAGCCGAGCTATAAAGATGCAAACTGAACTGCGCATTGTAGAAACCTGTATCTTCAGCAGCATGCTCTATGGATGCGAGGCCTGGGTACTCCTGAGAGAATCTGAAAGGAGGATATTGGCATTTGAAAGGAAGTGCCATAGAAAGATCTTGAACAATGAGGAAATCTACAGACGAATACAACCAAAAGAAAACCTGATCCATAAAATATTCAAAAGGAAACTACGTCTGTTTGGCCATATATGTAGAATGAATGATGAGAGAAATTAAAAATGTTGCTGTTTGGAATGATTGAAGGAAAGAACAAAAGAGGAAGACCAAACAGAGAATGGGGCGATGAAATAGTCAAGTGGTGCCGAAACTCTATACACAAACTGAGTCATCTTGCACAAAATATAATGCAATGGAAGAATCATATCAAGATGGCAGCAGACACCTACGGGCATTGGACCCATGGTTCTTGATGATGAAATTTCCCTTTTATTCTTCAAATCAGTGTAACGGAACAAGACAACTTTATGTTCTTCACTTTACTGACAATATAGAAGATTTTTTTTTCGCGAATTTTTAAATGTTTGTTTCATTTAAAATATTATGTCAAATATTTATTTTTTAAATACATTTATTGAAATAAATATGACATTTTGCTTTCTTTCTTTGCAAAATATCGTTATATGAATCGTCACATTCCAATTTTAGGAACGATTTTTTTTTATTATTCTTATGATATTAAACTGTATTACTCGAGGTTTCCGATTGAGTCGCTTTTTTTTTTAATATCAAAAATTAAATTATATCCAATGATATTTTAGCAGGAATTCTTCGCCTTTGTCTTTAGCTTAAAATTGCAACAGTTTTTTTTTTTCATTTATTTATTTATTTTTATTTCTTAAGGATCCACATTAACTATAATATCCTGTGCGTAACCACTGGAGATATGTTGAAAATATAATATGAAGGGATGATTCCAAATTGATGCTCATTTTGAACTGCATCTCCCTCCCTTCTCCTGGAACTCAGTTACATGACTACTTTAATAAATTTCTACTGGTTTGAAAGCTTTCAAAATTATTTCATTTTTTTTACTTCAGTTTACCGTTTTGACAATAGAAATAAGCAATAATATTGTTGTACCATCGACGCTTCTAATTCGGTACCAAAACTTTGCAATTTATGCATACCACACAAAAGAAAATTCAACAGTGTTTTTTTGTTTGTTTGTTTTTGAAATTCTAAATATTACTACGTCTTAGAAATACGCGATAATAATCCTCTTGGGTGGAGGAAAAGCTAAACTCTTACATTACTCTCACTGCTATTGAGAAAAACAAGAGAAAGAACGTTTCCTAGAAATCACACTAAATTGCCTCAAGCTTTAGTTCAGAATACATCAGAATGTCTTGTTTTGATTTCAATTGTTGATTAGCAGACATGCAAACACAGAATAACTGACGTTTCTTTTAGAGGTTGATTTATGCAAAAATTATTTTTATTTATAGTGATCGGTTTCACTTTTATTATTGAAAAATTATAAATTATTTCTTGAAAAAAAAAAGGATTTGAATTATTTAAAAGAAAAGGTACATATGTATTACATAATCATTTATTTTTTTGGAGGTGGAAGGGTTGTAGACCTATTTCTTTGTGTTCGAGTAACAGTCTGTAAGCTAAGAAAATTATTGAGAAAATGAGGAAGGAACACGTCCAACAGACGTTGCGTAACAATAGCCAAATACATACTTTATGATTGATTTACAAATGTTCGAAACATTTTATTCTGATATTGGTTTGATGTTTAAAAACTCTTTTTTAAACATCAGTTTCCACAATATCACATACTTTAATGATTTATCATTATCAGGGAATAATATAAATGAGAAAATATACAAAATTTGATAATTTATAATAATCAAAACTTAATTTCCTATCGGAATATTAAAAGTTCTCTGGTACAATTACTTTGGAAAAATAACGAAACAAAATGAAAGTGCGCATATGTTACCTAGCAGTATTTGTGTGTGGTGATAAATTTGGGTGGGGATTTAGCCATCTAATGCGAAATACGATGTTTATTCTATTATGAAACTTTTGGAAATAAAATTTCATTGTGGCGCATGCATCTTTCGGATGATAAGCTGTAGAGAAAGTATCGCTACTTCAAAACAACGCATAAGATTGAAATTTGCCGAAAATATGTACATAACAGTTGACTTCATAATCGCCGTTTATTTCGATTTGTAGTGAGATTGGGGGGGGGGGGGAGGACCAAGAAAGTTGAAGTGCAAAAACTTACAGATTACTTTATAAAATTATGCATTACGTGATATGATTCAAGACTTACGTATTATACTCTATAAAGCAAAATCGTAAAAGTGTGAACTTTGGCGCAATCTATGAACTAATTTTCGGATAAGATTATGAATAAAAATTCCAGAAAGCTTAATTTCGACAGATGAAGGCTGTATTTATTTTAAGATTCGGGTTTTCATGAATTTGTTAAATAATTGTTTGACAAAAATAATTATCGTGAATCAAGTTGCGAGAGAGTAAAATGTATTGGCAATTAAAATATTTAGCAAAAAAATTAATAGTGACATTGATCTTCCAAAGTGATACAATATGAAAAAAATTATTTTGCACTGGCATTAAAAATTATAATTATACGATAAAACAAGTAGTAAAAATGAATATAACTCGTAGGTATTTAGTCTAATATAACTTAGATTCCGGTTACCGAGCAAATGGCAAGCAACTGCGTTTCTTGCTGTAGGCAACTGAACGTAGTTACTTATGCCAGGTAATCTAGTTAAGTGTTCTTTTCAGCGTGAAGGATTATCGCACCTTTTAATGGACATGACAGCAAAGAAATGGTATGCTCACGTACATGAATTTTATGCAATACAGCAGTTCCTGTTAGTTTTGTATTCAAAGGAAAGGACAATGTATTTCAAATGGGGGTGGAAGGCCTCACAAATATTTCAGGGGCCTCTTGTTTTTCTATTATGAATTCAATATTATTACGGCGGAGTGAAAAGATTAGCAGCAGTATACCACATTGGTGGAACTGTACTCCAAGAGATTGATGAGGTCAGGGACTTGGGAGTGTTGGTGGATAGGGAGATGAGGTTTAGGGGGCACATTGCGAAAGTAGCTAAATCAGCTCATCAACTCACTTGGTTGTTGAAAAATACCTTGACGAGCAGAGAAAAACAAGTTATTGTGCCTCTGTACCGAGCCCTGATAAGACCTCATCTCGACTACTGTGCCCAGATTTGGTCATTCGGTTCCTTCTTGATGGGGAGGAGGTTGAGAGGATCCAGAGGCGAGTGACTAAGATGATAGCAGGTCTATGGAATGCACCATATGAGAACAGGTTGAAGAATTGTGGGTTGCAGAAACTAGTTGATAGGCGGAAAAGGGGAGATATGATTGAGACATTCAAATTGCTAAAAGGATTCTATAGGATTAATTCAGATGATATTTTTGAGATCAGGACTGGTGGTGGGAGAACTAGGGGACACCCATGGAAGCTGGGCAAGAGCGTGGTTAGCAGGGGTGTTAGAGCTGGGTTCTTTACTTTTAGAGTGGTAAATGAGTGGAATAAGCTGCCAGAGTCTGTTGTGGGTGCTATGACAGTGAGCAAGTTC
This sequence comes from Typopeltis vanoorti, assembly GCF_054136105.1. Lineage (NCBI taxonomy): Eukaryota > Metazoa > Arthropoda > Arachnida > Uropygi > Thelyphonidae > Typopeltis > Typopeltis vanoorti. The sequence goes on along the minus strand of NC_143567.1, from coordinate 22,655,513 downwards.
AAGGCAAGGTATGATAGATACTGTGAGAATGTTGAACAGCTGTGTGAACATGATGAAATTAAATAGGTGTCCCTATTATGTTTTGTTCCAATACACCCCTCCCCCCATCTTTGCAATGGAACTAGGCTTAAAATAAAATCGTTGATACTGAATACAATAGAAGCCGTCTTCATTCCTCGGATACTCCTCATTCCTTCAGACTATCCATTTGCATTCAAAGTTACAATTACCAATAAGAGTTTGCTTTGCAATGACGATTAATAATGTCCAAGGAAAAGCCCTTAAGATACGCAGATTTAGATTTAAGAGATGAATGTTTCGGACACGGCAAGTTATACGTAGCATGTTCCCGAGTTAGCAGTCCTGGGAATTTAATTATTTTTGTCGAGGATGATGAAACTTCTAATTGTTTACAAAGAAATATTATAATGCTCACATTCTACACTAGGACGAAAGCACCAAATACTCGAGTAAACACCCTGAAGTGAACCGCTGGCAGAATAACTTCACCTTGACGAAACGGGAGGGCTAAGCTAGTGTTTAATATATTTTCATCAGTCTGCCAACGCAAGCGAAAGTCAAGCAGGTTTAGAAGCAACATATCAGTAGCATTTTACGAACGGAAAACAAAAGAGAGATAACTGAAATTACTAACAAGTAACACACGGAGGAAATACGGAAATCCAAACATTTATTAAGGACTTCGATGAACATTTTAAAGGTTATTGGCTTGCTTGCTTTTTTTTTTTTTTTTTTTTTTTTTTTTTTTTTTTTTTTACAGGCAACTGTTAAATGAATAATTTTTCGAATTGTACTGCAAAACATTATGATCCATCCCATGCTAAATGAATTATACACAGCCAATTCAAAATGAAGTTTTTTTGACATATTTTCAACAACAAAAAATTTCCCGATTACAGCAGAGATAAAAGCTGAACCCTAGATCACAAGTCTCGTATTAATAATACAAGATTATATTAATAATGTTGTTAGATCTGTAAGATCCAACAACAGTCAATACACCATAAACTTGCTTGTGAGAAATGCAAGTAATTCACACACTAATCAAAGATGGTTAACGAACGAAGAACTTGTCCCATTCAGATCGTTTCATGAAATGCCAACAACCTTGGAAACAAAATGCATGGCCTTCAAGAATTGAAGAACCATCATCACGATAACCTAATTCTAGAAAATGACACGTATCTCCACCACCTGACAATTTAAGGGTCCGAAGGTTTTATATCACGTCGACAGACAAAACTCCATTGGAAGGGGAATGAGAATTTCCTTATCAAATGCAACATTGAGTACAGCGAAATCTAAAAACATTGAGATCACGAGAGTGGAAACCCAGACATGCAGAAATGTGCAGGCAGCTTTGAGTTCTGTGTAGAAAAAGGTATCAGCAAACGACTACTTGAATCCGACTTAACGCAGATACTACACACGAACCAAACGGAGCTAGTAGTAAGTAGCAGTCACACGGCATGGAATAAGGTTTTTTTTAAAAAAGAAAATACTCCTGACCATCTATCAGTAATCATCTGAGGAAAGTACCTAACACACTCCTCGAGTTTATAGGCTAGGTTCCGACTATCAAATCTAAAAAGATGATTAACACTTCGATAAACATCATGAGAAAGACAGATAAAAGCAGTTCAAGATGATACCTCTCCAATACTACGCTCAAACACCGATTACTTCTCCAGAAGAAATTAAGAATCTCATCAGCGAGAAGAACAGAGCCAGGTGCAGGTATCACAGTACGCTGGCCCATGAGTACCAACAAACGCTCAGCACGGCCACCTATTCAATCCGACAAGCACTGATGGAAAATCGTTAACAACAGTGGAAATCGCATCAAGAAGGCACTGTACAATTGCTCTCTCTAAACACAAGATCACTCACTATGAAAAATGACAAAGGCGCTCAGAACGGACCTTAAACCCATCATAACAATCCATGGTGAAACGGGTTTAGTCTACCATGATGCCGAAAACGCGGAAGTTTTCGATGACAGTTACAAAAACTGCGCAGTCTAAACTGTACGGATTTTAAGTTCAGCTAGCGTGCACTGCACGTTAAAACTCACAAATATCCCAAATGACCAACTCCACTCATCGAAATAACAGAAATAATCGAAAAAAAAATAGTAAAGCATCCGACCAAGAGAGCATTTCTAAGAAGGTCATCAAGCAACTACATGACAGATCCATTATGTAAACTTGTGGCAATCATCAAGACAATGCTAAGCTTTAACTTCTTTCGTCCACGCTGGAAAGAAGCTTACATAATCTTAATCTCAAAACCGGCTCCCTCAGACCTACCGATTGCCTGCTCTTCTGCCAAGAAAAAAAAATTTCAAACTCCTAATACTGACAAGATTGCAAAAGATTCTGGAGTCAAAAAACCTCATACGCGATGCGCTGTTTGACTTCCGCGAAAACCACTCCACCATGCAAGCAACCGAACGGTGCTGCCTTTGTTGACATTGCAAAGGCTTTCGAGAAAGTCTGGTCTAGAGGGCTACTCTATAAACTAATCGACGTCAAACTCCCATTAGGCTTCAGTTTATCGATTCCTTTCTTGATGATGATGGGAAGCCTTCGTGTAAAACTACAGGGAATTAGATCATCCCAACGCAGGATTAGAGCTAGAGAACCCCAGGGCTGCCTGTTATCACCTTTACTCATTTATATTGCTGACATCCTCTATACGACAACAAAATTTCGGTCAGGGCTGAAGTTGACCATCGCACTTATTTGGTATCGATGAGCGATATGTTATAATATCACCATGTCAAAGACTTTCATATTGTAGTACGTGAGTTCCGTAGATCGTATAATCACTGATTCTAGTAGCAGCGAAGTCGTTGAGAGCTCTGCCGTTTCGACTTGTAGTTCTGCTGTTCGAGTTGTGCTTAGCATTCTTGTCTCCTGCTATTACTGCTTCGTTTGCGTTTACAATTTCAGTCATCTACTTCCAGTAAGTTAGTTTGCATAGTATACTCAGGGTATATGGCGAGTGTATTGGAGAATATACGAAGTATATTTTCAGGTGACCCGCATTAATAGTTTGGACCTCCCCTCCCTGATTTCTATGTTGGCAGTGGCTGGATTTATAATTTCATTTTGTTTCATATTGAAGTGAAGTATGACTGTGCTATCAACGGGTCTGTCATTGTGGTATTGAAGAATTCCGATGGTTTGGATGTCGGCTTGTAAAAGGTAGGTTTCGTTTACAATGATGATCTTTGCACTACAGTGTCGTGAATTCTTTTAGTTCTACCATTTTGTTTCCTAGACCATTAACATTCCAGAACGCAATCTGTAGAGTTTGGACTTCCACGTTTGTTAACCATCGACAAAGGTGTGGTAAGAATTGTTTGTGTATGTTCCACAAACTTGTTTGTGAACTCGATTAATACTTCACCCGGATTGTCTACTACGATAGCAGCTTTGATGGAGTCGATTCCTGTAGATTTCGAACCTACTACATCTACGTACGAGACACGTGCTTCAGTGGCTTGTTATGCAGTTAGGGATTATCAGCATTTGTTTTTAGTGTCCGTGCGGTTATTAATAAGGTTCTTCGGATTAGTTTTGTTAATTTTTGAGTGGTGGCGGGATGTGATCCGCTGCAGTTGGGCATTTAGATGGCTCCGGTTTTAAATTTTTGCAGGAAGTTGTTCAATGTTTTCCGGGACATTTAGCACAGTGAAAATCGGCCTTCCAGTAGTGTTACTAGTGGCCAAATATATGACAGCGGTAATATTATCCAGTTGATGCCTTTCGTTATTATGGTTCTAGTTTTATAGCCAGGTGACCAACTGTAATTTTAGGTAGAAGACTTTCAATGATTTGATTTTCACAACAAGAAAAATTGGCAGTTCATCTTCTCGGACCGTAGGGTTAAATTTATTAGGGTTTATTCAGCGGTTTTCTCGGTCTCATGTGACTTACTAGTAGTGACGCATATTATACCGCCCAGTACCAGTTTAATTTTGTTTTTACTTTTTAAAGCGAACTTAAATCGTCTACAATTTAGTGAGTGCGCTGCAGTCGGATATCGTTTCTGTATTCCTGGCTTTCGTAAAATTTATTTCACGGTTTTCGAGGACTGTGGCCACTTCCATTCATGGTTTCTTGGCTCGCAGGAATACTTTCCTGATGTTGGTTCGTTTCTTCTTCTTCCAAGGTGGTTGCAGTTTTGTTTGATGTTGGTTCCTTGAATCATTTTTCTTTATGAGTTCGCAGAACCCGTTTTGTTCTTCATCTGCTTCCTGAGTTAAATATTCGTTAAATTCTGAGTCGGTTTTCGTCGACCCGAGCGGCTGTTGGCCTCTCAGGCTGAACCTGCAGCGGATTGGACCATTTCGTTTGAGAGAAGTGTAACAACTAAAATGTGCAAACTCCTACTTGAACTCTATATGCTTTCCCAATGAGGACCGCCCATTTAAAGTTCATAAATCACTCCTAAATTCTAAGTGAAGAGAAATAATTAAACATAAGAATAACAGAACATAAATACGTAGAATAAATCTGGTTCTCTGCTGCATAACATTAAGGGAAAAGTATTCGTGTGTGAAAATCTGTTATATCAAAATGCCATTTGGTCTGCTTTTAATGGATGAAAAACATTTACTTTCGCCTGAGACCAGTTAACTCAGCAATAATTAAAACTTCTTTGGGTTGAAAAGTCTAAGTTATGTTGTGAATTGTAAAAATAACCCTATCTAATCCTCTCCTACAACAGCCTACCTACTTAAGGGATACAGGGAGGGGGTAGGGTATTCGAGAACTACAGTCGACAGTGAAACAAATGAAAATGGAACGAACTTGTTCAATTATTGCATTATATTTATTATTTTTTGTTATTTAATGATATGTGGTAGGCTTCAAATTATAACAGAGGATGAGGTATCGGAAGTGCTATTTATAGTTGGAGATTGGACTTTTGGCAGGAAAAACACAGACTATGATGGAATTAATATATTCAATTAATTACAAAATTTATTTACCCACTCGTTGACGTTTCAAATATCTTTAAGTAATTCGAGAGTGAATGACTGTTCATTTAAAAGAAGAAAACGACGCAATACTTAATGAATACAGTTAGAATGAAGCTGAGAATTTACACGCTCCTTATCTGACAAGTCACCCTTGGAGAGTGGAATTTCAGCCTCAGAATTAATAAACTACTAAAACAGGGAGTCGGGGAAAAAAGACAGAATTCTGGTTTCATTGCAATCAGTATTTGTAGTTGCTTAATTCCAGTTTATATAATCCCTAATCTATCTATAGTACTAATGGATTATCGGCTAGTAAACGTTTCTTCGGCTTGATTACATTTTGGTTCGTTTCTTCTTCCAAGTTTCTTCTTCCTATGAAAACCGACTTTCATAGGTTAGATTTTCTCGTATATTTCATGCAAAAATTGAATGTTACATACTGATACGTAACAACATAAAATACTGTAAATGTTTTACTCTTCTGCGTATACAGTTCTTCTATGCGTTATTCCCGCTTCCTATGCAGGGTCCGCGTATTATTTAGATGCGACTTCTTGTTAGTACTACTCCCAACCGACCCGTCGCCTGGTCTGCCGCTGGGGGAGGATATATTTTTGACTGTAGAGGCGTATGTTCAGGGGGCCGGTTTGTCTGCTTGCGGGATGAAAAACGCCAGATAAACTGGCGGAAAAAACCCTACTGATCGCGCCCAAGACCGGCTAACTTGGCTATGCCTGAGGAAGATCCTCAAATTCCTCACGTCTACAACGGGAATCGAACCTGGGACACTCCTTCCCCAGGCATATGGTTGCGAAGGGCAAAGCCACTAGGCTAACCGCGCGGTCTTCTGCGTATACAGTTAAATTGTAAAAAACGGATTTAAATCTCCTTACTTCAAACACCAAAACGTGTTTGAAGTAAGGAATAAATACTTCACGAATGCTGTTTCATCCTTCCATTACATGCTTTGAGGTTGCCTGCATCGTTTACGTTTATTCAAGTATCCGATACATCAGCAAAAACCAACAAACATAACTCAGACTTGATAGTTCAATGAGAATATTTTGTAATATCTCATAATTAACAGATACACTGCACAAATCATCCTTAACTTTTGTAAATTATTTCAATCATAGGTAAACAAGGTAGCCTCAGTTGATATAGACCAGTCCTTTGGTTGGAACGACACCTGTTTGAATTCCTTGCATGACAGGATGAATCTGTCAGTCAAATGGCAAGTTAGCCAGTCTCTACTAAGGTGTTTTTTTATTTTATTAATATTATTATTATATATAAGACGTAAGATACACGTTACCTTATGGGTTTCCCTTGATTTCTTCGAATCGGCGTATATCTTAAATACTGCTACAATGGTTACTGTTCTTGGTTGGTAACAAAAAAAAAACAAAGTTTGTTTTAATAATTTCAGTTATAATTTATACGGTTATACATTTCATTTAGTACCCTCCTTAACCCACCCTCTTCACTAACCAGTGTGGTTACCGTCGATTTTCTCCTGAAGTTCCCACTTCCTCAACCCACACCTCACAATCACTTCTGCGAACAATCGACTTTAACTTGGTTAAATTCGCAAAAAAATCACGAATTTACTTACAAGCTCAATACAGGGGGAAACTGCTGGAGTTTCCCATAAATCTGCTGCTTTTTGACAAACTGCTGGGAAACCAAAGACCTCAAGGTCATGCCATTTACTTCAGTATCCGAAATACTTTCAGACAAATAACATGGCCACAATGGAATCCGATCTTTCAAACCCACCGCAGCCTTTTATATGGAGTAACAATGAATTTCAAATGACCAACAATTATTACGTCACAATGAACTTCTTTGCATTGATATAAATTATTAGAATGTACTTCGTTATGACGTTCAGTTATCAACGTCATAATAAACGAACATTGAAATTCAGTTTTAATGATTTAATTGTTGTTTTGGAAGAGACCCAGGATGTCCCAGTTCGTCAAACAAATAGGCTAATACCAAATCCTATTACAACGCCTCTTTAAATCTCTGTAAATTTCCTTCTCGTCCCCTTTTCACTTGGAGAATCATACATTCCACCAATACCGGATATAAACACGTGACGTTTTACATTGCACGATACATTTTTTACCCTAGTGGATCTCCGTTCACTTCTTTCCAATCAATGTGCATCTTAAACGTTAATACAATGAATACTATTCTTGAATGATAACAAAACAATGTACACTGCTCAAAACAATTAGTAGATATTTTAGTTTCTGTCGAATAATTATAACTTTCTGCAAATAATTATAGCTATTGGGTAATTATAAATATTTATTCGTGTACTTCGTACATGAATAAATATTTCTTACTTATGGATAGGGTGTAATTGATGAAATATTGTTTAAATAATCGATATTTATTTCAAATTTAACAAACTATAAATACATTTTAGTGTGAACTAATTTTAACAAGAATAGCCAAAAATGCTTTTAATAGGGTGTATGGTCTCCATTAACAACGGTACATCTTGATTGCTTGGACTGGATAAGATGATCGAACAATTCTTGTGGGATATTTCCCCACTTTTCTGTGAGAGCAATTTAGAGTTCTTAAAGCGATCGTGGTGGCACCTTTCGAGCAGAAACGCGCCTACCTAAAGCATCCCAGGAATGTTCGATTGGATTACAATCCGATGAACAGGCAGGCCAGTCCATTCGTTCAATACCTTCTTCCTGAAACCACTCTTGTACCAAATTTGCACGGAGTGGACGAGCATTGTCATCCGTAAAAATGAATTTTTGGCCCATTGCAGCAGCATATGGATGAACTATAGGTTCCAAAATCTCATCGTGATACCTTTGGGCTGTTAAGGAACCGATATTGGGATCTTTCAAGAACAAACTCTGGATTATTCCTTGTTCCACTTTCATGCCATATCAAGATACGTCGGTTATCTGGTTGCAGACTGAACCTGGACTCGTCACTAAAAAGCACAAAAGCCCAATCCTCATTTGTCCATTTGCGATGTTCCTGTGTCCAAATTCTTCGGGCTCTTTTGTGATTGCAGTAAGTGGAATGCAAACCATTGGTCTTCCAGCATATAAACGTATGGCATGAAGACGATTTCGAACATTTCCCGTCTCCAGAAAGCGATTCTCGCGAAATTATGTCGAGCAGAAACGCGAAATTACGCTTTGAGATGCACAACACGCTTAAGCGACAACTTGCTGCATTTGTCCAGCTTATAATCGACCAATGGCTTTCCAAGCCATGGATTCCGGAATATCATGTTGCTCTGCCAGTTTTAACAAAGTAATGGATGGTAGGTGACACAAGTTTACAATTAAAGTGATATTTATGCATTGTGGAAGTAAAGGCAACAAGCCACGCTTTTATACTCCCACATGCTAATACGGCTAAGACACGTTTTGACAAGTCTTAACATGATTTTGTACGCAGTTCGTGATCTACTCTGTTTTATATTAAGAATATTTTAAAATAAATGTGTTACATTTGTAAATTATTTTTATAACTTTAAAATTTACAAGAAAACCAAAATATCCTTAATTGTTTTGAGCAGTATATTTTGGAGTGTTATTTGTTTTAATAATTTAAAATAAAATTTTTTGTCCGCGTTTAGTTAGCCTAGTGGATGTGCGCTTCGCAACCATATGCCTAGGGAAGGAGTGTCCTAGGTTCGATTCCAGTCGGTGACGTGAGGAGCTGAAGGATCTTCCTCAGCCATAGCCAAGTTAGCCGGTCTTGAGCGTGGACAATAGGGTTTTTCCCCTAGTCCCTGGGGTTTTTCATCCCGCAAAGCAGGCAAACCAGTCTTGAGCATGGCAAAAGAGGGGAAAAGGAACGATGAGATGAGAAATATAATTTTTATGGTAATATATTTAATTTATTAGTTGGTCTGTTTTTAATGGATGAATAAAGCTTCTTTGCTTCACAGAATGGATATAAACTCAAGTGTTTGCAACCAATGCTCGCTGCAGATTGGCGACAAAAAATTTTGTCGTCAATCTGCAGCGAGCGGGAAAGCCGGAAGTCATTAAGAGACATGAAAGTAGCGCTAATAATACGATTCTGCGAGACCTCGGATACAGCAAGTCTACAGTTTGGACTATATTAAATAAGAGCAAAGAATACAAAGAACAAAAAAAGGTTGCTACTGCTTCTTTAAGAAAGCAGATCACCCGAAATAGAAGTCATCTAATGATCGAGATGGAGCGTATTCTATCACTCGAGATTGAGGATTATGACCATAAAATACTTCTTAGCACGGGAAATATTCAGGCTAAAGCTCTCGATATTTTTACCTCATTAGGATAAGAATAACTAGGGAATCTGCTGCTGCTGATAAAGATTCTATGGCCAGGAAAGTGATAATAACGATCGGCAAATATTCAACGTTGACGAAATTGGTCTCTATTGGAAGCGTATGCCAACACAAACTTTCCTACATCTCAACCGGGATACAAAGTATCTAAAGTTCGTCTTATACTTTTATTAGGAGACAATGCAGAAGGCGACTTTAAACTCAAACCTATGTTAGTTTATCGTGCGCAAAATCCAAGATCTAACATTACTGAAGAAATCAGCACAACTGGAAAAAGAACTTGGGTTTAATGAACTGGATAATGAAGATGTGAGAAACTTGATCGATTCCCGTTCAGATCATTTAAGCGAGAATGATCTCCTACAACTAAAAGAACAGTGTCCGTATGAAGAAGATAAAGAGTGCAAACAAGAAGAGAATGTTACTACTAAGACGCTAGCTGCAAAAGAACTTGAGCTAGTTTTCACTCGCATTGAGTATGCCAAGGAAATTTTGTTTGATGCTGATCCTGATATGGAACGAAGCTTCGAAGTCCGCCGAAATCTTGATGAAGCGATCGCAGATCGCATGACAAGATGAAAAAGTCGAGCACCATTCAAACATCTTTATTTATTTTTTTTGTAAAAAAAGTAGCTCAATCAAATATTTAGTTAAATAAAATTTTAAGCAATTGATTTTTATTCACTTTGATGATTTTATCCTCTAATATAGCTTATACTGTATTTGTTTCCAAATTATTGCTAACCGATGGATAAATTATAATTATTCCTATTATTAGTTGCATTCTCTTAACACGCATTAATTGATGGATTAATTAATCGCGTTAAGCGAGGCTTTCCTGTATATATTTTTCATCTACGTTTTGAATATTCATTAATTATAGTTTTCTTTGAATGTTATTCACAGAATTTAGACGGACGTATATTCAAAACACAGTAAGAGATGGAAGAGCATTTCACTAAAAAAATTAGATAAGCTAAGTTGTAAATTGTGAAATTAAAGCTAGCATACTACTTAAGGGATACAGGAGGGGGGGGTGGATATTCGAAAATCAAGCCTAACTGTATTCATTATGTATTTTTTTGTTGCTTACTGATATGTATAATTTGCATATTATACGCTGGACAGACCATGATGGAATTAATATATTTAATTACAAAATTCATTTATCCACTCGTTGAAAACGACGTTTTAAATATCTTTAATTGGAGAGTGAATGACTGTTCATTTAAAATGAAGAAAACGAGGCAATACTTAATGAATACAGTTAGAATGAGAATTTACACGCTCCTTATCTGAAAAGTCACCCTTGGAGAGTAGAATTTGAGCCTCAGAATTAATAAGCTACTAAAACAGGGAGTCGGAAAATAGAGAAATTCAGGTTTCATTCCAATCAGTATTTATAGCTGCTTTATTCCAGATTATCTAACCCTTAATCTACAATGCTAATTCTAATGGATTATCAGCTATTTTATGCAAAAATGTGAATGGTACATACGTACCGACATAAAATACCGCAGTATTTTACTCTTCTGTATACAGTTAAACTATTATTAAAAACGGTTTTAAATCTTACTTCAAAACACCCCAAACGTTTTTATGCAGGCGATTCCTGATGTTCAGTAAAATACTTGAATGCTATGCTCCATTCTTCGATTTCGTCTCGAGACTGTCTACATCGTTGCCTTTTATGCCAATGTCCTTTACATCTGCGAAAGCTACCAAATACTTGTATAATTCAGCAGGCTTGATAGCTCAATGAAAATATTTTGTAATATCTGAAGATCACAATAGGTATATCATAATTAAGTGATAAACGGCACAAATAACCCTTAACGTTTGTAAAGAATTTCAACCATAGCAAAACAGGGAGCTTCGGTTGATCAGTTGATATATCCTGTGTAGATGCGAGAAGAATTGATCCGTGTGGAACCTCAGTTAAATGGTGAGTTAGCCAGTCTCTACTAAGGTGGTTTCTTAATAAGACGTAGGACATCCTTTCGCTATGATCTCTGCAGCAATCCTACAGGACATACTTTCCACTAGCGTACGATAGCGATCAATGGGAATTTTGGACCATTTTTCCTGTAGGCATGCAATGAGGTGCTGAACTGTTCTGGGGCGGACGATCCTTGACCTCATTTGACGCTTCAATCCATCCCACAGATGATCAATGGGTTTGATCAGAATGTTCAGATACCGCTCGTATTCCAACGTTCATTTCACTATAAACAGAGGTCCGAGGCCAAACCAGGACCATATCACACCGCTACCTGCGCATTTAATTGGAGTTATGCACTCTAGTCCCGTCTAAGACTCGAAAACCTCTATTACGGCTTTTCAAATGAACGCGAGTAGGCTCGTCTCATACGGAGTAACAGGAAAATATTTTTTTACCTCATAACAGACAAACCGACCATTAGAACATACGCAATTCACACGCATAATACACGGCCTCCAAAGCCGAGTTGCTTTGGCCAAAAATCTAAATAACACTAATAAGCCAAATCACTCATCTACGATTATACCCACATCCATCCTTCTGCTCGGAAGAGGGATTCTTCGCGCTTCATGACAGCTTTCCAAGCTCTCATTTCTCACTACTATGCACGCTCTTTGCACCATTGAAGTCGACGCTGCATGTTGGTTCGTGTAAAGTGGGGCATATTGCGATCCAATCATGTGGGCCTTCGTATTCAACTTGTCGGACGACAAATAGCGGTTTTTATATATTATTCGTAACGTTCTACGGTAAATTTCGGAAACTGTGGTTGGTCGTCTATTGCAGGTCAAGGACATACTTTCTTGCATTTGATTTCCTTGACTCCCTACGCGTAAATCTCAGTACAGTATCACCGACAGCTGAGATGGCCCAATTTGCCAAACAAATAGGCCTGTAACACGACATCCTATGAAAACGCCTCTTTCAGATTCTATTTTCTCTCCCCTTTGACTCCGACCCGGTTGCACTGATTTGGGAGCATCATATTCCTCAAATATCCTTCCAATTTATACCGGATATAAACACGTGACACGTTACACTGCACGATGCACCATACAGTGGGTGTCCGGTGACTTTTTTCCAATCAGTATACATCATAAATACTGCTACAATGGATACTGTTCTTGAGTAATAACAAAGACAATGCATTTTGGAGTGTTGTTTGTTTTAATAACTTCAATTATAATTTATAGTCATACATTTCACTTATTACCCTCCTTAACCCATCCCTTCACTAAGCAGTGTGGTTACCGTCGATTTTCTCCTGAAGTTCCCACTTCCTCAACCCACACCTCATATAATCACTTCTGCGAACAATCGACTTTTAACTTGGTTAAATCCGCAAAACATCACGAATTTACTTACAAGTTCAATACAGGGGGAAACTGCTGAAGTTTCCCATAAATCTGCTACTCTTTGACAAACTGCTGGGAAACCAAAGACCTCAAGGACATGCCATTTACTTCAGTATCCGAAATACTTTCAGGCAAATAACATGGCCACAATGGAATCCGATCTTTCAAACCCATCGCAGCCTTTTATATGGAGTGACAATGAATTCCAAATGACCAACAATTATTACGTCACAATGAACTTCTTTGCATTGATATAAATCATTGGAAAATACTTCATTGTGAGGTTTTTGAATGTCATAATTAACGAACGTTGGAATGCAGTTTTGAATTTTCAATAAACGATACATTTAATTGTTGTTTTGGGATCGACTGCGCTTCAAGTGTTTGCCTTGTTGCAAATCAATATGAAGTGTCTAAATCTTTTGCTAGACATTTCATATTGATTATGTCTCTTTTGTTCTTTGATTATCTCTCTTTTTTCGTAAAGTAAAAATGAGGGAAGCGAGTTATACGCGAGGGCAAGTTATATTCGAGTAAATACGGTAATGTCTTCAAATTGGGCACACAACAATTATAGGGCAAGTTGGCTAAATAGCTTTAGCATATCTGAGGATCCAGTTGTAAGTGTTCACCAGGTATCGCATATTACGATAGTAATTATTATTCAGATATATCACGCGATATTTTGAGATGAAATGCTTTTCTTTAAGCTAAGAATGAATGAGAAAACCGTGATGTTAATTTGAAACAGCAACAGTACGAGCTCATAAGTGCTCGCCTGGACGACAGAGTGTTTCACTGATTCGAATTTCCGTTAAGAACCTTTTCAGAAGACGTCATGCGTATGCTGGGAATGTTAATCCTAACGTGAAAATGTCAATGTTATTAGCTTTTATAATTGCGTATGTTTTTTAAATCGTTCCATTTTTTCCCGTAATTTTTTCACTTATTAGAGATTTTAAATATAAATCCATTACCGTTTTTTTTTTTAAACGTAAGGTAAATAGAACTACAATAAAATTAATCATAAAATAAAAAAGCAGTATTGGGTCCAAGTACGCCAGAAATAATAAGGCTAGATCGCTGCACGTGTTATTCTTAGAATTTAAGAAATAATTTTAATACCATTTAATAAAAGTATCTGCTTAAATTTTTGTAATAACAAAAATTAGAAGATTGTAAATGTCGCGTGAGGAAATCATGAACGGACATTAGTTAACAACATGGCTGTTACATTATATATATCTTTCTTGAATCAGTTCAGTGAAATGGTAAATGGCTAACAAATATCCACTAATATGGTTTAGTAACAGGGAAAAATACAGTATGTTAAATAGTTAAACAGATAACCTAGTCCACTTAAATAACTACATGGAATCGCTAGTCATTTCTCGTTGGCGAAAACTTGGGAATATTTTTAACATGGCGGAGCTTCCAATTCTCCGAAAAACAGATAAGAACGATTGATGCGTATAGAACTGATGTCACTAATTATGGCTACAATTTCAAATCCGTACCATGGATTGCGATTTCAGTTTGGCCAATTTTTATTTTGGTTTTTTATTTTTATTTTTTGCGGCAAAATAGTTCACCCAATTATCCACTAATATTTTGGCCCATCGGGAATCCAAAAGGTATATAAGCATATAACATTGAATATAAGCATTTTTAAATTCGAAAACGTTAATTTTATGATGACCAGAATATCACTGGGAGTTAGAATAGTCTTCTAGAAGCAGGGTGCGAACGATGTCCAATGCCCTGGGAACGTTGACATTCGTTTACTGAGCTTTGGCATCTAGAGAAGTTAGCGCGTGATTGATATTTTACTACTAAAATTGAAGACATCTTGAATCAGCTTTAGTACTGATAATATCCAAATTTCTTGTTAACGGTAATAGGGCTTTCTGGAAATTACAGAAGAGGTTAGACTGTATTTTTATTTTACTATTAATGATATTATTTATTTTGTTGCAAATGGCTTCTTTATTAGGGTTCGTTTCCAGTTTTGAGACATTATAATTTAGACAAATTCGGTATATTGTTCTTTTGTAAGAAGCCAGAATGTAAAACTGTACGAAACAAATTTCTCATAAAAATATCTCATCCAAAATGTCTAGATCTCTCGAAGCTGGGTTGCATTTCAACCTAGCTTCGAGTTTATATTGTAATAAATATTCACAAACGCAAGAAGAGTTGAAATCTGGATGTCCCAAATTAATTCAAAAAGAAAAAAAAATATTGGTCTCAGGATTAGAAACGTGCACATCTTAAGATTTGAAAGGATAAAATTTATATTTAACTTAAAAAAAAGGGGGGGGGGGGCAAAAACGACAACAGTAAAGATATGGTTTGTTATTAGATCAGGCTGGGGAGATCTCGTAATTGAAGAAGATGGGAGCGATTTGAAATTACGAAAGCTTTTATGAGCATCAGGTTTCTCTGTCGAGTCGTGCTACCTTCCATGGTCTCTGCTTCATATTGGAGAGATTTTCTTTTAAAAAAATGCGATTATTCCCTTTAAACTTCAGAAAAATAGTTAAACTGCAAAGTCTTTTTATTGCATTTTTATTTATTTTAACAAAATTTACACAAAATATGCAAATAACAAAAAATTTTAACCCATTCAGACGTTATTTAATAATTACCCCTGCATTAACTCTCAGTTCGCGTAAGACACCAATCAAATGCTATATCAGCATCGCGTAAGTTAAAAAAAAATTAAAAAAAAAACAGTAAAAAAATGCTTCACTCATGATAATCGACATTCATGAAGCTGCCAATGCTGCATTGTTTCTATCCACAATATCAGCTAACGAACCTTTAAAAAAAGGCTTGTTTATGTCAGAATTCCGTTTCAAAGGGGTCTAGGAACGTCTGCTTTCCTAAAACTGGTCTTTCATCCCGCAAAAATCGGATAGAAGAACACTCGTTCTTATGAGTCTTATCCGACGATAAATAAACCCAAAAACTCTTTGCATGTAAAGTATGTAATCAAAGACGACAACTGGAGTGTATTTAATATTGTGCTTAAAGTATGTAATCTAGGAACAGTAAATGTGAGGTATTCATAACTAAATGAAATTTCCCAATGTTATTAACAATTTAAAAAAATCCTTCTCGAATTTTATTCCCCCAAAAGGAAGAGGCGAAACTCCTTCACCCAGAATAAAATTTGTCAATCGGTAAAGTAGCCGATGTGGGCTTTTGGTCATTCCGGTATTTGATTTCTGCTGCTACTGACAATATGGCAGACATCTGCTGTTATTCCCCCCCCCCCAAAAAAAACCTAACTTGTATTATTTGTATTATAGTCATCAACGGTGTGAGTTTGACGGTCGCTATTTATGAATTGCTGAATTAAAATCAGAATTTTTTTTAGGGGGGGAAAAACTAAGCTTACCTGTGTCAGAAGTCGATCAGCTAGAGTAGCGCTTCCCAAACTGTGGGCCGCGGCCCTCTTGGGGGCGATTAGTTTTGTTGAGGGGCACTGAAATAATGAAAACAATACAATGTTTTAAGACTACGATTTCTTTTTCTTTAACTTAAAAGAAACGTGTTTAATTTTTATTATTCATTATTTCTTTTTTGTGAATTTTTATATTTTAATTGGAAAAATTCACACATTGGTGTGTGGGTTCACAAATTTTGCTTACTGCGTATTTCGGCGCTTAATGAATATTAGTAAATATATGCTGATTCATATACACAAAAAACAAACAAACAAACAAACGCAGAATCTTGTGCTCATTTAAAACGGCCAACTTTTAGTTTTTCGCGCTTTCAATTAATGTTTCATTGCTAAGGGAGTCCCTTATTCACTAATTTCTTCTTGTTAGTCTGTAGTATGCCATCGGTATGTGATGCTATTATTTGATCTATTCTACGTTAAAAATTTAACTCCGAGATGAATATTTTTTTTACGTTTTTAATTCTTACTTTGTTTATTACTAATCGTTTTACGTTTCATGTTAAACGCATTTGCAGTACAAGCACATGGGCCCGGTTAAACAAGGCCCATGTGCTTGTACTGCAAATGTATAATAACAAGACATCCATATAAAAATAAGATTATGTGCCGTCTCAAATGTGTATATAAGATGCTAAAAATGTAATATTAGCATTTGATTTTTACGATATTCGCTGGTGTATGTTTTGTATTGAATATAAATACAATAATATATGTCTATATAACGATTTTGTTTCGATGGGGACCGTGAAATATTTTAATTTTTCCAAAGGGGCCTTTATATCCATAAGTTTGGGCTGGAAAATGTTACTTTGAAGACAAAATACATCTTGCAGAAAACGGTCATTTTCTAGAAAAGAAATAAGTTTATACCTTACTATTTCACTGATCCCTCTTGTCGGATTTTGCAAGAATAACTTTGATCTAGATTTACGGATCTAATACTCAGGCAAACCACAGTACTGATGACCTTTCTTATCACTTTCAATTCTTTTCTAAATAAATGAAGTAAATCTAGATAAAATTTTTAAGAGATTAGAGAAGATTTGAGGGGTGCTTAATGGTCAAAGTTGTATCACTGAAAGGAGACTTCCACATAGCCTTTAAAGGAATGCGGAGAACCGACCAGGGCTTCTGACCTAATGTCCAATCCTCACCCTCTTGTGGTGCACCCTGTTGGGTATCTACCTGGATACTGAACGAACGAGGATGGGCTGGCAATTTGGGATTTAGCCGACCAAATTGTATTCTTATTGGCTTAAACCACAATACAAAATGATGGTACAACATGACAGAATTTCTTGCCAGCTGGGGCATCTCCCGGTTAAACAAGGCCCCTGTTGTATTCGTCAGGGAACCAGGGCGAACTGCGAAAAGTCAGCCACTGGAACAAACCCAAAAACACACCCCAACTCAACATCAGAGTTGAAAATCGGTACTATCAACATAAGAAGCCTGAATGGCAAAGAAACGGAGCTAGCTGAGGAATTAGATAAGTGCCAGATTGACTGAAACAAAAAAAAGACAAAAACTAGTGAGATCTTTCTGAGACATAAATACAAAATGTTATATTCAGGCAATGGCAGGCAAGGAAAAGAAGGAGTAGCCATAGTATTCAACATTAAATACGAGGCTAATCTTCTTGAATGGCAGGCAGTCTCAAGTAGAGTGATGTGGGCAAATATGAGAATGGGGAACTGGACAATGAGACTTATTTGTGCCTATGGTCCCAGAAGGTTCTACTAAGGTAGAAATGGAGGAATTTTTTGAGGCTTTAGAAAAAGCAACTGACACAATGAAAAATGAAAAGTTGGTCCTTGTTGGGGATCTAAATAGCAGAGTAGGAAATGATTGCGAGACATACAAAAATATTTTGGGAAAATTTGGAGATAAGAGCAAAGCTAATAATAATAATGGCAGGAATTTGATAAGATTTGATAATATTTTATCAAATTTATGCAGCTGAATTAGAAATTAAACGTAAGTTTTGATTAAATCAAACTTTTTTTTTTCTTTAAATTTCTTTTACAACCCGAATGTAAAAAATTAAATAAAAAATGAAATAATTAAACCAAGAACCAGTTAGAAGTGAAATAACACAGTTGGATGGAGCATGGTCAAATAAAGTAAAGAGAAAAAAAATGGCCAAACAAGTAAAGACATCTCCGACTTAAATTTCGTTATGTAACCTTTACGTATGTCGGATATAATCTCCAACTCCCTGATGGCACCCTAGGATATTAACATGCTTTAATGGTTATTTCTGTTAGTTTCATTCGCAAAATTCAAACAAATAGCAAAATCAAAGAAAAGCGCTTCACTACTGTAGGGAGGCATACATCATATAAAAAATTTCACTACGTTCTCTAATGAAAATTTATTTTGATTATGATTGAAATTTTTCTATTATAATGGCATGCATAGGATACATAAACGTTTCCATTTTCTAATCAAAAAATTTCATTACAGACTATTTTATTACAGCGATAGGAAGTTAAATTCGTTTTTAAAAAAGTTTTATATAATCCATGATCTTCCTTGGCTTACGAATCTTGTTTAATATATTTAAGAATATTTTGTGAATATTACAACTTGTAGTTTGTACTCCAATCACAAATTAAGAACTATTTAAAAAAACAGTTAAATTAAAAAATATTTTTTAAAGTAAGAATTTCTAAAATAAAAATTTGAATTTAGAAATGTTGCAGATTGGAATCTGGCAATATTACAAAATCTCTGAATATTCTTCGTGGTATTTATAAAACGTCGGACACTATTATTTTATTTTTATCAATTTGTTTATAAAACTTGTTATTAAGTAACGTTCGTAACCAATACAGACCGAGAAGGGAGTAGCCCACACGGACAAAGAAAAAGCAGAATCTCTATTAGACAACTTGGAAACACAATGCAACCCTCTTATAAAAATCTAAACATCAACCTTATCTACAGAATTCACCGCCGCATCAAGCAAGACAAGAAGCAGGACAATTCTGAACCTATCACACCTCCAGCAGAAATAACAAATATTATAGCCCATCTGAACAACAAATAGGCTCCTGATCAAGATGGCATCACCAACAGAATAATCAAATTACTACCCAGAAAAGCTATAATTCATTTAGTCAACATAATCAACACTACTCTCAGATTCCAGCACTTTCCGACATCATCCCTATCAAACAAAATTGGAAAGAATCCCAACTCCCAGAAAGCTATAGACCTATCAGCCTTCGACCCTGTCTTGTTAAGTCGCTGAAAAAGTTATACTCACAAGGCTTCAATCTGAAACAGACAAGTTAGGAAACATTCCAAATGAACAATTTGCATTCCGTAAAGACCATAATACTGTACAACACAGTATTATGATCTATACATAATACTGTACAACACAGACTGGTTGAGCAAATCACAAAAGGCTACAATTAGAACCTCCATACAGCTGCAGTCTTCATAGATGTTGCAAAGACTTTTGACAAGGTGTGGCATCAGGGCCTGCTTTATAAACTCATAGAATTCAACCTATCAATTAAGCTAATAAAAATAATAGATGCATATCTCAAAGACAGATTTATGCAAGTCAAAATAAATAAATGAAATCGCATCAACTAGACGCAAAATCCTGGCTGGAGTGCCTCAGGGCTCCCCCCCCCGTTATTTTCAATTTACGTAGTTGACATTTCCCAAAACCCTAGTACAACCATCAAAGCATTTACGCAGATGACACCGCTGCTATACTAGCAAGATCACTCAGCCCCCGACTTGCAATCAGTAGGTTCCAAAGCAGTATTCATAGGTTGCATGGCTGATAGACTGGAGGATTCAAATAAATTCCCCCAAAAAAGTATAGCTATAATGTTTTCTAAAAGGAATGTCCAGAGCAAGAAGGACATTCACCTATCAGGAGTCAAGGTTCCATGGCAGACCGAAGTTAAATACCTAGGCGTGATACTTGAAAAAAAAAAAACCTTGAATTCAATCATATAAAGCACATTGGCTCGAACACATTTAGAGAAATTCCACAACTCTACCCCATGATCAACAGAAGCAGCAAGCTGGATGTACGTAACAAACTACTTACATATAAGATGGTAAGACGCCGAGTCATCACATAGTCATCTCTTACGTGGAGCTATCTCGAATACAAATATTCAAACACTGCAGAGGATACAGAACAAATGGCTGAGGATGATTCTGGATTCACCATGGTTCATTAGAAACTCCTAGATTCACAGAGAAGTCAATTTTCCACGATCTAGCAGAAAGAACTTTTCTGCTAGATCGTGGAAAAAGGAGGTAATATAAGGAATATTGACTCCTTTTTCCACGATCTAGCAGAAAAGTTCTTCGTGATGGCAAGTAATCCAAAAAATCCGCTGATGAAACAAACATCGGACTACAATAAAGCGGAATACTACAAACATAAAAGATCCAAATCAATCTTATGCTCAGCTGAATGCAGCTAATCTCTATGCCCTCACAGGGCGAACCGAGAGCTCAATAACACAGCACTCAAAGAACCTCCCTCACAGACAAAGGGGAATATGAAAAGCATTAGTGCTTCACCCATCAAACCAACAATGTTCTGTGACCATTGCTGGTTTGACCATTTTGTATCTGATTTTATATAATAGAACTCATGGGAGAAAAAGCTATATATCGGCTAAACACAACTAGCACGTGTATAGGTTGCGTTTATAAATACTTCCATTGGACGTCTCGGTAACTGATTTTACTCAACAGATCCCTTTTGAGGTGAAGCCCATCCAGCTATGTTTTAACTTGCCACTATATGGGTGAATACATCTAGCATGAGTAGCCTCTGTTCATAAATACTTCTGGTGGAGGTCTGGGTAACTAATGTCGAACCCTTTCGTGGACAAGCTGATCAAGATATGATTTCCTTTACTAATGTAGGGGAGAATGTATCCAAGCGTAGGTAGTGATGGTATTATAAATCTTTCAGTTGGAGTTCTTGGTAATAGAAAATACCAAACAGAACACTTTCGGAGAAAAGTTGAATAAGCAACGATTTGGCACACCACTGTATAGGTGAATGGATCCCACACAGTATGGGTTATCTCTAGCACGGGTAGAGATAACCTACATAAAAATATTTCCATCGAAGGGATTGGTAAATGATTTTTACTAAACATAATAAATTCTGGGACAACTCACCCAGCTATGTTTTGGTTTGCTAGTTTGTTTTTTCAATTCGTTACTGGCTGACTTCACTATAAGCATATTCATGAAATTCTATCGAAGTATTGTAGAATAATCAATTCAGAAACAGCGCAGGAAGAGATTGCATATATAGATACTTCCATTGGAGATCTTGGTAATTGATTATGCCACAAAACTATGCGTTTTGGAGATGCCGACTGATCAGTGTTTAGTTGGTTAGAATCTGATAATTTATTATATAACTATGGACACAATAAAGGACAGTGGAGAAATGGGTTGGAATATTCAAATAACAAATTTGGAAAGATTATTTCAAATTCCGTGTAGGACGCCAAGAATCTTTATAAGATCTTTTTCAGTTGAAGGTGAAATGGCATCGTCTCCTCAGAATGAGTTAATCGGCTTCCTTGTGCTTCCTATTTATCTACAATTACAATTCAAATACAACCCAACAAACGTTACCTTAGAGCTAATTTAATAAAGATTTCTGGCCAGGTGGAACTCATCCTATCCTTCCAAACTGATTTTTATGATATCAGTGACTTAACTCATTAATCCGAAGAACAAATTTAAGAAAGATTTTTTTATTCGGCTTTGGTATTCATGAAATAGTAATACAATCATCCGTCGAGGTTCCGATCCATCCGGTAGGACGTAAGTCGATACATTAAATCAACAGAGTTATAGGGGTTAGGGACTTAACATAATAAGTATATTGTCATTTTAATTTGTAAAGCTTGTTATAAAATTGTACTGTGTGTTACTTCCAGTATAAAACAGGAGAATAATCACGTAAATCTTCCTCCATAGTCACATCTTCATTACCTTCCGTATGTGAAGAACCAGGCTGCAGCTCTTCTGGTGTAACCTTTGTGTTTTTTTGATGAAAATGTCCAATGTGCTTTGCCTATTCCTCTTTTCATTATAAAATTTGTTTATAGTAAGCAAACGCATCATGTGCTTTCCTTTCTACTAATAAGTAGCGTTCAACATGGGTGCCATGTCTTCAGCCATCTTGAGAACATCGCTAACTGCAGAGAACATTTCTGCAAGACCCTTCACTGCGAATTCTTTAACTACCTCTTTTCGTTTCTCTTTTCCTTTTCTCGTTCTTCTTCTGCAACACGTTGTTCCTCCAGTTCGACCAATTCGTTAGTCAACTCTTCACGGGCACTTTCTATAAGTTGAACTGTGTCGTCATCTTTCACTTCGAGATTCAGATTGTTTGCTAGGCCCACTATATCTTCCCTTAATTTACAATGGTCTTCATTTTTTTTTTTTCAAAACTTTCAAAATCTGCACAAACATTTTTAATGTATTTTTCCATATGCCACTCAAAAAAACAAAACAATTTCATTGAGAGGTCACTTCGTCCCAAGCCACAGCAATATTTTTAATAGCATGATAAATGTTGAATGCTTTCCAGAATTGCATGGGAGTCTGGTCATTTCCTTCAGTAGCAGGAGTGGCTTGCGAAAAAGTTCTCCGTAGATAACTGCAAAAAACTATGATCCATCGGTTAGATCAAATGAAGTAGTGTTTGGAGGGAGAAACATGACCTTGATCTTGGGGTAAAGATCATCGATGTAAGGCGGATGATCTGGAGCATTATATAGAATTAATAAAAAAGTTCTCCATTTCATTCGCATAACAGTTGATTAAGGCATTCTTAAACAATTTGAGTCATCCAAAACTTATTGCTCCGATAATGAACTGGAACAATATGCTTCCTAATGTTTTTGAAGGGTCCTGGATTCTCACTGTACAAAATAAGAAAATGGTTTCAGCTTATATCTAGTCACATTATCCCCTAACAAAATCGTAATAGGATCTTTAAGAGCTTTGAAACCAGGCATAGATTTTAGCTTTTTTTTGTGGATGAATGCCTGCTGGTGCATTTTGTTTTTCAAAACTAAGGTCTCATCCACATTAAATATTTCCTGTGATAGTTTTCCTCCATAATAGCGTCATCCAATTTCTCCACAAACTCCTTGGAAGTTTTCTAATCGGCACTTGCAGATTCGCCATACATTTTCGCATTATGCAGCACAAAACTGCTTGAATCTCATGAACCAACCGGAAAAAGTGTTGAATTCATAGTCGTAATTGGGTCCTGCTTTCCTATATCAAACCAGTGTTACCGGTTTCCAGCAGCCATCAATTTTCACATAGGAAATGATATCAACAAATTCATCGAGAAAATAAAATTTACTTTCCTTAATCTTGGATGTAATACTGAGTTTAGCTGTTCGAGCACTGCAAAGCTGATACCACTGATGTGTAAGTCGCACAAACCATTCCGTGGAAAGTGCTTCTGGAGGGAGAATTTTGGTAATTACTGCAAACTCAAGTGCAGCAGCTGTTTTTATCGAGAGGTAACGCACTGCTGACCCAACACCCATTTTTTGTCGTCTCTATGTCCTCTTTCCTTAAATGATGCAGTGTTTTTAAGAAAGAAGCTTCCGATTCTTTCATCCAAAGTTCTTGTTTGTATTTTCCATGTACTTCAGTTGTTGGAAGATCAGGTTGTTTTATATAGTTGGGTAGCTGAAATGTGTGCTTTGACAGAGCATTTTTTGTGTGTCTTAACAGGTGTGCTGGATATGCAAATACATGAATATATTTATCGTCGATTTGAAAGGAAGTTATTCTGTTTTTCTTGTTTACACTGACCCCAAGATGTTTCCACATAAACTTGTTGTTGGAACCCATGTCTGATATTAGAGCTTTGCCATTAAAACCAATATTTTCCACAGTTTTAATTACTTCTTTAATGAATGGAGCAGAATCCTATTCGCTGGTACTGGGACCAGTAATATGACTTGCAACAATCTGCTGCCTTCCATCCATCACAACAACAATTCTGTAGCCATATTGCTCTTCTATTCGTACTCTTGGAAATCGATAGAGACTGAATCCTTTAAAATGCCTGTTTGTACAATTTGGAGTAGAACAACCTCCCATTTCGCTATCTCCCAAGGAACACGCACACCTGTGCGTGTTGCTTGGGAAAATTAAGTTACAACCAACTTTTTTATGACGATGTTATTGATCAGTTCATAAAGAAGAACCGTAGGGTATAATTTGTATTCAAGTAAAATAAATGTTGTATTTGTATGATTAAATGTACATGAATTTCTAAATATATAGTTCAAACTGTCAGTAATTCATTATTCCGCTAATCAGACTTCAATCACATCTCTCACTCCCTGAATGATAACAAGAGCAAGCGCGAATTTCAAGACCAGCATTCGCCCCTGCTACAAATACCATCCGTGATTGTCATAGTAATCGTATTACCGTATTTTCGAAACCATCGTCCAATATTAAATGAAACAGGGCTTTCACGTGATCTTCAATTCTGTCCACACGGAACCCGATAAATTAAGTTCACAGAAATTCCACCAGAAAAAAAAAATATACAGTGATGTTGTTTATATGTGATAATAATGTGTGCAGTAAAACAATTGAATAACGTCGTTTGTTGTAAGCTGGAGAATTTCTTGGAGCATTTTTTAATTCTATTGTTGCGTGATTGTTATTTAGTCTGACTGTTCGATCATTGGTTGGTTCTTTCCCTGTTTGACCAATTAGTTGAAAGTTTGTTCATTAGCCATCTTTTTTTTTTGGCAAAAAGGGTGCTGGTTGAAATTTCACCACCGGCAGGAATATTTATAATTTGTCTTAAGATGGTACATTAATTTTTCATTGTTCCATGTGACCACTACCCTACTTAATATAAAACTGAAGATAGAAATATTGTCATGTTTAGTCTTCAGAGGAGCTTTCCTAATTTATTTAATTCCTTATAACCCACTCACGTACTCGTGGGTACATGGGGTGGGTTATAAGGAAACTAATATCCTGGAAGAAATACCCTTCAGTGATCGGATTGATACTTCGCCAAGTCCACAGTATTGCTATCGTGTAAAAATATAGTAAGTTAGTTGAATTCTTAATTTACTAAATAACTGAGTGAATCTCTTTCGAATTTAATTAATCTAAACATTAATTAGCATATGAGGAAAGGGGCGAACTAGGACGAATCTGTAGTAGCATTTTGTTTATGGTTTTATCATTTTTTCTCACGTCCTAAATCGAACACCTAAATGAATACTGTGTGGAGTTCAGAAAGTTTAAAAATCACTTGAAATATTAAGACGAGTCCAATTGGAGTTGAAGTAAGAAAGTTTCCTATCATGTCTTAAACTGACTAAGACATAAGAAATCTGAAAGGATAACTACGGTACATAAAGCAGTTGTTGTAACAGTCTAAAATGTCTATTTTAAATATACATTTAAATACTAAAAACTAGTTAAAGATCACGATATAGTAATATTCATTTTCATAGAGAATTTGGACAAGGACAGAACAGACAATGCAATTATCATGATGCACATTTTAAATAATACGTAGCCTTTTCCGGAAAGAGAAGTCCCACATTTTAACTTTTCAAATGATTACTTCAGCGGGACATTGGATACTTTAAATAGATTAGTTCTACATATATTAACCGAAATAACTAACAAGTTCGTACATTCTTAAATTTCCTCTCGACATATTTAAAAATCAAAAATAGTCATTCTACGTTTAGTTGACAAAATATGGCTCGCACTCGCATCAACGACTTCATTTGGATAAATCACCTACCAATTGGTTTCGAACTATGACTATCGTTGCGGTCTAAATATTCGAATTTAGTGGGTCATTCATTGTGACATAATATGGACCGAAGTGGTCGTTCCTTGTTATTCTTTCCATGGGTCGTACTCACTTGTATATTGATCCAACGAAGACAGGAAAAAAGCTACTGTAGAATGCATTCGGAATGATGCAAGAAGTTTGCTAATAAAATAAAAAAAATTATACTAATCTTCGGTCAACCCCTAATAGTATGTTATTTCAAGGTATAATAAGGACCTAAGGATGGTGGCTCATAAGTTACCATTCTCAAGTCCCTCAACCATCGCTTTAAGGAATCTCTTCCCTCATTAAATAGGCTTTCTTCAATACTAATGTTGGGGATATTCAGGACAATAGTTCTAATGTATCGGTTGGTGTCAACGGTACATTGATTTCCCTATTCACGGACCGCTCAAACGAATACCATCCCATGATTGTCATACAAATCGTACACTTGTATTCTCGAAACCATCGAATCAATTTTCAATGAAACACCACTTAAACGTGATCGCCGATTCTGTTCATGCGGAAACGATGAAGTATTCAAGTGGTAGAAACTGTAATCTATAGGTTACAGTAATGACTTAAAACAATCAGATGACGTTACCCGTCTTGAGATTGGTGGATTTCTAGATGGAATCAACTACTGCATTTCTAATTTATATTCTTACATTCGAACAATTTTCGTTTGGAGTTCATCGTCTTCCTAAGGTAGGTTGAGGCTACCGTAAACAACAGCTTTCTAGTCCAATCCATATGCAGCCATGTTAAGTAAATTTCTGTAAGAGTTCAAGACCACATACTCTTAATGTTTTCTCTCTATTTCGTTCTGTCTTTCCGGCCGTACAATTTGAGGAAATCTTTCAGTAGGCATTGTGTACACATGTCCATACCACTGCAAATGTATTTTTTTGGATTCTTATTAATATATGTTAGTACAATTCTTCTGTAATCTCCTGATTGGTTTTGATTTCAGTCCATGTTTTATTTTGTTAAGCACTTGTTTTCAAAAGCTTGTTAATCTTTGCTCTTCCTTTTTTTTTTTTTTTTTTTTATAACCCAAGTCTTTGTACCAGAAAGAACTGTGCAATGTACCATTGATCTATATACTTTGATTTTGCGTTCTTTGGAGAGGTGTATACTTACACATTTAAAATTGATCACAGTAGACCACACTATTGTGTCTTTAATAGCTTCTTTTCCGTGTTCAATGTGCCTAACTGATCGACATTTAACTTGTTCCCGATTATTTCCATCCACTAGGTCTTCTCCTTTCAGCATATTCCCATTGTTATCGCTTTACTACAATTTATTTGCATTTCATAACCTTTGTCTTTATTTAGGTTTTTGATCATACGCTTTTTCTTATTATCTGTAAATAATACTTATATTTAAATTCGCAAATGATCTGTATATAATCATAAATTTCTTTATTCACAGTTATATCTTGATGAAACTGGTAAGAGGAAACCTTGGAAGGAAATTTAAATTGGTCATAATTCTAAAATTACAGACTACCGCATATTGATTTCTCAAACAAAAAAAAATAAAATAATAAAATCAAAATATGTTCTAAGTTACATTAGCAAATCGTTGCCATGATGTCTTCGGGCAGACAAATGAACTAAATTGTTCCAAGAAAGAAAATGACAACTGGGGAAAATAACCGTATGTTCTGAATTTAATATGTTACTACTCTAAAAAGAGAAACTAAATCCTACATACTTTTTTCGACACAAAAGTACTACAGCGACTAATTGATAAGCAAAAGATTGCAATAGGCAATTAGAAGTAGTAAAAGCCAAATATTTTCATACTTTGTGAATTTCTCTTCATTCCTTTTCTGCCGGTTGAACTCGCACTTTCTTGCAGAACAACACTCTACGCGGTATTCATCTGAATTGAGCACAAGTAATAAATTACGTCACTTCACAAACGTAAACAGAGTACAATAAACTACGTCACCTCACGAGAGTAATTTACCCCTACCTTGCATCACGAGGCCCTTTCTCATAGGATTGGCTTTTCACAGTGACATACTATAACCTGGAGGAGTAAGCATCATTCCAACCTGTAAAATTGTTTGTTCTCTTATTCTTCAACAACAATTATTGGCATGTTGTTTCGTTATTTACGAATGTTCCGTTGGAGGACAGCATAGAATTACTACACCAAGAATTTCCTCCAGACATTGTCAAATTATTTGAATTTGTAATAAGGTTATTTTTCCTTCAAAAACCAGTTATACCAACAAATCGAAGGGACAGCAATGAGTAATCCAATATCTCCTGCTATTGCCAACTACTTCATGAAGCATTTCGAACGTATCTTTGACAACATTACACCCAGACCCAACATTTGGTTCAGATATGTGGACGACGTTTTTGCCATATGGAAGGGCACCTCAAAAGAACTGCAACTGTTTATTTCAAAAATTAATGCACTTCATCTAAGGATCCAGTTCACCCTAGAAGTAAATAAGCAGTTAGCATTTCTAGACCTCTTGATTCTTCGCCAACAAGATGGTTATCTACAATTCACAGTCTATAGGAAAGAGACTCATACAGGCCAGTACATCAGCGCTGAATCACATCACTATCCCAGCCAAAAGGCAGGTACTATAAAAACACTAGTTCATAGAGCCAACTCATTTTTTTCTCCAGAAGAACTTTTACAAAAAGAATTACAGTATATTAATTCCATCTTCATATCCGGCTATAAGAAGTCCTTCATAAAAAGAGCTTTAAGTAGTCGAGCTCCAGCATCCTCTTCAAGTACAGAAGAACCTACACGTATACGTATCCCCTATGTACAAGGGGTTAGTGAACGCATAGCTAAGGTGCAAAAACCACTAAATATCTGTGTGGCTTTTCGACCCGTCAGAAAAATCTCCACTTTCCTAATGTCTCCAAAGGACAAGCTCCCACATCTCAGCTATCCAGGTGTCTACCAAATTCCCTGCTCGTGTGGATTATCATATTTTGGACAAACAGGAAGATCTGCTCAGGTCCGGTTAGAAAAACACCAGTCGTACACCCAATACCTTGAACCCGAACAGTCGGGAATAGAAGAACATGGCATCAACACCAGACAGAGTTAAGTGGAACAAAAGACAATAGTCATTCACAAAATTCGGTTCCTAATGGAACGGCTATGCAAAGAAACACGTGAAACATTACTTCACTCCCCTAACCTAAACAGATCCGATTGTCTACGTCTTTCCCCCTTGTGGGAGATAGTACTTTATAAAGCAGCAAATCTTTCCTAACATATAATTGTATACACACACGCATATACATATATAATTGAATATTATTATTAAATAATAAATATTCAATTATAATAATTAATTATATATATAATTATTATAATTGAATATTTATTATTTAATAATTAAATAATAATTTAATTAAAATAAAATAAATACATTTAGGAAATTTAACCTTAGCTACACTTAGGCGGCGCTTTGTGAATATAGCAGTTATTGTATAATTAACCTTGTACCTGTATTGATGATGCCTGTGATACTCAGGTGAAAATTCTACGAATAAAGAATAATTGACGTGAGTTAGTTCCGTTATTATAATAGTTAGTAATATTACAGGAACCACCCGGTAACACTCAAATACCGAGTATCCAATTGATACCCAGTATCCAGTTGTTTGTTGACGTTGTTAAGATGAGGTGTCATGGATCCTAAGTCACATGATCATCCACTGTTATCCAATCAGCTACAATTTTTCCTTGTTTCTTGAAGAAATCCTTCTATTTCAGATCTAAGTGAAATAAAGCGTTGCAAAACACAACTTAGCCAATGTATTGCGGTGTTATATAAAAAAATCAAAATACTCCGCATATTTCTTTCAAATAGTCTTGGAATTTTCGGTGTTTCAATTATTTTCCTCCGTTAAAAATTCAATTTAAATAACAGCAGTCATCGCATGATTTAATTGAAAAACGATTTATGCAGTAAATTGTTTAAGTATGAAATTGTGGTAATCCTTAATATCCGTTTGTTGGCACAATCTTCTCTCAAGTACTCTAATCGAATATTTTCCTATCATAAATGGTGCGTCATCATTACCACACTTGTACAGACTTAAGGGCGAAACGTTTC
Organism: Typopeltis vanoorti; assembly: GCF_054136105.1. Classification (NCBI taxonomy): domain Eukaryota; kingdom Metazoa; phylum Arthropoda; class Arachnida; order Uropygi; family Thelyphonidae; genus Typopeltis; species Typopeltis vanoorti. Next base: position 22,625,358 of record NC_143567.1, on the reverse strand, counting down.
GCCTGAGTCATAAAGAGGCTTCCAATGCTGACGCAGTTGTGGACAATGCTGCAACAAGTACAGGTGGAACGATCTCCGGCATCTAGTGAAGTCAACGCCTTGGAGAGTACAGGTTGTTATTCGCACTAGAGGAGGACTGACACGCTATTAGGTATCTCTCGATATGCTACTGTCAGGCTAGTTTTATATTGAAACATCTCTCATAGTGTCTTGCTAACTCTTTCCTGTTTCTTATTCTGTTGAAGTGTTGATCAGGTGGTTGAGTGACTTCTGAACTTAACACAATTCTGAATGCTAATAAGTATGTGGCCTCCCTCGATGAGTCTGACTCCCTGGAAGAGTCTCTCTTAATAAGTTCCTTCCAAATGCCATCAACATTTGAATATGGCATATTGAATATGGCACTGCCCTTGATGGCATCTTTTACTCTCGTAATTTTTCTCAAAACTCTCACATCCCTGGTATCAAGTCCGTTATCACTTATTCTAACATAAAACTGGTTTGTTTCAACACGGTCTTGTATACTGCCACTTTCTTTCGACAGATTTCTCTCTCCTATTCCATGTACATTTATTCAGTCTATTTTCTACCACAGCAATCTTGAAAATTCTGTTCTCTATTTCCATATTTCATTTGCCATTTCACTAAAAATGGTTCATAAAGAGCTGAAATGTTTTCCTTATAAGTCAGAATGTAGTTTAAGTTATTGCATTTTTTAGTTGCGAAATCCCGCAGAGAATGATGGACTTATTCGGAACGTCACCTGCTAAACGTCAATTCGGATTAAATTTAATACTCCTCGTTTTCCAGAAACAACAGAGCGCAAGTTGAATCATTTGATTAAAGATAAAATCAGATGAAGAAATTCCGTTACATACCAGAAGACAAGAATGAACTCTTAAATCTTAGAGGACAAAGAACTTTTCTCTAAAAAAAAAAAAACTTCTAAAATGCCCATGTATTATCTTTCCTTCGGATGTATATTCATAGAATCCCAGAAAAAAGTAACAAAATTGTAAACTCTTTCTCCAGTCATGCATTTTTAACAAGAAATATTAGGAAATATCGCAAAAAAATAAAAAAATAAAATAAAAAAAGAGAAACAGTGAGTGAGAAAAAGTTAAGATATATACCCTTCTTATGAATACAGATAAACCACAATTGTAAAAAATTTTTACAATTGTGGTTTATCAATTTAATGCCAAAAATACTGCCCGCCATCCTTCCCCCTGCATGGGAACTTCCCGATGATCGTTCCAGCATAAACCTGAGGGGTCCAAACCCGCCAACTCAAGTTCATCGTGCTTGCCTCTTCCACAACCAAATCCTCAACCAAAGCATCGACAGACCACCTGCACCCACTCCACTCCTCTTCGTGTACTGTCTTTCTCGTGAACCCTTGACTGAAAGGAAGCCGGAGTAGACGGAGATGAACGACAGTTTCATACCTTCTGCGGGAATCACCAAGAAATACCACACAGTACCCTTGAAAGAAGGAAGTGAGTAATGGGACACATCACTCATCCTCATTCTTCCAAGAATCCAGCGATATCATGTTCAGAAGACCTTTTATATGATCCGAGCCTTGTATACAAATCCGAGTATTCATTGTGACGTTTCCAGTGGCATTTTTACGTCACACTGCATTTTGGTTTCTTAGTATAAACTAAGAAAACAAAATGCAGTGTGACGTAAAAATCATTACACGCCAAGGATATGATCGCCCTTATTCTCCAAGGTGGTTGAACATTTTTTGTATGTTTCATCGTGTAATATCATCCCATTTCGGATGTATAACTCTTGGATATTAAATTATGAATTTTCTGTGAATGTATTCTCTAGTAGTTGCAATATTAGGTAATCCGAATCATACGTTTTAATAATATTAAGGCCTTAAAAACATATAATTTCTCTCTAGGATTTTGTTATGAATGAAAAGAATGCCGAATGATTTAAGTATCACTTTTGGTCTTTCATATATTAACTACAGAGAAAAGGTTGCGAAAGATTCCATGAAAACAGCCGAAATTGAAGCGACGATTGCTGTTTACTCCAATTAATCCGATTTTTGGACTCAAAACCCATTTCTCTGTGGTAGAAAGGATCAATTTACTCAGGAATCGATCGGAAAAGGGTTTGGAAAAAGTTCCGCTACTTGAGCGACTACAATCGAATTAAGAACGCTCTTCCTTGGAGCACCTAGCGCTCTGGCGACAAATGACACTTCCACAGGGCTACACGACACATTTAATAAAGAAATTAAAATTAGTGATATTTATTTATGCGGCTACTATCCACAGAAATGTTTTCGTAAACGTCTAGTCGATTTCCTCCCAGAGGGGGGGGGGATTTTTTTCTGTTTTATTAATTATGTCGACTAAGCGACAATATTGTTTTGCATAAAGTCTAATATATTGATAAAAAATTGAAACGTACATTTCACACAAACAGTAATAATAATAAATCAGTTCGTATTACAATGTAATACTGTATTATGGGAGCAAACAAATTAATCTGAACACTCACATTTCAAACAAAATTTTAATTTCTCCAGAAAATAACTCCAAACTCCAAGTGTATCTAATAATTCATGCGTGGTCTTCTGTTCCTAATAAGTTCATTAATTCGCTTAGACATGGACTTCAACCACTTAGAACATTTTCCTCATTTATGTATCTTGAAACCGTACTTTTATAATGGATAGTATTAAGTTATCCTTGGTATCACAAATCAATTTTCCAAGTCTCTTTTTCACTATGGCCACATATTTTGTATTGGGTTAATGTGAAGAAATTTGCCTGGCCAGTAAAGCAATTGGATGTTGTGGTTTTTGAGGAACTCGTTCATTTTTCTGAAGTATGGCGTGCAGCGAGATCCTGTTGAAAGATGAGTTCTTTGGTTTTCATCCCCAAGTTCAACAGTGATTCATTTAATGATCAGGAAGTGGCAGCCTAACAATCTCTCCAACATATTCCACAAGAATTATCAACAGACTCAAAGTAGGGATAAAATACGTCAAAGGCACCGAAGTGTATGGTATCCCAGGCCGATCGATAGAATTTAATCTGTAGCTCCATTATATCTGCTCCGTCTGGTACCCACCGAGAAAATCCCAACGGCATTGATCTCAGCCAAACGTTTGACAGCGTCCGACACTCATATTCTTCAGGAAGTCGGGGGTTAGCAGGCCTCCTTTCCATTCTCCAGGGAGACTACAACATCTCTACTGGCCTCCAAGGATGTCCTCCCAGACATTCTTTTTACTATGGCCCTTGAGCCTTTTCTACAGGCAGTAAACAACTTTCGTGCCGTTAGAGAAATTCCACTTTCGCTTACCACGGAGGAATCCAAAATAATAGCCTATGCGGATGACGTGGTAGGCAGTCTTGGGGTGAACGACTCCATCTGGAATCTCTTCAAGATCCTACAGATTTGAAATGTCGAGATTACAAGCAAATCCGATAAAACACAGCTCAAGACATATGGAGTTTGGAACCCAGTTAATATCCCACTTGGTCTAATCCCTAAGAAATACTCCATTCCATGTAAGGATGCCTTTGTCGGTGTAGCCTGAACTTCACGAAGGTTATCTCATCGCCAAGACCCTCGACAGCCTCAGGGACTGGAATATCAGACTGCTGTCACTTTCCTGTTGGCCCACAGTAATGAAGACCACTGTGTTCCCAGTTTACCAATATGTAGTCAACATAACAGACATCTTGGGACATCAAGTGAGCTGTATAGGAATCCTTAATTTCTTCTGAGGCACCTTCTGTAGGGAAGTTAACATCAAGATCCTCCAAATTCCAAGGAATTTCGGAGGCTTTGACATCCTAGTCCTCAAAATACGATACCTGAGCGATACTAATTCTTTCTAAACAGGATACTGCAATCCAACCATCTCTGCAGTTGTCTTGTTCAGTATTACTTCGGTTTCAAGCTTCCCTCTTTAGAATTACAGCTCACCAAGGATCTAATGGTAGAAATTGTCCCAGAGTGCTACTACCAGCTACGCCAGATTTCCCTGCAACTCTGCTCTTCGGGTATAGACATCAACAATAACATCCGAAGCAGCATAAAATAGTACAATGTCATCTTTAATCATCTACGTACCGACCTCTCGGACCAAAAACAACATCCTGTTTGGTAGCCTAGCAAGTCATCGTGACTAACCGTCGAGAAAGGACTTGGAATGGAGGACAGCCTACCGTAAACTTCCGGTCATCTTTAACATCTTCCAGAGTGTGGATGACGGAGATCATGCCTTCTGTGTGCCAGATCTCTCAAAACATCTGAAGGAGAAGGCTGAGTGATGTGCTCTGCATCCGACTCTTAACGTAAGAATAAGTCATCATCCTGCATTTCCTACCACCAACAAACAAGAGACTGAAAAAAGAAAGCAACTATCACATCTGGAAGGTGATAGGAAAAAATAAAATATGCAAACAACATCAATCCTCCGAGCTGGACAGACATCTCTCGGATCGCGCACTACTGCTTTTACGGAGCTACACGACATTTCCTGATGATCGAGAGACTCTAGGTGAACAGAAATTTAAGACCATCTAGTGCTCTCCTCCCATCCTGTGCAGGTCAAGGGAAGGAGTCTAAGTTTACACTCCTTTTGCAAAAAAATCTGTTGTCAACTTATTCCAGGATCTAGTTCTAGGTCTTCCTATAGGATTAACTTGGATGCGAACCTGGGCAGCGAAGGTCAACTGTAGGCGGTCGACCGGAATTGGTTGATCACGTAGGCGCCGGTTGTCCCCCTGGGTAGTGGTCTTTCAGCAGACTTGTGGGACAGATTGTGAAAGAGTTAAACATCTAACAGCACAGAGCTAGAAAGATGAGAATCATTAGCTGAGGCCTTTTCCCCTTCTTTCTCCCACTTCTTGTTCAGTATTACTTGGGTTTCAAATTGTTCCATTCACTAATATATATATATATACACACACGTACACACACACACACACACGAATGAATGATCATTAACTCGGTTAACATACATATTTTTATAAAGAATTGAATGACTAGAACCGAGATTTAAGTAAAAAGGTTTTAATAAAAAAGAAAAAACACTAAAACACTTAAACGTAAATAAACTATGAACATCATAGAGAGTCTCTATACATAATTGACATTAAATCGTTGTGGTTGTATTTAAAGCTGTTCTTTCGTTAGTTGTATTGTTGGGAAAGTATGTCAATTATGTATAGAGACTATGATGTTCATAGTTTATTTAAGCTTCAGTGTTTTAGTGTTTTTTCTTTTTTATTAAAACCTTTTTACAAAGTTTTTAATATAATATGATATTAAAAATATATATATCATAAATTTCTTTATTCGTAGGTACATCTTGATGAAACTGGTAAAAGGAAATCTTGAAAAGGAAATTTAAATTGGATTATGTTTCTAAAATTACAGACTGCCACATATTCGTGTGGCATTCTGCAATAATAAAATCAAAATGTGTTCTAAGTCACATCAGAAAATCGTTGCAGTGTTGATATTTCTCTTCGAGCAAACAAATGAGCTAAAGTGTTCCAAGAAAGAAAATGCAAACTACGGAAATTAACTCCTCCAGTTTGAGGTTAGTGAGCAAAATACAGCAGGTGCAAATGTACTCCCTGTAAAGGGTGATGATTACCTAGAACACGTGCTCCTCAGAAGTGGTGGAGTTACCTGTGGTATTTATGAAATACAAAATATTTCATGATAGGTCTTGCATACAGTCATATGTTTGAAAAGAAACAAAAACTGAATAGTTTTCCCTCAACTATGACGGGGGTGGTGTGAAGATGTGATAGGACTGGTCATTATACGTGTTAACATTAATTACTTGCCGATTCATATACATTTTAGGAAGAAATATTAATTTATTGGTTACAATAATTGTAATTGTGCGACACGTAAATTCATGGATTCAATATCTAACTTTTTACTTTTAAAAAGTCTTCGATATTTTAATCTTTTTTGAATACATGCTTGCCTACAATTCGATAAATAACAAACAATTACGATTTTCTAAGCGACGTTAGGAGGAAAAGAAATATACACCTCAAATATAGCTCAGTCCGTTTCGAAGCAACCAAAAAGGTAGGAAAGACCAAAGTTCGAAACCAGTCTGCGACGCGAAGAAACTTCATGAAGGCTTTTCATCCCTCTAGATCATAGGTTCCCAAACTTTTTCGGGCCACCGCCCACTTTGCAAGACAGATTTTGTAACGCCCTCCATTATAACAGTTTTCCGCGTTCAAGCCGTTTGATATTTTTGACGTAAATGGCAACTAATGATACATTACTGCTTATGCCGTTAAATTTTTAAAAAGAAGTGGCCAATATGTGCTTCATCTTGAACACAGTTATTGCTATACCGGTTTTGGTGAAACGTAGCCCATATGTAAAGATTGTAAAATGTATGCTCGAATAACATCATGCACAGTTTCATACAATGGTTTAAATATAAAAATTCGGAATACATATTAAGAGATTGCATTACATTAGTGAGAATCTTATTATAATAATTAAAACACTATCAAATGTATTAGATGGTTTATTTCGAACTTACAAAGTAAAAATACAAAGAAAAAATAACAAATTAATGTGAAGGATGATCCTGGTGCATTTTTAAAAGTTTGTTAATATCGGGTTCAACTTTCGTTAAAAACAGTCGTAAATCGCCACGCTCAGTTATATGCAATCGGTTCCTTTTCTTAGATAGGAAATTCACTACAGCACTAAACCCACGCTCAACCAAATAAGAAGATAGAAATGCAATTAAAAATTTCTGCACTATTTCCCATCATCCAGAGTACAGTGTCGGTATTGATTTTTTAAGCCAGAACTCTTGGTATCCAGTTTTGAATTTTATTTTAAGTTCTTCATTTGTTGTGAGTTCTACGAGTTCCACTTCTAAATTTGATGATCCTGCTGTGCTTACATGTGAAAAAGGATCTAGAACCCAATTTGGTATATTCATGTTTAGAATATCCTTGAATCGCTCATTGAAATCAGCATGGAGAACCTCCAAGTGTTGGCAGTATGTAAGTAAATCTTCCTTTTTGAGAGACACTGCTAATAAATTTGAAAAGTGGCTATATTCCCCTCGGCCCATATTCCACTTGAACAGAAGAAGTTTCTCTACAAAAGCGGCAATAAAGTTTTTTGTTTTAATTAAATTCAATTCATCACCTTGTAGTTGTAGATTGACTTCATTAAATATTTTATAGAGGTCTGTCAAATAAGCGATGTCATTTTTGGATGTAATCAGGTTGGCCCGCAATCCATCGTCTCTGTTTTCTAGGAACTCTAGTACTGAATCAAACAAATTGTAAAATCGATTCAGAAAAATACCTTTTGAAAGCCAGCGAACTTCTGTTCAAAGCAGCAAACGATTGAAATCTTCATCGTTTTCACTAGAAAGTTGGCTAAACAATCTGTCACTCAATGAATTGAGTGAGAACGACGTGTGCAGGCGTTCACTTAAATTTTTCGCAACCAAATGATGACGATGTATAGCTAGTACATTTGGTACTGCTTGTTTCAAATGTGCCATGAAATCCTTGTGGCGCCCTGTCATCGCTGGAGCACCATCAGTAGCAACAGACAAAATATTACGAATACGAATGTCTTTTTCTTGAAAAAAACTTATTCATGATATTAAACAGATTCTCCCTTTGTATCCGCTTCCAAGTTTTTAGCAAATAATAATTCTTGACAAACTTTTTCTTCCTTTATGAATCGTACGTATGATAAGAGTAGTGGTTCATTATTTGGGAGAGTTGATTCATCGAGTTCAATGGAAAATTGGCATGTCTTCAAATAATCGCACAATGATTTTTCAACATCTTCAGCCATTTCATCGATTCTTCTTTGCACTGAATTATTGCTCAAAGGAATTTTCCTGATGATATCTGACGCTGGCTTATGAAGCACAGTGTTTATTACTTCTGCCGGCAAGATTAATTCCTCACCAATTGTGTGTGGTTTTTCCCGCTTTTGCGATTAATAATGAAATATTATAAGAAGCTTGTAATCCGTCATTATCTTGTTTAGTGGACGATAAAAAGATTTGATATAGTTAGACGTTTAAAATATTTTTCTTCTAGTACTTGAAAATAGGACAAATCTTTATCATTTTTGTCAGCATGCATTTTAGTCAAATGCTCTTGTAGTCTAGAAGGCTTCATTGCAAAACACTTTTTGGCAAATCAAGCACATGGGTAATAATTGGTTCGTAGGAGACTGAATAAAACCATATTTCAAATACTCGATACTGTACTGTCGACATTTCTTCTTATATTCAGACATAATGAAGTAATAAAATTTGCAAAAATTTTCACAAAATAAAAGATTTAATTTACACTTTGTATGACTCCACTTATCTATCACACTTTCGACTGATGATTGTTGGCAAAGCGCACAAAAATAATGAAACTTATTCCTAAACCACTGGTATTTATAAATTTGAAATCTAGCCCGAATCGACTTGCATGCATTGACTTGTTTGCGATACCATCGTACTCGTGCTTTGAACAAGTCACTGCAAGCACCCATATTCCTGTCAAAACTTGCTGAATTGAGTGAATTACCTACGTTAACATTTGACTGACATACTACTAGTTAAGACTCGTCTGCTGCGTGGATAGACTAAATATTTATTTATTTATTCATTTTTACAATAGCAAAAAATGAATACATTTTTTAAGCATATAAAAAATAGAAGTTAAAATATCCTGTATGACACGTTCAATTTTTTATTTTACACGCAAGCGCATTTTGTTCGTCCGACCACGACATTGTCCGAATAATTATAAATAATTAATAAATAAAATAATTACACAAAGTATAAACAACGAACCTACAAAACATAACCACAGAAAACAGTATAATAAGTTTTGAATAATATTTGCTTTGTTTTTTCCCTCTAGTTAGCAATAAGTTAGTACTAACTAGGCTAACTAAAATTTACGATTTTATTTCTTTCTTGCCATTATTATTTTTACTCTTAATATTAAATTATATAAAATTGGGTTTATTTTTGTACAAATCAATTAGAAAAGTGGTTTTTTATATATTTGGAAGTGAAATATAACGAATATATTTGCTACTGTAAACATAACCTATTATACACACATATATACATGCTTTATTTTCTCATTAACATAGAAAATTAACATCTATTTCTATCTGACATGGTAAATTTTCAAATGATTAAAAAATTGAAATAGAAAATCGATAAAAAAATTGATCGTGTAAGATGGGTATAAGATGAATTAAAATGCAATATTTAAATTTTAAATGATTATCTAATCGCAAAATCACGAAAATAATTTTTAAATTATTAATTTCTTCTATAAAGAGCCACCGACCGCCCCCCCCCAAATGCTTTTGATCCCACTATAGCCCCCCCCCCCCCCTAGAAGGCTTCAGCGCCCACTTTGGGAACCTATGCTCTAGATCATGAAAACCTGCCTCGGGTTTCATGATTAAACTAATAAACTTAGATCGGCACAAATGAATACTCTCCCTTAGGAAGATGCACAAGAGGAGTGGTATATCGACCCTGTTGTATTTAAATTCATTGGCCCGTAATCAGGCTATTCCAGTTGTCATAGGGAAATGGAAGAGGTGAAAGGAAGGTAGTCAAATTAGCCAAAAAATAAAATAAAATAAAACTTCAGAATTTTTATTTGTGTTGAGATGTTTTCTATTATGCGCACATCTTCCATAATTTCACTACAAATTGTTATTTCGTTTGTATCAAACTTTCGTTCAAAAAAATCAACTGAAATACTGATTTCGCGTATATAAATTCTGTAGGAAGTCGTTTCAAAAATAAGGTATAGAAAACAATTATCTCTCGAAACAGTCAAGAAAAATATGCATTGTGGAAGAAGCTATAAAAACGCAAAGTCAATAAGAATAACAGAAAAGGCTTCGAAATATACTGAAGCATAATTTGATGCTTCAGTATATTTCGGACTAATAAAAATGATTAGTTCATTTTTATTGCTACTATGCCTATTTTTCTAATTGCGGTGAAGTTAAAAATTATAATTTATAACAACATCATTTCGACGTTATCTTGAAATTAAAATTTTGGGAGGAAAAAAAAATTAAACTGCTGTGATCTTAGCAAACACTTAGTCGCAGTGTTTACAACTAAGTATTTGGAAATTAGATAAGGGCATGAAGAAGACACCACAACACAGGCAATAGCTCTGTTATTGCTGTTGTAATCACAACAACATCGTAGTTAAGTTCTTATTAGTTTCTAGAGTTTATTATTATTATTAAATGTTTGACCATACACGAGAAGTTAAATGGTCAACCTACAGTATGTTATACAGAGAATGGGAAGGGAATCAAGCCACTGTAGTTTACAGCAATTTTGCCTGAAGGAAGGACAGGTGGAATCTCAAGTGGGATATTTGAGGAGAGTGGAGGTAAAGTTTCGTTCTCTGCGAGTGTATTCCCCGGTCGAGTGTTTGTAAAAAGGAAGTATCTCAGGAATGGGGAGGAGAGTGTGACGAGTTCATTCTATACTGGGTTTTCCCCGGTAGGGTGAAGCAGGCGGGAGTTTTTTTGTATCCCTTAGTCTCATCTGCTTTCCCTTGTCACTGGCGGTTGCATTTCTGTGCCGAGTTGAGATTTTTGTATAGTGGAAGGAGAAAAGTGAGGTCATCAGTTTTTCCCAAGTGTAGCTTTATGTTGTGGTTGTATTTTGAGGGAAACAAGCGTTCTAGTATTTGGTTTTTCTTGGAAGGGAAGAAGGATTTCTGTTTTCTTTTGATTTCTTTAGTGTAGAGTCATTTCTATGTTCCACTAGAACCATCGAATGTTGTTGAAAATTGAGGAATAAGTGTAGAAAGATTCTTTCTCATGTAATCACTGAGGGCTCGGTTTTTTTTTTTTTATTTCTTAATTCTAATCCTTTTCTTTGTAGCCTAGATTACTGGAATTGATGAATACACGACACCTGAGAAATACAGAACCAATCTTCAAATTACCTACGGTAATTTGAAGAATAACAAACATACATTTGAGCAAACAAAACCATGGAGTTTCTATCGTCCAGTGAGAGTTGATTGCGACTCCCTTGCATAACTAAAGAAACTATCAGCCGACTAAAGCAGAAATAAATATTGAAATATATTCAACATGAAAAATAAACGAAATCCTGCATGCCTTTTCTTTTTTCCATAAAAGAAACTTGAAATGCAATGAAGATTTAATGATTATTATTGTAGAATTGATTATTGAACTTAAACGTGGAATGACAATATGAGTAATACAGAAACAACTTCAACTCATCCAAATTGGGGCGCAAATTATATCATACACGACAGCAAACACACACTCAGATTTTCTACACCCCCTTCACACGAATCAGGCGAAACTTCTTACCAGAAACAATACATCTAAAACAATCCGCCAACTCCAATAAAGTCATTTCCTAGCTTTAACTGATTCTGAATCGCCCCCTCCCCAAGCACTCGAAACAGAAACATGTTCGCACGAAGCTAGACGAAAATCATTGCCTCTCCCCTACACAGAACCGAAGAGGATATCACTATTTCACTGAAATAAAGAGCCAAAAGGCTTCACTTCGGCAATGCAAAATTGTATAAATTAAGTGCATATTAAATCCAGCATCATTTCATAGCGGAATACAGAAACTATAAAAGTTTCGTGCGAAAATTGACCAGACAGCTTAATTAAAGTGAAGTCTTTTGGCTCTTAATTTTAGTAAATACTTTAAGTACCGACCGAGAATTCGCTTACGGAAAATGCACCTCTGCGACGGGTCGAGTACCTTAACACTCAGAGTTTTGCTCTCTTAGGTTTCTCCCTGGTCTACGACGAAAACCAATGAGTTTGAAACAGCTGTCAGACCTGTGAAACCTTATCAAAATAAACCAATAGGAGGTGAAAACACGGGCGCTTTGAGCGTTCGTGCTTCCTATAAGGTTCGGCTAGGCCAACTCGTAGTATGGCGGCGAGTGTATTCCCGCAAGCTCTGTAAATCAATTTTCACACGACTTTTGTAGTTTCTATATTCCAGTTTGAAACGATGTTGGATTTAATATTTATAAAATTAATTTACATAATCCTTATTTCATTCTATCAGAACGCTATTGTAGAGAAACCAACATTTCTACACGAGAATATATAAATATTTTAAAGAACAGAACCGTATGTTTTGAATTTAACATATTACTCTAAGGAGAAAAACCAAACCTTGCATAATTTTTTGACACAAAAAAAGTACCACGGCGATTGACTGATAAGTGAAAGATTGCAATACGCAATTAGAAATAGTAAAAGCCAAATATTTGCATACTTTGTGAATTTCTCTTAATTCCTTTCCTGCCGGTTGAACTCGCACTTACTTGAAGAACGACAGTCTACGCGGTATTCATCTGAATTGAGCATGATAATAAGTTATGTCTCTTCACAAACGTAAACATAGTACAGTAAAGTACGTCACCACACTTGCGTTTATACCTGGTGAGAGTGTAATTTACCACTTCCTCGCATCACGCGATTCTCTCTTATCGGATTGGCTTTCCACAGTGACATACTATAACATGGGGAGTAAGTATTATTCGAAACTTTTAAAATTGTTTGTACTCTTATTCTTCAACAACGATCATTGGCATAAGTACATACTATTACTGAAACTATTCGGCAACAATCAAATACCCAGTATCCAATTGATTTTTTCCTAACTTCATCTTAACAACCTCAACAATTGTTTGTTGAGGTTGTTAAGATGAAGTGTCATGGATCGTAAGTCATATGACCATCCACCGTTCTCCGTCTAATGTACAATTTTTCCATGTTATTGTAGAAATTCTATTATTGCATATCTAAGCGAAATAAAGCGTCGCAAAACAATTCCACCGCTTAGCTAACGTACTGTTGTGTGATAAAACAAATCAACACACACCGTATGTGTTACTTTCAAATAGTCTTGGAAATTTTCAATTGTTCAATGATTTTCCTCGCCTAAAAATTCACAGTTTACACAACTATAGTCATTATTGAACCGAAGCAGTCTACTGCATAAAGTGCTTCAGTTCAAACTGCTGAAATATCAAACAGTGATAATACTTAATATCAGCTTGTTGACGATCTTCTCTTCTTTTTAGTACATAATTGAACCACGATATTTTCCTCTCATAGATGGTGCGCTATCATTACAACACTTGTACAGCCTTAAGGGCGAAACTCTTCACCTGAGTTATAAACAGGCGTCCCGCTCTTCCAATGCTGAAAGAGGAATTACCTCCGGCATCTAGTGGAGTCATTCTTCCGATGGATACAAACTGTTATTCGTACTAGAGGAGGACTGACACGTTACTAGGTCGGTATCTCTAATGTTTTGCCCATTGATTTCACTAACCAAGGTTTTAAAGAAATTATTGCATTTTTTAGTTGAGAAATCCTGCAGAGAATGATGGACTTAATCAGAAGTATGCTTAAAGGAAAAGGTGATACAACATCTCCAATTTTGATATCCGATTTAATATCCCTTCATAATGTTCTTTCAGTCAGGTAATGGAGTGTTAAAAAATATATTAACGCAATATATATTATTTGACACTCAATTAAATATGATTCCCTTTTAAATAAATTAAAAACGAATTAAAGATGGCCGGTAATGTCATATTTTCTAAAGGATGTATCTGTTTTCCAAAAAAAGAATACATAGATATACTTTTCGGCAATTCGAATACATTACACACCGGTTAAACTAATCGATTTAATGTAATAGCGCTCACAACTCTTTAAATGATTGTTAATTTTGCAGTTGATATTTAATACTCTTACGATTTCCGGAAGCAACAGTGCGCAATCGAAGCTGGAAGAATAAAAAAAAAGTTGAAGCATCCTTTGATTAAAAATAAAATTACGTGAAGAATCATCGCTACCATTCAAGAAGATAAGAATGAACTAACTCTGTTTAAAATTTGAGTAGACCATGCAGTATTTTACCTAAAAAAACTTTAGAAACGCCCTTGTATCTTTCCGGAGATGTATTCATAGAATCCTAGAAAAAAAGTAACAAATCTGACACTCTTGAAATATCCAGTCACACATTTTTACAAGAAATATAAGTAAATATTGCGGGAAAAAAAGAAAACAAAAGAAAAACAGAGAAATAGTGAGTGAGAAAAAGTTAAAATATATACCATTCTTATGAATACAGATAATCCACAATTGTAAAAATTTGTTTAATTTTTATTTGTAAATTATACCAAAAACACTGCCCTCCTTCCTTCCCCTTGCATGGGAACTTCCCGATGATCATTCCATCATAAACCTGAGGGGTTCAAACCCGTCCACTCGAGTTCATGTGCTTGCCTCTTCCACAACCAAATCCTTAATCAAAGCATCGACAGACCACCTGCACCCACTCCACTCCTCTTCGTGTACTGTCTTTCTTGAACCCTTCACTAAGAGGAAGCCGGAGTAGACGGTGATGAACGAGAGTTTCATATCTTCTGTGGGAATCACCATGAAATACCACACAGTACCCTTGAAAGAAGGAAAATGAGGAATGTGACACATTTCTCATTCTCATTCTTCCAAGAAGCCATCATATCATGTTCAGAAGACCTTTTATATGATCAGAGCATTGTATACAAGTCCAGAAATTGATTATGACGTCCCATTGTCATTTTGTCGGATGTATAACTCTTGGATATTAAATTATGAATTCTCTATGAAAATACATAATTTTGTTTGGATGTTTAATGTATTCTTTAGTAGCAGAATAGTAGGTAATCACCATCATACATTTTAGTAATATGTATTAGGGCCTTTAAAGGATATCATTTTTCGTTGGAAAAAATGGTTAATTGACTTCTAGTTGTAGGATTTTGTTATGAATGAAAAGAATGACCAATGATTTAAACATAATTTTTGTGTTTCAGATATTAACTACACAGAAAAGTTTTCCGAAGGTTCCATGAAAACAAGCGAAACTGAAGCGTCCGTTTCTGTATACGCAAGGAAATCCATTTCTCGGACTAAAAATCCACTTTTCTCTCCCCCCCCCCCCAACGAAAAAAAACGAATTAATTCAGGAATCGGTCGAAAAGGGGGTTAGAAAACGTTCCTCTACTTTAATGACAAGAATTGAAGGCTCTTTCTTGGAGCACCTAGCGCTCTTGTTAGAAATGCTACTTCCGCAGGACTACACGACATATTTAATAAAGTAATTGAAATTAATGATGTTTATTTGCGTGGCTCCTATCCACTAAATGTTTTCGTAAATGTGTAGTACATTTCTTACGTGAGTGGAGATATTTTGTTCTATTTTATTAATTAATTATATAATTATATAATTATGTCGACTAAGCGACAATATTGTTTTGCACAAAGTCAAATTATATTGATATTGATAATATATTGGTATATTGATAAAAAATTAATCGAAACGTACGTTTCACACATACAGTAATAAGAAATCGGTTCGTATTACAATGTATTATTCTACTACAGTAGCGAACAAATTAATCCGCACAATCACATTAAAAAAAAAGAATTAATTTCGCAAGAAAATCCAAGTTTACCTAATAATTTATACATACTCTTCTGCTACTAATTGGTCCATTAGTTCGCTTAGACATGGACTCCACCAACGTAGAACATATATTTTTTATTTCTGAATCTCGAAACCATACTTTTATAATGGATAGTATTAAGTTATCCGTTGTATCACAATTCAATTTTCGAAGTCTCTTTTTCATCACCACATATTTTGTGTCAGAAGCATAATGTCAGAAGCGCTGCCTGGCTACTGAAGCAATTCAATGTTGTGTTCTTTTGAAGAATTCTTTCACTTTCTTGAAGTATGGCAAGGAGAGAGATCCTATTATAATAAGATGAGTTCTTGGATTTCATCCCAAAAACCAACAGGGATTCAGTCCACGATCAAAAACTCGTGGCTTATCAGTCTATCCAACTTAGTCTATAAGATCCTTGTCCAAGTCATAAACAACCGACTCAAAGTGGGGAATGAAGCACCGAAGTGTATGGCATCCCAGGCCGATCGACAGAATTTAATCTGTACCTCATCAGAGATCGACTCCGTCTGGTATTCACCGAGAAAATTCCAATGGCATTGCCCTCAAATGATCTGAAGGTAGGATTTGACAAGGCCCAACACTCATATTCTTTTATATTCCATATTTGTCAGACTGTCGTGATCAGCAGGGCCTCCTTTCCTTATTGTGTATAATAAGAAAAGGAGGCCCTGCGTAGACAGATGGACGCTTCAGTTTCGTTTGTTTTCATGGAACCTTCCGAAAACTTTTCTGTGTAGTTAATATCTGAAACAACAATATGATGTTTAAATCAGTGGTCATTCATTTCATTCATAATAAAATCCTACAGCTAGAATTTAATTTACCATTTTTTCAACGAAAAATGATATCCTTTAAAGGCCCTAATACATATTACTAAAATGTATGATGATGATTACCTACTATTGCTGCTACTAAAGAATACATTAAACATCCAAACAAAATTATGTATTTTCATAGAGAATTCATAATTTAATATCCAAGAGTTATACATCCGACATTGCATGATATTACACTAAGAAACGTCAATACAAAGACAACACGCAACAAGTCTGTACTAAGAAAAAAAAGATAGTGTGACGTAAAAATGTCAATAGGACGTCATAATGAATATGTGGACTTGTATACAATGTTAGGATCATACAATGTTAGGAACATAATATTGATGGCTTCTTGGAAAAATGAGAAAGAGAAATGTGTCACATTCCTCATTTTCCATCTTTCAAGGGTACTGTGTGGTATTTCTTGGTGATTCCCAGAGAAGGTGTGAAACTGTCGTTCATCACCGTCTACTCCGGCTTCCTCTTAGTCAAGGGTTCATGAAAGACAGTACACGAAGAGGAGTGGAGTGTCGGTGGTCTGTCGATGCTTTGGTTGAGGATTTGGTTGTGGAAGAGGCAAGCACATGAACTCGAGTGGACGGGTTTGAACCCCTCAGGTTTATGCTGGAATGATCATCGGGAAATTCCCATGCAGGGGGAAGGATGGTGGGCAGTGTTTTTGGTATAATTTACAAATAAAAATTAGACAAATTTTTACAATTGTGGATTATCTGTATTCATAAGAATGGTATATATTTTAAATTTTTCTCACTCACTGTTTCTCTGTTTTTCTTTTGTTTTCTTTTTTTTCTCGCAATATTTACTAATATTTCTTGTAAAAATGTATGAATAGATTTTTCAAGAGGGTAAGATTTTGTTACTGTTTTTGGATTCTATGAATACATCTCCGGAAAGATACAAGTGCGTTTCTGAAGTTTCTTTTAGGGAAAAAACTGCATGATCTCCTCAAATTTAAACAGAGTTCATTTTTATCTTGTAGGTAGCGCTGATTCCTTCACGTAATTTTATTTTTAATCAAAGGATACTCAACTTTTTTTTATTCTTACAGCTTCGATTGCGCACTGTTGCTTCCGGAAATCGTAAGAGTATTAAATGAAAACAACTGCAAAATTAACAAGCAATTAAAGAGTTGTGCGCGCTATTACATTAACTCGATTAGTTTAAACCGGTGTGTAATGTATTCGAATTGCCGAAAAGTTTATCTATGTATTCTTTTTTTTGGAAAACAGATACATCCTTTAGAAAATATGACATTACCGGCTATCCTTAATTCGTTTTAAATTTATTTAATAGGGAATCATTTCTAATTGAATGTCAAATTATTTACATTGCTTTAATGTATTTTTTTTAACAATCCATTATCTGACTGAAAGAACATTATGAAGGAAAGGGGTATTATATCGGATATCAAAATTGGAGATGTCATATCATCTTTTCCTTTAAGCATACTTATGAATAAGTCCATCATTCTCTGCAGGATTTCGCAACTAAGAAATGCAATAATTTCTTTAAAACCTTGGTCAGTGAAATCAATGGGCAAAACATTTGAGATACCGACCTAGTAGCGTGTCAGTCCTAATCTAGTGCGAATAACAGTCTTTATCCATCGGGGCATTGACTCCACTACATGCCGGAGGTAATTCCTGTTTCAGCATTGGAAGAGCGGGACGCCTCTTTATAACTCAGGTGAAGAGTTTCGCCCTTAAGTCTGTACAAGTGTTGTAATGATAGCGCACCATCTATGAGAGGAAAATATCGTGGTTGGTTCAATTATGTACTAAAAAGAAGAGAAGATCGTCAACAAACTGCTATTAAGTATTATCACTGTTTGATATTTCAGCAGTTTGAACTGAGGCACTTTATGCAGTAGACTGCTTCGGTTCAATAATGACTATAGTTGTGTAAACTGTGAATTTTTAGGCGACGAAAATCATTGAACCATCGGCAATTCCAAGACTTTATGAAAGAAACATGCGGTGTGTGCTGTATGTTATATTACGTTGCTGCTATATGTTATATTACGCAGCAGCACGTTGGCTATGCTTAGAAAAATTGCACCTGAAATGGAGAAGGATGGATGGTCATATGACTTACGATCCATGACACTTCATCTTAACAACCTCAACAAACGATTGCAAGGAAAAAATCAATTGGATACTGGGTATTTGATTATTACCGGATAGTTCCAATAATAGTATATACTCATGCCAATGATCGTTGTTGAAGATTAAGAGAGAACAAATAATTTTAACAGTTTGGAATAATGCTTAATCCCCCAGGTTATAGTATCTCAACGTGGAAAGCCAATCCGATGAGAAGTGGTAAATTACACTCTCACCAGGTATAGACGCAAGTGTGGTGACATACTTTACTGTACTGTGTTTACGTTTGTGAAGAGACATAACTTATTATCATGCTCAATTCAGATGAATACCGCGTAGACTGTCGTTCTGGAAGTAAGCTCAGTTCAACCGGCAGAAAAGGAATGAAGAGAAATTCACAAATTATGCAAATATTTGGTTACTATTTCTAATTGCTATTGCGTATTGCAATCTTTTACTTATCAGTCAATCGCCATGGTACTTTTTTGCATGAAAAAAGTATGCAGGGTTTAGTTTTTCTCTTTAGAGTAATATGTTAAATTCAAAACATACGGTTGTTCTTTAAAATATTTATATATTCATGTAGAAATGTTGCTTTCTCTACAACAGCGTTTTGATAGAATGAATTAGGGATTGTATTTGGCAAAAAAGATGAAAATGTCAGAAAAGTTGTGCCAAGGCTGTACATATCAAAAAATCAGGCATACCACAACTGGCTCAAATTAAGAACTCGATCCTCCTTCAGAGACTATACTAAAGCCCGAAACAGATGCAAAAAAATTATCAATGATTAGAAATCAGAATTTAAACAAAAAAAAAAGCAGGAAACTTGCAGCCTGTCCTAACGACAGCCATGCCTTTTGGTTTCTTGCCAAAGCAATTGGTCGCAAATTTTGCCCTACTCTACCACCCCTATCATATCCAGATGGCTCAATTGCAAAATCGCACACAGAAAAAGCTAATCTCCTGGCTTCCCACTTTGCTTCCAATGCATGCATAACGGAAAATGGCAAATGCCCCCCTCCCCCACAGTCATTCTAACTGCCCAACATACAATGCTCCTGTATCCTTTTGCCAGAAATAGATCATAAACCTGTTGTCAAAATTAGACACAAAAAAGCTCTTTGGCCCTGATGGCATATCATCAATTTTACTGAAGGTCTGTGCAGCAGAACTGACTCCTGTCCCAGGCCGTCTGTACACACTCTCTTACTCCACTGGTATATATCCCAAAGTCTGGAAATTGGCCTATATTCTACCCATTCTTAAAAAGAGTGACAAATCGCTACCCTCTAACTACCACCCTATCTCACTCACCTCAATCCTTTCAAAAGTGGAGAAAACCATCAATTCTCAACTCCTACTCTACTTTGAAGGTACCCAGCTAAAGCGATCACCAGTTCGGATTCCGTCGATCCCTATCAAGAGGTTACCTGCTCTCATATATCACCCATCTCTGGACATGTGCCATGGAAAAATTTGGCGAATTGCAAGGAATTGAACTTGATATCTATAAAGCTTTTGATTGGGTCTGGCAAAGGCTTACTAAGCAAATTTCCATCATTTGGACTATACATCAATTACCTACCTTCAGTTGACCTCCAATCCAATACACAGTTTTGCAGATGCCAGCACATTGCACTTATCCCTTTCATTTGGGAAGAGTGCAATAAAACCTAACCTTGCCATACACAACTCGCATCAACCCACAGAACATGAACCACAACGTCCCTTAATTCAGCACCCCTTAAATGGACACTGCAGTTTCGTTTGCTTTCATGGAACCTTCCGAAAACTTTTCTTTGTAGTTAATATCTGAAACTCCAAAATGATTTTTAAATCATTGGTCATTCCAATGATTTAAAATGAAAGGAATTTTCATTCATAACAAAATCCTACAGGTAGAAGTCAATTTACCATTTTTTCCTACGAAAATTATATCCTTTAAAGGAACTAATACATATTACTATACTTTGGCATACACTAAAGATTCTTACGCCACCAGTGCAATTCACCAAACAAATAAAGTCAACCATATATCGATTCATATGGAATAAAACAAACTGGCTTTCCTACTCCCAGCTATGTACTTCTCTCAAAGATGGAGGACAAAAGTTGGTCTCCATTGACAACAGGATAACAACGTTCCGCGCTCGATTTCTCATAAATGCCCTACAACAGGAAATATCACACAAATGCACCGAGTATATTTTCACTTCTGCCACAAGAGGTCTCACTCTCTCCACCACCTTAAGAATGACAACAGCTCAAGTGCCTGTAAATTTAACAAACTTCTACAAAGATGCCCTTCGACGATGGAAGAAGCTAAACCTCCAACACACAGTGAAGACAGCATCCCTACCTGAAATCCTCATGGAACCCATCTTTCACAACACGATGGTAAGAAGCCCGATCACTCAGAAAGAATTTTTCTTTCCTCCATGGAGCTGGCGAAACGTGAGAATCTTGGGTGACATTCTTTCTCCAAGCCTCACCTGGCGCTTTCCAAATTCGCTCGAAAACCTAGAATATGGGAATGAGTCTGAGCAGATACACACCGTAAAGGCTGCGTGTCAAGCCGCTATGCCTGATAGCATAACAGAAGTGGGGCTTAGCCCTCCAAACTCAGAAGTTTTGGTGCCTATCTTTCTGATAAAAACCAATAACTCATGGGAGAAACTTACACCCAGCAACACCAACAAGATCTACAGCACACTAACACAACAGTCGAACCAAAGCACTTTGTTGGAAAATCCTGCATCATCTGATCAAACACTATTTCAATGGGATCTACCATATCGCACAAGAGCCATCAAACCTGACGCAGATATTCAGTGGAGAATGTGGCATAATATATTACCCACTCCTACTATATTACGAAAATTTAACTCAAACGTCTCAGATAACTGCCTCTTCTGCTACCAATTAGGAACGGTCAGGCATATCTACTTGGAATGCCCAGTCAACACTAAATTAATCAGTTTGACTCGGGAAACGGCAGCTCTTACCTGTGGTAATCTTCATACAGAAGAGGAATATTTCAATCTCGTCCATGTGGAGTCAAATAACCATTCATTCTGCAATTACCTTTTCATCACCGCAAAAGCGGTAATATACAACTTCTACCTCAGACATACAAGACCAGACAGTACAGCAACTTCACAGAGAGAGGCAACTGACCAACTCACTGCAGCCTTCCAACAAAAGGTGAGATGTCGGATCCTACACGAGCATCACCACCATAGGCAAAACAACACCTTAGATCTTTTCCACCAAGAATGGAATCCACGGAATCAACTCCTGGCTGAGCAGGCGACTGCATTATAATCCATTTTCCAGCATAGAAGTGACACCTTTACCCCCCCCCAAAAAAAAAAAAAGAAAGGGGGAAAAAAGAAGGACTGTTGTGCTTAACAGTGCGAAAGTTAATCAGCTGGCACTCTCATGATAATAGATAATATTGTGCAATAGTAACTTCTGTATTCTTCCACATTTATGTTCTTATGTTAAAATAAGATCTTATGTTATCATGTTAAAATAACTCTTAATGGCTTTAATTTAAAAAAAAAAAAAAAAAAAAAAAAAAAATGTAATTAGCCTTATAAGTGACTTCGATGTAACATACCTCAACAAGAGTATGAGCATGTAACCTCTCTGTCTGACTGCAGAGAACCAAAAACCGGTTAATCCTGTATATAAGATTGTTATGTTTACAATAAAAAAAAAAAATAAAAAAAAATAATACATATTACTAAAATTGTATGATAGTGATTACCTACTATTGCTGCTACTAAAGAATACATTAAACATCCAAACAAAATTATGTATTTTCACAGAAAATTCATTATTTAATATCCAAGAGTTATACATCCGACATTGGATGATATTACACTAAGAAACGTCAATACAAAGACAACACGCAACAAGTCTATACTAAGAAAAAAAAGATAGTGTGACGTAAAAATGTCAATAGGACGTCATAATGAATATGTGAACTTGTATACGATGCTAGGATCATATAAAAGGCCTTCTGAACATGATATGATGGTTTCTTGGAAAAATGAGAAAGAGAAATGTGTCACATTCCTCATTTTCCATCCTTCAAGGGTACTGTGTGGTATTTCTTGGTGATACCCACAGTACTCTTGAAAGTGGGTGCAGGTGGTCTGTCGATGCTTTGGTTGTGGAAGAGGCAAGCACATGAACTCGAGTGGACCGGTTTGAACCCCTCAGGTTTATGCTGAAATGATCATCGGGAAGTTCCCATGCAGGGGGCAGGATGGCGGGCAGTGTTTTTTATTGATAATGCGAAAAATATCTTGTAGTCAGTATTAGATAGAGAAATAGGTCTCCAGCTGCTGATTAAGGTGTTTTCTCTATTAGATTTAGGAAGGACAGTATGGCTTGCTACAAATTCACTTGGTATGTGTCCTGATGAGAGAAAGGAATTAAATAGTGTAACTAGAATGGGACGAATAAAATCCCGGGCCTCACAGTAAAGTTCTATCCCTAGACCATCAGGCCCTGGGAATCTTCTTGTCTGGCATTCTTCATAGTCTGTGGTAATCTGATGCTGTAATGGAGCTGTCAAATCCATCTTGGATATGAACAGGAAAGTCATTAATGTTCCAAGAGTTGTAATTTCCAACAGTAATATTGTCTTCAAACAGATTTTTATAGTGTTTTTGAAAAGAGTCAAGGATGTCTTTAGTGGTGGACATGTCTTCTCCATCAACACAGATTTGAGTGATAGTCCTTTAGTCCCCTTAGACGCGACAGCAAACACTTTCGTGTTCGGCAGCAGAATTCAAAGACAGCATGAGCCCAACGCCAGGCGCAGAAACAGAATAATCAGAAGGCAACCAGACCACGTGGAAGCGACAACAGAATTGGTAATGTAGAAAATTGTATTGTATGTCTCAGAAATGTTAGAGCAAGGAAAAACGTGTGTAAGAGGACTTTAGTGAGCATTCCCTTTTGGAAATAACTAGTTTCTTTAGCAAGGATTGTCTGCAGGCAGTTATATTGAATGAGAGTGAACCTGATAAATGAAACGGATATTGCTGAGAGCTTTTAATTGAAAACCTTGAGAATGTGTAACTTAAGAATAACTTGTGGAAAGAGATTACAGGTTATGTAATGTGATATAGCATTTTGAACTAACTTAGCATGAACTGATTTTACTTAGCATGTACTGACTTCTTTGAATACATGTTGCATCTTAACTGTAAATGTTTGATTTTCCAATAAACATGTTTTATTTCATATGGCTGATTACGAGATCAAATTACCACTTATAAAATTAGAACCTTAGCGGGAAGAATTTAGAAAGTATATAATGACAGATTACAGATCATGACTGCAAAGTACCAGAAACGAAGTGTAAAATTATGTGTATGCCTTAAGATCTAGTATTGTTTCCCTGAATAAGAATTTCTGTTAAGAATTACTGGCTGGCACAGCATAATATAAATTTTGTCAGTATCTGAAGAGGAAATAACCCTAGATAGTAATAAGATAGGCTAGTCAACAGAATAGATAACAGTGATCATTGAGATAGTAAAGATAGAAGAAAGTAACGACATAAAACTGCTGTATCCATTCTGATGTCTAGTTACAAGATCATCTATGATGACAAAAAGCATGTGACCGCACAATCTACTCTAGACATGATTGTAAGATGCCGCTCACAACATCAAGATGACAACTCAGACGACCCCGACTATGCTCAGCCTTCAACATCAAGCGGGGTAGAAGTTGCTAGAGAACAGCACTTCTCTTCATAACCATCCACCACAAGCTCCGACTCTCCCACTACAGGGCTAAATTAGCTGTCACAAGACATTTTTTATTTGAAAAGTGTTATTTCAGTTTGTTTTTATATTCTTTTATATATTTTTCACACTTTTAGTTATATCCAAGTAAGTACTGCTGCATGATGTTTCATTTATAAAATAATACTGTGTAAATAATATACTGTACATATCTGTGTATATACATACATATAGTAATAATAAATATTGCAGATTTTTACGAAATTACACTTAAGCAATTTACAAATTCGACTTACGTAAAATTCAAGTTACGTAAAGGTTTACCGAACACATTACTTACATAACTCAGAGGGGGGGGGGGTTACTGTTCTTATCTTGCTGCAAATAGAAATCTAGTCAGTAGGAGCTAGACCCAGGGTTGGTGATACTAAGGTGGAAGTAATGCAGAAGTCATAATATACCAGTTGCCAAAAGGTGTCAACACCTTATTATTAAAATTCTCTGGATTAGAGATAGCTGATGGAAGTTTTTTCACTTCACTATGCTACCAATTATATATTTGGTTTAATCCTTTATCCAAATGTAAGCAAACAAAGTTTGCACCTAAAGTATTTTCAGGACTGGCACAACTCGTGGCAAAGGTGGTATAAGTTCTCATCACTTGCCTTAGTATCCCATAATGCAAAGCACATCTCCGTGTGGACATGCATAGTGCTATGCATTAAGGGAAGGGTCACTACCCAGACTGGTTTCAACCTTTATTGAGGTCTCATCAGTGGGAGCCAGAGACAGAGGTGGTGATACTAAGGTGGAAGTAATGCAGAAGTCATATTTCCATCAACTATCTCTAGTCTAGAGAATTTTAATAATGTGTTGTCACCTTTTGGCAACTGGTATATAGTGATATGACTTCTGCATTACTTCCACCTTAGTATCACCACCTCTGGGTCTGGCTCCCGCTGATGAGACCTCAATAAAGGTCGAAACTGGTATGGGTAGTGGCAGTTCCCTTAACGCATAGCATTATACATGTCCGCAAGGAGATGTGCTTTGCATTATGGGAGATACTAAGGAAAGCGATCAGAACTTACTCCACCTTTACCACGAGTTGCCCCAATCCTGAAAATACTTCAGACACAAACTTGTTTGCTCACACTTGGATAAAGGATTAAACCAAATATATAACTGGTAGCATAGCCAATTGAAAAAACTTAAATCAAAACAAAATTATAACTTAATTATGATAAACTTTTATAACTTGTTTGAATTGAGCCTGTTCTGGAAAGATGCCAGTGGAGTTGAAAGAGAGCAAATAGTCCTACTACATAAAGGGGAGAAGGCTCCCAGAAAGAAGCAGCAAATTATATGCCAATCAAATATCTCAGGCATGATGGTTAAGATATTGGAGAAGTTAGGAATTCACAGAATTCAGAACTGCATGGATAGGAGTATTATACTTTATAAATGGAAACATGGTTTAGTGAAAGGTCTTTTGCCTAAGTAATTTACTCTTTTTATATAAAGTGCAATGGAGAGTTGAATAAAAGAATGGCTATTAGCTGATACGGCAGGGTTTTGCAAAGGCATTTAACAGGATTCCACATACAACTCTGTTGCATATACTGTATATACTGGAGCAAATGGAATGAATATGAATCTGGTGATTTGGATAAGAGGGTGGTTGATAAATATCAGAGAGTAGTTTGTGGGACAGTTGAGTTGAGCAAAGGGTATATGATTAATAGTGTAAAAAGTAAACCACAAGGTTCAATTCTTAGTGGGCTGTTGTTTAATTTGTACATCATCAACACAGGAAATGATTTAGAGATCCTGCAGGATGACTTAACTATCAGTACAGGCAAAAGTAAAAGGCTGCCAGTTTAATGTGGTCAAGTGTAAGGTGATGCACTTTCAGAAGAATGGATCAAACCATACACTATAATAATGGAAGTGAGCAGCAGGAAACAGAAGAGGACAGGAAGTTGAAGTTTAGAAGGCATACTGCACAAACAGCACATCAGATTTATGTGTCTGTTGAAGAACACACTGAGGAGCAAAAATAGGAAGGTTGTTGTTTCCCTTTATAAGGCCATATCTGGATTATTGCACCCAGATCGTCACCTGAATTCTGTGGGGATGAAGATGATCTAAAAGTAAGTAACAAAGATTGTGGCATGCATGAATAGACAAAAAAAGATATGATAGAAGCATATGTTATTAAAGGCGTTTTATAGAGCTGATACTGAAGACTTGAAGTAAATGAGAGTATGGGGGGGGGGGTCATCTGTAGAAATTGTGTAAGTTTGTGATTGTTATTATTATTATTTGACACCTCCATGGAGTCCAAAGACTCAACGAGGGAGAATGTGCCAACAGAATCAAACGATCAAGGGTATTTAGGACTGGATTTTTTGTGACAAAGGAAGTGCTTTGTCAGTGAATGAGTTTAAGGAGAATTATGATAGGTACTGTGCGAATAATAGCTAGTTTGTGAATAAAGGGTTTTCCATGATAAATCTTGCCTCTATGGAGATACCTGTATAATAACTCCCATATCTCACCAAAACATGTACTAAAGTTTGTAATGATCAGTTAATTTTCTGATCATTACAAATGATCAGAAAATTAATTATGCCTTATTACTATGATATATGATGAACACAAATAATACAGTTAGTATTATTATAATTGAACACAAACTGAAATCAAACCAGAAAAGGCAATCTGTAGGATGAAGAGATACTGAATACAATATAATAAATTTCTTTATAGTGGATTTACTCCATTTGGAATCTCTTCATACTACATACTGTGGACAGATATGAGTAAACTGCTTATTCATTATATCCATCATAAGATAAGAGACTTTCTTATCAATTTAATTTGAACATGGCTATTCTCAAAAGTGTGAGAGTGATTGTGTGGTTGGAAATATGTTTCTTAAATTGTTTTCCATTAATTCAAAATTGAAATTATTCAATGATATACCCCATATGCCACAGCATATCAATAATTACTATTTCCGAATTTAGAAAAGATTTAATATTGGGTAATTCATTGTAAAGATGAATAATCTCTTCAATTTAAATATATATTTTTTCCAATTTTTATTAATTTTACATACTTTTTTGTATTCTTTCAAATTTGCACATAATCTAGAAACCAAACAACTTCAGGCCTTGGTAAGTGGAGCTGTGGTCTTACATTGGGCAATAAAATTCATCTCTCACATAAAGACAATCAGAAACATCCATGCCTATTGCAGGATTCAAATCCACAGCCCATTGGTTTCTGGGGAGCAAATATGCTAACCACTTAAGTCAACTTCAGAGTTCAGAAGAAGTTCAGAGGACACATTGCTAAAGTGTCCAGGATTGCACATAGGATTACTTGGTTGTTGAGGAACACACTGACATCCAGAGATAAAGAGGTTATTATTCCCCTTTATAAAGCCTTGATACTTCCACATTTGGATTACTGTACTCAGGTCTGGTCATCTGGATTCCTTGGAGATGAGGAGGCTGTGGAAAGGGTTCAGAGAAGAGTGACCAAGTTGGTGAATGATGTAAAAAATGCTCCCTACATTGATAGATTGAGAGCTTGTGGATTGTAGAGGTTGGTTGATAGGCAGAGAAGAGGGGATATGATAGAAACATTTAAATTACTGAAAGGTTTTTATAGGATTGATGCAGGGGAAATGTTTCAGCTGTGTGATAGTGATGGAAGAACAAGAGGTCATCCCTGGAAATTAAAAAAGAGTGTGGTTAACAAGGGTGTCAGAACAAGGTGTTTTGCCTGGAGGGTGGTGAATGAGTGGAATTCATTGCCTGACTTAGTTGTGAGCTCTTCGTCTGTAAATGAATTCAAGAAGAGATATGATAGATATTGTTTTGCTAGTTTGGGTCTCCTGTGATGAGTCTACCGACTCCATGGAGATACCCGTAATAATAATAACTAAACCAACAAATTATTATTACAAACACTGGACTGCTATAGAGAAAACAATCATCACTGCAAAGTCATATATAAATAGACAGATCCACAAGACTTGTCATTTAAATCCAACTCAATACCTCCCTCACCCCTTGTAGCAGTGCATTCCACTCACTTATCTTCTGCCATGCAAAAATCCTATTTCTCACCAAACCTATACAGAAAGAAATGGGATGGCCTCTTGTTATTAATTTCCTTCTTCCTCTCTCTTTGAAGAATCTTAGCAATATCAATTTCATACACTCCACTATACAGTATATAACTGAATCATGCAACTCATTCTTCTGGTTAACAAGCTTGGAAGATTACATTCCTCTCTTAGTTTATCTTCACTGGTGTCATTCCAAAATCCTGCTATTTTCTTTTCTCACCTTGGAACTGTCACCAAAGTTTCCCATACTTTCAAAATTCCAATAAAAAAATCTTGGTATACTGTTGTTCACGGTACACCAAGATTTCTGTCTCAAATTTTCAATACGTCAAAGCAATTCACTGCCATTTTCAACATATCACATAAACTTCAATTTCTTATCCATATTTATGAATTTAGTGACACAAAACACACGTGATGAAAAGATTATTTTACTAATTATTAATAAAATAACTTGCCATTTCAATCCCTGTATTGAGGTCATCATCAGGAGGATACATGCTGTTGCACTCTTATAAAGATAAATTCAATCTATGTTATTAACTAATCTTTTTCTTAGCCTGACCACTAGTGATAAAATAAATAAATAAAAACTACAATAAACTCTGCTCAAGTCCTCACGTACTAAGATTCTTTTGGAATTGTACAGTTCGTATTGTTATATTACAATTATCTTCTGGATTTGTACAGTTCAGGTTGCTATTGAATGTTCAGGGAAAAAAAAAAAAAAAACTTCACCAAGTCTTCTTGTATTGAGATTTTTCGTTGTGGTTGCTATGAAGGTTGCAGATGTGTCCTCCACATTCTTGGAATGGTTAGACCATTTTTATTCAGATTCGGATTATGTTTGAGCATTTCACATGCTTCTTTCAATTTCTGCTCGAACCAGGTTTTGGTGCAGTGTAGGGACGTGGTACCTTTCCAATCAATTCTGTGGTATATTTGGAGTGCATGGTCAGAAAGGTTGGTTTTTCCAAAATGGAGGTATTTAATATGTCGTTTGTGTTCATCCTTCCTGATTGGGATGGTTTCCCCTATGTATGGTATGTTACATGTGCATTATATTTTGTAAACCCCTGGGTGGGTTAGGTGTGGCAGAGGATCCTTGGAAGAACTCAGTAGGTGTCTTAATTTTGTCGAGGGTTTAAAAGTGGTTTTGATGTTGTATTTCTGTAGTGTTCTATTTTTTCGGAAATGCCTCTGACATATGGTATGGCAATAGCATTTTTGAAATCTTTTTTTGTTATTAGTGGTATCTCTGTGGAGGATCTTGTGAATGGTTTTTATACTGTATCCATTTTTTATAAATAAAGGTATGTTTGATGATCTCATATTCATGGTTAAGAGTTTGTTCATTCGAACAAATAGTTTGAGCTCTGTTTAAGGGTGCTTATGATACCTAGTTTTTGTGTTGGGTGGTGATAAGAAGTTTCGTGTATGTACTGGCCTGTGTGTGTAGGTTTGTGGTAGACTGAGAAGGAGAGACAGCCTGAAGGAAGATGTGTGACAAGTGTGTCTAGGAATGAAAGAGAGTTTTTTTTTTTCTATTTCAATGGTGAATTGGATGTGTTTGTGTTGTTTGTTCAGGTGGCTAAGGAATGTATTTAGTGCTTCGCGACATGGGGCAAATGGCTAAAATATCGTCAACGTATTGGGAGCCAAATTTTGAGCTTTCGTCGACTCTAGAGCTCGCTGCTCAAAGTCTTCCATATAAAAGTTCACTATTGGGGGGGGGAAGTGGTGAGCACATGGCTGTACCCTCTTTTTGAAGGTAAAAAAATTAAGCAGCAACCTAAACAAAGTGGAAAAACTGGACCTCAAATCCCTAAAAAATAACCATGACATTATTATCACAAAAGCAGATAAAGGGAATTCCATTGTTGTTTTAAATCTGACAACCTATATAAAAAAAATGAACCATTTAGTATCGGACCACAACACCTACCAAATGGTAAATTACAACCCCACACAACGCAACAAAAAGTAAACAACCGAATTACTTAAATCAGTTAACATGAGGCCGGAAGAAACAATTAAAAAATTAATACCTCAGTATGCCTGTGCGCCCAGAATTTATGGCCTACCAAAAGTACACAAAACAGACACACCATTATGCCCAATTGTGGAAGGAATCGACAGCCCGAATTACCATTTAGCCAAAAAATTAGCAGCCACACTCAAGGAATTGGTAGGTCATTCCTACATAAAAAATACACAACATTTCATAAACAAAATTAAAAACATTACACTCAATGACCAAGATCTATTAGTCAGCTTTGACATAATTTCCCTTTTCACCAATGTCCCAATCAATGATACTATCTTGCTCTTACAGAAGATATCTCCACACAACATCATGGCCCTCTTTGTCCACGTACTCCACTGCGGGTATTTTTCGTGTGGCAAAACAATTTTTACCTTCAAAAAGAGGGTACAGCGATGGGCTCACCACTCCCCCCCCCCCACAACAGCGAACTTTCGTATGGAAGACTTTGAGCAACGAGCTCTAGAGTCGGCGTGCCTAAAGCCCAAAATTTGGCTCCAATACATTGACGATATTTTAACCATTTGGCCCCACAGTCGCAAAGCATTAAATACATTCCTTAGCCACCTGAACAAACAACACAAATGCATCTAATTCACCATTGAAATAGAAAAAAAAAACTCTCTCCGTTCCTAGACACATTCGTCACACGTCTTCCTTCAGGATGTCCCTCCTTCTCAGTCTATCACAAACCTACACACACAAAACTTCTTATCACCATCCAACACAAAAACTAGGGATCATAAGCACCCTTAAACACAGAGCTCAAACTATTTGTTCAAATGAACAAGCTTTTAACCATGAATATGAGATCATCAAACATACCTTTATAAAAAATGGATATAGTATAAAAACCATTCACAAGATCCTCCACAGAGATACCACTAATAACAAAAAAGATTTCAAGAATGCTACTGCTATACCATATGTTAGAGGCATTTCCAAAAAAATAGAACACTACATAAATACAACATCAAAACCACCTTTAAACCCTCGACAAAATTAAGACACCTACTCAGTTCTTCCAAGGATCCTCTGCCACACCTAGCCCACCCAGGGGTTTACAAAATACAATGCACATGTAACATATCATACATAGGGGAAACCATCCCAATCAAGAAGGATGCACACAAACGACATATTAAATACCCCCATTTTGGAAAAAACTGACCTTTCTGACCATGCACTCCAAACATACCACAGAATTGATTGGAAAGGTACCAGGTCCCTACACTGCACCAAAACCTGGTTCAAGCAGAAATTGAAAGAAGCATGTGAAATGCTCAAACATAATCCGAATCTGAATAAAAATGGTCTAACCATTCCAAGAATGTGGAGGACACATCTGCAACCTTCATAGCAACGACAAAGAAAAATCTCAAAACAAGAAGACTTGGTGAAATGTTTTTTTTTTCCCCCTGAACATTCAATATCAACCTGAACGGTACAAATCCAGAAGATAATCATAATATAACAATATGAATTGTACAATTCCAGAAGAATCTTAGTATGTAAGGACTTTAGCAGAGTTTATTGTTTTTATTTATTTATTTATTATATTTTATTTTATTTTTTTTTATCACTAGAGGTCACGCTAAGAAAAAGATTAGTTAACAACGTACATTGAATTTATCTTTATAGAGTGCAACCGCATGTAGCTTGGTTCCTATACAGATGTATCGTTTTGATGATGACCTCGATACAGGGGTCGAAACGTCAAGTTGTTATTTTATTAATAATTAGTAAAATAATCTTTTCAACATATGTTTTGTATCCCTAAATTCATAAATTATGAATGCTGATCACTGTGTAACCTTAAAAGAAAGATTCAATTTCTTATCAGTTATCACTCCACGATCCTTTCGCCTCCTCTACTTCCTGACATACAGCCCACTAACTCAGTATCATTTTTTTTTTTTTTTCAGATAGAGGGTGTCAAAAATCAGGACTCTAGTCTTTGTGTTGCTGCTACAATTTTGTTTAACTAGTCTGTTGATTACACCATGTTGTTATTGTCTCACGTATTGTGACGAACTGTGTTTTTGTGCTCTGCAGATGCGAAATATCAGCAATAAGTTAATAAATTAATTATTCACTTATTTTTCTGTGTTCTAATATATACCGTTAAAAAATAAACAACATAACTCAGTATCAGTTCTCTGTAAAATTCAAAAATGGAATTTACAGTGTACTATTTTGCATTTATTCACATTAAACTGTTTTCCCCTACTTATCTGCAAAGGTTGTCAGCCTGTTGAAATCTCACTGAAGAGAAATCTCTCTTCAGTGAGATTTGATTACACCATTCTCCCTTTATATGAACTTTGTCAAAAACAACTGAAAATTCTTTATTCAAACAGTTCCATATATCACTAATATAAAATTAAAAAAAAGTTTCATCAGTCAGCAAAGTTGAAATTTGAGATCTTTTCATTAGCAGATATGTAAAAGAGAAAGAGGCTTTCTAAGAAACTTAAGCAATCTTGCTCTAACCAGATACAACTAAATACTCAGAACTAAAACTGAATGATATTAATTTACAGAATTCTAACTCAGATTTATGAAAAGGAAAAATTATTTTTCTATGTAATTTTACAGTTTTAACTATCCAACCAATCTTGACATGTACACATGTCAGAGTTTCTATGAATATGAGCTACAACAACGTTATTCAATGGAAGTAACATGGATACAAAGTTTAAGATGATTGATATATTTTATCCATACTGACATTTGTGTGATAAATTCATAATATTTTCAGGAAGTAGTATCAGTTTGATACTACTTCCTTTTTATCAGAAAAGTTTGATTACAAAAAATGCAGAAAAGACCAATATTTTGGCATTTCTTATTTGCTAGAATAATTCAGTTCCATTTTTCACTTATTTCAAATCTCTGACTTGAATTACAATTTAAAAGCATATATATTATTTAACTGAAAATTTACATTTATTGCTCAGATTCTTCTGAGAAAATGGAAAACAGTCACCTATACCTTCTGGATTGGCAAAGCATAAGAATGCTGTGCACATCACTTTCAAGTAATAAATGGACAAAATCATTCTGAAATTAATGAAGAGAACTTTGAATAAATATATTCCATCCATTAAAAATAAGAATATTCATATCCTATTTTTTGTAAAATTTTCTTCATAATTAGAGCTAATTCTAAGATTATTGCTTTTTTCTCCATTATTAACTTCATTCAAATATAATATAATGAAACGCAAAAAATTTTTAAATTCACAAAAAAATTTTATAGCAAAATTTCATTTCAACATGATGTGAAAATGAATGTCAAATGAGTTAGTACTTCATACTGATCACTTCTTTCATCATCATAATAATTAGCAGTCATTTTTTTTAATATAGCACTTAATTTATTATAAATAAAAATAAACTGTTTTGGTATTATTGGCATTTTTCATTTACAAATTTAAAAAAACACTCTCTTTGATGCCATACATGTTAAATACTGCATATATTTAACATGTGTATTATGATATCTTTAATATCCTGCATTTATTTACAGGATATTAAGATAGTACTATATCAAATCAAAAGGTTATATCATTATGAATTTCCTATCAACAATTTCACTCCAAATTAATCTGTCAGGACTCCATTTTCAAATCATATTTTGATCTTTGTTCCTGGTAAGATTTATGCAAGTATACTTGAGAAACGGTTGAGAATTGTGGAAGAAAAGCCTGCTGAAGAACAAGCCAAATAGATGCTGTCAGGTTCAGATCTTCACTTTATGACAAATAGTTGAGAAATCATGGGAATATAACAAAGATCTGTATTTAAGTTTTGTCGATCTTGAAAAGGCATATGACAAGATGCCAAGAGAGAAGCTATTCAATACGCCCCATTGACACCGTATGACTGTAGCGTATTAAATAGCTTCTCTCTTGGCACTTAGTCTTTATTTGAGTAGTAAGTCAGCAGTTAGAATTGAAGGAAGTACAGGAAGATGGTTTAATGTTAAATCTGGTGTGAGACAAGGATGTACATTAACCCCTCTGTTATTCATTATCTATATGGATCACATTATGAAGGAAATTGGTATTAAACATGATATCAAAATTGGAGATGTTAATGTCAGCTCTTTGCTTTATGTGGATGATGTTATACTTCTAAATAAATCCGCTACAAGTCTGCAAGATTCCCTCACTAAATGAATAACTGTTGTAATAGATATGGCATGAAGGTCAGCAATAAAAAGACAAAGAAATTGAAAATAGGCAGAATCGTTGAAATGTCAACTGCACTGTGAATGGAGAACCTGTGGAAAAAGTAAAACATTTCACCTACTTAGGCACGATTTTTAGTGAAGATGGTAAATTAAATATGGAAATAGACAACAGAATCAATAAAGCTGGTATAGTAGGAAATCAATTGAATAAATTCATATGAAATAAGAGAGAAAATAGTCGAAACACTAAATTAGCTGTATACAAGGCAGAGTTCAAACCAGTTTTAACTTATGGATCTGAGAGCTGGGTAGGAAGTAAAATAAAACACTTGACCAAAGACTAGAAACCGCAGATATGAGAGTCCCGAGAAAGATTACAGGTGTGAACAGATGGCATCAATGGCAATATCATATTAAAAACATGGATATTAGGAAAGAACTTGACATTGTCAGCATCCAGGAATGCATTAGCAGAGCTAATCTCAGGTGGTATGGTCATTTAAACAGAATGGGTAAGGAAAGATTAGCAAAACAAGTATTCTCTGCCAGGTTGGCAGGAAAACGACCCAGAGGAAGACCAAGATATAGGTGGATTGATATGGTACAAAGTGCCTCAGACGATAGAAATATAAGATCTGATAATGTTGGAGTCTTAACAAGTAACAGACTGATTTGGAGGAAAATTGTAGATAGGCAATTAGTAATGATGTAAATTTTTCATGTAGTACTATCATATCCTGTAAATGGCAGGAATTTGATGATAATGATAATATTAATATATAATAATAATTATATAATATTTAAGTTAACAGATTCACATGTGAAATGCAGACTTCTAATACATATATATAAATACTAGACTCAAGATATTGGCAGCAATGAAAGAATTAGCTTTTTCTTAATAGTTCATGCATTTTCATGGGGGGTTGCCGGCTAGAGGGCCAGACGGATGGTTGTGTTTTCAGAGAGCTCCCGAAAGCTAAGTATAATTTTGAGTAAAAATTAGAATATAGGTTAAAATCATAACGTAATATTGCCTAATTTTGGTAGCTTGTTGTGTCTGTGGGATTTTGGTGTGAATTACGTTATTTAATTTATAAAATATAACGTTACGTTTCATAGATTTGAATATGGTGCCAATGCGACGTAAGATAATGGCGTCCAAAAATACGACGCCATTGTTCAAAAACTATAATGTGAGAGAGTTTGTCCAATGTGATGTGTGTGGGATGTATGCATTCCTGAATGAGGCTGGAATTTGGATTGAAAGTGATAGTGGTGGGAGAATGTGCAGAAAGTGTAAGCAAAGTGAGGAGTTGAAGTATGTGTCAGGTAGTGAGATAGTTATGGTTGAAGAAAGCCACAATTGCCAGAATGTGAGTGAAAATAGTGGCTTGATAGAGAATTGCGATGTACAAGATGGCAATGACAGCGGTGATCTAAGAAAGAGTGAAAGCAACCATACTGAGAGAGAGAATGGTTTAAATGATAAAAAGAATGAGGAATTATTTGTAGGAAGTGAGATCGCTAGGTTGCGCGCAGTGATACAAAATGCGCAGCAGCAATTAGAGCACCTGCAAAACTCTTTCCAGAGTGATTCGGCTAACGTAAAAAAACAGTGCAAGAATGAGAGAGTTTCTGAAATGAAGGAAAGAGTGTTGTATGGTGACTCGTTATTAAGAGGGGTGATAGATGGCAGTGTAACTAAATCGTACTTACCGGGTGCGAAATTTAAAGATATAAGTGAGAGTATTAGAGTGCAAAAACAGAGGGTGAAAGAATTAATAATTGTGGTGGGTACGAATGAATTGAAAGGTGATAAATTTTTTATGAGAGAGGACTTGAAAGTATTGTTAAAGGTAGCGAAAGAAAAGAGTGACAGAGTTAGAATGGTTAGTCTGTTGCTGCGGTATGACAGAGAGGAGTTTAGGAGGAGGGCCATAATCGCAAATGACATTATGCGTAGGTTATGCAGACGGTGTGGTGTGGAATTCGTGGACGTGTGGAATGAGTTTGAAGGGCGAAAGGACTTATACAAGATGGATGGCCTGCATTTGAATGGACTTGGTGTGCGGAGACTGGAAAGAGTGTTGCTGAATGAAGTGAAAATGGATGTGCAAAACCAGGGAAACTAGAACTACCAAGGAGGGGGGGGGGATGGATATGCAGATATCAGTGAGACAGTTGAGTGTAAAAATGTATATAATGTACTCGAGCCAGCACTAAGGACAAAAAATGGGAATGGGTCATTTAGAATAACGCATCAATATAGGGATGGGACTAAGGGATCACTGCATTTCATGTATACTAATGCCAGGAGTATTAGGAACAAGAAGGAAGAATTTTTGGCCTTGATTGGCTCTTCCTGGCCACAGGTTATTGGCATTAGTGAAACATGGCTGACGGAAGAAGATATAGTTAGTGGGATGGAATGTGTAGGTTATAGTGTGTTTAGGAGGGACAGAGAGAATAAAATGGGGGGAGGGGTATTATTGATGATAGCTGATGAACTGCAGCCAAGGAGAATTGAAGTTGTATCGCAGGATAGTGAAAGGAGCTCATTTGAGGCTATTTGATGTGAGATTGAGACTGGCAGAATAAAATATACAGTTGGGTGCTGCTATAGACCAGGTGATGGAATAGATGGTGGAGATAGTATGCATACAGAAATTGATGAAATGAGTGGAAGGAGGGTAATTATTATGGGGGATTTCAATTATGGTAACACTGATTGGAAGGAGGAGAGGACACATGTGAGGAAGGAAAAGGATTTTATTCAATTATTAAGGGATAACTATCTAAGACAGCATGTAATTGAAAATACTAGGGGTGTCAGAGTGCTTGACCTGGTAATAGCATCTGAGAATTTGACTGTAATGAATATGACCATGTTGCCACCAATTGGTGAGAGTGATCATAAGGTCTTGACCTGGGAAGTGGCTAAAGGTGTGGAATTTTCGATTAAGACAGGGTATATGTGGAATTACCATGCTGGCAAGTATGACAAGCTTAGGAGATTGCTTGGATCAGTGCCATGGCATGTACAACTGCAAGGGCTGAATGTCGATAGAGCATGGGAAGTGGTCAAGGAGCATTTACAGGAGGTAATGGCTGATTGTATGCCTAGGGTCCGAATAGTAAAACAAGTAGGGGTTAAATGGATGAATAACACCATTAAGCTTGAGCTGCAAAAAAAGAAACAACTGTGGAGGGAATTTAAAGAAAGGGGTGACCTGCAGACACACGAACGGTATAAAGTGCAGACCAGAAAGGTAACGAGTGTGGTAAAAAAAGCAAAAGCGGATTATGAAAGGAAACTAGCTTTGCAAGCAAAAGAGAATCCCAAACAGTTCTTTCAATATGCTGCAAGCAAGAAAAAAACTGTACACGGCAAAATGATTTTAAGGAATGACGATGGTAAGGAGGTCACTGAGTCAGTCGATATAGTGGAGTTACTGAGTGCGCACTTTGCAAAAGCATATCATCCAGGTGGTGACATTGAAAAAATGAAGGAACCATTAGTTTATACGGGAATAGTGATGAATGAAGTGGAGGTGACTAGTCTATTACAGAACCTTAATGTGAACACATCTGTGGGATTGGATGGTATACCGGCATGGGTCTTGCGTGAAGCGACTAAAGAATTATCAGTGCCCTTGACCATGTTGTTTAATCTAAGTCTCAGGTCTGGTTTAGTCCCGAAGGTGTGGAAAGAGGGGAAAATAGTTTCACTGCATAAAGGAGGATCCAAGACTACGGTTAGAAATTACCAACCGATCAGCATATCAGGAGTCGTTGTCAAGGTCTTAGAGAAAGTAGTCAAGGGAAAAATACAGGAATGGATTGATGAAAACGAGATACTGTACAGGGGACAGCATGGCTTTGTGAAGGGTAGATCATGCTTCAGTAACTTGCTCAAGTTTTATAACAAGGTGACGGCTGAACTGGATAAGGGAAATGGGTTTACATTAATACTGCTGGACCTGGCAAAGGCGTTTGACAGGATACCACATGGAATACTAATCCGTAAACTACAACATATGGGAATGGATATAGGATTGGTGAGATGGATAGGTGGTTGGTTGATGGAGATATATCAAAGAGTAGTTTATTCAGGAGTAGAGTCCAAAAGATGGCCTGTGACTAGTGGTGTGCCGCAGAGTTCTGTTCTTGGACCACTGCTGTTTAATCTGTTCATTAACGATATAGGGAAGGATCTAAGTGGAACAATTCATTTGTTCGCTGATGATGCAAAGTTGGGTAGGGCAATAGTGAATGCAGAAGATGTCAAAGTCTTGCAGGATGACTTGGATAGATTGGAGTTCTGGGCTAAGGAGAATGGATGTCAATTTAATGTGACAAAATGTAGGGTTATGCATTTTGGGGTGAAAAGATTAGCAACACTATACCACATTGGTGGAACTGTA
The DNA here is from genome assembly GCF_054136105.1 of Typopeltis vanoorti. Lineage (NCBI taxonomy): Eukaryota > Metazoa > Arthropoda > Arachnida > Uropygi > Thelyphonidae > Typopeltis > Typopeltis vanoorti. Next base: position 22,586,228 of record NC_143567.1, on the reverse strand, counting down.
CTCCAAGAGATTGATGAGGCCAGGGACTTGGGAGTGTTGGTGGATAGGGAGATGAAGTTTAGGGGGCACATTGCAAAAGTAGCTAAATCAGCTCATCAACTCACTTGGTTGTTGAAAAATACCTTGACGAGCAGAGACAAGCATGTTATTGTACCTCTGTACCGAGCCTTGATAAGACCTCATCTCGACTACTGTGCCCAGATTTGGTCACCTCGGTTCCTTCTTGATGGGGAGGAGGTGGAGAGGATCCAGAGGCGAGTGACTAAGATGATAACAGGTCTATGGAATGAACCATATGAGAACAGGTTGAAGATTTGTGGGTTGCAGAAACTAGTTGATATGCAGAAAAGGGGAGATATGATTGAGACATTCAAATTGCTAAAGAGATTCTATAGGATTAATTCAGAGGATATTTTTGAGATCAGGACTGGTGGTGGGAGAACTAGGGGACACCTATGGAAGCTGGGCAAGAGTGTGGTTAGCAGGGGTGTTAGAGCTGGGTTCTTTACTTTTAGAGTGGTAAATGAGTGGAATAAGCTGCCAGAGTCTGTTGTGGGTGCTATGACGGTGAACGAGTTCAAGACAAGGTATGATAGATACTGTGAGAATGTAATCGCATAGTTGTGTGGACATGATGTTTAGGGCCTCCCTCGATGAGTCTAAGGACTCCTGGAGTCGCCCGAAATAATAATAATAATAATAATTTTCAATAATTGTAACTGTAATTGTAATATGTAATTGTAACTGAACTAAACTGACAGCCAGATATGCTATATTATACTGTGTGTGTAATAATGCATCCAGTTCTCTAAGTTTAGAGTCTTACAAATACTCATATTTCGTAGTGATTTTCTTCCTTGACTACTTGTATAATAACTAAAACACTTTTTTTGAATGTTAGTCAAGTGGGTTTTAATTTATCGGATTTTAATTTTTTTAGCTTATCAATTGTATTCCCTGAAGATGCTGATAGCAAAAATCGGCAAAACATGTAGGACAATAAATTAAAACCCACTTGACTAACATTCAAAAAAGTGTTTTAGTTACTCATATTTCGTTTTTATTTCTATTTGAATATCATATTTGATTTTGAAATTGTGTGCTAAAATAATTATGAACTCAAGATTATGATAAATATTTCATTGTGAGATTTTGTTTCTTTTAGCTTGAAAACTTTTGCAAGAATGAGTTTTTTAAATTAAGATAATCTCTATCACAGACAGATCAAGTGTAATCTGTTAAAGGTCAAAAGTTAACATATGAAGAATGAAAATGATGACCATCCCCTTCAAATTAGAATATTAAGGGGAAAAAAACTGTATGGTGAAATCACGATTAAAAGAAACATAGAAAAATGTAAAGTTAAGCTGAGTAAAAAAAGTAACTAAAAATCATGGGAAGATTATGAAAATTACAAATCCGATATAAAAATTCTGAGGAAAATGAGGGAAGCGAACAAATAATGTTCGGTGAAATAGTCTTATTATAAATAAAGATATCAGAAAATGAAAATATTCAAATATACAAGGACGCACCGGCACGCTAATCTGAGGTGATGTGGTAACATAAATGAAATGGAACAATAAAGAGAACAAACCTGGTTTTCAGCATGGCATCAGTGAAGTGTAATATGTGGAAATCCTGTGTGTTGGAGAGTTGATATAATATAATAAAAAAAATTCAAAAATAAAAATGGCAAAGACCAAAATATGGTCTTCATATGATGTACTCAAATTAGGGTGCTAACAAATACCAAAACCAGTTTGAAACTACTAATAAGAAACTCAGTAAGAAATCTCAACTGCACTCAAATACTGAATTACCACATCTTTGAATACCTCTTGAGAGAGTATGCAAGGAAATAAAAAATTTTCTCTTTCTCTCTCTCTTTTGCCCCCCCCCCACACAAAAAAATAAATAAATAAAAAGCTCATGCTCAGTTACAGAACTTCTCATCTTCTAATTTTATTAAAAATATGGGTTCTTTTGTTTTTACATTTTTAAGTCCGTGACATACTGGTATTGTTAACAAGTCAGTACTACATAAAAATATCTTCCATGACACTACAGTAATTTAATATAATTAATATAATTTTCTTATTAATGGTTTTCTTCCAGGCTATTGTATTTTTTAAGAAAAACATAATGGCCCTATGTCTCTTTGAGGGTCATCCATTTCTATTTTAGGCCTCTAGACCTTTTCCTCTCCAGTTTTTTCATAAAATAGCAATGTTTGCTCATTTTTCATCTTCCAGTAAGTATAAGTGACCAACCTACTATTATATACTTGAGTGTGATTCAAAAAATTGGATTTTTTTTTGTTTGTTTCTAAGGAATTAATAGTTTTAATGAAAAGAAAAGCTGCAAAATCTGAAACTCATTTATTATTGTACAGGCACCACCATGGAGTATGAAGAATCATCACAGGAACAATCTGTTCTGTCTCCTCCTTGAACCATTAACAAAGCACTAACTGATTCTGGCAACCCATTCCATACACTCAGAACACTCCAACCAAAAATTCTAGTCCTCATGCCCACACTAACCACACTTTTACTCAACTACTCTTTTGTTTCATTACCCAAGAGCAGAAACATTTAAGTAACTTACATGTTTCTATCATAACCTCCTCCCCCGCTCTTTTTTTTTTTTTTTTTCACTATCAACCAACTTCTGCAGCCCATACATCTGTTTATTCTGATAGGGAACATTCCACAGACCATTGAATATCTAGGTTGTTCACTAATGAATCCTCTCCACTACTTCTTCATTCAAAAGAAACCCAAAATTACTGTGCTCAGGTCTAGTCAGGAGACTAGACCTGAGCACAGTAATCCAGGTGTAGATGCATCAGGGATATATATATATAAAGAGAAATTATAAAGAGGGATTATAAATTACATTACATGGATTATAAAGAGGAATAACAACTTCACTATCTCTACTTGTTAACGTGTTCTTCAATAGCCAAGTAATCTTATGAGCAACCTTAGCAATATGTCCTCTAAACTTCAACTGTCTACCACCCCTACTTCATTTCCTGGAGTACAATCCCATCAAAGTGGCACACAGCTTGTAATCTATTTATCCCAAAATGCAAAACTTTACATTTCTCAATATTAAACTGATATCTGTCATCTTTTGCACATACTGACAGCCTATTTAAATCATCCTACAAACTCTCCATATCACCTTGATTCACTTATTACTCTACACCTAATTTTGCATCATCAGCAAACTGAATATTTCCTTTCAGGTTATTTCCTATATCATTTATGTACAAATTAAACACTAGTGGTCCTAGTACTGAGTCTTGCAGCACACTGTCAGTCCAGCAACCAACCTCTTATCCACATAACCAGTGTCATATCCATCCCCATTTGTTCTAATTTGCATAACAGATTTCATTGTACTATTCTGTCAAATACCTTTGCAAAATCCAGCAGAATCATGTAGCCATTTCCTTTATTCAACTCAGCTGTCACTATTATAAAAAGGTAGTAAATTACTAAGGCATGATTGACCCTTCACAAAGCATTGTTGCCCCTCATAGTATTGTTATTCACCCATTGTTAAATTCTCTTTTTGACCAATTTGTCCAGTACTTTTGCCATTACACCTGTGATACTAATTGGTCTATAATTTTCTACTACAGTCTTAGAATCCCCTTATGCAAGGGAATTAGTTTGCACTTTCCACTCCATTGGAACTCTACAGGAGCTGACACTTAAAGAGCCTAGTCAGAGGCATTGCCAATTCTCTTGCACATTCTTGCAAAACCCAAGCTGATATCTCATATAATCCCACAGCTGTATTTACATTGAGATTCTGCAATATACTAAGAAACTCCAATTCATCTACCTCTGTTCCCACATCAGTGTCTGTCACATATGTTAAAGCAGTAACCTAAAACTTGGATGATATACCCTTGCAAAGTGCTCTCAACTATTTTATCTGCTTCCATCACCTCATCACCATCAGCACTCATTAAGGTTAATCTTCCATAGTCATTTTTCCTCTTGCTTGCCATGTAATAAAAGAACTCCTTGGGATTTCCTGTGGCCTGCTCGGCTAGATTCACTTCGTAATCTGATTTTCCCTTCCTTACCATGCTGGTTACCTGTCTTACACGAGTCTTTTACTGGTGATGAGTAAAAGGTTCAGGTAGGACACTTAGTATTATCTGAGCCTTTCTCCTTATATACCCTCCAGAGCATTTTTCTTCTGCAGCTCATGCATAATAATATTACTCATCCATGCTCCTACCTGATTAAATCCTCCTCACCATAAGTATACAATTTAATAGTGCTTCCTCCAGATGACCCTTAACTATCTCTCATGCACTACTAACATCCTCCACTTGCAGTGTTTTATGCTATGGCACAGATTCAAACTTCCTCCTCAGTTTGTCATCATCACCTTGCCTTGTAGTTCCACATATATCCCCTTCTTGACAGAATATTCCTCATTTTTTACAATCTCCCAAGTCAAGGGACTGCATAGTCACTTCCCCCAATCAGAGCCCATGTGATATCAGAAAAATTATCTCTAACCTTGGTTATGGCTAGCTCTTCTGATCCTATGACTAGGTCCATTACTTTTGCACTCCAAGTCCCCTCAATCACATGCTGCCTCAAGTGATTCTCTCAGTAGGTGTAGAAATTCCATTTCCTTACTGCCATGTGATCTTACTTCCAATCTATATTTCCACAGCTTAAGTCCCCCATAATAATCATTCGACCTGCATTCACTGTATTAATTTGCTGATACATGTCTTCCAGACCATCACTGGAACTCCCTGGCCAACAGTAGCAAACCTCTGCTACTAATGGCTCAGTTAAGTAAGTTTGAGCGCGGTTAGTAGTTGGAAGGGGCCCGATCGTTCGATGCTGTTGGCACACTCTCCCTCGATGAGGCTTTGGACTCCCTGGAGGTGTCAAATAATAATAATAATAAAAAAACAACCATATATTTTGTCTTATAGGCCTTGATATCAACACCAGATAACTTTAAATGAACATTCATCCTCCCACCAACCTCCTGTTCATTTTGGCTGTATTTTATCTGCTATCATCAGCAATACCCCTCCCTCCATTCTATCTTCTCTATCTTTCTTGAAAATATTAAACCCTTCTTGACAGAATACTCCTAATTTTTTACTACATTTTTACATTCCTGTTACTACATTATCTGCTGTTAGCCAAGTGTCTCACTCATGCCTATAATTTCTGGCGATGTTAGACTAACTAATGCCATAAACTCCCTCTTTTTGACACTTCTGGCTTGTATATAGAAACTACAGCATCCCTGTGGGCCCACAACTACTTTTACTTCCTGCAATGACCACCTTATTCAATATTTTTGTGTGAGAGACTAGATTGTTGGTCATTCTCACAATCATTTGCCACATGGGTGCCTTCACACATATTCACCTGCATGCACTCTGCTTGTTTTCCTGAATTTGCACTTCAGAAAACAAATCATTCTGCCAAATTCAGATGATAAGTCCACAAATTCTACACCATTCCTTCAGCACCACCTGCGAATTGATTAATTTGCTATCAACGCCCTCCTCCTCAACTCACTTATCACAGGGTGGCAGGAGACTTACAATATTCACCTTCTTGCTCTTCATTTTTGTTTCGTACAACTCCTTCACATCTTCCATCATAGAATACTTCTTGCCTCTCAGATCATTAGCTATAAACTATAAATAAATAATGCTTAGAAGCTCACCAATTAATCAGTGACTACTGGTATGGATTCCACTATTCAAAATCCACAGTGACCTAGTAGCTTCCATCACCCAAATAGACACATACCATAGAAAGGTTTGGAGAAACTTGTGCTGTGGCCACTGACATTTCCAAAGCCTTCAACTATGTATGGCATCATGGCCTGCTTAACAAATTGCCATCCTTTCATCTCCCTACCACCCTCTGTAATTGAGAAGCCAGCTTTGGAAATGGCCATTTATGAACAAGTCATAGTAGATGGCACCCACTCTTCAAGCTTCACCATCAATGCTGAAGTGCCTCAGGACTCTGTCCTATCACCTACTCTCTTTCTCCTGTTCATAAATGGCCTACTCGCAATCCCCACTAACTCCATCCACAGCTTTGCTGACAATAGTACTCTCCACTCATCCTACTCATTCAACAAACCATGCAATACTCTGACATCCCAGGCTACAAGTTTATCTACAAACAGTGCCTTAAACACTGATCTTCATACTATTCTTCAATGGGGCGAGGACAACACTGTCATGTTCAATTCCATCAAAACACAGTCTTGCCTTTTCTCTCACAAAATAAATCTCAGCTCACCTACCCATACCCTCAGTAAAACGCAAATCACCAGACAAGACCAAATCACTTTGCTTGGACTAACATTTACCTCCAAGCATAAACACGTTGCATCAATTTCCTCCTCAGCATCCATGAAACTAGACATTCTCTTTCATTCAAAAGGCTGTTTTACACCCAACCATCTCCTAACTACAGGGTGTTCGGGATAAATTTGACAGTTTCGTAAGGAAAAAGAAAATCTTCTTTGTATCTATTAAATTTAATGAATTGACAAAAAAACATTACAGGCAGAGTTAATTACAATACTATCAACAAGATTTACTCAAAATAACCACCATTAGCATCGATCACAGCTTCAATTCTGCTTCGGAACCTCGAACAAGCTGATGCTACAGTCTCCCTGGGAAGGGCCGCAAAAACTGTTTTAATTTTATCCATTAACTGGGCTTTTGTATTACTGGAAGTGCGATTGGTGTCTTTTTCAACTGCGCCCCATACAAAATAATCCATGGGGTTAAGGTCTGGGGAGTTTGGAGGCCAAACATTTGGACTGGTGAAGTCGTAGAAATTTTCAGACAACCATTTTTGACTTTTCCCAGAGGTGTGGCAAGGGGCCGAATCCTGCTGCCATACATACGGCCTACCATTGGCTACCCTTGTTATCCAGGGCTTGACTACAGTTAGCAACTCCACGAACAAAGCCCGAATTCCAATGCCAGGGTTCTTCAACACCTGTTCCTGCAGATTTGCGAGGAATTCTGCTGTACGAACGCAATCAGATCGTCTGCTAGGGATCTTTCTTCTTGCTACATCCTCGTAGTCACCATTGCAAGTCTCTAGTTCATGCCTGATTGTTTTTACTGTATTCAGGGAGCATTGGGCAGCAGTCGTAATATCCTTATTTTGATGGCGGGCACGAATCGTCATGATACAAGTTATTCTCTTCCATGATTCAGGTGGGTTCCAGCTATCCATCCTTTCTGACATCTTGTATATGAATGAAGAAGGGTCCAAACTTTTAAATGAAGAGAAGTGTGTGTTAATACATGTAACTTACGGAAAAATATAATTAATTATAAATATGTCAAATTTATCCCGAACACCCTGTATATACAAATCCCAAATCTGCCCATGCTTAGACTACTGCTCACATGTTTGGCGTGGTGCACCTAAAACTTCCCTTAAAATCCTTGATGCTGTCCAGATGTGAGCAATTAGGCTCATTGAGATCTTTCTCTCTTACAGATTCACTTCAACTTCCTGTGTCTATTCTAAAGCTACTTCCATGGTCATTGCTCCAGTGAATTGGCAGGTATCATTCCTTGACTTTCCGTTGCACCTGTTAATACACAAGTGCAGAAGCTGCCCAGCATTCCTTTACAGTGCAACTGCCAACACACCAAACCTGTTTCTCCTCTGCCTCTTTTACTCAATCCACCTCTGTCCTCTGGAACAGCCTTAGTCCTCATCTGCACCCTACACATAGCACTGATGTGCTTATAGGTCTCTTGACCTCTCGTGTATGGGATCAATATAAAAAATAAAAATAAAGTTTTCCACATTTCAACAACAGTATTTAACTCTACATTTATTAGGGATGAGCAGCCAATACTCTGTGTAATATGCTATGTGATCAATATATTAAAGTCATCAATAGACAACTCCTCCAATACTTAGAAGCCCACCAATTAATCAGCAACCACTGGTAAGGATTGCACTATTCAAGGTCCACAGCTGACCTCGTAGCTTATCACCCAACAATGGACACATGCTGAAGAAGGGTTTGGAGAAACTTGTGCTGTCACCCTATCAACATTATCCAGAAGGTCTTTGTAGTTTCCTGGAACCTGAAATTCATGATTTCGAGGATTTAATGTCTATTAAATTTGCAAAGGAGAACCACTGTTCTTTATGCTACCTCTCTCTTCTTTGGCTAATAAACAGTGTGACTGCATCATGCAACTTCAGATGTATGAACACTCCATGACAGTTTACTGGTATTACTGTGTAGTTTCTGTTGTGTGTTGAATTTATGTTCTCTGGTATTTATAGCATGACATGATTGCATGTCGGACATTAAATGAACTAAATAAAGGTCTTTCCTTAAGCAGAAGGAAACTTGTATCTGGCAGAAATCCTTTAAGAAAATAGTATATATTAGAGATTTGAGTTGAAAGAAAAGTTATCTTGCCTTTAAAATTGAAACCATGAGGTTGTAATGGGTATCATTTGTCAAAACATTTAACTGAATTAAGTTCTTCTATTGTTATCTCATTGCTAATTAGTTTTAAAATTTTTTCTTCCTATACCCTGCCCTACAACTAGTGATGATCTTCAACTGTTATTGCTATGTTAAGTATTCTATTATATAGGAAGAACATCCATAGCTCAGTTGATATAGACAAAACTCTATATCAACTGATACTGGAATCAAACCCAGGTCTTTCTGACCTGGGTTTGATTCCAGTCCATGTCATGAAGAACCTTTATCTGGTATCTTTTGACTAAAGGTGAGCCAGTCTCATATGGAGGTGGAGGGTTTTGCCACCCAGAAACTCAGGTTTTTCATCCCTAAGAACAGGCAAGCTGGCTTTGTGAACACACACAGATCTATAGTCAAAAATATATAGGAATCTTTTCCCCTGCACTTGATTCTTTGGGGCCCCCTGTGCAGTATTAGCCCCAGTGTTACATTATGGATAGATCCATAATAGCAGACCCTCAATATGAAGATGTCACCTGAGATGATGATGATAATACAGGAAGATCAAAAAATCCATAAAGTAAGAAAAATAAATTTAATTCCTTATAAGTAGTTAAGACATTAATGTTGTTTATGAAATCAGAGTTAAATAATATTAATCCCTCTCTCCCTCCTATAATCTTATTTCTGATTAACTTATATCATGTTCTTTAAGACACAGCGTTTATGGAACTCAAGTTTGAATAGCAGTATTCACATCATTTCTCCAATTTCTTGCTTATGAAAAAAAAATGCCCTTAATGTATTTTTATATTTAGTTTGATGTTATGTATTTCAATAATTAATGATAACAGATCTGTATAATCAGCTACTCTTCTGAGTAAAATAACTTGATATCTTCTAAGCAATCTATATTTATAAAATCAAGATCATCATATGATTTGACTCAGTCTTCTGTTGCAGATAATAAATCAGATAATCATCATATTAACAAATGCAACAAGTGTCAAAGTTTTCAAAATTCCCTGAAGCCTCTCAAATAAATGACTACAAGCAGGAAAGGACTGTACTTATGTCATCCATCTTTGAATATGGAACGTCACAGAATAGTTGAGAATCTTAAGATATAGTAATCCCCCTTATATGCAGTTTCCGTTACCTGGGGTCAATCCTAGTGCAAAAATATTAAATGGAAAATTCCAGAAATAAACAATTCATACATCTTAAATTGTGTGCTGTTCTGAGTAGCATGATGAAATCTCGTGCCGTCCTGCCTGACGTGAATCATCCTTTTCTCCAGCATATCCATCCTGTATATGCTACCCACCAGTTAGTCACTTAGTAGCTGTCTTGGTTATCAGATCAACTGTTGCAGCACTGCAGTGCTTATGTTCAATTACACTTCAATCCTTACAGCATTTTACCACTTAATTTCCCCAAAGTGTAACAGTGCTAGCATTTCAGATGTGCCAAAGAGGAGTCATAAAGTGCTTCCTTTAAGTGAAAAGGTGAAAGTTCTGGACATAATAATAAAATGAAAAAATTGTATGTTAAGATCTAGGTAAAAACAAATCTTCTATCTGTGAAATTGCAAAGAAGGAAAAAGAAAGTTGTGCTGGTTTTGCTGTCGCACCTCAAACTGCAAAAGTTATTGCCACAGTGTGATAAGTGATTAGTTAAGATGAAAAAGACATTAAATTTGTGGGTGAAAGACATGAACAGAAAACATGTTCTGATTGACAGCAACGTGCTGCATCAGAAAGAATTGAGCCTATACAAAAAGACTTCAGCAAGGGATTCCCTGAAATGAGGGAATTCCTTTCAAGTAAGGGATGGTTACACAGATTCAAGAATAGGTTTGGACTGAAAAATATAAAAATTACTGGAGAGGCTGCATCTGCAATGAAGAAGCTGCTGCCACATTTCCAACAGAGTTGAAGTAGATTGAGAAAGAATACCATCCAAAACAAATACCAATCAAAAGAACTTACATTCATAAAGGTGCAAATGAAGCACCAGAGCATAAAACATGAAAGAACAGATTAACTCTGGTGCTATGTGGCAATGCTGAAGGGCATATGATAAAAGCCAGACGTAGTACAGAGCAAAAAACCTACATGCTCTCAAAAACAAAAACTATCTGTCTGTGTTCTGCCAACATAATCAGAAACCATGGGTGATAGCCATCTGTCGATGGAATGGTTCCACCAATGCTTCATCCCATAAGTGAAAAAATACTTGGAAGAAGCTTGGTTAGAATTTAAAGTCCTATTAATAATAGATAGTGCACCTGGCTATCCTGAATCGGTTTGCTATGGAAATGTCAAGGTTGTATTTTTACCTCCAAATACAACCCTATTGCTTCAGTCCCTTGGACCAGAGCATCATTCAGTTTCTCAAGGCCATATATACCCACCTTGTATTTAATCGGATTCGATCAGCAATTGATGCAGACCCTAATGTGGACATGATGCAATGCATGAAATCATTCACTACTGCTGACACAATAACATTCATTAAAGCTGCAATTAAATTCTGAATTAAAACCAGAAACTGTAAATGCCTGATGGAAGAACTTATGGAGTGAAGTCGTCAATGATTTTAAAAGATTCCCGAGGATTGATGGAGAAGTTAGGAAAACCAATCATGCAGCAAGACAAATTGATGGAGAAGGATTTGCTGATATGCTTGATGAAGAAATGGAAGAACATATTTAAGGCCATTGAGAATTGTTAACAAACGAGGGACTGAAAGAACTTGTTGAGTCATCTACAGAGGAAGAAGAAACTGAAGAAGAACCGGCAATGTGAACATTATCAAAATTTGCTGAAGTGTTTTGAATTGCACAGACATTAAAGGACAAAATTATGGAATACAATCCTCAGATGTAACGCAGCATTACTGTTACCCATATGATCATCGAAGGATTACAACCTCTGCAGCAACACTTTAATGGCAACAAAGAGACAACTTCCGATTACAATGTTCTTCCAAAAGGTTTTGGCAAAATAACCTTCAACTATCTAGGATCTCCACCCATTGACATCATCTGCTCCTGACAACCAATGACATTGCCATGGCTCGATGATCCTCCTCCTTCTGACATATTATCAGAAAGTTAATAGCAGCCAAATGCTACATCACAATGCCTATGTCATCTCATAACATCACAAGAAGAAGGGTGAGTATAATACAACAAGATATTGTATTTTGAGAGAAAGAATCCACATTTATATAACTTTTATTATAGTATATTGTTATAATTGTTCTATTTTATTAGTTATTGTTTGGTAACCTCTTACTGTGGCCTAATTCATAAATGAAACTTCAATATAGGTATGTATACATAGGTAAAAATCAGTGGTTCAGTACTATCCATGGTTTCAGGTATCCACAAAGGGAGGGGGAGGATCTTGGAACGTAGTCCAAGACACCCCCCCCCCATGGATACCCAATAAGGGATTACCATAGTCCCCCCCTTATCCTTCCACAGATAGGGGGGACTCCGGTAATCACTTAGCATTGCTAAAACATTTGACTGGGCTTGGCATAAAGGTCTATCAATTAAGCTTTCAACAGAGGTTTAACTTCTGATATCTGCAACTGAAGTTGCCAACTTTCTGTTGATAGATATTTATCCTCAGACCTTGCAACTAAAGCTAGGTTTCCACAAGGCTATATTCTTTCACCTGCTTTCTCCTTTCTATATATATCAATGACCCTCTCTACTTGAACTGCAAATCTAACTTTGCTGATGACAGTAGACTGCAAACCTCACTACTGAAATCAACAAAGCTTTCAGAATATCAACTTCTACAACCTTAAATTCTGATCTCCAAACTATTCTACAGCAGGGTATTAAAACCTTGTTACTTTCAATGCCATTTTGTGAAACACGATCCTGTTTTATTTCTTGCAAAAAAAAAGAACCAATTTCTTCCAGTTTGACTTTTGACAACATCCAAATCTCTAGATGATGAGATCTCTTTTAAGGATTATTCTAACCTCCAATCTCTTTTGGCATAAACATATTACAAATATTACACTCAGCATCTAAAAAAATTACATTTTCCTCTTTCAATGACGACATTAATTTACTTCTGAACAGCTATGAATATGTACAAAAATAAATCTGTCAATCCACTGAATAAGATTTTCCATATAATAGAGTGTAGAATAAGAATAAGGATCTGAGAGCTGGGTCAGAAGTAAAACACTTGACCAAAGACTAGACCTAAGATATGAGAGTCTTGAGAAAGATTAGAAGTGTGAACAGATGGCATCAATGGCAATATCATATTAAAAATGAGGATATTAGGAAAGAACTTGACATTGTCAGCACCAGGAATGTGTTAGCAGAGCTAATCTCAGGTGGTATGGTCACTTAAACAGAATGGGTAAGGAAAGATTAGCAAAACACGTGTTCTCTGCCAGGTTGGCAGGAAAATGACCCAGAGGAAGATCAAGATATAGATGGATTGATATGATACAAAGTGCCTTAGAGGATAGAAATATAAGATCTGATAATGTTGGAGTCTTGACAAGTAACAGACTGATTTGGAGGAAAATTGCAGATAGGAAGTTAGTAATGATATAAATTTTTCATGTAGTACTATCATATCCTGTACACCCCTTGAGGGTACATGGCAGGAATTTGATGATGATGTTGATGATTTACTATAAAGTACTGTACATTAATATGGCATTGGGATTATGGTGAAACTCTAGCTATCAATAATTTGCCCATTGTGGTCAGCCATCAAATTTTTTTTTCCCCTTTAAATTTATTTCTCTATTGTTTCACTCTTCTAATTCTTCACTAGGTGATCACCTACAATATATTTTCCTTTATGGAATGGAATGAATAAACACCACACACACCAAATAAACAGTATGGAATATATGTAAGAAAATATCTTGCAGGAATGATCAGTTTGTAGAATGCCCAAAGATATGAAAAAAACTTTGATTATAATTGTAGATAGATAAAAGATTACAATAGATAAATGAGTGATAATAAATACACATATATTTCACAAAAAAACATACTTTCTGGACATAAAATATGTTCAGAAGGCTTTCACAGAATGCAATAAAAACTTTCCAGTTTATTTACACACACAAAAAAAATCAGCAAGAATTTACACATTAAACTTTCAATGAAAGTCGCTATCTTCCTCTGTGTGATCCACGACCTCTCCCTCCAAAATTTTTTGTTCTTCCACCTCCACCACCACCACCACCTCTTGCTGATCCAGATCCTCTTGAAGATCCACCTCTGTTAGTTGCTCCTGGACCTCCTCCACCTTTAACTTTGGGAGGTGGAGATTTAGGACGAAGAGCTTCAATTCTATCTGTACATCCACTTAGGTAATCATTTGGACCCTTAGTAAAGTAACTTGTATAAGTCTCACTATTGAAATTACTGTTTGTTAGACCTGGTCCAATAGTTAACCACCCAGGTCTAATAGTTGTATCCCTGCCAAATACATGCAATCGTCTTCTTCCAAGGCAAAAATGCTCTATTATGTGGAAAATTTCTTCTGGTTTTTCAATGCTTCCATACTGAGGTTCTTCAGATATAATTAAATCAATATCAATGTTGGCATGTATGAAATCTCCATCTGTACTGCGACGAACTGTACCTTTTATGCCCATCAGACAGTGTTCCTGAAGAACAGTGTAAAACATTTATATAGATAAATACAAAATTACTTCACAATATAAATAAATACGAAATGTAATGTAATAAATTAGTACAATAATTATCTTTTTATTGCACTAATTCACAATTTTACTGGTGTTGCACAAAATTTGGAGAAAATGTTTCGACGTGCAAGCAATAATGAGTATGCATAAACAGGATTTGACTAATCCATCAAGTAAATTTTTAAAAATGCAAACTTTTTTTTTTTGTTGAAGACTTTAAACATATGAAAAGATGGCAGATGATTATATGATTACCTTTGTGAACACAGCTAGAAATATGTAAACTATTATGAAAATAGATTTAAATCATTAAATTATTTCTAGCCTGCTTTGCCAAGTGGTTAGCACATTCACTCTCTAACCAACAGGCTGTTAATTCAATTCCTGATGTGGACATGGATGTTCATGAGATGAATATCCATCTCACAGAGGAGTGTTCTTGCATTGCCCATAAAAAAAATATCCCTCTCACTTATTGTGTGGTAGCATCTATAGAGCAATTGATCAAGCAGGCCAGAGATTTTCAAGTCATATAAGGTCAAAGTTGGTTGATTCTAGGTTGGATATTCTCTAGTATGGTATATGTCAGAGTGAACATATGTACAGTAAGTTGAAAAGAGTTGAAGACTGTGTAACTTGGAAAGTCAGGATGAGTGGTGCTTGAGGGAGTTGAAATTTGACTTTCTGCTAGGAAAGTAGGGCTATGAAGAATGGAGATGGAAGTGGATTTGAAAAATTCTGTAGAATTTCTTGTTGATTCATGGGTAATGCATATTTCCAGTGCAATGCTTGTATTGTTTTGATAATGCCTGCTAGTAGTGCTTAATTTCCACACTAGCATTCCTTTTTATTGTCAATGATCAATGCATTGTCACCACCATTCTTGTTGCAGTCATTAACCTTGTTCATGCTGGCGAAGATAAGTCAGGTTGGCTTGCATGCATGACGTGAGGAAATGCCTTAGAACTTGTTCACCACAGCTATTCAATCTGATGTTTTCATTGGTGTAGAACAGGTCACTTTTATGAGGCTCAGTAGGTTTTTTCCAGCTTTTCTTACGTTTTTGTAGGCCTAAAACAGTGGTACCGGATAATTTTACTGGGATGGAAATTACATTCTTCATTTATCAAATCCACTTAATGATATCATTAAGCTAACTGAAAAATGATATCATATCATCATCCTGATATTATGATTATATCACTTATGATATCATCCTGCACAAAAGTCAAAAATGATGGAACTGAACTTTTTATTTTCAGCCTTGATTAAGTTGTATTCCATTCACACAATGAAGTTATGGGGTTGGCTAGTGTTATTAAGTGTGTGTGTGTGTGTGTGTGTGTGTGTGTGATGGGGGGGGGGGGCATTTATGTTGAGGTGCTGCTCATGAAGCAGTTCAAGCTGTTTCTATTGATTTCATTTTGCAGGAGAAAGTCTTATCAATAGTAATGAGGCACTGCTTGCTCCAAGCTTTCATTGCTTTTCCAAGTTTAGGAGCTATTTTACTGAAGGGAGGTATATATATAGAGGAAGACTGGTTAAAGGTGGTGAGCAGCTAGCATGCTGATTTGTCAATTTTTCACTGCAACATGTAACCACTGGCACTAAAAATCACATATAAGGCCTTTCTTTTTTGTGTTGATGATGTCTAGTCTGCAAATGCAGCACGTCACAGCATCCATGGATTTCTCAGTGCTGTTCATCTTCATTACAGTGGCAATGCAAGAAGCACTCTGTCAATGTTGGACTTTGATGTGGCCATATTTTCTTCCATAGAAAGTTTCCTCAGTCAGAAAGTAAATTATGCTTGAGAAGAAATTATATTCTTGTTTAATCCTTTATCCACGGTTTTTCAAACAAAGTTTGCATCTGAAGTATCTTCACAAAGTAGGCTACTTGTATTCTGAGGCTATATATAATATATAATACAATATATATAGAAGCTGAGCCTCCATAGCTCAGTCAGTATAGATGAAGCCCTTTGGTTGGAAAGACCTGGGTTTGATTCCTGTCCAAGACATGAGGAACTTTAACTGGTCTCTTTCAACTAAAGGTGAGTTAGCTGGTGTCATAAGGAGGAAGGGGTTTTTTTTAACCTAGGAACTCAGGTTTTTCGTCTCCCAGAACAGGCAAATCAAGCCCTGTGAACAAACGTATCTACAGACATAGGACACACTGGGAGGCACAGGGTTAACCACCTTATCCTTGAGGTGGTTGCGGTTTTGAATGGTAATAGGCCATGCCTAATGTGAACATAACATAACTCCTTCTTACCTGTATTAGGCCACTAGGTCCAATGTATATAGAGGCTATATACATATTGTTTAGTCTTTTACAATTAGCCTAGTTGTGAAGATTTTATGTGCAAACTTTCTTTGTTTCAAACTTTCAACAGTGACCTAACAAATAATGCTTCAATATGAGGGTTAAAAAAGTTGCTGATAAGAAATAAATCATGAAATACTATGTTTAATCTGTCATGAACTGGTGTCTTTGTCGTCAAGGAAGTATTATTTTGTTTATTAATATTAAGGTTTATTTATTTATTTATTAATATTAATACTCAAGTATGTTTGCATAAATCTTACTTGGACCACTTAGTAGAGAAATTCTTCTGTTCCACTTACATTCAGTTTTATATCCTTTTTTTTTTTTTAAGATGGTAACAATGATAGCGCTAACATAATCATCTGGAATCTAACCTTGTGACCAGACCAACTATCAATTATGAGGTGTAGTCATATAACACTTTACCTCCATACATGAGCATTTCTGGTTGAATATATCATCTACTCCAACTGCCTTTCCACATTTTAGCTTTCAGATGGCCTTTTCTATCCCAAGTATTGATATGTACTCCTGAGTGCATTCTACTTCACTATTTTCTATTACTGTTCAATCATTCCTTGTTTCATTTAGCAATCTTTCAAAGTAATTACTAGCAACATCTAGAATATCTTTATCTTCAGTTTTCAAGTCAACTTTATCATTTATGATTGCTTTTTTGCAGATTATTTCCTCCATTTAGAAGCTTCCTCAATAGTTTTCAGATTATTCTGCCACTCTTTGTGATATTTAGCATCTATAGTCTTATCAAAGTCTTCTCATAACTTCTGTTTAGCTACTTTTACACTGTTAAGCTACACACAGCTTAACAGTGTAAAAAAAGTGTTAGCTCTTACATTTTTGTCTGTATTCTTTTAGGGCATCTGTTACTCATTTCTTCTTTTTTGGGACTGCTTCTTTAACTTCTGGTGTCCTCCATAGTGTTCTTATTTTTTTATCCTTGCAGAGACAACTTCGCCATATGCCTCCATAGCTGAATCAGTCTATGTTTTCTTTGGCTTCGTTGGCTCTTATTTTCAAATTGTTTAATTTTTTTTTTCAATAATTTTTGTATAGTTGAGTCTACAGCTCACTTGTAAAAGTTGCTCAACTTTAAGTTTTTTAAAAAAGTTTTTTCTTAAAAATTATTTTTTATGTGATGTTCATTTTTATCCTACCTAAAACTTTGCAGTGATCACTTATATTCTCAAATTGTCTTATATCTAGAACTAGAATGAAGATATTATCAACAATAACCTGGTAAATGAGGCTTTTCTTATTTCTTGTGTCTTTTCTCCATGTGACTTGTGCACATGAAGTTTTTTTCCTGCTTTTTTCATACAGTAATACCTCACTTTACATGGTTTCTAATGACATGCTTTAGCTCCAGTTACCATGGTAACAGACCACATTAGACATGCATGTGTTGATGAAATTGTATGCTGCCTATATAAATATTATTATATTAAAAAATTATCCTTCAACATTGACTGTGGATAAAAGGAACAATGAAAAAGGGAGTACCAATAATAAAAATGAAATGAAAACAGTATCACTTCTGAGCCTTAAATACTTGAATTAATTAAGGGATATAAATGTAGTGATAAGAAAGCAAAAATTGCACATGATTGTAAAAGGGACTGAAATGAAATGGACACTTGTAAATGTTTAGTAATTATTAAACTTGCATGAAGAAGAAAATGTACCAACAAAGGACATACCTTTAAAAGAATTTAAATCGCTGTCTCAAGCTGCTGACACTTCAATATAACTTATGGCTACTGATCTTAACCTTGACTAAGGTATGCAAGTCTGCCAGAATGTAGACAAAGCTATGGTCCATTATTGTGAAATTACACACAAGCACACATTTGCGCACATGCACACACACACACGCAGTCAGTGCACACTACCTTGTCCAAATATTTCTCAATAAAAGAATTTTTTAAAAATGCACTTGTATGTATAATTATGAATACATATTATGCAGTTTTAATAAACTTTCAATTGTTTCAAACATTACCCCCTAGGTGGTTATACTGGCAGAAAAAACAATAAAAAAATGTATTTTAAAAGAGATTTTGAAAGCCTACAGACGATTTAATTTTCTTCATTGCTTATTATATTCAATTAAAATGTTTTTATTTAGTATGGGCAGCGTTTTCAAATGATACATTAGCTGTGTAAAAGGAGGAATTCTTGTGTAATTAATTCTTATTTAGCAAATTACTGAAAAAGCATAGTGGTGAAAGCTCTAAAGTAGTGATGCTTCCTAGAACCTTAAATTCCTAGAATATAGCAGACTTCCTAGGAAGTTTGTGAATATATCATCAGTGAATATAGCAAGCTTCCTAGGAAGTTTGCTATATTCACTGATGACTGTATTTCTCTTATATAAATCATATAACAGCTACAATGCAACATATTTACAGGGTAGAGAGTAAAGGATAAAGTAATTTTCCTGTGATGTGGATATAAGCAAAGAAATAATCCTTTCCTCAGTCCGATAAGAAAGACAACATGTTAGGTGCCACCCTACCAGTGACACTCTGATGTTAACATGTTAAATAAAAAATCAATGAAACATGAAATTAACAAAGAAATTATATCATCGATATTACTATATTCAAGAAAACAACCTTTGTCCTTTGAAAAATGGCTTTAGGTTCTAAGTTCTTAGAATGCACTGGATTCTTGATGTTTGTTTTTATCCAGCAGATATCTTCACACCTACGAAATCCCCATTTGCGCAAACACTAGAACAAAAAATAGAATATAAATATTTAATTCTCTTTCTTTTTCTCAAATATACATATTTCCACAAAATAATGTGTATATTCTTTTGTGCACGCAAAAACACACACACACTGGAATAAGTACTAAGACACCCACTATTTCAGAATATAGACTATACCAATATGTATATTCCAGCAGTCACATGTGATATCGCTGTATAAAGCAAAGAGATATATCCCTAGAGATGATTATTCATCTGTCAACAGTTAATTAGAGACAGTGCTGGCTCTAGGGGCTCTGGCACCCTGTTGCAATTTTAAGTTGAGTAACCCTTACTTTTTTTTTTTAAACGTATTTGAAATTTAAAGGTTATAAAATCAAAACACACATTTTTTTATGAAAAAGTGTGCACTCTGAAAAATCCATAATTATATAGTTATATCCATTATTCATTAGCTCACCATCCACATCTTAAAAATATGGCATCATAAAATCTATAGTATAGATTTTGTAAAGAATGTTACTGAGAAAAGGAGTCAATGTTTTATGATGGAGATGGGGAGGGGGAAACACTTAAAAATAAAAAAGCACTAAATTTTAGAATCGATAGATAAGTCCTAACTCAGCTGTTTATCTCTTCCACCTTTCAAATATGCTAAAAGTTTTGATACTCCATCAAACTTATCACTGGGCATATTAGAATGTAGATATCTCAGACCACTCTAAATTCTATATATGAAATCAAATACAAGTATCCTGTTAGGAGTTATGGCAAAATTATTTCCTTTGTACAGTATATGAGGCGCTACCCCAAAAGTTCAGGGAATTTGAATAGTGTTTCAAATTACACAGACCAATTATAGTACAGCCTTCTGAAACAATGAAACAATAAGGGCCAAGCAATACACTTTGTGAATCAGTATGCCAAGTGCTGGCAAGTTGAGAAGCTGTGTTCTTGGGTTATGTGAATTTTTGTAATGTTGTGTTTTAGTGGTTCACCGATTTTCTCCTCCATTTGAAATAGCAGATTTCTGCATCAAATTTTGCTTCAACCTCAAAAACACTTTTTTGTACTGCAAAAAAAAAAAAAGTTTTTTTGTGGTACAAATGCTCCAAGGACAGACAACCAATGAAAAGTACAACAACAATACCATTGCAAAAGTGCACAAGGCTATCCTTGCAGATCTTCTTTCTGTGTGATGGTACAGTGGCCATGGGCCCCCCCTTTACGAGGAGGTACTGAACCATTTCAGTCCCCCCCAAATTTTATCCGGGCTCCAGAACCGGCATAGCTGATGAATCAGGCCTATGGCTGGGTCAGTATTCCTGGCTGTAATCTGTGTGTGTTCGTGGGGCCGGTTTGCCTGCTTGTGGGATGAAAAACCCCAGATAAACTGGCGGAAAACACCCTGCTGTCCACGCCCAAGACCAGCTAACTTGGCTATGGCTGAGGAAGATCCTTAAGCTCCTCGCGGTCGATGGGAATCGAACCTAGGACACTCCTTCCCCAGGCATATGCTTGTGAAGCGCAAAGCCCCTAGGCTAACCGCGCGGACCCTTGCAGATCATAGTTGAATTATCCATGATGTTTATGAGATCGTGAGATACACTGCTGCAAATGATGTCTTATTGTTTGACAGTTCCTGGCTTAAAACACAATAGTCATTACTATATTCGCCTGACCTCACTCCCTGAGACTTTTTCCTGTTCCCCAAGATGAAATTCTGGCTGAAAGAGTGTCATTTTGACACGACTAAGGAGATCCAGGCACAGTCACAGGGAGTGCTCAACATAATCACACTTGAGGACTTCCAAGGATGCAGGAAATCATGGAAACACTGCTGGGGTCACTGTATACATTCCTAAGGGGACCACTTCAAAGAAGATGGTGGAAACTAGGAGTTAGGATGAGTATTTTTTTTTTTTTAGTGTCAAATTCCCAGACTTTCATGTAGTACCTTGTATTTCTTATTAAGTTTAGATATTTTAACAGATTGTTCTGTCTCTGGAGAATTTAGTAAAACCAGCTTCTGTTTTTCCTATATTAATTAAAGCTGCCATCATCTGGAATATTAATATACCATTATTATGTTTTCTTGTACTTTAAAATGAGGCCGAGGACGTCCTAAAAGAAGGTGGAGTGATGAATTGTCAAATTTTGTTGGGGAAAATTGGTCAACCATTGCCAAGAACAGAGAAAGGTGGAAAGAACTGGAGGAGGCCTTCGTCCAGCAGTGGACAGAAAATGGCTGAAAAAGAAGAAGATGTCATCTTCACTTTCTTCATTCCAAGATTTTTTTTTATTATTATGCAACTCCCACCCATGAAAAGTTAGAAACCTACAAGTACAGTATTACAAATATGCTAGACATGTAACTTTGTCATGCCAATACAGGACTCTAATAAGGCACAAAGTGGGAGACTCACAGTGAGTAATAAAATTCATCTATCACTTAAACATATTCATAAAATATCCATGCCCATGGTATTATTCACAAAATGCTATCTATTTGGTCAAGTGAGACGTGAAGGAACATTTTCAGATAGGAGTGTAGCTATATTATATAGCTGTTTTCTTGTTGCTGTTCAGGAACTATTAGGAGTTATGACCAAATTATGTCCTCTGCATAATTTTCATCAATATCATGTATTGCATTTAGCTGGGATTTTATATGTGAATCCCATCCATAAAACCTTTTAAACCTATAATATATTAGTACTGTGCATAGAGTAAGGGATAGATAATCCAGAAGCTCTGCTCTCAAGGCCAAACATGGAACTTTTTCAAGTCACTTCAGATCTTGAATAAGCAAGGTGGTGGTCTCTCAATGGGCAATGAAATTTGCCTACCACCTAAAGACATCCATGTACAGGCTAAACTTTGACACCTGCTGATTGAAGAGCAGATATGCTATATAAGTCAGTAAACCAAACCAGCAAATATACCAATTTTAATAGCTTAATAATGTTCAAGAAAAGCAATTTTAACAGCATGAATAATGTTCTATAATGTATAATAATTAAAATATTAATGTTAAATAAACATTGTAATTTAAAACGAAACTAAAATAAATGGAACATGATTAAAAAAAAAAAAAACTGCAGTAAGTCAACAATATTTACTTGACGGCCTAAATCCAAACCATCAGATGATCCACACCAAAGAAAAATGAACGAACGAGGAGCAGCAACTTCTTCAATTTCTAATTTCATTATCTGCAAAATAAAGTTATCATTACATTACACATGCAAAATTATAAAATTCAAATTACTAGCCTTCAACTTAGTTAAATATACAAGGATAAGTTTAAAAGTAATTTTTGTCATCCCATAAAATTTTAAATGTAGTATATAGTTATTATCCTATAATAAATTTAGTTTAATCCTTTATCCAAGTGTGAGCAAACAAAATTTGCACCCGAAAATATCTTCAGGACTGGGGTAATGTAATACAACACCGGGCAACTCACAGCAAAGGCAGAGCAAGCTAACATCACTCCTATCTCAGTATCTCCCATAATGCAAAACACATCTCCTTACGGATACGTATAATGCTATGCATTAAGGAAAAGGCCACTACCCAGACTAGTTTCGACCTTTATTGAGGTCTCTTCAGTGGGAGCCAGGTCCAGAGGTGGAGATACCAGGCAGAAGCAATGGCAGGTCATCTTTACTTATAGGAGTTGCCAAACAGTGTGCCACCTTTTCATTAAATTACTCTGGATTTAGAGTTTGGCAACTCCTATAAGTAAAGATGACCTGCCATTGCTTCTGCCTGGTATCTCCACCTCTGGACCTGGCTCCCACTGAAGAGACCTCAATAAAGGTCGAAACTAGTCTGGGTAGTGGCCTTTTCCTTAATGCATAACATTATACATATCTGTAAGGAGATGTGTTTTGCATTATGGGAGATCCTGAGATAGGAGTGATGTTAGCTTGCTCCACCTTTGCTGCGAGTTGCCCAGTGTTGTATTACATTACCCCAGTCTCCTGAAGATATTTTCAGGTGCAAACTTTGTTTGCTCACACTTGGATAAAGGATTAAACTAAATTTATAATAGTCTAACCAAGTGAAAAATAAACTTTCAACTAGTTATTATCCTCAACTGTTTATTGCAAACAAATTAAATATATCTTTAAATATTTAATAGTTTTAAACAAATATTATCATCATCATCATCAAATTCCTGCCATGTACCCTCAAGGGGTGTACAGGATATGATAGTACTACATGAAAAAAAATTACATCATTATTAATTTCCTATCTACAATTTTCCTCCAAATCAGTCTGTTACTTGTCAACACTCCAATATTATCAGATCTTATATTTCTATCGTCTAAAGCACTTTGTACCGTATCAATCCACCTATATCTTGGTCTTCCTCTCGGTCGTTTTCCTGCCAACCTGGCAGAGAACACTTGTTTTGCTTTGCTTTTGCAAATTTGTTTTGCACTTGTTTTGCAAATATTATTTAGCTTTTTTTTCTGATGTTTACTATTTTAAACATCTGCAAAAGAACATTGCAGGTTTTCAACAATGGCTAATTTAAGTAGTGTCCAAATGTAGCAAAAGATCATCCTCAGGCTCCTAGAGAAATAAGAAAAAGTTATTTAATCTGTATGATACAGCCCGCTGATATCAGCAATATTGGAAGATTTATTTGCAAAATAAAAATGGGAGAATACTTTAGATCAACTTAGATTTCTGTTCACCACATGGACACTATACTTCTTAGAACAGAAAGCTTTCCTAAAGAAAGCTTTCTTGCTGACACCACTGGATGCTAACAACTGATGAAAATCAAAATATGGTGGATGAATGGATTCCAATGTGTGACTGTCAAAGAATTTTCTTTAAAGCCTGGAAACAAATCGAGAAAACTTGTTGCAAATGGAAACCAAGGCCAGTAACAATAGAGAGAGAGAGAATGAAGCAAAATTTGTTGAGATCTCTTAGAAGCTCACCATAAACAGCCATCATCATTATTTAAAGGTACTGTTACTTGTGATTAGAATTAAACTTATTCTATGACCACAATCTTATTCAAGTGTCCTTACATTTTATCCTCCTCCCAACCAATCTCAGCCTCATACCCTATTGGCACTATAATTGTGTCAACTGGGATAACCTCCAGAATTTTTATTACTCTTTTCAATGGTCAGATTACTGCTTCTACTCTCCTGATTCAAACATCTGAACTGAACTAATAACTGAAATAATCTTCACTGGCATGAGAACCATCATCCCCACTCCACTGCAAATCCCCTATCCATATCTAAGCCATGGTTCTCATAAAAATGTGCTTCTGCAGTTCATGATAAAAATGCAGCTTATGTTCAATGGTTTATATTTAAAACTACAGGTCAAAACAAGTGTAAAAAATTTATCAACGATTCCAGAGCAGACTTCATAAGAGTGCAATGCAATAAACTTACCTCCTGCTCAACTGAAAGTTCAAGCCTTCTGGTCCCTTGCTAATGCTGACTTGGCATCAGTTTTTTTACTCCAACTCTTGCCTGGATAACCAAGGCAAGTCACCTCCGACACTACCACAAACTGCATGCCTCCTCTGAACTTTTGCTAAAAGGCATCAGGAAAATCCTGATTAACTGAAAAAACTAACTGAAAAGTGTGTAAATGAGATGGTATCTGAATCTATCCCTAGTGTTCGAAGAAGAAATAGGTTGGGAGTGAAATGAATGTGCAACCTTATTAAGCAAGAGATCTACAAGAAAAAAATGATGTGGAAAGAATATCGTGAGAAAGAGTAAGAGGAGTTATGAAATACATAAAGTGCAGACAAGAAAAGTAACAAGTATTGTATGGAAAGCTAAATTGGAGTATGAAAAGAAATTGGCTATGCAGGCTAAAGGGGATCCAAAAGAATTTTATCATTATGCCACAAGCAAAAGAAAGAATGAATGTGGAAGAATAACTTTACTGAATGCAACAAATAGTACTCTAGCATCAGAAGCTAATGGAGTTGTTTCAATTAATGAGCACTCACTTTGCTAAGATATATCAACCATGGTGCACAGTGCTATTGCTACATTGGGTAAAGAGTTACAGGTCCATGTAAATGAGGTTGAAGAGCTGTTGCATAACCTGGATAAGAATTTGTCAATAGGGACAGATGGAATATCAGCATATTTGCTAAAGGAATGGTCAGCCAAATTAGCTAGGCCTTTCACATGTTTGTGTAACTTCAGTCTCAAGCTCAGGAATGATACCACAGGAATGGAAGGAATATATGATAGTTCCAATTGTATAAGGGTGGTGCAAAAACTGATGTGTCTAACTACTGACCAATCAGTATTTCTGGTGTGGTAGTGAAGATTTTAGAGAAATTGGTAAGAACTCGCATACAGCAATGGAACAAGCTATACTCTGTAAGGAGCAGCATGGGTTTACTAAAGGAAGGTTGTGTTTTAGCAATTTGCTCATATTTTATAACAATGCTATGGCAGAGTTGGATAAAGGGAATGTATACATTATGATAATGTTGGATTTTGCTAAGACATTTGATAGGATATCACACAAAAGGCTATTGCAGAAACTGGAAAATATGGAATTGGAATATAAACTCTTGATTTGGATCAGGGGATGGTTGACAGACAGATATAAAAAAAAAAGTGATATACAGTGGGTGTGAATTTGCCAGATTTAAGGTGACCAGTGGTGTACCTTAGGGGTTCAGTCCTTGGGCCATGGTTGTTGTTCAATCTAATATATTAATGACATTAGGAAGGGTCTAAATGGAGTTGTGAAATTGTTTTGTGATGATGCAAATATAGGCTGGCCAATCATGGATGCTGCTGATATCCGCACTTACAGAACAATTTGAATAGGCTGGAAATTTGGGCAAATCAAGATGGCTAACAGTTTAATGTTAATAATTGTAAAATAATGCATTTTGACATGAGGTTTCCAGCAGGGTTATGCTACAAGAAACTGATGAGGCTAGGGATCTTGGCATAATAGTGGATTGGAATTTGAAGTTCAAAGGTTACATAGCAAAACGTGCAAATACAACTCAGAGGATAATTGTGATGTTGAAGCGAACCTAGACATGTAAGAATAAGGGATCACATTTTGTCTCTTTGTAAGGCCATGATAAGACTGTACCTGGATTATTGTGCACAGATTTGGTCTCCCAGGTTCCAAGGGGATAAAGAAGCTGTGGTTTGGTTTTGGTTTCATATTTATGGAGCAAAGACATCAAAAGGTCACACTGCACCAGGACACAGGTTATATCTGTACATATGGTAAACAGTTAATAAGACAACCACAAACATCCATGCAGCTTCTTGGTTGGAGAGCAGATATGCTAACCATTTGGCCAACCAGGCTAGCAAAGAAGCTGTTCAAAAGGTGCAAAGAAGAGATACAAAGATTATAGCTGGATTATGGGATTTAGATTATGAGGACGGATTTCGAGTATGTGGATTACAGACTCTCATTAACAGGAGAAACAGGGATGATCCAATACAGGTCTATAAACTTCTGAATGGGTATTATAGGATATCATCTGATAAATTTTCATTATATGGAAGGTAGGGAAAGAACACAGGGTCATCCATGGAAGTTAAGTTTGTTCGCAGTCAAGAAAGGGGTAAGAGCTAGGTTTTTTTCTCACAAAGCAGTGAGTGAATGGAACAGTTTGCCTTTAGGGGGTAGTGAATGCATCTACGGGAAGGTATGACAGCTGTTTGGATGATGTATGGCTTCCTCAATGAGTCCTTGACTCCCTGGAGGTCTTGGATAATAATTAATGTTGACACTAATAAGGCACATGGACCAGATAGTATTCCTACAGTTGTGCTCTAGAATTAACTCCCCCCATCCTGTATTGCCTATATACTGTCACAAGAAAAGTCATCAACAGTGGCAGCTCGTGGCTTGAAATCGTGGGGGTGCTGCAACTTTCAAAATATACATACACGCTGTAAGTACAGTATATACGTGTCTGGATAAAATATCAAAATTATGGTAAAAATTTAAAAAAAAATTAAACATGAAAAAATATTATTTATTATCAATAAAATTATACAGTTTGGTATCATTTAAAATTACTTAAAAATAAAATATATTCTTCTTGTTTTGTTTCATGAAAAAATATTATGTTATTGATAAAATTATACAGTTTATTATAATTCAAAATTACTTAAAAATAAAATCCATTATCATATATCCATTATCGAGAAAAATTATGGTAAAAATTTAAAAAAAAATTAAACATGAAAAAATATTGTTTATTATCGATAAAATTATAGTTTGTATAATCCAAAATTACTTAAAAATAAAATATATTCTTCTTGTTTTGTTTCATAAAAAAATATTGTTTATTATCGATAAAATTATACAGTTTAGTATAATTCAAAATTATTTAAAAATAAAATTCATTATCATAACCCCAATAATGTTCTAAAATAAAAACTATAACAAATGTTATGTCTTTAATTGTAATGTCCAAATATTTAAAGAGACGGAGTAAACAATAAGCACTACGAACACACTACTACATATAAAACAGTGGAACTGCACGACGGACAGTGCCGCATTATGCTAATAGCTCGCATCTCACTATGACGTACATATGCTTACGCGCGTAGCAATATGGCACTGTGGTAAACACAGTGCTGCTAGCATCCTTCGCCCTCCTAAGTGCTACAAGATGGATTTTTATTATTTTTTATATAAAATAAGAGAACTGTATAGGATTGCTGATGATAAAATTAAATATTACAAGCAAATATAAATAAATTAATAAATATATTTATGTATCGAGAAAACTTGGGGGTGCTGCAGTTCCTCAGTGCCTATGCACGAGCCACCCCTGGTCATCAACATAAAAGGTGTTGCCTTACAGTCAGAGGATAGTTAATTTTATGACAAAAAGAGTGTACTGTACAAATACAGCTCTTAGAAAATACCTTCTACTTGGCAGTATGATCAAGAAAGTATGTTCATCACTCAGACTTGAATGATTCATTTGAGAGAAAGTCTTTTATAAAACAAGAAGACAAAGATTATAAAGGTCTTTGAACATACCAAAGAATTAACATCTAAACTTTTGTAAGCTTTTCCATATCAAAGAAAACTGATACCAATGTTCATATTTCAGAAACACATCGCTGATAGATGCTTCTAGGTGAACCAAATGGTCTAATATTGATCACTTGTAACAGACATCCACTGAGTATTAGCAAAAATGCTGACTCTAGAAACTGTAGAAGACAAGTACTGACTATTTTCTCAAAGATCTTACTGAGACAACTAGTAATAGGACAAGAACAAGTAATTATTTGTGCATTTTAGATCTTTCCTTGCCTTCTGCCAGAAATCAATGAACTTCAGATGTGTACATGTTGCAAACAGCCTGAAAAACAAACAAAATATAATATTAATATTAATGATGAGGGACTAGAAATACCAATCAGGTAATTTTTTTTCCATAAGCATGAAAGATTTATTCTATCCCACAGTTTTTGAGATGGAATGAATGCCTATAATACATAACTAGAGTGCACTAAAAAGATATCAAGGATATTGATTTCGAGTGAAAATTAGCTAAGCAGGCCAAAGTAAATCTAAAAGAGTTTTTTCACCATGCAGCAAATTAGAGAAAGAAATATTATGGAAAGTTAACTTTACTCAGTGATGAAGGTAGAAAAGTTAAACAGAAAAAATAGTTCAGTTATCAAGTGATCACTTTGCAAGGGTATATCATCCAGGTGGTGACTTTGCAGTTACCTCAGTAACTGCAAAGGTAACTTTGTAGACTGATGTGAGCATTGAGATAGATGAATAGGAGATACTCAGCATATTTCAAAAATATCAATGTGAATATAGCAGTGTGCCTGGATGGTATGTCAGCTCATGTGCTACGAGAATGTGTAAGTGAACTGGCAGTGACTCTGATGAAGTTGTTTAATCCAAGTCACAATCTGGCAAGGTTCCAAGACAGTGGAAAGAGGGTAAGATAGTTCTATTACGTAAAGGTGGCTCCAAGACAGAAGTAGCAAATTACAGACCATCATGTGCATGTAACAAATTACATAACATCATGTGCATAAAGTAAAGAGCTGGGATTAATATCTCCAATTTTGATATCAGGTTTAATACCGCTTTCCTTTATAATGTGATCCATATAGATAATGAATAACAGAGGGGATAACATACATCCTATATATACAACAGAATGATTTCCATAGTTTTTCTTTGCAATTAATAACTTTGGTTTAAAATGTAAGCAACAGTTTAATAAACAACAATTATTGAAAAACTCATCATCATCACTGATCTATCTAATACCATACGCATTTTTTTTTTTAAAAAAAACTAACCTCATCCCACGTCCAGAATTTCATATTTGGTACTCCATATGTTCGTTGATATTCTTCCAAAGGAGGCTCAACAAGAATGACATCAAATTTACAGTTTAAATCTCTTGTGTCAAATGCTTCCAGATCACACTTCAAGTACCTAAAAAATAATAAAATAAAATAAATCATTATCATTAGTGTTAGAGAACCATTATTCATACAATTCCTATCATACCTCTCCTTAAAATCATTCACTAACAAAGTGTTAACATGGCAATGCATTTCACTCACTGAGATTATCCTTTCATGTGGCTGAGAATGCTGTTCCCACAGAAGAGTGGCTGAAGAGTTTAACACAAGGGCATCCAGAAAAAAAGCCATTATTCACAATGTGGTATGCAAGTTCATCCACAAATTTAAAGAAATGAGATCTGTAGTAGGCAAACCTTGGTTGGGCTGACCTTGCATGGCTGATGAGATGGTGGATGATGTACCTGCTACAATTATTGCAAGCTCAAAAAATATATCTTGCACATGAGCCTTGAACTGGTAGTACAAAAAAAACTGTAGAATGATATTCTGAAGAAATAAAGGTTACATCTTTATAAATTACAATTACTGCAGCATATGATAGAGGATGATCTGGTCCAATGAGTGGAAATGTGCTGATGAGTTGATGGAAACATCTCCACATAAAAACCAACACTTTTTTATGTGGAGTGTCATTTTCAATGAAGAGAACTTTTATGTGAATGGAGAAGGAAATAAATAAAACTACCAATATTATTCCACTGAAATCTTCTCTGAACTTCCCCAATGAAAATGCAAGGAGCTAGAAAGGTGACAGTTTGTCCATTCTTTTATACTGGCAAGACTTACCTGGAAATATTAAAGCAATAATAACAGCATAAAACTCCACTGTTGGTTGACCAGAATAATTTAAATTAGATTTTGCCCCCCTTCTCTTCCATCCCCATTGTACAATGCCAATTTACAACTGATTAAACAAACATGTTTTGTAAGGAATTGGACAGGAAAGAGAACCAGTGAATGTCCAGAAATCTTCTGACCTAAATCCTCTTGATTTTTCTTTCTGAGGCTTTGATAAGGAAAACATTTATTCTGAGAAAATCCAAAACCAAGATCAAATTACTATCACTTGTCACGATATTAATACGGATATGCTCCATCAAATACAGACAAACATGATACTTTGTCTGCAAAGGTGCCTGGAGGAGATGCATATTTCAAAACATATTTTAAAGGAAAACATACTGATCATATTATTGTTATTATATGACAGCTCCAGGGAGTCCAAAGACTCATTGAGGGACACCTACTCTACACTCTCTGTCTCCACCACCAACTACATCGACACCATCTACCATCCGCCACCACCACCACTAGTATTTCTACAGACAATCACAAAACATCCATGCCCACGGCAGGATTTGAATCCACAGCCTTTTGGCTGCAGGGTGGATATGCTATCGCTCGGCCAACCAGGCCAGCATATATTTAAGAATGTTATTTAAGAATGCAACTAACATATATAAAAATAATAGTTTTCTCCATGTTTCTAGACACCCTGTATATATAAGTATATTATTATCATTAACACAATACTTATCTTATCATACATCTCAAACTTATGAACTATTGAGGTACTCACAACCACCTCTGGCAATCCATTCCACTCATTCACCAAATAAAGAAAACAGTCTGTGTCCCACCTTACTAACCACACTCTTAGAAAACTTCCAAGTGTGACCCCTTGTTTTCACCTCTACGACCCATGTAATGAAAAATTTCCATGTGTCAATCTTATAGAATCCCTTTAGTAGCTTATAAGTTTCTATCATATCCCCTCTCCTCTGCCTGTCAGCTAAACTCTGCAACCCACACACCCTCAATCTATACTCATGGGGAACACTCCACAAACCTGTCATGAGCTTGGTCACTCATCTAAATTCTCTCCACCACCTTCCGATCCAAAAGAAATGCAGGTGACCAAATCTGTGCATAGTCAACATGTGGCCAAATCAGAGGCTTATAAAGAGGGATATCTTTACTTGTCAATGTGTTCTTCAATATCCAACTAATCCTTTGAGATAGTTTGCCAGAACTTGCAATATGTCCTCTGAATTTCAAATCTCTATCCATGATCACCCCACATCCATAGCCTCAATTTCCTGTAATCTAGTCCATCAATATGATATGAAGTATATAACCCTTTCATCCCAAAATGCATTACCCTTGCATTTTACAACATTAAATTTACAATCATTGTCCTTTGCAAATCGTGTAAATATATTTAAGTCATCCTGCAACACATCTATACCACCTATAATCAACTATTGTCCTCACCAGTTTTGCATCATCAGCAAACTGAATATCCTTCCCTCAAATATTCTGCTATATCATTTCTGTACTAAGACACTACTGTTTAATTTGTACCTGAGGCATGCACTAGTCACCCTCCTCATACACCTTAATTCCACTCATGATATAATATAACATTGGGGTGCGCAGCAGCTAGGTTCTCATTCCTGCACTTTGTTAATACCCATTAGGGAAACTAAAGCTACTATCAATCAAATGCAAGTGATCGAACTAAAATGCTCCCAAATTCCTGCCCTAAAGGATTCCATCTGGGGCCAGGCCTAAAAATAATATCATTTAATGTTGAAGGTTTCTCCAGTGTCGAGCAAGATCCCATTGCAAATATTTGCAGAGATAATGACTGTAACATGCTCTGTCTGCAAGAAACTCACAGAGGGGAAGTGCCATCAGACCTTACATCCATGGCATGAAACTCAAAGAGATATCCCATGATAATTATGGTAGTACAGTAACTTAATTCTATCGTCCATTGACTCAATGAACAACAGAAACATTGAGTTTATTACAATCACATTTAAAAATATCTCAATCACCTCAATTTATAAACTGCCAGAAGAAGCTTTCTCCTTCCCCAACATCCTCCTCAATAATAATGCATACATCATTCAACAGTGGCAGATGGAAGCGAGACCATAACCCTGACCTAATATTTGTTAGCTCAAAAATATCTATGTTAAAAAGGTTTTAAATCCCATTCTGCATACTCAACATAGACCTATAATGTTTCAATTCAATCCAGCCATTAGCCAACGTCATCCCTTACAGACAACGATCTAATTTCAAAAAACTAATTGGACTAAATGAACATGGAAGATCCTCACTGCTCCATAGAACTAGTCCTGCCAAACATTCGAGAGTATTCCCAATTCATAAAAATACTGAGGAAAATCTCCACCAAACACATCTTCCATGGATGCCACACACAAACTGCATTCCTGACCTTTCCAGTGACATGCATGCCCAGTATGCTAATTACTTGCAAATTTACAACACCAACCCCTTCTCAGAGGAGACTATCCATGCAGGAGAAAAATTATGCTCCAAGATGGCAGAGGAAAGGCTTTCCTCATGGAACAATGAAAATAGAAGCCCTTGATATGAGCCATAGTAGCAGAAAGGCATGGAACTTTATCAAAAGAATTAGGAAGGATTTCACTAAGCCATATGAGCATCCACAGGTAACAGCTAATCAAACTGTTCACCAGTTGCTGCTGAATGGAAAATTCCCTAAAAAGCACCCAAAAAATAATACTTAGAACCGCAAGTGAGGAACAAAATATGATTAACTTAGATTTCACCATCACTGAACTGAATGCTGCATAAATCTATTAAAACCTAGAAAATCTGCAGGCCTTGATGATATCTGTAATGAACAAATTAAACATTTTGGATACAGGATTAAAGAGTGGTTATTAAACCTATACAACACTTGCCTCAGAATCCTAAGGATACCAACTATCTGGAGGCATGCTAAAGTGGTGGCCTTTCTGAAACCAGGGAAAACTCCAACCGAAGCAAAAAATTACAGACCTACATCACTACTCAGCAAGGCCACCACTTGAATAAGCTACAACCCCTAATTGAACCCCATCTTATTGCTGAGTAGGCTGGTTTTAGACCAAGCAAATCCTGTACATCACAAATTCTCAACCTCTCTCAACAGATAGAAAATGGTTATGAGCAAAAACTAGCCATAGAAGTAGTCTTTGTAGACCTAACTGCAGCATATGATACCATAAACCATCTCACACTCAGAAATAAAATATATAGAATAACTAGAGACTATTTCCATGTCCTCCTGATCCAATCATTCTTGGAAAACAGATGCTTTTTTTTTTTATGGGCCTGGGGGTAGGAAGAGCTGCTGCCTTCCCCACGGAAGTGTGTTATCACCAGTGGCGAGCTAGAAGGGGCTCACGCGAGCCCTTTGTTAAATTTTTCTCAAATTTGAGAGTCCCTTGATCTTCTTGTTTAATAATCTTGTAGAACTAGAAAATACCACCGCAGAATGTATACATGCTACTATAACCTACTTTAAATTCATATGGATTTTCTGATAACTATTTAAAAAATCATCTCGTTGCATTTTGTTCTGATGGAGCTAGTGTAATGTTAGGAAACAAATCAGGTGTTGCAATCAAACTTCTACAAAAATTTTCCAACATTGTGATTTATTATTATTATTATTACTGTTCTGGGCAACTCCAAGGAGTCAACAGACTCATCGAGGGAGGCCCTATCATCATGTCAAGAACAACTATTCGACATTGACACAGTATCTATCATACCTTGCCTTGAACTCATTCACGGTCGTAGCACCAACAACAGACTCTGGAAGCTTATTCCATTCATTCACCACTCTCCAAGTAAAAAACCTAGCTCTAACTCCCTTGTCAACCATGCTCTTGCCCAGCTTCCATGCATGGCCCCTAGTCCTCCCACCACCAGTCATATTTTCAAAAATATCTTCTGGATCAATCTTATAGAAACCCTTCAGTAATTTGAATGTCTCAATCATATCACCCCTCCTTCACCTATCGTCCAATCTCTGCAACCCACAAATCTTCAACCTATTCTCATAAGGTTCATTCCACAGACCTTCTATCATCTTGGTCACTCATCTCTGGATCCTCTCCACTTCCTCCCCATCACGAAGAAACCCTGGTGCCCATAACTGGGCAGAGTAGTCCAGATGGGGTCTTATCAAGGCTCGATACAGAGGAACAACAACTTGTTTGTCTCTGCATGTTAAAGTATTTTTCAGAAGCCAAGTGATTTGATGAGCTGATTTAGTCACTTTTGCAATGTGCCCCCTAAACTTCAATTCCCTATTCACCAACACTCCCAAATCCCTGGCCTCATCAATCTCCTGGAGTATGGTTCCACCAATGCGATATACTGCTGCTATTCTTTTCACCCCAAAGTGCATAACCTTACACTTTGCCACATTAAATTGACAACCATTTTTCCTAGCCCAGTCCTCCAAACTATCCAAATCATCCTGTAAAATTTTGACATCCTGTGCACTCACAATTGCTTTACCCAACTTTGCATCATCAGCAAACAAGTGAATACTTCCTCTCAAATCCTTTCCTATATCATTGATGAACAAATTGAAAAGCAGTGGTCCAAGAACAGAGCCCTGTGGCACACCACTAGTCACAAGCCGTCTTTTAGACCCCACTCCTGAATAAACCACTCTCTGGTATCTCTCCTTCAACCACCCTCCTATCCATCTCACCAACCCTATATCTATCCCCATCTGCTCCAGTTTACTGATTAGGGTTCCATGTGGTATCCTGTCAAAGGCCTTGGCAAGGTCCAGTAGTATCACTGTAAACCCATTACCCTATCCAGTTCAGCTGTCACTGTGTTATAAAATGTGAGCAAGTTACTAAGGCATGATCTACCCTTCACAAAACCATGTTGTCCCCCATACAATATCCCATTATCATCTATACAATCCTGTATTCTTTTCTTGACTAATTTCTCTAAGACCTTGACAATGATTCCTGATATGCTAATCGGTCGGTAATTTACAACAGCTGTCTTGGAACCACCTTTATGCAGTGGAACTATTTTCCCCTCTTTCCACCCCCTCGGGACTAACCCAGACCCGAGACTCAAATTAAACAAAATGGTCAAGGGTACTGACAATTCTTTAGCTACTTCTCGTACGATACGGCTGGATGGTATACCAGCCGTACGAGAAGTACGGCTGGTATACCATCCAATCCCATGGATGTATTGACATTGAGGTTATGCAATAGACTACTCACCTCCACTTCATTCACCACAATTCCCGTATAATCTACTGGTTTATTCGTTTCTGCAATGTCACCACCTGGATGATATATACTTGCAAAGTGCTCACTCAGTAACTCAACTATATCAACTGATTCAGTTACCTCCCTACCATCAGCATTCTTTAAAATCATTCTGCCATGTACATTTTTCCTTTTACTTGCTACATATCTAAAAAACTGTTTAGAATTCTCTTTAGCCTGCATGGCCAATGTTCTTTCATAATCCTTTTTTGCTTTTCTTACCACACTCGTTACCCTTCTGGCCTGCGCTTTATACCGTTCATGTGCCTGCCGGTCACCTTTCTCCTTAAATTCCCTCCATAGTTGTTTCTTTTTTTGCAGCTCAAGCTTAATGGTGTTATTCATCCATTTAACCCCTACTTGATTTATTATTCGGACTCTAGGTATACATTCAGCCATTGCTTCATGCAAACACTTCTTAACTGCTTCCCATGCACTATCAACTTCTAGTCCTTGCAGTTGTACATGCCATGGCACTGAACCAATCAAACTCCTAAGCTTGTCATACTTTCCAGCCCGATAATTCCACATGTACCCTGTCTTAATTGTAAATTCCACACCTTTAGCCATCTCCCAAGTCAAGACCCTATGATCACTCTCACCAATTGGTGGCAATGTGGTCATATTTATTACAGCCACATTCTCAGATGTGATTACTAGGTCAAGCACTCTCTGACCCCTAGTATTTTCCATTACATGCTGTCGCAGATAGTTATCCCTTAATAACTGCATAAAATCCAATTCCTTCCTCCCGTGTGTCCTCTCCTCACTCCAATCAATGCGACCATAGTTGAAATCTCCCATAATAATTACTCTCCTTCCACTCATTTCTTCTATTTGCTTGTGCATACTGTCACCACCATCTTTTCCATCACCTGGTCTATAGCAGCACCCAATTGTATATTTAGTTCTGCTAGCCACAATCTCACACCAAATGGCCTCAAATGTGCTCTTTTCTCTATCCTGCAATTCAACTTCTATTCTCCTTGGCTGTAGCTCATCAGCTATCATCAACAATACTCCTCCCCCCATTTTATTCTCCCTGTCATTCCTGAACACACTATACCCATCACATTCAATCCCACTAGCTATATCATCTACAGTCAGCCATGATTCACTAATACCAATAACCTGTGGTCTGGAAGTGCCAACCATGGCCAAAAACTCTTCCTTCTTGTTCCTAATACTCCTAGCATTAGTGTACATGAATTTAAGACCCCCATTAGCCCCAACCCTACCTTAATGCCTTATATTAACTATCCCACTCTGATTTGTTGTCTTATTCGCTCGGGCATATTATATTCATTCATACATTCAACTGCCTCCCTAAGGACTGTATATCTACCCCTCCCCCTTAATAAATCTAGTTTCCCTGAATTTGCACATCCATTACATTCAGCAACACTTTCTCAAGTCTCCTTACACCGTAATCATTCAAATGCAAGCCATCCATCTTATATAGATCCTTTCGCCCATCAAACTCACTCCACACATCCACAAATTCCACACCACTCGTCATACACAACCCACGCATAAAGTCATTCGCAATTATGGCCCTCCGTTTAAACATTTCACTGTCATACCGTGGCAAAAGACTAATCATTCTGACTCTCTCACTCTTTTCTTTTGCTACCTCAAACAATTCATTCAGATCTTCTATCATTTCCATTTTATCTCCTTTCAAATCATTCATACCTGCCACAACAATCATTTCTTTCACCCTTTCCTTTTGCTCTCTAATAGATTCAGTTACATCCTTTATGGTTGCACCAGGTTGGTACGATTTTGTCAAATCCTCTACTAACACACCTCATACTAACGAGTCTCCATACAGCACTCTATCCTTCATTTTGTTCATGTTCACGTTCATACGCCTATTTTTCCTGTCATACTTTTTATTATTGGTTGGTTCATTCAGTCGAATTTTGCTCATACGCTCTAGTTGCTGTTTTGCCCTTTGTATTGCACCATTCAACAACGCGATCTCACTCATTGCATCTATCTCATCTTTTTTATTCTCTGTAAAACTATTAATACTATCATTCACACTTTCTACATTCACACTCTCACAATTCTCTGGTACAACCTCGCCGTTTCTTGTCATATCCCTATTTTCTTCATTCTGAAGTTTGACAAAAATATCACACTCACGATCCGAAATACACTTCAATTCCTCATTCTTCCTACATTTTCTACACACATTCATTCCTTTATTATCATCTAACCACACTCTGACTGCACTCCGCAAAGCGTACATTTCGCAGATAGTACACTGAATCATCTCTTTTACATTACCGTTCTTGAAAGAAGATGGTGAACCATCATTACTGGCCGTCATTTTCCTTCGTACTGAAGCCATAGTTACTAGTAACGTATTTTATCAAATTATAAATTATAAACACCAAAAACACACAAACAGATGCACTAAGATACGCAAGGCAAACAAAACTACGCAGTTTTGTTTGCCTTGCGTATTTTATTTATATTTTGTTTTCAGTTATCGTTGATTAAATTTATCAACGATAACTGAAAATAACACTTATCTTATCTGGAGTTTTCACGAACACTACACACTATGAATCCCTCTAGCGGCGACTTCCCGACATAGATTATGTTATAAAACACCTTAGTACACTAACTACACTAATAAAACTACAATAATATACTAAAATTACACAATTAAATCTAACAAAATATTAATAAATCAACAAAAATCACAAATCTTTCAGGAGCTCTCTGACAGTACGTCCTTTCACCAGCTAGCCTCGACATCAGTCCAAGATTTAGCATCGTGTAGCTCATCGTTTACACTTAGCATTAGACGATTCAATAAAAAAACATTAAAGAAATAAATCATTTTGAAAAATGTATGGAAAAATTATATGCTTTTTATCATTAATCACCAAAAAAATCAACGAGAATTAAATACGATTGCAAAAGACCTTGGTATCAAAATTTTAAAGATCAGCGTGTGTTTGGACCACGATGGGCAGCTTGCAGTTTACGAACGGCCCTTGCTGTGTGGAGAAATTACCCAGCTTTATGCAAACATTTTGCATCGAACGATAAATATAAAGGCTTTTTAAACAGACTTCTCAATTTGAAATTTTTAAAAGATCTAGCATTAATGATTGATATCCTACAGGAATTATCATATCTGCCAGAAGCTCTACAAAGTAGCAATATAAGTATTATAAGGGCTAAGTTAGCCCCCTCGTTTTTTTTTTTTTTTTTTTTTTTTTTTTTTTTTTTTTTTTTTTTTGCGAGCCCCTTGTTAAAATTTCCATAGCTTACCACTGGTTATCACCATTACTTTTCAACATCTATGTCAATGATCGCCCCCATCTTTCCAGGAACTAGAAATTTTATCTATGCTGATGACCTTGCCATAGCTACTCAATCAAAAAATTTCAAGTCCATTGAAACTACTCTATCACTTGCCTTAAATAGTCTACTACATATTATAGCAGAATTCAATTAAAACCAAACCCCTTGAAAATCCACACTGTCCTTTGCCACCTTAACAATAAGGAAGCCAACAGGAAGCTACAGATTTCTTGGGAAGGCTCTAATATAGAATATTCCTGGAATCCAATCTACCTTGGTGTGATTCTCGATCACACTCTTTCATATAAAATACACACAGAAAAAACAAAGGCAAAAGTGAATGCAAGAAACAATATACGAAGAAAGCTTACCTCCTAAAAATGGGGTGCAGACCCTAGCACACTGAGATCTTCTGCCTTGGCTCTTTGCTATTCTTCTGCTGAACATGCCTGCCTAGTATGGTCCAGATCCTGCCATGCTGAACAACTTAACCCAGCACTGAATGAAAGCTGCCGTTTAATTACAGGTTGCCTGAAACCAATACCACTAAGAGACCTGTATACTTTGGTTGGTATTGCACCCCTCTTCAATTCGAAGATCTGCATTCTCAGCTGTGAAAGAAGCAGACAAATGAATGCCCCCTACTATTTGGCCAGATTGCAGTGCCCCAAAGGCTAAGATCCTGACATAGCTTCCTACCAAATGTTGAACCACCTAAAAACTCTCCAGAGAGAAGACTTCACATAAGGTATAGTGCAATGGCTTGCACTATACCCTAAGAATAATACTGGTATTCCAACAGCTGAACATCTTCCACGTGGTGCCCACTTGGACTGGGATACTTGGGAAAGCCTCAGCAGACTTCAAACAACAGGGTGCTGCAAACAAAACCTCATCAAATGGGGCTACTCTCACTGGACCAGATAATTGTGAGTGTGGGACAACCCAATCCATAGAACACCTTCTTTCTTGTCTCCTTCTTCAATTACCTTGCACAAAAGAACAATTGATTGCACAAGATACTGGTGGAACATCTCACCATATTTATTGTATATAATTAAACTAAATTTATTATAGTCTAACCAAGTGAAATATAAACTTTCAATTTCTTTTTCTTCATATTTTACTTATTATTCCCTGTATAATTCACATACCAAATTTAAGCTGTTCTTAAGTTTGTAATGTGTTCCTAATTTGTTGTAAATAATGTTGTATTACTTACTACTATACCACTTGTGTTTGGATGTGAAATAAATAAATAATACAATATTATAATTGTTAAATGCTATCACTACTCTTTCCTTGTTCATTATTGCCTGAACACAACATCCTATCAGTGGTGTTACATGCCCATTACGATTGGGTATGCTGTCATGTGGCTTATACAACTCAATTTTATCATTCCAATTTTATCAATGTAGAAAAGTTTTAAGAGTGTATATAGCTCACCAGACCTTAGACATTGGACCAATTATCCTAATTAACTCCAAGGCAATTAACTGTAGGCTAATTTGAGTACTTTAATTTACTAATTAATTATAACCAAATCAGCATAGAATAGGGACAATGTGTTAAACATATATTGTGATAAAAATAAAAAATATATTGTTCCATGGCAGTGTTTCCCAACGTT
Organism: Typopeltis vanoorti; assembly: GCF_054136105.1. NCBI lineage: Eukaryota > Metazoa > Arthropoda > Arachnida > Uropygi > Thelyphonidae > Typopeltis > Typopeltis vanoorti. The sequence goes on along the minus strand of NC_143567.1, from coordinate 22,545,428 downwards.
TCTTTGGATCATGCCCCACCTCAAAGATTTTGATGCCCCCCTCACTCTAGCATAATAGTCAGCCAAGTTCTGAAAAAGTATAATATAAATAAGTACTTTAAATAAAAAAGGAACATAGGTAAAACTGTTTTTAATTTGACTTTCTTCAATGAATATAAATTTTATATTACACTTTGCATATTATTAAACATAAATTGAACTGAACTCAAGAAAATAAAATCCAAGTTAATGTGATCCTTGTGCTTGATGTCTGCTGCAAAAAGTTTTTATTTAAGGTACTATTTTAGTCAACCTCAATCTCAAATCCCCACGGTTTGTGATATTCAGATGATTTCTTTTTTTTTCAGTAACAAGTGATTTACAACACTAAAGCCAATTCAACTAATTTTTTGCAAAACTAGTTGAATTTCGGTATTTTGTTTCTGTCTCATCAGAAAGACATGCCATTGTTCCTTTTATGTTGAATAAATTTCTAACAGACTCATCATTTTGCTTTTCTGATATGGTATCAAGTTCTTCTTGATACTGCATTTATGTTGACTGCTGTACTAGTGTTGTCAGCTTTTTTTTCTTTGAAAGTCAGGGTTGCAACATTGACAATTTATCGCTGACAATGGTGATTTTTTTTACTATATCGGTGATGAGGTGATGAATGCAACATCATTTTCTAATCATCCCCCCCCCCAAATTCAAATTGTCCCCCTATGGGGAATAAGCCCCACGTTGGGAAACACTGTTCTATAGGTTCTCCATTCACAAGGCAGTTGATATTTTCAGTGCTTTTATCTATTTTCATTGTCTTTGTCATGTTATTGCTGACCTTCATACCATATCTATTACAATAGTTATTCAATTCAGTCAGGGAATCTTGCAGACTTGTACTGGATTTATTTAGAAGTATAATATCTGCATAAAGTAAAGGTCTGAGATTGACATTTCCAATTTTGATATCAGGTTTAGTCCGTGCAGTTAGCCTAGTGGCTATGCGCTTCACAACCATATGCCTGGGAAAGGAGTGTCCTGGATTCGATTCCTGTTGCAGACTTGAGGAGCTTAAGGATCTTTCTTAGACATAGTCAAGTTAGCGGGTCTTGGGCATGGACAGCAGGGTTTTTCCTCTCACAATATGAAATTCAATTTTAATCTGCTCAAGACTAAATGGTGTTCACTTCCGATGTCAAATCTTCTGTACACTCTAGTGTCCTGCACCAGTGAGTAAAGATCACTATCGCACAATAACTTAAATTCTCCATGTGAATTTAAGCACATGGAGAGAAGAGGATGTTGGAACATTGTGTTAGTAATAACTAGTCCTGTCCTGAGCAGAAATGCAACAGGTATTTGCCATTGTTATTAGCTTTGCTCTTTTCTCCAAATTTTTCTGTAATATTTCTGTAAGTCTGACAATCATTTCTTACTCTGGAAGAAAATAAAGATGTTTCTTAATTCTTTCAACATCAAAATTCAAAGGACTTCTACTTCCTGTTTTTAAGGTCATCTTTGTGTTTGGAAAGGCAGGCACTGAGTTGAGGAATCGAAGTATTGTTGAGGAATCTAATGTTGTGACTAGACTAATAAATCTGAAAAAGCCCCTCCTTCTGTACACAGTCAAAGACAAGCATTTCCAGAGACTGTTTTTCTATAGAAAATAAGTATTTTATTTTCTTCAGTTAATGTAAGCCATTTTCAGTTTATACTGTTACATACATAAGGCAGTGACAGAATTCTTCAAAGCCTGGTGTCACAATATAAAAATACACTCAAAATGTCTCAAAAAGTATTTCTGGTTTTAATGTTGCATTTAATAAGGATCAGTTGGTTAACAGTATATTTCACGATCTTTCTCACTCTCCAAGCAGTTTTATCATCTGCCAGTCTTTGAATAGGTTGATCTTCACATGTCTCTTGAGTTGCTGAACAGTATTCTTCTTTAGTTCCACAGCATCTCAAAATGTCATGAGTTACAGTCATGTTTTAGGCTATGTCTTATCATTTCAATCTTTTCATCTGAATGCTGCTGAGATTTTTCTCTTCTCTCTCTCTCTCTCTCTCTCTTTCTTTTTCTCTCTTCCTTTTTCTAAACGTTTCCATTTGTTCAGGTCTGATATTTACTAACTGTTCACTAACTACTGGTACAAAGACAACATATTTAGTAATGAGATCTAGTTTTATTAAAATAAAATAAACCCATACTAGTTTTGTAAGTTATCAGACTTACATCATCTACTTCTCTATTTGTTATTTTTCACACGTTGTAGCAAGTAAGCTCTTCTTAGCAACAAATGCTGCTTTTATCATGGTTTGCTTGATTTTATTTCTTCAAAACACGTAGTATTTTCTGTGAGGATTCCCAAGTATCAATAATGTTCTCTTCAAAATGCCATAAATATCCCATATTCACTGAAAATTACAAATCCTGAGCACTGCAATAAAGAAAAAAATTAAAAATAGCAATATTGAATGTTTTTCTGAATTCATGATACTCCTAAATCTGTTTAATGTTAGATTAAAACGTAAAGTTGTTTTGGCAACTGAGCAGGTCCTTTATAATAACAACTAGGCGAAAAGAGAGATAATTAAATGGGGCTTTCAATTAAAGGATATTAATTGGACATACCTACAAAAAACATACCAAAAACAATAAAAACTGCACCACTGAGATATCCTTATATGCAATATAATCTAAACATATCTCTGAAAATGAGATCAACATTATCATTTTCCAAGAAATGAAACCAAATTAAGTTGCCCTGAATCTCTAGCAATAAGAACCACCCCCAATGCCTCATTTACATAAAAAGACCCTATTTACTGTCCCCCCTCCTGGCAATTAAATAAAATAAGTGAATCCCATTTACTCTCAAGCCAACCAAACTCTTCTTAATACAGCATTTTATATAAACCATGGGGCAAGCTCACTGTTTACACTATCTACATATGTTTTAAGATGGCCAGCACCAACATATTGCTGGCTTACCATGTATATAACAGGTTTTTTTTAAATTCCATTTTTCTCCTTATCTTCAGATCTTTTAAATTCATAGTTTGTTATCTTTTCAGTATTTATTATTATTAGTTTCATTCACATTTTTCGGATATCTGATACATATTTCTACACTCAATTATTGGCACCTTACATTCAGCACTTTTAATTATATACCATCTCAGCTCTGATCAAGGCTTGTACAAAGTTATTTACCATCTTTACCTTCAAAATACGAGGGTGGTCTGAAAAGTTCTCAGCCTTGACCATAGATGGCAACACTATTGGCAAGATTTTTTTATCTAAGTTGGTACATCTGTCATGAAAATCTCTGAACAGTGCTTGGAGCATTTTAACAAGAATAAAACTGATTTTGTGCATTGATTTATTACTATGGATTAGACTTGGATTCACCATTACATACCAGAATCCAAACAGCAGTCAAAACAGTGGACAGAAGCCAGTTGTTCAGCACCAAAGACAAAGTCGGTTCAAACACTGATGCAGTGATCTTTCCTGCTGGAAAGATCACTGCATCAGTGTTTTGGGATGCTAAAGGCATTTTGTTTATTAATTATCTTGAAAAGGATAAAACAATAACTGGGGAATATTATTCCGATCTTTTAACGAGACTAGACACAAAAATTCATGAGAAAAGACCAGGTTGGCAGAAGAAAAAAATCATCTTTCATCAGGACAATGCACCTGCCCACAAAGGTGTTTTGGCAATGGGAAAATTAAGGGATCTGCACTATGAATTGTTGGAACATCCACCCTATTCCCCAGATTTGGCTCCCTCTGACTTCTATCTCTTCCAAAAACTAATACTCTTCCTCGCTGGTCAGCTTTTTCTTCGAATCAAGAGGTGATTGCAGCTGTAGAGGGGTATTTTGCAGATCTTACTGAGAACCACTACAAGGATGGGATAATGGATAAGACTTGGAGCATCACTGGAATAAATGCATTAGTCTTATGAGAGATTATGTTGAAAAATAAAAATAAGTTTGAAATTATAAATTTGTTTTTTCATTGTTAGGCCGAGAACTTTTCAGACCACCCTTGTATTCATATGAGTATGTCCAATTAATATCTTTTAATTAAAAATTGCATAATCTTCAAGAGATTAGCAGGGCTGAGATGAGGAAAACACAGGAGGTCCGACGTGTCAAGATCACATGTGAACAAACAAGAGAAAGAAGGTAAGGAGAAAATTTTGTATGGAGATTCTATGATTAGAGAAGTACTTAATGAAAGCGTAATAAAATCCTGCTTTACTAGCGCAGAAGCTAATAATATTAGTAATGCTATCCGGATGCAGAAAAGATAAGGTGAAAGAATTAACTGGCATTAATGACCTAAAAGGTAAGAAGTACTCTACTGAGGGAGGATGTGAAGGAGTTGTTGGATGAAGCAAAAAAGAAGCATGAAAACATAAAGACTGTAAGCATCCTGCCATGCCATGATAGAGGTGAACTGAGGAGAAGGAGGAGGATAGAGATAGCAAATGAATCAATATGCAGGTTGTGCAGAAAGAATGATGTAGTATTTGAGGATCTATGGCCTGAGTTTTACAGAAAGAAGGATTTGTATAATGATTTCATTGTTAAATGGTTTTAGGTGCCAGGTGTCTAGGGAGCTTTGTTTACCAAGAGTGCTGAAGCCAGCCAAAGTCATTAAAACTTATGCAATTAGGGTGGATGTGGGTGAGCATAAGAATGACCAACAAATGTGGAATCTAGTACCTCCAACAACATCAAATAGGGTACTCAATTCAGGAAATAAAGCGAGATGGGACCTAAATTTAGCGATGCTACAGTTCCTATATGCTAATACCAGAAGTATTAGGAACAAGAGGGAGGAGTTTCTGGTATCGGTTAGTGCAACCTTGCCAAAAGTTATATGCATTAGTGAGACTTGGCCAACAGTAACAGATGCAGTTTCAGGGACAGAATGTGATGGATTTCATATTTTCAGGGAAGATAGGATGAGGGGTGTGATACTGCTGATGATAGCAGATGAATTGCAGCCAAAAAAAAAAAGGAGACATATGGGAGGGCAGTTCTCTTGAAGAAATCTGGTGCGATATTCTGGAAATAGGTGAGGATTTCAGGGACAATCAGGTAGACATTCATCAGCAAAGTAGTACAACGAGAAAGATCACATGGCAAGAAAGAAATGGAATCTATATACCTACTGAGATAATTACTTCAGGCAGTATGTGATGGAGGGGGAGGTAGTCAGTGTATGAGAGTATTAAGGTCTGGTTATTGGATCAGAAGAACTATCCATAACCAAGGTAGTCAATGTTTGCCTGTGATTGGGGAGAGTGACCATGCAGTCTTAACTTGGGATGTTGTAAAACATGAGAAATATTGTCAAGGGGATATATGTAGAACTACAAAGCAGGTGATTATGACAAACATAGGAGGAAGCTTGAAACTGTGCCATTGCATAAAAATCTACAGGGAAAGGTTAGTAGTGCATGGAAGATAGTTAAGGGGCATCTAGAGGAAGCATCATCATCATCATCATCAAATTCCTGCCATGTACCCTCAAGGGGTGTACAGGATATGACAGTACTACATGAAAAAATTACATCATTACTAACTTCCTATCTACAATTTTCCTCCAAATCAGTCTGTTACTTGTCAAGACTCCAACATTATCAGATCTTATATTTCTATCGTCTAAGGCACGTTGTACCGTATCAATCCACCTATATCTTGGTCTTCCTCTGGGTCGTTTTCCTGCCAACCTGGCAGAGAACACTTGTTTTGCTAATCTTTCCTCTCCCATTCTATTTAAGTGACCATACCATCTGAGATTAGCTCTGCTAACGCATTCCTGGATGCTGACAATGTCAAGTTCTTTCCTAATATCCTCATTTTTAATATGATATTGCCATTGATGCCATCTGTTCACGCCTCTAATCTTTCTCAGGACTCTCATATCTGCGGTCTCTAGTCTTTGGTCAAGTGTTTTACTTCTGACCCAGCTCTCAGATCCATAAGTTAAAATTGGTTTGAACACAGTCTTGTATACAGCTAATTTAGTGTTCCGACTAATTTCTTTCTTATTCCATATGAATTTATTCAATTGACTTCCAAATATACCAGCTTTGCTGATTCTGTTGTCTATTTCTATATTTAGTTTACCATCTTCAGTAAAAATTGTGCCTAAGTAGCTGAAATGTTTTACTTGTTCCACAGGTTCTCCATTCACAACACAGTTGACATTTTCAATGATTCTGCCTATTTTCATTGTCTTTGTCTTTTTATTGCTGACCTTCATACCATATCTATTACAACAGCTATTCAATTTAGTCAGAGAATCTTGCAGACTTGTAGCGGATTTATTTAGAAGTATAACATCATCCGCATAAAGCAAAGAGCTGACATTAACATCTCCAATTTTGATAGCAGGTTTAATACCACATTCCTTCATAATGTGATCCATATAGATAATGAATAACAGAGGGGATAATGTACATCCTTGTCTCACACCAGATTTAACATTAAACCATCTTCCTGTACTTCCTTCAATTCTAACTGCTGACTCACAACTCAAATAAAGACTAAGTATTGCTTGATATAATGCCCCATTGACACCATATAACTGCAGCGTATTGAATAGCTTCTCTCTTGGCACCTTGTCATATGCCTTTTCCAAATCGACAAAACTTAAATACAGATCTTTGTTATATTCCCATGCTTTCTCGACTATTTGTCGTAAAGTGAAGATATGATCCTGACAGCCTCTATTTGGCCTGAATCCAGCTTGTTCTTCACCAAGCTTTTCTTCCACAATTCTTCTCAACCGTTTCTCAAGTATACTTGCATAGATCTTGCCAGGAACACTCAGTAGGGAAATACCTCTGTAATTCTCACATTCAGTTTTATTTCCCTTTTTATATATGGGTACTATGAGAGCTCTACTCCAATCATTGGGAATTCGTCCCTCTGTCCAGGCTTTCTGAACTATGCAGTGCAGCCACTGTAAGACTCTTATACCACCATACTTCAGCATTTCTGGTCGAATATCATCTACTCCTGCTGCCTTTCCACATTTCAAGCCTTTGATGGCTTTTTCTACTTCAAGTATGGATATGTATTCCTGACTGCATGCTTGGTCAGTGTTTTTTATCACTGTGCTGTCATCACTGCTTGTTTCATTTAGCAGTTTTTCAAAGTAATTACTCCATACTTCAAGGATATCTTTTTCTCTTGTTTTCATTTCACCTTTATCATCTCTAATTCCTTTTACAGCACTCTTTCCTCCATTCCTAAGCTTCTTCAACAACCTCCAGAATATTTTGCCACCTTCTTGATATTTATTTTCTATATTCTTGCCAAAGTCCTCCCATGACTTTTGTTTAGCTAGTTTTACACACTGTTTAGCTTTCTTACATTTGTCTCTGTATTCTGTAAGAGTAAAAGCTGACTTATTTGCCAGGAACTTTTGATATGCTTTCTTCTTTTCCTTCACTGCCTCTTTAACTTCCTGTGTCCACCAGGGAGTTCTGATTTTTTTATCTTTGCACACAACCTCACCACATGCCTCTCTGGCAGAATCAATCAATGTTTCCTTCAGAGTTTGCCACTGAATCTCCAAGGTTTGATTCCTGTTCTCAAACTCTTTCATTTTCTTTTCAATAATATTTCTGTATTTTAGTCTACAGTTTACATCTGAGAGCTGCTCAACTTTTATTCGCTTTAAAACTTTCTTACATGTTATTCTTTTCAATATGAAATTCAATTTTATCCTGCTCAAGACTAAATAGTGATCACTTCCAATTTCAAATCCTCTGTACACTCTGGTGTCCTGCACCAGGGAGAAAACATCACTATCAACAATAACATAGTCAATGAGACTTTTCTTATTCCTAGCCTCTTCTCTCCATGTGAATTTGTGCACATTTTTATGTTGGAACATGGTGTTAGTAATAACCAGTCCATGTCCTGAGCAGAAATCCAACAGATATTTGCCATTATTATTAGCTTTGCTCTTTTCTCCAAATTTTCCCAAAATATTTTTGTATATCTCACAATCATTTCCTACTCTACTATTTAGATCCCCAACAAGGACCAACTTTTCCTTTTTCATTGTGTCAGTTGCTTTTTCTAAAGCCTCAAAAAATTCCTCCACTTCTACCTTAGTAGAACCTTCTGTGGGACCATAGGCACAAATAAGTCTCATTGTCCAGTTCCCCATTCTCATATTTGCCCACATTACTCTACTTGAGACTGACTGCCATTCAAGAAGATTAGCCTCGTATTTTGTGTTGAATACTATGGCTACTCCTTCTTTTCCTTGATTGTTATTGCCTGAATATAACATTTTGTATTTATTGCTCAGAAAGATCTCACCAGTTTTGGTCTTTTTTGTTTCAGTCACCCCTATTATGTCAATCTGGTACTTATCTAATTCCTCAGCTAGCTCCATTTCTTTGCCATTCAGGCTTCTTACGTTGATAGTACCGATCTTTAACTCTGGTGATGTTGAGTTGGGGTTTGTTTTCAGATTTGTTCCAGTAGCTGACTTTTCGCTGTTCGCCCTGGTTCCCTGGCGAAAACAACGGGGGCCTTGTTTAACCGGGCGACGCCCCAGCCGGCATGAAATTTTGTCATGTTGTACCATCATTTTTTATTTTGGTTTAACCAATAAGAATACAATTTGGTCGGCTAAATCCCAAATTGCCAGCCCATCCTTGTTCGTTCAGTATCAAAGTAGATACCCAACAGGGTGCACCACGAGAAGGTGAGGATTGGACATTAGGTCGGAAGCCCTGGTCGGTTCTCCGCATTCCTTTAAAGGCTATGTGGAGGTCTCCTCTCAGTTATACAGCTTTGACCCTTAAGCACCCCCTATGATTGGGGAGAGTGACCATGCAGTCTTAACTTGGGATGTTGTAAAACATGAGAAATATTGTCAAGGGGATATATGTGGAACTACAAAGCAGGTGATTATGACAAACATAGGAGGAAGCTTGAAACTGTGCCATTGCATAAAAATCTACAGGGAAAGGTTAGTAGTGCATGGAAGATAGTTAAGGGGCATCTAGAGGAAGCAATATTGTCAAATTATATACCCAAGGTCAAAAGGATTAGTCAGGTAGGAGTTGGATGAAAGAGTATCATTAAGCATGAGCTGCAAACAAAGAAATTGTTGTGGAAGTTATATAACCAAAAAAGATCACCAGCAAGCTCATGAACAATACAAGAGTCAGGCAAGAAAGGTGAACAAGCATGGTAAGGAAGACAAAATCAGATTATGAGAAGAAACTAGTCATGCAGGCCAAAAGAATCACCACCTGTACTCGTCAGTGGGAGCCACTCCCAGAGGTGGTGATACTAAGGTGGAAGTAACGGAGAAGTCGTATTTGGCAATTCGTATAGGTAAATATGACTTCTCCATTACTTCCACCTTAGTATCACCACCTCTGGGTCTGGCTCCCACTGACAAGACCTCAATAAAGGTCAAAACCAGTCTGGGTAGTGGCCCCTCCTTTAATGCATAGCATTATACATGTCCACAAGGAGATGTGCTTTGCATTATCGGAGATACTAAGACAAGTGATGAGAACTTAGTCCACCTTTACCATGAGTTGCCTCAGTCCTGAAGATACTTCAGGTGCAAACTTTGTTTGCTTACACTTGGATAAAGGATTAAACGAAGAATGAATATGGAAGAATAACCTTAAGGAATGCTGGTGGCAGTGAGGTGACAAACAAACAAAATAGTTGAGTTACTGAATGACCACTTTGCAAGGGTATTTCATTCAAGTGAGGTTACTGCTTTGACATATGTGACAGGGACTGTTGTGGGAACAGAGATGGATGAATTGGAAGTTCTTAGAATACTGCAGAGTCTCAATGTAAATACAACATAGGATTAGATGGGGCATCAGCTTGAATTTTAGAAGGAGCAAGGCAAATAGCAATGTCTCTGACTAGATTCTTTGAATCTTAGCTCTGGCAGGGTTCCAAGGCAGTGGAGATAGGGCAAAATAAGTCCTTTGCATAAGGAAAGCTACAAGACTGCAGTAGCAAATTAAAGATCAATCAGTACCTCAGGAAAAGAAAGCAGGTGAAAAAGATAGTTCAGGAATGGGTGGATAAGAATATGATACTCTACAAGGGACAACATGGCTATGTGAAGGATCAGTCATACCTTAATAATTTACAAATCTTCTATAAGAGTGATAATTGAAATGGATAATGAGAATGGCTACAAGATGATTTGGCTGGATTTTGAAAAGGCATCTGACAGAATATCACATTGAACTCTGTTATACAAATCAGAACAAATACAGATGGATACCAAAAAGTGGTATACAAAGGTGTGCTGAAGTTGTGATAATCACTATGAAGGAATTGAGGTTAAACCATGTAACTTGCACATTAGTCTACATATTCATTATTCTACATACAGGGTTTTAAGATATGTTCTTTCTTGTGTTTATATCAGTTGCTTTAATATAATTTTTTGTTCCAGGTGTTTATCAGAACTTTTCAGCCCCATATGGAGGAGTAGGAAGAATGCAGGTGACTAGTGGTGTGTCCTGTGCTAAGGCTCTTACTTTTTAACATATACATAAATAATATAGGAAGTAATCTGAATGTAGGAAGTATTCATCAGTTGTTTACTGATGATGCAAAATTGGGTAGAATAATAATTAATCAAGGTAATGTGGAGAGCTTGCAGGATGATTTAAATAGACTATCAGTAAGGACAAATGATGGGCATCAGTTTAATGTGGAAACATGTAAAGCTATACATTTTCAGATAAATAGATTACAAGCCATGTTCTACATTGTTGAATCTTTTGTCCAGGAAATAGATGAAATTAGAGATTTTGAGGTGGTGGTGATGGCAGTAGATAGAGTTGAAGTTTAGAAGTTATATTGCTAAGGCTGCCAAGGTAGCGTATAGTATTACTTGGTTATTGAAGAACATATTAACAAGTAGAGACAAGAAAGTTGTTAATTCTCTTTATAAGGTCTTGAAATGTCTACACCTGAATTACTTTGCTCAGGTCTGGTCACATGGGTTTTCTTGGGAATTAGGAAGCAGTACAGAAGATCTAAAAGCAAGTGACAAAGATGGTGAGTGGTCTATGGAATGCTCCCTATGAGGATAGACTGAGGGCTTGTGGTGTAAAGTTAGTTGAGACACAGAAAAGAGGGGATATGATAGATTAATGCAGAGGAAGTGTTTCAGCACTTGGATATAGGGGACAGAACAAGAAGTCGTCAACCTGGAAGTTGAGTAAGAATATAGTCAGTAGCTGTGGGGACTAAATTTTTCGCTTGGAGAGCAGTGAATGAATTGAAGGGGTTGCCAGAGACAGTCACGAATGCTTTGTCAGTTAATATGTTCAAGGAGTGGTATGATGGATAGGATCCCTTTTAGTGTAGTTGTTATAAACAGACTGCTCCACTGACAAAATAGCATTGCTTTTTAATATAACAGTTACCAACGTTTCTGATATTAAACCAACTGTTTCTGGTAGACAAATGCAATGATTCATTCTGTTTACAAGAAAGTTAAAAAAAAAAAATCCACACAGAAAATAATTTTTTTATTATCATTAGAATTTTTATGTAGACTTCAAGCACCACATTTTTTTTTAGCAATAATAAACAAACACACACAAAAAAGCTGTTTTCTAAATGTCTAATTCTTTAGTACTACTGAGAAATGAAGTAACTTACATTGGTGGAGTAGCAGTTTTCGCAATCAAATCATCCTTCAAACGAATAAGTTCTTTTAATTTGGGATATTCTTCAAATCTATCTGCTAATCCTATTACAGATAATACATGCACACATACTTTTAAATAAGTATAACAGAGTGTTAAGTTTATTTTATTAAGAACTTGTTTTCAAGAAATGCTGGTAACTGTAACAATTACTGAAGGAAGTTTAATTATTCACATATTAAGTCATACATTCTTTAAATAAATTAAGATAAAGTACTATAATGCATTATTTTGTGAAATATAGAAATGTAGGTCAGATTCCTAATTACTATAGGCTTCAAGGCATTCAGTAAGATGAAATGTTGATGCATATAAAACACTGCATATGCACAGCAAAGATAATGAAAGGAAAGAACAATAACAAAATCAAACATTTTGGATGAGATATAGAATTAAAATAATTATTTTAAAAAACTTACAACTGATATATATTGGGGTTGGAGGGATCGGGGTTGTGGTATCCAAATGTAGTATCCAATAAACCACTATATTGGATACTAATACCTCTAATGAACCAGTAAAGCACAACATGTTGCCTTATACAGTTCAGTTCTACCTTCTCGCAGCGAGGCCTATTTCATTAAAGTTCAGAAAATTCACTATGCATTCATACTACATTTTCTACACGAAGAAAATGCCAACACAACCCAACTAATTGAAGGTCTGAAGTGGTTATTGCCATTTTTGGTCTTCACAGCAAGAGGAATGAGTACCATTCCTCTTGCAAGAGCAAAGGTCACACATACAGTACAGATTTAGACCCTCCTCCACTGAAGACTGCAGCAGTAAAGGGACTCCACAGGCCAGCTAATATGTGGGACCAAACACAATGGTAATGCTTAAGGGAGCTTCTCAATGAGCTGGTGCACAATTCTGCAGCTCATGTCTAGAAAAAGACCCAGCTTAGTGTAGCAAGTGGGATGTACTGTTGGATCAAGTTCCAGCATGGAGGCCAGATTCTCTCCATATGGACACCGTGTCTAAGATCCAATCTCTTCTCACTCCATTTCTGAACTCTTAATTTCTAAATTACCATTATAACAGAAAAATCAAATCAAATTAGTATTACTGCAATTAAACACGGTAATCTTTCTGAAAAAATCTTACCAAAAAAAAAACTTACAAAAAATTACTTCCACATCCACTTCGCCAACATTTACAGGATAAATGTAGATGATAAGGTCACAATGTCTGTAGATGACTTTTTTCCTGACCAAATCCCAAATAGCAGATATCTGCTATTTACTGATGCTACTGACTAAGCTGAAACTGAAGTTGAGATACTGCCTATAAGTAATAACCTAATGCAAACTGTCCATCCACCAATCAGAATAGTAGAAAATCTTCCCCTGCTTTCCCAATCTAGATCTTTTCTATACTGGGTAAGTGCACTGTTTGAAGTCATCTCTCTTCTAAGTAACTCAGACCATCTTGCACAAGTTTCATCTCTAGTGGAATACACTTTCCTCAGCACCTTCTACCTCATGTCCTTTAGCATTATAATAGTGTCTAGCAAGATAACCTACTATAGCTCTCAGTGAATTACAGAAATTATACATGTTGGAATGAAGACTTTTATTCCTCACTTTGCACTTTCCATAAGTGTATTAAAGCTATCAATGGGAATTTTGGACCATTCTTTCTGTAGGCATGCAATGAGATCTTTGACTGTTGTGGGGGTGGATGTTCCATGACCTCACCCGATGCTCCAGTTCATCTCACAGATGTTCAGTAGGGTTGAGATCAGGGCTTTGTGGAAGCCAGTCATGCCTTGTTGAATACTAAATGAGTAATCATTATGGGTGACAATGATTTTTAAGTAAGTATTATCCAAATACTGACTGGGTATCAGAGGAAACTCATAAGAAAATGAAGGAGAATTTACTGAGCTGCTATAAAACAATGTTCTAAAGTGGCATGTAAAAAGAAAGAACTCAGTCAAAGAGTTAAATTTGATCATATCATCAGAAGGGGTCTCAGTGATCATGAAATACTGATTGTAGCTTGAAATATGTAGTAAGTATATGGATGTTAATTAGGAAAGGATACATGGTGAATAGCAAAGGTGGAAATTATCATAAACTTAAGAGAATAGTGTGTTCACTCCCATGCCATCATTAATTGAATAGGAAGAATATCAGCATGCATAAAAGGCACTGAAAAGATGCTTAAATGATACAGTATCTAAACATGTCCCTAGAATGTGAAGAACAAACATCGTGGAGGGAATAAAACTTGCTTAATAGGATAAGCAATTCTATTAAGCAAGGGATCCATAAGAAGAAGATAATGTGGAAGGACTATCAAGAGAATAAAACTGAGAAGAATTATGAAATATATAACATGCAGGCCAGAAAAGTTAAGAGTACTGTATGGAAAGCAAGGTTAGAACATAAAAAGAAACTGACTGTGCAGGCTAAAGGCAATTCCAAAGAATTTATCATTATGCTACAAGTAAAAGAAGGAATGAATATGAAAGAATAATTTCATGGAATGCAGACAATATGCTTATCTATCTGGAGTCGAGGCAACTGTAAACAGTACACACTTTGCAAAATCTATCAATCTGATGTATGCAACGTGGAGTCCAATACTCCACTACATTTGATTCAGAGAGAGATGCATGAGGAGATTCTACAGTTATTGCATAACCTGGACATAAATTTAATAATCGGGACAGATGGGATATAAGCATGTATACAAAAGCAGTGTTCAACTGAACTGGTTGGAGCCTTGACCTGGTTATATAATTCGATTCTTAGTTCAGGGAAGATCCCACAGGAACATATGATAGTTCTTATACAATGGTAGTGTAAAAACTGATGTAACTACTAATGTATCGTTATCTCTTGGGTAACAGTGAAGATTTCAGAAAAGTTGATTAAGAACTTGCATACAGAAATGGCTTTACAGATAAACTATGCAAGGAACAGCATTGATTTACTAAAAGGAGGTCATGTTTACGCAATTTGCTCATATTTTATAAATGAATTGGATAAAAGCAATGGATATACTATCATACCATTGGACTGGGCTAAGGCATTTGACAGGACACTGCATGAATGGCTGGTGCATAAACTAGAGAATATGAAATTAAAATATAGACTATTGAATCCGATAAAAGGGTAGCTGATGGACAGTTACCGGAAAGTGATACAGAAAGGGAGGAGTGCGAGTCAGTCAGAAGGTGCCAGTGGATTTCCCCAGGGATCATCAGTCCTTTGACCATTTTGTTCAGTCTAAACATTAACAGTATTGGAAATGACACCTGACAGGAATAATCAAACAAGTTTAATAGACCCTATACTTCATCTCAGTCACAGAGACATCATCAGGAATACAATCTTAAAATTGTAAGAGCACACACAAAAATGCACAAAACAATAAGTGGGAAAAAAGTTAAACTAGAAGCCAAAGTCCTATGAAGGGCACCCTCTATGGATTCTCTCTTTGGGTGAGAGGCCTAAGAATTAAAAGGTTCCAAAATCTTTGGAAGTTTAACACAATCATACTTATTAAGATTAGGTTAGATTTTTAAATCTGCTGCTGAGTCTAAAAAGAGACTTTCAAGTTTGCATTTGTTGCAGGAAAGCATAAGTTTTTTTGTTATTTTTTTTTGGTTTTTGAATTTGATTCTGTGCAAGGTATTCAAAAGCATGGTCACTAGAAGAATCTTAATAGAATCTTCTGTGGGACCACAGGTATAAGTAAGTCTCATTGCCCATTCTGATATTTCTTCACATCACTCTACCTGATACTGCCTACCATTCAAGAAGATTATCCCATTTCTTTTCTATCAATGCTTCTTGTTTATAGTGCCCATCTTGAGCTCTGCTGTTGAATTGGGATTTCTTCCAGTAAGTGCCTTTTTGCTATTCACTCTGATGAAAACAATGAGGGTCTTGTGTAACTAGGTAATGCCCCAGCAGGCATGATAATTCTATCATGCTGTACCATCACGATGTTTTGGTTTAATCCAATAAGAATAGAATGTGGTCAGCTAAATTCCAAATTGCCAGTCCATTCTCATTCCTTCACTATTCAGGCAGATACCTTCTCATGGTATACCCAATTAATAGGTAAGTATTGGACATTAGGTCCTAACCTAACCTAACCTTGGTCAGTTTTCCAAATCCTTTATGGAGAATTTGGAGGGCTCCTACCAGTTATCCAGCTTTGGCCTTAACCCCCCAACCAGCTGAAGTGGACGAAATAGCCAGACCTCCCTAGCTTTTTTCATGGATCAAAACTTCATCGGCATTCTACCTTTTATTATGCCATTACCTTCCTCCACAATCCCATTACGGCTATTCTAGAGCCATTAGTGGATTAACTGTTGGTGAGCGACCTTTGTATCACCTATCTTTACATCTATTGTGTTACTTGGAATTCCCTTTACTGTCCTAAGATATCTGACCTTTTTGCCTCTAAAATGATTTAGTGTGTCTCTTCCCAAAAATCGAAATGAATTTCACATGTGTGCAAAAATAATCAATCATGAAATGACCACCGATCAGTGTTTGCAATGAATCACTTAGTGATAGTAAATTTGGTGTACTTTATTCTTCAAATTAGTGCACTGGAAGAGTTGCACTGATTGTTCTTTCACTTTATTTATAATATAGAAATAATTTTTTTACAAATTTTCAAATTTTTGCTTTGAAAATATGTCAAATATTTATATTTTTAAATAATATTTATTGAAATAAATATTACCTTTTGCTTTTTTTCCTAGCAAAATATTATATGGATCACATTTCAGTTTTAGAAACATTTTTTTTTTTTTTCTCTTTATGAAGAACAAATGTTAAATTGCATTACTCAGTTTTTCCAACTGTGAGTCTTTCCAATGATATTTTAGCAGTGATTCTTCGCCTTTGGGTTTTTTTTTTTTTTTTTTTGTATTATGCACATTACAATAATATCCTGTGCATATCCTCTTTATTAGGCTAGATATGTTGTAAAATATTCCCCCCCCCCCTCCTTATCCTCTCCTGGAACTCAATTGCATAACTACTCTAAATTTCTACAGGTTTGAAAGCTTTTCTAGACAGTATTCAAAATCTATTACTTCATTTTACCGTTTTGACAAAAGAAATACGGCAATAAGATTGTTGTACCGTGAAGCTTCTAATTCTGTACTATTTCTTTGCAATCTAAAATTAGCTATTCTACTGTCTGCTGAAATTATTTCAAATACTATGCTATTTGGGGTGCTTAAGGGTCAAAGCTGTATAACTGAGAGGAGACCTCCACATAGCCTTTAAAGGAATGCGGAGAACCGACCAGGGCTTCTGACCTAATGTCCAATCCTCACCTTCTCGTGGTGCACCCTGTTGGGTATCTACTTTGATACTGAACGAACGAGGATGGGCTGGCAATTTGGGATTTAGCCGACCAAATTGTATTCTTATTGGTTAAACCAACATAAAAAATGACGGTACAACATGACAAAATTTCATGCCGGCTGGGGCGTCGCCCGGTTAAACAAGGCCCCCGTTGTTTTCGCCAGGGAACCAGGGCGAACAGCGAAAAGTCAGCTACTGGAACAAATCTGAAAACAAACCCCAACTCAACATCACCAGAGTTAAAGATCGGTACTATCAACGTAAGAAGCCTGAATGGCAAAGAAATGGAGCTAGCTGAGGAATTAGATAAGTACCAGATCGACATAATAGGGGTGACTGAAACAAAAAAGACAAAAACTGGTGAGATCTTTCTGAGCAATAAATACAAAATGTTATATTCAGGCAATGACAATCAAGGAAAAGAAGGAGTAGCCATAGTATTCAACACAAAATACGAGGCTAATCTTCTTGAATGGCAGTCAGTCTCAAGTAGAGTAATGTGGGCAAATATGAGAATGGGGAACTGGACAATGAGACTTATTTGTGCCTATGGTCCCACAGAAGGTTCTACTAAGGTAGAAGTGGAGGAATTTTTTGAGGCTTTAGAAAAAGCAACTGACACAATGAAAAATGAAAAATTGGTCCTTGTTGGGGATCTAAATAGCAGAGTAGGAAATGATTGTGAGACATACAAAAATATTTTGGGAAAATTTGGAGAAAAGAGCAAAGCTAATAATAATGGCAAATATCTGTTGGATTTCTGCTCAGGACATGGACTGGTTATTACTAACACCATGTTCCAACATAAAAATGTGCACAAATTCACATGGAGAGAAGAGGCTAGGAATAAGAAAAGTCTCATTGACTATGTTATTGTTGATAGTGATGTTTTCTCGCTGGTGCAGGACACCAGAGTGTACAGAGGATTTGAAATTGGAAGTGATCACTATTTAGTCTTGAGCAGGATAAAATTAAATTTCATATTGAAAAGAATAACATGTAAGAAAGTTTTAAAGCGAATAAAAGTTGAGCAGCTCTCAGATGTGAACTGTAGACTAAAATACAGAAATATTATTGAAAAGAAAATGAAAGAGTTTGAGAACAGGAATCAAACCTTGGAGATTCAGTGGCAAACTCTGAAGGAAACATTGATTGATTCTGCCAGAGAGGCATGTGGTGAGGTTGTGTGCAAGGATAAAAAAATCAGAACTCCCTGGTGGACACAGGAAGTTAAAGAGGCAGTGAAGGAAAAGAAGAAAGCATATCAAAAGTTCCTGGCAAATAAGTCAGCTTTTACTCTTACAGAATACAGAGACAAATGTAAGAAAGCTAAACAGTGTGTAAAACTAGCTAAACAAAAGTCATGGGAGGACTTTGGCAAGAATATAGAAAATAAATATCAAGAAGGTGGCAAAATATTCTGGAGGTTGTTGAAGAAGCTTAGGAATGGAGGAAAGAGTGCTGTAAAAGGAATTAGAGATGATAAAGGTGAAATGAAAACAGGAGAAAAAGATATCCTTGAAGTATGGAGTAATTACTTTGAAAAACTGCTAAATGAAACAAGCAGTGATGACAGCACAGTGATAAAAAACACTGACCAGGCATGCAGTCAGGAATACATATCCATACTTGAAGTAGAAAAAGCCATCAAAGGCTTGAAATGTGGAAAGGCAGCAGGAGTCGATGATATTCGACCAGAAATGCTGAAGTATGGTGGTATAAGAGTCTTACAATGGCTGCACTGCATAGTTCAGAAAGCCTGGACAGAGGGACGAATTCCTGATGATTGGAGTAGAGCTCTCATAGTACCCATATATAAAAAGGGAAATAAAACTGAATGTGAGAATTACAGAGGTATTTCCCTACTGAGTGTTCCTGGCAAGATCTATGCAAGTATACTTGAGAAACGGTTGAGAAGAATTGTGGAAGAAAAGCTTGGTGAAGAACAAGCTGGATTCAGGCCAAATAGAGGCTGTCAGGATCATATCTTCACTTTACGACAAATAGTCGAGAAAGCATGGGAATATAACAAAGATCTGTATTTAAGTTTTGTCGATTTGGAAAAGGCATATGACAAGGTGCCAAGAGAGAAGCTATTCAATACGCTTCAGTTATATGGTGTCAATGGGGCATTATATCAAGCAATACTTAGTCTTTATTTGAGTTGTGAGTCAGCAGTTAGAATTGAAGGAAGTACAGGAAGATGGTTTAATGTTAAATCTGGTGTGAGACAAGGATGTACATTATCCCCTCTGTTATTCATTATCTATATGGATCACATTATGAAGGAATGTGGTATTAAACCTGATATCAAAATTGGAGATGTTAATGTCAGCTCTTTGCTTTATGCGGATGATGTTATACTTCTAAATAAATCCGCTACAAGTCTGCAAGATTCTCTGACTAAATTGAATAGCTGTTGTAATAGATATGGTATGAAGGTCAGCAATAAAAAGACAAAGACAATGAAAATAGGCAGAATCATTGAAAATGTCAACTGTGTTGTGAATGGAGAACCTGTGGAACAAGTAAAACATTTCAGCTACTTAGGCACAATTTTTACTGAAGATGGTAAACTAAATATAGAAATAGACAACAGAATCAGCAAAGCTGGTATCGTGGGAAGTCAATTGAATAAATTCATATGGAATAAGAAAGAAATTAGTCGGAACACTAAATTAGCTGTATACAACACTGTGTTCAAACCAATTTTAACTTATGGATCTGAGAGCTGGGTCAGAAGTAAAACACTTGACCAAAGACTAGAGACCACAGATATGAGAGTCCTGAGAAAGATTAGAGGCATGAACAGATGGCATCAATGGCAATATCATATTAAAAATGAGGATATTAGGAAAGAACTTGACATTGTCAGCATCCAGGAATGCATTAGCAGAGCTAATCTCAGATGGTATGGTCACTTAAATAGAATGGGAGAGGAAAGATTAGCAAAACAAGTGTTCTCTGCCAGGTTGGCAGGAAAACGACCCAGAGGAAGACCAAGATATAGGTGGATTGATACGGTACAAAGTGCCTTAGACGATAGAAATATAAGATCTGATAATGTTGGGGTTTTGACAAGTAACAGACTGATTTGGAGGAAAATTGTAGATAGGAAGTTAGTAATGATGTAATTTTTTCATGTAGTACTGTCATATCCTGTACACCCCTTGAGGGTACATGTCAGGAATTTGATGATGATGATGATGATGATGATGCTATATTTTTCACCATGCAAAATTGTTTATATGCATGCCACACAAAAAAAAGTTCAGTAATATTATTGTTTGTTTGTTTTTCTTAAAAAAATCTAAATATTACTACCTCTACTGCTGGTTGCTATTTTTGAAATAATCAACACCTTAGAAATATTTGATAATATCCTCTTAGCCGGAGGAAAAGCTAAAGGCTTATTACTCTCACTGCTATTGAGAAAGAAAAGAGAGAACACTAAACTCACACTAAAGTGCCTCAAGCTGTAGTGCAGAATACATCAAGAATGTTGTTTCCTTTTCAATTGTTGATTAGCAGATATCCTAACAGAAATACTGACATTTCTTTTACATGCTGATACATTATTTATGCCAAAATAATTTCTTAATTTATAATGATCAGTTTCACTTTTATTATCGAAAAATTATAAATTATTTTATAATTTATAAAATTATAAACTGCAAGGCCATCACTCGTTTTGCTGGAGGCTTGAAAAAAACATATTTAGTCTCATCTCTGATGTTAATTTTCCTACATATAGTAATAACGTGGTATTGATACCAAAGTCTTGCAGTTGTTGACATGAAAAAAAGTTTGCACAGAGAAGGCACGAGATACTCCCAAACAGGGTTATTCTGATTTTTATTTTATTCCTTTGAAAATGTACTATAAGCCACTTCGAAGGAATAATATGTCATTCTGTGTGTTATAAAAACAACTTAAAAATTCGTCTTCGAGTAGAACTGGAAAGAGTATTCCAGTTCTTCTTATATTTTATTCCTTCAAAAATATACTATTAGACATTTCGAAAGAACAATATATCATTCTGTTTATAAAAACAACTTAAAAAAAATTCGCCTTCAAGATGAATTGGTGTATGTTCAGTGGCAATCACCCATTTTCTGCACGAAGACATATCTAAAGTACAAGCAGAATCACTATCTTCAGAGCTAGAAAGATTTCTCTCCTCATTGGTAGAACAAGAGCTGCTCGAAAGGCGAAGGCTCCAACTTTTCTGCATCTCACGAAGTTTCCTTTTCTTGCCCTGAATGTTACTGATACTGCTGCTTGCCATCTCATAAATGAATTGTGTCTTGGGTATACTTACTAATATTCCTTTCTGTCCAGTAATAAGCTGTAAGCTAACGGAGATTACTAACCCCCACTGAGAAACAAACAATAGAACATGCTCAGTAGGCAGCACACTAAAGAGCCTCAAGCAATATCTGAATATTTTACAGGCAGAAATTTCTTGTTTGGTTTTTTCCATCTTTCTTTATTCTGATATTGCATTTGCAGGATGACAGTGATTTTAAATATTAATTTCCCCTATTACCCAATATCACATAATTTCCTGATCTATAATAATCAGGAAATATGTATATTTTCTGATTTATAATTTGCTAATTTATAATAATCACCACCCAGTTTCTGTATCGAAAATTAAAGTTATGTGGAACAATTACTAGAGAAAAATAACGAATTAAACTATGTTTCATAACAGTTTTCGGGTGTGTGATAGTGATGCAGCAGGGGGGGGGGTTAAGCTATTAAAGGCAAAATAAAGTTCAATTCTGTTTTAAAAATATGGAAATGAAATTTCACATTTGATGCATGTGCTCATACATATTTTAAGTGATAGAATATAAGCAAAAGTATCGCTTACTTTAAAAACTGGAGCATAATATCTGAATTATACAGACAATATATACATATAAATTTAAATCATAACTGTTAATTTCATTTTGTAATGACCAATTATACAGGGAAACCAAGAAAATGAAAGTGCAAAGAACAGTAGATTACTATATAAAGAAAAAAAATGTAGTGATATGATTAAAGAATTTCATTACTTAAATAAAGAGCCAATAGGCTTCATTTTGGCGATGTAACATTATTTAAATTATTGTTTAAATTATGTCACATTGCCGAAATGAAACCTACTGGCTCTTTATTTAAGTAATTTAATGGGTGCACCTGTTTGACAACTCGTATAGCAGAGTATATAAGTTCTTTTCGCTATACCCTAAGTCAGGGGTTCCCAACATTTTTGTTTCCTAGAGCACATTCTAAAATACTGATAGGGCGATGGGCACCATCTATTTTTTCAAGCAAATTTTTTGAATTCTTTTGTTAAATGAAATACATACAAAGTTTACATTATAATCAAATGTTTTATTACTTAAAAGTTTACATTATATAAAAATTTAAATAGATATATATGTAAGTTAGTGTGATCTTTGGCATTGCATTTCATTGGCCAGTGCTTCATAATTAGGAGAATATGATGATATTCCAGTTCTTAAACTGGAATGAACAACTTCGAATGCGCATCTACTTTACATTGTATGCATTTAATACTCATCATGTGTCATTAACGCATGCCATGAACTGTTGCATGATTATTTCAAACTATACGGCACACGGTTGAACAGCGGCGGGCACACACAAATTGATCGACGGGTGCCATGGTGCCCGAGGGCATAGGGTTGGGAACCCCTGCCCTAAGTATTAATTTGGTCTACCTACTCACTGATGAGACCTCAATAAAGGTCAAAACCAGTCTGGGTAGTGACCTTCCACCATAATGTATAACATCATACATCTCCTAGGAGATGTTTTTACATTATGGGAAATACTAAGAATAGTGATCAGAGCTTTACTCACCTTTGCTACGAGTTGCCCTAGTTTGTACTACATGCTTTAGCTTACGCTAGTATCTGCCGATACTTTTATAGTTTACTATATTCGGCATGAAACTCTTTGATTCTGATCTTTGAGTTTCTTATTCGGTTTTGAAATAATGCGGGATTTAATATCCATCATCATCATCATCATCAAATTCCTGCCATGTACCCTCAAGTGATGTACAGGATATGACAGTACTACATGAAAAAATTACATCATTACTAACTTCCTATCTACAATTTTCCTCCAAATCAGTCTGTTACTTGTCAAGACTCCAACATTATCAGATCTTATATTTCTATCGTCTAAGGCACTTTGTACCGTATCAATCCACCTATATCTTGGTCTTCCTCTGGGTCGTTTTCCTGCCAACCTGGCAGAGAACACTTGTTTTGCTAATCTTTCCTCTCCCATTCTATTTAAGTGACCATACCATCTGAGATTAGCTCTGCTAACGCATTCCTGGATGCTGACAATGTCAAGTTCTTTCCTAATATCCTCATTTTTAATATGATATTGCCATTGATGCCATCTGTTCAAGCCTCTAATCTTTCTCAGGACTCTCATATCTGCGGTCTCTAGTCTTTGGTCAAGTGTTTTACTTCTGACCCAGCTCTCAGATCCATAAGTTAAAATTGGTTTGAACACAGTCTTGTATACAGCTAATTTAGTGTTCCGACTAATTTCTTTCTTATTCCATATGAATTTATTCAATTGACTTCCCACGATACCAGCTTTGCTGATTCTGTTGTCTATTTCTATATTTAGTTTACCATCTTCAGTAAAAATTGTGCCTAAGTAGCTGAAATGTTTTACTTGTTCCACAGGTTCTCCATTCACAACACAGTTGACATTTTCAATGATTCTGCCTATTTTCATTGTCTTTGTCTTTTTATTGCTGACCTTCATACCATATCTATTACAACAGCTATTCAATTTAGTCAGAGAATCTTGCAGACTTGTAGCGGATTTATTTAGAAGTATAACATCATCCGCATAAAGCAAAGAGCTGACATTAACATCTCCAATTTTGATATCAGGTTTAATACCACATTCCTTCATAATGTGATCCATATAGATAATGAATAACAGAGGGGATAATGTACATCCTTGTCTCACACCAGATTTAACATTAAACCATCTTCCTATACTTCCTTCAATTCGAACTGCTGACTCACAACTCAAATAAAGACTAACTATTGCTTGATATAATGCCCCATTGACACCATATAACTGCAGCGTATTGAATAGCTTCTCTCTTGGCACCTTGTCATATGCCTTTTCCAAATCGACAAAACTTAAATACAGATCTTTGTTATATTCCCATGCTTTCTCGACTATTTGTCGTAAAGTGAAGATCTGATCCTGACAGCCTCTATTTGGCCTGAATCCAGCTTGTTCTTCACCAAGCTTTTCTTCCACAATTCTTCTCAACCGTTTCTCAAGTATACTTGCATAGATCTTGCCAGGAACACTCAGTAGGGAAATACCTCTGTAATTCTCACATTCAGTTTTATTTCCCTTTTTATATATGGGTACTATGAGAGCTCTACTCCAATCATCGGGAATTCGTCCCTCTGTCCAGGCTTTCTGAACTATGCAGTGCAGCCACTGTAAGACTTTTATACCACCATACTTCAGCATTTCTGGTCGAATATCATCTACTCCTGCTGCCTTTCCACATTTCAAGCCTTTGATGGCTTTTTCTACTTCAAGTATGGATATGTGTTCCTGACTGCATGCCTGGTCAGTGTTTTTAATCACTGTGCTGTCATCACTGCTTGTTTCATTTAGCAGTTTTTCAAAGTAATTACTCCATACTTCAAGGATATCTTTTTCTCTTGTTTTCATTTCACCTTTATCATCTCTAATTCCTTTTACAACACTCTTTCCTCCATTCCTAAGCTTCTTCAACAACCTCCAGAATATTTTGCCACCTTCTTGATATTTATTTTCTATATTCTTGCCAAAGTCCTCCCATGACTTTTGTTTAGCTAGTTTTACACACTGTTTAGCTTTCTTACATTTGTCTCTGTATTCTGTAAGAGTAAAAGCTGACTTATTTGCCAGGAACTTTTGATATGCTTTCTTCTTTTCCTTCACTGCCTCTTTAACTTCCTGTGTCCACCAGGGAGTTCTGATTTTTTTATCTTTGCACACAACCTCACCACATGCCTCTCTGGCAGAATCAATCAATGTTTCCTTCAGAGTTTGCCACTGAATCTCCAAGGTTTGATTCCTGTTCTCAAACTCTTTCATTTTCTTTTCAATAATATTTCTGTATTTTAGTCTACAGTTTACATCTGAGAGCTGCTCAACTTTTATTCGCTTTAAAACTTTCTTACATGTTATTCTTTTCAATATGAAATTCAATTTTATCCTGCTCAAGACTAAATAGTGATCACTTCCAATTTCAAATCCTCTGTACACTCTGGTGTCCTGCACCAGGGAGAAAACATCACTATCAACAATAACATAGTCAATGAGACTTTTCTTATTCCTAGCCTCTTCTCTCCATGTGAATTTGTGCACATTTTTATGTTGGAACATGGTGTTAGTAATAACCAGTCCATGTCCTGAGCAGAAATCCAACAGATATTTGCCATTATTATTAGCTTTGCTCTTTTCTCCAAATTTTCCCAAAATATTTTTGTATGTCTCACAATCATTTCCTACTCTACTATTTAGATCCCCAACAAGGACCAACTTTTCCTTTTTCATTGTGTCAGTTGCTTTTTCTAAAGCCTCAAAAAATTCCTCCACTTCTACCTTAGTAGAACCTTCTGTGGGACCATAGGCACAAATAAGTCTCATTGTCCAGTTCCCCATTCTCATATTTGCCCACATTACTCTACTTGAGACTGACTGCCATTCAAGAAGATTAGCCTCGTATTTTGTGTTGAATACTATGGCTACTCCTTCTTTTCCTTGATTGTTATTGCCTGAATATAACATTTTGTATTTATTGCTCAGAAAGATCTCACCAGTTTTGGTCTTTTTTGTTTCAGTCACCCCTATTATGTCGATCTGGTACTTATCTAATTCCTCAGCTAGCTCCATTTCTTTGCCATTCAGGCTTCTTACGTTGATAGTACCGATCTTTAACTCTGGTGATGTTGAGTTGGGGTTTGTTTTCAGATTTGTTCCAGTAGCTGACTTTTCGCTGTTCGCCCTGGTTCCCTGGCGAAAACAACGGGGGCCTTGTTTAACCGGGCGACGCCCCAGCCGGCATGAAATTTTGTCATGTTGTACCATCATTTTTTATTTTGGTTTAACCAATAAGAATACAATTTGGTCGGCTAAATCCCAAATTGCCAGCCCATCCTTGTTCGTTCAGTATCAAAGTAGATACCCAACAGGGTGCACCACGAGAAGGTGAGGATTGGACATTAGGTCAGAAGCCCTGGTCGGTTCTCCGCATTCCTTTAAAGGCTATGTGGAGGTCTCCTCTCAGTTATACAGCTTTGACCCTTAAACACCCCGATTTAATATCCCCTTAATTTAAATAAAAGAATTTCATGTTATTCTCTATGAAGCAAAATTGATCAAGAACTTCCTAAAGGAAATCTGTGAAGTATTATTCGATTTTGATGATTTTGAACAAAAATAATATAATCTGGAACGTCAGCAGCCGGTTTTCTTTTTTTTATAAATAATATTTCAAATAATTATCATGAATTCATTTCTTCAAGAACAAAGAAAATGTTTTGTTGAGTAAGCGATTAGAAAAAAATTTGTGCAAAAAAATTAAATTGGTTTTCCAAGATAAGGCAATATTTAAGTGAAGAAATTATGCAAGGATCTTTATTTGGTCCAGGCATTAAAATTGTATTGTACAATAAAAAGAGAAAACAAAAATAAAAATAATTTGTATATTTTTAGTCTATCCAATATAACTAACATCCAGTTACCCAGCATAGAACAAGGAACTGCAATTCTTGTTATAGGCAACTGAGACGCAGCTATGAACGGGAGATAATCCAATTAAGTGTTCTCTTCAGTGTAATGGTTTATCATACCTTCTAAAAGACATCACGGCCAAACTGCACTTCTTATCCATGTTCTTTCAACAGGTTGGCTGAATCACATCCAGAGTTAGCTGGATGTCTATAGACGTCCTAGCCGTCTGGGAGGTTAAAGAGCCACAGGAATGGAATCAATGGTTTAATAATGGATGTGTGATGGCATTTTTGCTTTGAGGAATTATCACCATGATGTGCATTGTATCCAAGTCTGCATGCTAGATTTTTGATTAATGCTTACCCCAGACTTGATGTAGGATGATGCCTTGGTTTTTACTGTGCTGACTAGGTGTGCACAGCCTTTCTGAGGCTTCCTTGATTTTCCTGAGATTTGATTTTTAAATAAATGTTAACCAGAATTTGCAAGAATTTCAAAATAACCAGAGAAATCTTGGAAACTTTTGTAGATCATTTTCTTTTCAATACGAAACTCGTGTTTTTCTTGCTCAAAACTAAATGATGGTCACTTGCTATTTCAGATCCTCTATATGTTCTTGTGTGCTGAACTGATGAATTAGTGTGATTATGATATCATTATCAACAATAACAGTGAATGAAATTTTTCTTATTTCTTGTGTCTTCTCTCCATTGAATTTATACACATTTCTATGCTGGAACATGGTACAAGTAATGACTAGTCATCATCTCCTGAACAGAAAATCCAGTATATACCATTATTATCAACTTTAGGTATAGTGTCTAGGAAAATTCTCATGCTACTCCTCTTAAATAATTACGGCTATTTTTCTGTGAAACCACGGGGACAAATAAGTCTCATTGTTCATTTCCCCATTTTAATATCTGTGCATTTAAAATAAGGAACACTCCTAAACAAAAACAGGCTATAATAGCCATAATTATAATAATTACCAACTTTGTTTAGATTACACAGTCCAACACAATTTTTGCTGACTTTTATATGAGACTTGTTTTTTACTAATTTGGGTGTGCTGATTTCAAATATCAAACCCGTTTTTCTCTATCATGTCAGGTTTTTCCTCTATGGCATTTTCTTTTTGCCAAATTAGCAAAAAGAAATTTAGAGTTAC
This sequence comes from Typopeltis vanoorti, assembly GCF_054136105.1. Lineage (NCBI taxonomy): Eukaryota > Metazoa > Arthropoda > Arachnida > Uropygi > Thelyphonidae > Typopeltis > Typopeltis vanoorti. The sequence continues at coordinate 22,517,364 of NC_143567.1, read as the reverse complement.
TATTTAGAGGATCAAAAAAAATCGATTTTTTAATATTATTTTCTGAAAGTATGTACTTTTAAAAATCTGTTCCTAACTTTTTATCAAGAAATTTGAAATATTCCCGAAGATATAGCCTATGGTGCGCAGATCAGAATCAGAGTGCTCACCGCTCTCGCTTGTTAGTAAACGAATAAATGCGTAAGAACCTGCAATGGCACGTACTGGTGCTTTGAATGCGAGAGAGGCCGATAATTAGATACATAACTACTTAACAATATTCATTAAAAATTACAAGAATATTTATAAAAAAATAACAATTTTACTTACATATGAGTTTCAGGGAATAAATTTTTGTTTGTAGCAATTTCTGCTCTGTGTTCTGTTTTGGTAATCCCTCTGAATACTCCAACAGTAGTCGGCCATCATGTGAGAATCCCATCTTCCTTGGTACCGATCTTCCATAGTTTTTAAGTCTTGATGAAATCTTTTGCCTTGTTCATCGCTTACAGCACCTAAATTCTCAGGAAATCTATCAAGATGACTGTATAGGAAATGAAGCTTTATGCTCATGTTGCAACCTAGGCGCTGGAAATTTTCAAGCATTGTTTCCACTAGATCTTTGTAATTGCAAGCTTTTTTGTTTCCAAGAAAATTATTCGCAATCATCGTAAATGAAGTCCAGGCCTCTTTCTCAATTTCGTTCATAGAGTTGATGAAATTTGGGTCTCTCATTAAAGTTCTAATTTGCGGTCCATCAAATACACCGGCTTAAATTTTTTCATAACTAAGTCATGGAAATTTTTCACATATGTATTAGAAACAGTCACCTTGTAAATCTAAAGCTTTAACATACTGCTTCATAAGACCTAGTTTGATGTGTAGAGGTGGAAAAATGATTTTTTTCTCTGTCGATTAAAGGTTGATTTATAACATTCTGTTCTCCAACATTTAAGGATATTCTAAGAGGCCAATGTTTCTAACTCCAGTGTTGGTTTCTAGCTCGACTATCCCAGAAGCATAGAAAACACAGAAACTTCGTATATCCTCTTTGAAAGCCAAGTAAAAAGTTCACCATTTTAAGATCCACACAGATGATCCAGTTATGGTCTGTATATTTTAATAACTTCAGAACCTTTTTAATGTCCTCATATGTTTCCTTTAAGTGGACTGAATAGCCAATAGGAATTGAGCCATATACATTCCCATTGTGTAGTAAGACACACTTGAGACTTCTGCTTGAACTGTCGATAAATAAATGCTACTCATTTGGATGATATTGTACAACACTCATTTCAGTTAGTAAACCTGACACAATATTTTAAACCATACTCGTGTTTAAAATATTGTACAAGATTACTTTCCCTGCTACAATAAAAAGTTATCTTCGTATCTTGCTCCAGTAAGTTTTTTTCATTTAATCTTGAAGCTAACAATTCCGATGATTCCTTTGATAGGCCCAAATCTCTTACTAAGTCATTCAATTCCGCTTGAGTAAAACGTTGCAGTCCAGAACTAGAAATTAAATTTTCATTGTCTAAATCAACATACGGGTCTTGCTCCTCAAGAACATTTGGCATATCCCGATCATGCTTGTTCTCAAGTAAGGAAGTCCTTTATAAATTGGCATGGCTATTTCATTGGAATAAGCAAACGGCCGAATTGCTGAGTCGAGATTTGGATACACAATTTTTTTCTTATTCTTCTTATTATAACCGTATTTTTCAGTTCATGCCAAATCATTGGCATGAACCGAATTCCAAAAGCTAATTTTTGACGTTTTCCCTTGCTCCGTTGTCGTAAATTTTCTACACATGACTTACACACTTTATTTGGAGCCCATGACTTGTCCTGCTCTGCAATTTTTACGTCAAAGTATGCAAAGTACACTTTCTTAACGAAATCAGTGATATTTGTCCTTTGACTGGGAACAGTAAAGCTGCCACAAATGTAGCAGAAGGAATCTACACTATTGACACAATTTCGAGTAGTAGACATGATGCATTTTCTTCACTGCCGACTAACATGCAATTAACAAGACAAAAAAAAACCAGAGACTTTATTGAAACATAAGCGCTCATCATACTTTCACGATCGATTAACGATCGACTGATTTCGATCGTTCTTTGTCCGCTATGACGCATATAGCATTCATTTGTTTCAGGCAGTTGTCATTGCCTACTTTTCATCACCTAAATGTATTAGGCCGGTTATCAGCCTCTCTCACATTCAAAGCGCCAGTACGTGCCATTGCAGGTTCTTACGCATTTATTCGTTTACTAACAAGCGAGAGCGGTGAGTGCTCCGATTCTGATCTGCGCACCGCTTTGAATAATATGCTATATCTTCGGGAATTTTTCGAATTTCTTGATAAAAAGTTAGGAACAGATTTTTAAAAGTACATACTTTCAGAAAATAATATTAAAAAATCGATTTTTTTGATCCTCTAAATAGTACTGCCTCCTTAAAACTATCAAAAACTTACAAATTAGCAAAACGAAAATGCCAAAGAGGGAAAACCTGAAGTGATAGAGAAAAACAGGTTTGATATTTGAAATCAGCGTACCCAAATTAGTAAAAAACAAGTGTCAGATCATAATCAGGAGAAAAAAAATTTTTTTTTGTTGGCCAGTGTTATCGACCTATGTTTAGAACATATAGAAATATCTTGGGAAAAGTTGATAATAATGGTAGGCATCTGCTGGATTTCTGTTCAGATTTTCCTACTCTGCTGTTTAGATCTCCAACAAAGACTGGCTTTTTCTTGGTCATCTAGCTTCTCCAATGACAGAAAAAATTCATCTGCTTCTTCTTTAGTAGAGGTAGTAGTAGTACTTTCCGTGAAACCACAGGGACAAATAAGTCTCATTGTTCATTTCCCCATTTTAATATCTGTTCATATCACTCTATTTCAAATGCCTTCCATTCAAGGAAATATGCTAAGCAAAACAAGAAGCAGGTGCCAGTATATTATTACATCTGTTAATTGTGTTTTCTGTCTGATCATATAAATTGATGATCAATTTATATGATCATTAGGATTGAAATTAACCATTGTTCTAACTGGTTTCATGAAGTTCTGTTAAGATCAGAAAGTAAAGTTTTGATTACTCTAAATGGCAGTGTACATTTCATTATGCAAGCATGATGTTGCTGGTGTTATCACATAAAACAAATCACATTTGAAATATTTATTAATTACTCAACTAATTTCATGAAATTCATGCTTCACATCATCAAGAGAAATAAGTGAATAAACCAGAAAATTAAAATAAAAAAACAGGTAATGTTCACAATGAAAAATTTGGGAAACGGGAACAAATTCCATCTGTTTTATGTGAACAGAATACCAGCAACACTTGCATCATTCTGGAATCTTATTATTTAGCACATGATTGATTTGATGGATTTATATATAAGCAACACAGAATACATTAGGAAGTTAATGAAATTTTTAAAAAATTTAAAATCTGGTCAAAACATTAGCACTTCCTTCAGGTATGAAAAACAAGTTTTGGATAAAGTACCTTACCTACATCTCTGATGAAATTCTGAGGTCTCTGGCCAGTGTCTACAAAATGCTGACAATAGTCATTATGGGGATTAGCACTTTGTGTTCCCTGAAATAAAATGTGACATTATTTCATACATGAAAAATATATAAAATCTTTATTCTAATATGCAGTAATAAACCATATGGACAGAAAAATACTGTAAACTGATCATTGATGATATCTGATTTCAGATATTAGGACTCTGACTATTACTGTAACATCAAACTCTGAGATTTTTTAAAAAAAAAAGAAATTGAGAAAATGCTGATACCATGCAAATTCATGCTTACATTCTACTGATTAATGTTTCACATTTATAATTTTATGTTGTATTAAAATAAGAATGTAAAAATTTCAGAAACTCTGGGTCACCATTTCAGGCCTGTAACTGTTTATAAATAATAGAAAAATGAACTGAATGGGGATGATGTATTTTTTATCCCTAACCAACTCATTTTAAATAATATTAAACAAATAGTTAAAAGGAATAACATCTTACAATATAAAGCCTCTTCAAAATTCATGTAAAAATATCTCGTCAGATCAACTGTAGATTGTGTTAAATGCATGCCGTGCAAATATGCTGAAGCAAACTGCACAAACCTCTTTTTTAGTAAATATCTCCCTTAATATTATTATTATTATGTGACACCTCCAGGGAGGTGTCACATAATAATAAGTAAAGATTAGAAGATGAAATAGAATATAAAAGAATAAGAGCCACAGCTAAAAGAGAAGTCAGAAAAAGACATAGAGAATCATGGAATAAATTTGTTTCTAATTTAGAACATGATTTATATAAAATAAGACTCTATTTATATAAGATTTTGAAACACCTAAATGCAGATACCAAAGAAAACATAAAATTAAACACTGAATTGAAATTAGAAGAATTTCTAAATTACTACACAGAACTGTGGACAGACAAATATTTTAATAAAGACAACTGGCAAACAATTAACGAAAATGAAAAGGAAATAACTGAAGAAGAATTAGAAATCAGCCTGAAAGAAACAAGAAAAGGAAAATCACCTGGAGAAGATAAGCTAGGTTCAGAACTATATAAACACGCAGGAACAAGATTCAAAGAAAGACTCTTATTATTTTTAAATAAAATTTACTCAACTGGTATCCCATTCCCCAATAGAATGGAAAAAAGCAATTGTGATTCCTATCTTTAAGAAAGGTAATATAGATGACCCTAAAAACTATAGCGGTATCAGTATACTAAATTCCTGTTACAAAATATATAGCAGAATCTAAAATAACAAACTAATGAAATATTCCAAAAACTTTATTCTAGAGGTACAGAATGGATTTAGAAAAGGACGATCATGTATAGACCCAGCCTTTTGCCAAAAATTAATAATAGAGAAAAGAAGAGAATATAATTTAGAAACACATAGTGCATTTATTGACTCTGAAAAAGCATTTGACAAAGTTAAAAGAAACATATTATTTAACATATTAAAAGAAAGACAAATACCAAATAATAGCCTAAAAGCTATCACAAGTATATATGAAAATAATCAAATACGAATAAGATTAAATCACGAGCTATCATATACAAGAGAGATAAACCACGGGATCCGACAGGGATGTCCCCTCTCAGCAACTCTTTTTAATATCTACTTAAATGAAATAATAATAAAATGGAGTAAAAATTTACATCAAGGAATTAAACTTTCACCTACAGCTAACTTAAACACTCTCCTCTTTGCAGATGACCAAATAATAATTACAAATTCTGAAGATAACTTACAGAAAGCTATTTTAGACCTAAATGAGATATCCAAAGATTATGGTATGATAATATCAATGGAAAAATCAAAAACTATGGCCTTTAAAGGACAAGATCCAGCAAGAACTAAAATAGTAATAGATAACAAGATCTTAGAACAGGTGAATTCATTTAACTACCTAGGATGTATGATCACATATGAAAATGAAAAAGATATAAACGTAAAAATTGCAAAATGTTTAAAAATAACAGGTGTAATTAACTCTATATTTAAACCAAACCTAGTTCAAAAACAAACCAGGCTAAAAGTATACCATACATTAGCCTTACCGGTCTTAATATATGGAAGCAAAATCTGGACAATAAAACAAAAAGACAAGCAAAGATCAACAACAGCAGAAATGAAGTTTATGAGAAAAACTGCAAAGTATACCTTATTTGATCACAAAAGAAACGAAGATATTATGAAAGAATTAAACCAAGAACCAGTAATAGAAAAAATTAAAAAATAAATGGATGGAACATGTTCAAAGAATGAAAACAGAAAGATTACCAAAACAAGCCTTAAAGCACAGGCCATTAGGAAAAAGAAAACCAGGATCCTCTTAAACAATTCAACGATGACTTCTAAGGCTGGAACAGGCCATGCTAGGCCTAAATCCTTGATACGTATGATGATGATGACCTCCAGGGAGTCCAAAGACTCAAAGAGGAAGAGTGAGCCAACAGCATAGAACGACTGATCTCCTTTCAACTATTAACTGTGCTCAAACTTGCTTGAGTGAGCCATTAGTAACAGACGCTCTACCAATCGACCAACCTTTTGTGGCGCTTAAGATATCTCTTAATAAGACTAAGAGATATCTTAACTTGTCCACCCACAGTACAAATGTACTGCAAGTTTACGAAAACCTTTTGTGGGTGGGAGCCACATAAAAAAAATATTAAAAAGTGTGTTATTATTTTCTAAAATTTGTATTTGAGGCCAACTTAAATTTGAAATGCCTTTACCTTTCTTTCACCATTCCCTTTATCCCACTGTTTTGAATTGCTAAAGGAATGAAATAAACAGTATTTTTATTGCACAGGAAAGAATATGTTATCATTGTGGGAGATGCACACTACCATACAATATCAATCGTACACTCCTTGAAACATTTAACATGCTGCTGTCACTCTCCCTCAATGAGTCTTTGGACTCTCTGGAGGTGTCACATAAATACATTTAACACTCTCTAAAGTGAAAAATCTAGTCTGCAATATCATTTAGTAATTTTCATGTTTCTATCATATTCCTTTTTTTCTGCCTATCAACCAATTTCTGCAATCCACAAAACCCTTAAACTCTAAGCGGCATTACATTACCCATCATGATCACCACTTCTCCATCCCAAAGAAGCCAAGTGACCACATGTACACAGTTATGGCCAGATGTGGCCATATCAAAGCCATATAAAGAGGTATGATAACTTCCTTATCTTTGCTTGTTAATGTATCATTCTTTAATAACTAAACCCTACAAGTTATCTTAGCCACTCCCTATCAACCATATCTCTAGCTTCATCATTCCTGGAGTAAAGCAATCAGAGTAGGACAAATGCTTGAAATCTTTTCATCCCAAAATGCATAACTTTACATTATCTCTCTCTACATTCTCTACATTATCTTAATCTCTACATTAAACTAGCACTTGATATCTTTTGCCCATAGTGTCAGCCTATTTAAATCATCTGTGAAGTCTTTCTACACTGCCTTGTACTGTGACCCAAGTTTGCATTATCAACAAAAAACTAAACCTTTCCATTCAAATCAGTTATGTACAAATCAAACAGCAAGAGCAGTCCAAGTAAAAGCCTTGCAGCAAACAAGCAGCCACATGCTTTCTCCTGGATTCTCCTTCATAAACACTCATTGATATCTGTCAATCAGACACCCTTATATTCTTGTATTCATATCATTAGCTTCATATCCATTCCTATTTGTTCTAGTTTCTGTAAGAGTTGAATGTAAAATGCATTTGCAAAATCCAGCAGCATGATCATGTAGTCATTCCCTTTATCCCACCCAGATGTCAGTCTATTATAAAAAGTTAGTAATAAGGAATGACCTACAGCATCATATTCTTATCCAACCATTTTTGAATTCTGTCTCTGATCAACTTTCCCAATACTATTACCAACACATCCCAAGAGTGATTTTTTTTTTTTTTTTTTTTTGAAACGACAATCCCATACACGACAAGTTGAGTAACCTGTAGTATGTTAGTGCCATGAATGGGTGAAAAGAACTAGTTCACATCATCATCAAATTCCTGATATGTATCCTCAAGGGATGTACAGGATATGATAGTACTACATGAAAAACTTACATCACTATTAACTTCCTATCTACAATTTTCTTCCAAATCAATCTGCTATCTGTCAAGACTCCAACAGATCTTATATTTCATATTCTAAGGCTCTTTTATCTGTATCAATCCACCTATATCTTGGTCTTCCTATGGGTCTTATTCCTGCCAACCTGGCAGAGAACACTTGTTTTGAATCTTTCCTCTCCCATTCTGTTTAAGTGACCATTCCACCTGAGATCAGCTCTGCTAACTCATTCCTGGATGCTGACAATGTCAAGTTCTTTCTTAATATCCTCGTTTTTAATATGATATTGCCATTGATGCCATCTGTTCATGCCTCTAATCTTTCTCAGGACTCTCATATCAGTGGTCTCTAGTCTTTGTTTAAGTGTTTGTTTCTAACCCAGCTCTCAGATCCATAAGTTAAAATTGGTTTGAACACTGTCTTGTATTTAGCTAATTTAATGTTTTGACTAATTTCTCTCTTATTCCATATAAATTTATTCAGTTGATTTTGTATCATACTAGCTTTATTGATTCTGTTGTCTATTTCCATATTTAATTTACCATTTTTGCTGAAAATTGTGCCTAGGTAGCTGAAATGTTTTACTTGTTCTATAGGTTCTTCATTCATAATGCAGTTGATATTTTCAATGCTTCTGCCTATTTTCATTGTCTTTGTCTTGTTATTGTTAGGCTTTCATACCAAATCTATTACAACAGTTATTCAATTTAGTCAGGGAATCTTGCAGAACTTGTACTGGATTTATCTATAAGTATAACATCATCCGAATAAAATAAAGAGTTGAGATTAACATCTCCAATTTTGATATCAGGTTTAATACCACTTTTCTTCATAATGTGATCCATATAGATAATAAATAACAGAGGGGATAATGTACATCATTGTTTGACACCAGATTTAACATAAAACCATCTTCATGTACTTCCTTCAATTCTAAGTGCTGACTTACAACTCAAATAAAGATCATGTATTGCTTGATATAATGCTCCATTGACACCATACAACTGTAGCATTTTGATCTTGGCAACTTGTCATATGCCTTTTCCAGATCTACAAAACTTAAATATAGATCTTTGTTATATTCCTATGATTTCTCAACTATTTGTCGTAAAGTGAAGATCTGATCCTGACAAATAGTTGAGAAATCACAGGAATATAACAAAGATCTGTATTTAAGTTTTGTAGATCTGGAAAAGGCATATGACAAGGTGCCAAGATCAAAATGCTACAGTTTGGCCTGAACCCAGCTTGTTCTGCACCAAGCTTTTCTTCCACAATTCTTCTCAATTGTTTCTCAAGTATCTTTGCATAAATCTTACCAGGAACATTCAGTAGGGAAATACCTCTGTAATTTTCACATTTAGTTTTATTTCCCTTTTCATATATTGGTACTATGAGAGCTCTACTCCAATCATCTGGAATCCGTACCTCTGTCCAGGTATTCTGAATTATGCAGTGAAGCCACTGTAAGACTTTTATACCACCTCCATACTTGAGCATTTCTGGCCGAATATCATCTACTCCCGATACAACTAGCTTACATTTAGTTTGAAAAGCTATGGATTACATTCCATGGAAAAAACATAAGACAGGAGACTATTCCAGAGGGCAGCAGAAAAGAGGATAAACAAGGATGAGGAGAAATTGTTCTATAAATTTGAAGGGTTAAACTGTGAAGGGGATGTTAAGTAGTTACTGCATGTGTTTCAATGGGGTTAAACAGAGGGGTAAATCACCACTAGGAATAACACTGATAATGATAGGTTGTGCATAAAATGGTGTGCAGCTTGTAGACCTATAGACTGAATTTGATAGGCAGAAGGACTTATATATGGATGATAAACTGCATTTAAATGGATTTGGAGTTCTGTGATTAAAATTATAGATAGGAATAGCACTGATAATGTTAGTTCAAATGAACATTAGTAATGTAAGCAGCACTGTGAAAGTGGATAGAGTGAACTGGTGAGAGAAGGGTCATTAATCAACCTAACTGCTTTTCTACACTGAGTCAAGTATTTTCAGGGAGATGCTGCTCAGATGTAACAACAGTACTGAATAGTTGAGCAGATTTATGATATGTATAGGATAAATAGTTCAGAAGTAAAGTAATGCCTTTAATGAAAGAGAAATTCTAATTTTTTGGATGCCAAGGAAGCAATAGTTGTAATATGGTTATGCTGAGAGAGACTTGATGATAGAGTAATTCCCAATATAAAGAGTATAGAGATTTGGGTACCACTGAGAATAAGATGGCAAGAAAATGGTTCTTTTTTATGGTGATAGAGCAGAACTTTTTGTTAACAATGAAACCAGCAAAACTGTCCAAACCCCAAATGAAGAATGTTTGGAGATCAAAATTTATGATAGCAAAAATTGCTGTTCTGAAGGTTGTAGTGGTTTGTTTAGTACATGTTGTTGAATGACAAGCATAGCATGCTGTCATGAGCAAAGCAGCATATTGGGTCTGTAGTCGAATGGACTAAGTCACTAATATGGTGAAGGAAGAAAGTGGGTGAGAGAACAGAGCCCCATGGAGCCTTGGTTGGCTGCATAGCTAGAGGATAAGGAACCCTCAACCATCACATATAGTGTCCAGTCAGATTTGCCTCATGGATGCCTATGCATGTGCATCCACACACCCACATACTTGCATCTTTCCTAATATCCCTAATTTTCATGACTTTGCATTTCCACACTTAAATGGATTTGGAGTTCTCTTGCTTTCTCAAGGGAACTCCAAATTCATTTAAGTGCAATTTAGCAGCCATATATAAGTCCTTCTGCCTATCAAATTCAGTCTATTGGTCTGCACAAACTGCACACTATTTTGTGCACAACCTATGCAATGAGTCATTGCAATAATGATACACCTCAACTCACCTACATTATACCATGGCAGACCATACAATCTTTACTCTCCTGATCTTTTTTTTTCCCCCTTCTTACACATACTCTCTCACACCATACTTTTCGCCATTCAATGTCATTTGTGGCTGCCAAACAATCAAATATATATTTGACTATATCACATCCTGAGACTGATATAATTAATTTCATACCACCAGAGAAACACTATTCAGTCATGTTCTCATTAAGTACTCTTTTTATCATAACTATATTTCTTCTTACTTTCTTTCTCTTGCTTTGTCATATGTACCTCTTCTTTCTCATCTTAGCCCTATCACTTGCTTGATGTTTCTGCAAATTTTCAATCTCACACTCTGTCCTGTGAAGGGTTCCAAGTAAGCATGCTATTTCTTTCTTCCTCTTCATTTTGCTTACCTTCCACTCCTGTACTTTCTTCAAAGATCTCTCCAACACTTACATTTTCCCACTTTTTGTCAAAATTCTTAACTCTGCTATCATGTATTTTACCCTCCCCCATACATTCAATTTCAAAACATTTTCAACACATTTCAGCAGTCTCAATTTCATTCCAAAATTTTTCTCCTTTCTTAATGAATCCATTTCACACATAATGCATTGAACAAAATCACTCATATTAAACTTCCCTAAAGAAGACGTCTTGGCAGCATTGTTCTATTTTGCACTAGCATCATAATTACAATATCTAGTATAATACAAAATGTACAACTTTTTCTTAAATACTAAATAATCCATTCATAAAAAACAAACAAACAAACAAAAACTAACAAATTAACTTAACAGTACCTAAATTTGAAAAAAAATGGTTATCTATCTGCACTGCTCAGCATACTGTGCACACGAGCTTTCTCACCCTTTTACTAGCAGGAATTAAGTGATAAGAAAAAAAACAAACACTACTAGTCACCATTTGGTCTCATGATTTTATATAAAAATAAAAAAAAATACTCTTTTTGTCCTTTTACCTTTCCCTCCCCATACTTCTTCAACAGGATGAAAGAGGAATTAATGGATATGTTTAGCCCATTTATAAATTAGTCAAACATGTAAGAAAATGCATGTTCAAAATCAAAGTTCAAAAGCATTCCAAACAATACTTTCATTTATAAATTAGTCAAACATGTAAGAAAATGAATGTTCAAAATCAAAGTTCATTTAAAGACAAACTCACAGGATCAGAATCTTAGAAACACAATCAAAAGCATTGTTTGGAATGCTTTTGTTTATATTACAATGAATTTCTCCAGGGAGTCTGAGAACTCATTCAGTAAGAGCCTCCTTGTACATCACACAATGCTTATATACCTATCACATTTCTCTCTCCCTTGAACCCATTCAGTTGCGAGTCTGATTTAAATCATACAACTTTCAAGAGAGCAAACACTCTCAGTACTAAGGAACTTGAAACATTGGAGAGGTGTATTTTTCGTAAGCAAACTCTTGGTCGATGCATAAATTATTTACTAAAATAAAGAGCCAAAAGGCTTCACTTTGGTGATGTAAAATTTATAAAAATCAAGTGGATATTAAATCCAGCATTATTTCAAAGCCAAATATAGAAACTATAAAAGTTTTGTATGAAATTTGACCAGAGAGCTTATGGGAATACACTCGACGAAAACCAACCAGTTTGAAACGGCCAGTGCAACCTTATCAAAATGGACCAATAGGAGGTGAATATATGGATGCTGTCATAGCAGGCATGTCTCCTATAAGGTCCAACTAGGGCAACTCATAAATACCGGTGAGTGTATTCCAGTGGCAGCCCGTGAAGTTTTAAGTGGGAGTGCTGCCTATACAAAATAATTTTTTAAAAATTCTTTTGTATAGGCAGCACCCCCACTTAAAACTCCACAGGCCGCCACTGGTTTATTCCCATAAGCACTCTGGTCAAATTTCATACGAAACTTTTACAGTTTCTATATTCGGCTTTGAAATAATGCTGGATTTAATATTAAATAAGCTTTTTTTATTTCTTTTAATCTAATGTTTGTGTTCTCAAGGCAGTTGTAGGGACAACTTATTATTATTATGGGTTACTTCATGGAGTCCTCAGACTCATTGAGAGAGGCCCTAAACATCACAAGTACTATCCAACATTTGCACAATATCTATCATACTTTGCCATGAACTCATTCACAGTCATGGCACCCACAACAAACTCTGGCAACCTATTCCACTCATTAACCACTCTCCAAGCAAAAAATCTCTAACATATTCGCTAATTACACTCTTACTCAGTTTCTAAGGATGGCCCCTAGTTCTCCCAGCACCATAACTGTTCTAAAAAACGTCCTCTGAATTAATCTTGTAAAAACTCTCAAGGCAAAAAAAAATAGCCGTAAAAATAATATCACCCCCTTTTCCACCTGTCAACCAGTTTCTGTAACCTACAAATCTTCAACCTGTTCTCATAAGGTTCATTCTACAGACTGGCTACCATCTTGGTCACTCACCTCTCCAACTCTTCCTCATTGCCAAGAAGCCCTGATGACCAATCTGCACACAAATAGTCAAGATGAGGTCTTGTCAAGGCTCAATAAAGAGGAATAATAACCTGCTGGTCTCTGCTCCTCAAAGTATTTTCAGTAACAAAGTAATCTGATGAGCTACTTTGGTCATTTTTCCTATGTGCCTTCTAACTTTAACTACCTATCCACTAACACTCCCAAATCTCTGGCTACATCAATTTCCTGGAGTACAGTTTCATCAATGTGGTATACACATTTCGATTTCTACTGTTTTTTCCTTTCTTACCACACTGGCCTGTACTTCATACTGCTCTTGTGCCTGCTGGTCACCTTTCTCCTTGAATTCCATCCACATTTTTTTTCTTTTTTTTTTGCAACTCCAGTTTAATGATGATATATCTTTTCACCTTAGACTATACCACATTAAACTGACATCCATTCTCCTTTGCCCAGACTGCTAGTCTATCTGAATCATCCTGCAAAATTTTAACATCATCTGTATTAACTATTGCTCTGCCCAATTTTGCAAAATCGGCAAACAACTGAACAATTCCTCTCAGATCCTTTCCTATATCATTAATGCACAAATTAAACAGTAACAGCCCAAGAACAGAGCCCTATGGCATGCACTAGTCACAGGCCTTCTTCTGGACTCTACTCCCAAATAAACTACTCTCTGATATCTCTCCATCTACCATCTTCATATCCACCTCACCAACCCTATATCCATCCCCATGTGCTGTAGTTTAATGATTAGAATTCCATGTGGTATCCTGTCAAAGGCCATTACCTTTATCCAACTCAGCTGTCATTGTATTATAAAACATGAGCAAGTTACTGAGGCATGACATACCCTTCACAAAACCATGTTGCTCTCCATACAGTATCCCATTTACATCTATCCATTCCTGTATTTTGCTCTTGACCAACTTCTCCAGTACCTTAACAACTCATATTCTGATCGGTTGGTAATTTGCAACATCAGTCTTGGGGCCTCGTTTAAGCAGTGGAACTATTCGCCCCTCTTTCCATCCCCTTGGGACTAACCCAGAGTTGAGACTTAGATTAAACAATGTGGTCAAGTTCAATGACAATTCCCTAGCACCTTCAAGTAAAACTAAAGCTAGTATATCATCTAATCCCATAGCTGTATTCACATTAAGGTTCTGTAATATGCTATTCATCTACATTTCATTTACCTTACTTTCCACATAAGCCTTTGCCTCTCTTGTTACTGCAATATCTCCACCTGGATGATATACTCTTGCAAAGTGTTCATTTGGTAATTCTACTATTTCAACTGATTCAGTTACCTCCCTACCATTAAACATTCATCCCCTTTTATTTGCAGCATATTGAAAAAAACGTTTGGGATTATCTTTTGTCTGCACTGCTAATTTCGATTCCTACTCTGCTTTTTCCCTTCTTACCACACTGGCCTGTATGCTCTTGTGCCTGTTGGTCACCTTTCTCCTTGAATTCCATCCACATTTTTTCTTTTTTTTTTTGCAACTCCAGTTTAATGATGATATTCGTTCATTTAACTCCCACTTGATTTACTCTCCTAACTCTAGGTATGCAGTTAAAATAAATTCCATCAGGCTGGATCAAGAAATGCTCTGCTAAAAGAAACAAATATTTAATCCTCAGCTTCTCAGATATGCTATAGATATGTTATCAACTTGTGACTTAATGGAATATTCTAAAGACAAAACTTCTAGTATAAGTTTTAGTTATCTTTTAATATTTTACTTTTATCGTCAGGCTGGATCAAGAAATGCTCTGCTAAAAGAAACAAATATTTAAAAGAAACAAATATCTCATATTCTCAGATATGCTATAGATATGTTATCAACTTGTGACTTAATGGAATATACAGCCATCTAAAGACAAAACTTCTAGTATAAGTTTTAGTTATCTTCTAATATTTTACTTTTATCGCAAAGGCATTATCAAGATACAGTGTTACACACAGGCAATTATGACTTGAAAATTTAATTCTAAAAGAAGCAGAAAACTTGAAGCATAACTACATATTTTATCATTTAATACAGCAATATCATTACTAATCACTTTTAATATAATCAATAGTCACCTTTAGAAAAGTACTCGAATCTCTGTATGTCATTATTTCTTGAAGAAGTTCATTAATGTCTTCGGCTTCCCCCTACAGTTAAAAACAATTAGTTACATCAGTCACAAATGTGTGTAATATCCAAAGATGGTACACATGAGCATGCTAAAAAAAAAAAAATTGAATTAAAAAAATTCATATAGCTGTGTAAATTAAGCTGCATTCATTCCTTAGACTTTCTTGTAATGTGGTGTGAAGTTTAATAATTCTGCCAAGGGAAGCCTCTGAACCAATTGCAATGAAAATGACATGTGAGATCACAATTTTGGTAAGGAGAAAAAGCAGGCAGTGAATGAGTTTGTTTCTGATTGAAGAAAACACTCAACTAACAGATTATCAGTGAACGTTGTTTACTGGAAAAAAGCGTGTGTCCACATGAATACTGTGTGATACTGAACTGTACACATCAGAAAATCTCAGTGCTTTCTGGGATATGTAAGGTGTGGTGTATTCATACTTCATACCTACTGACACTACCATTAATTCAGAGATGCAATGAAACACAAAAACTGAAAGTAAAGATTGAAAAGACTGTCCCTGATGTGGCAGATGTTCCAACAGCAATGCAAATTTGTAAGAGTGTATGAATAATTGCAGAGATTCACTTAACCATCAGCTATAGAATCCAGAATTGGTTTCATCTAACTCTGTCTCGAAACCTGCAAGAACACTTGAGACAATATTGAATAACCAGAGATGATAATCAGCAAAATGGTGAAAATATGGTTACATTTAAAAAAAAAAAAAATACTCAGTTCAATAGTGATGGATCCATGAAGCTACCTAAAAGTTGGAAGAAAGAGTATAAGGGCCACAAAAGTGATTGATTAAGTTGAGAATAACTGTATAACTCAGGAATAGAAGTATAGAGAAAATATTCATTTCTGTTTTTAAGAAATATCTACCTACTTCCACTGCTGCTAAAAAACAAAAAAATAGAAGACATTAGTTTTCATCACACCCACATATATAAAAAACTGAAAAATAACAATACACCATCAGAAAATAAAATAATTTATAAGCTTATAAACAAATTAGAAGTTTTTTTTTTTTTAAGATGGCATATTATTTTGACCAAATTTGATATCCTCAGATCCTGTATCACAACAGACACTGTTGTGTCAGAAAATTTGTGGTCCCTTGTGTAAGGGTTGACATGTGAATGCATGCATGAATGAATGAATGCACGCACACGCACACACACACACACAGATAACAGTATATACATGTTACATATGCATATAGATACTGCACGGTTAGCCTAGTGGCTTTGCACTTCGCAACCATATGCCTAGAGAAGGAGTGTCCCAGGTTCGATTCCCATCGAAGATGCAAGGAACTTGAGAATCTTCCTCAGGCACAGCCAAGTTGGCCGGTCTTGGGTGTGGGCAGTAGGGTTTTTTCTGTCAGTTTATCTGGGGGTTTTCATCCCACAAGCAGGCAAACTGGCCCTGTGAACATATGCTTTTACAGCCAAAAATATACCCCCCCCCCACACACACAGCGGCAGATTAGGCGATAGGTCAGTTGGGAGTGGCACTAACAAGTAGTCGCATCTAAGTAACACGCGGACCCTGCATAGGAAGCAGGAATAATGCATAGTGAAAGAAGAAGAAGACATATGCGTATAGATTGCAGAAGATCAATTTCCTAAATATTTAGCTTTCTACAAAGTCCATTACTTTTATTACACAGGCATCTCCATACACGCCAAAGATTCATTAAGGAAGGCCCACACTAATCATTACTAACACAATGTTTATTGTATTTCTCCTCACGGTCATCCATCAACAAAGTACTCACAACTGCCTCTGGCATCCTGCTCAACTCATTTACCACTTTCCAAACAAAAAATTTAGTCCTTACACCAATCCTTGCTAACCACACTCAAACTTTTGAGGGGTGAAAGTTGCATCTGATGGGGAAGGAAAGGAAATCCTCAGTTTCTCTCTAGCATTCACTCTACAAAACCCTTTTAGTAATTTAAATGTTTATCATATTAACTCTTTTATGCTTATTAGCTAAACTTTACAATCCACAAACCTTTCATCTATCTTCATAGGGAGCACTTCACAAACTAGTCACTATTTTGGTCACTTGCCAATGAATCCTCTTCACTACTTCCATGTCCCCCCATAAAACCAGGGGACTAAATCTGTGCAATCTTTGAGATGTGGTTATCAAAGCCTTATGAGGGATAATAACTTTGCTATCCCTACTTGTTTAATACTTTCTCTCAGAAAGCATTATACAAGTTAGCATTTAAATACTGTAATTATCTTCTGCAAATCTCAGAACATAATTCACAGTATTTAAAGAAGTTAAGATGTTTAAAAGCATTAGTTTTTCGAACTTGCAAAAAAGTTTTTTTAACACTTAATGAAGTTGAAACCTAACAGAGAATTCTCTCTTTTGATCTACTCTGGCTCAAAATTTCCTTACTACATTTTGAGAGATTCATTTGCTATCTTTATCATGCTCTAAATTTGAATAACCATTATGCCTTTTTGATTTGATTTTTCTGAAAATCAAAATGAGATGCATTTTCCTTGGGAATTTCAAGGTTGAAAGTTCAAATTGTCTCCACTTATGGTCTCCAATATAAAATATTACTGATCAAGCTGTAAGGAATGTTAAGATATGAGATAATATCTAACTATATAAGTTAGATGTTAGTAATATCTAACTCAAACTATTTATCTACCCAGCAGACAATCTTCACATCACTAATATCCTTGACCTTTTCTTAACTAGCTCTTCATCCAAGTATACCAATGATGGCAGCTCTCCTCTTGGTAACTCAGACTATTACCCCATCCAAGTTTCCCTTATTATTACAAAACATTGTTCATTCATTCTCAGTTTCACATCCTTTTATTATAATAGTGATAAATGGGATAGCTTCCAATGTCTACTCCTCCTTTCATTAATCTGATTACTGTTTCTGTCTACTCATCTTGCTTAGAACACTTCAAGACAAAAGGAATGAAAGGTTCCATTACTCAGAATTCAGCCTGCTGCTATCTCAATTATGTGGAATCTTATACCATCATATTTCAACATTTCAGATTGAAATCATCTACAAGCAGACAATCAACATTTCAGATTTTAATAGCTTATTCTCATCTAATGCAGCTGAAATATGCTCATGAATGCTTCTGAATATTTCCTGCCAAATGCTGTTGAATTTTTACATACCACACTCACTGCCAGAGATGCTCAATACTTCACCTTTGCATTATCTTGGTTTTGTATTGAGACAATTTATAATCCAGTGCTTTTAATTATAATTTATAACAATGTTTTAATTATAATTTTATGTACCTATTTTGTTAACTAATTGTCAGATGGGGGGGGGGGGAAACTGTACACCATACCAGCACATGAGGATGTAGTTAGTTAAATGCTTTTCTGGGTAATTTTAGATCATGAAGCGAGATTCTATTATATATAAGTAAAAATTCATTTTTACTTATATATAATATTTACATTTTTATATATAATACATATGTTCCATAAACAAATCCTCCGTAGCTCAGATGGTTTCGGCACAGCCCTTTGAAAAAAAATCTTGCTTCAAATTCATACGAGAGCCAAAGAAACTATCACGACTTTTCATTCAATTGAATGTGAGTTAGCCAGTCTCATACAGAGGTGGAAAAGTTTCTCCCTTTTGGAAACTATGGATTTTCGTCACGCAACCAGAGAAACATGCAATTTACACACTAACTCCTTATCCTAAAATTATGGTTATTAATCTGGGCATTATTATTATTATATTTATATTCCAAAACATGAAGTTACTTCACATGATGATGATGATGATGATGATGATGATATTCCAAAACCATTGGGAATATTAAGTCAGAGGAGGAGAAAGAGATGAATGAACACGGATCATTCAAGTAAAACAATCAATACTCTGTTGAAAGTTTTCCCACTTGGTTTTAATACAAATTAAAGATGCCAAGAAATTACATTCTTAGTTTAATCCTGTATCCAAGTTTGAATGTGAAGTAACTTCATGACTTGGCAACTCATATATAGAGGCTAATGACTTCACATCACTTGCCTTAGTATTCCAAAATACAAAGCACATATCCTTATAGACATGCATAATGCTATGCATTATGGGAAGGGTCACTACCCAGACCAGTTTCGACCTTTATTGAGGTATGGTTAAGTGAAGGAATACCTCTCCAAAAACTCGTGTCATCCCTCAAATTACCCGACAATGAGTGCCTCAAAGCATTATTTAACTCAGTGGCAGTTCCACTCAGTGGCAGGGTGGCTCATCCTGCCTCTGAGAAGAATCCTCAGCAGTGGCTCTTCCCAATGGCAGGCCCACTCCACCTCTTATATCTCAGAGAAAGCAACCACTTCAGCACACACACATCAGTGGAAGCCAGACCCAGAACAATTGATACCAAGGTTAAAGTAATGCAGAAGTCATATTTCCATACACAAGTAACCAAAAGTTGTCATACTTTATTACTAAAATATTCTGGATTAGAGATAGATGTTCAAAGTTTTTCCACTTAGTTATACTATAAATTAAAGATGCCCTTTTAGCTAGAAGTGATACCAAGGTTGTAGTAATGCAGAAGTCATATTTCCTTATGGAAATATGACTTCTGCATTACTACAACCTTGGTATCACTTCTAGGTCTGGCTTCCACTGATGAGACCTCAATAAAAGTCAAAATTGGTCTGGATAGTGATCCTTCCCATAATGCACAGCATTTTACATATCATAAGGATGTGCTTTGCATTATGGGATACTAAGGCAAGTGATGTGAAGCTATTAGCCTCTATATATGAGTTGCCCAGTCGTGAAGTTACTTGGATAAAGAATTAAACTAGGAATATAATTTCTTGGCATCTTTGATTTATAATCTATACCCTGTTTTTAAAAAGATAGTTCACACCCCATTTATTATCCATAATGTGATATGGAATGTAGTATAATGTATACACTCAATGGAACAAAACATTAGAGATACCGACATGACAGCATGTCGGTCCTCCTATAGCATGAATAACATCCTGTACTCTCCGAGGTACACGGATCTAATGTCTCGCTCTACAGCCCAGAGAAATTCAATCAGATTTTAATCCAGAGACCTTGGGGGCCACTGGATGGTCCCAAACTCAGATGAGTGTTCCTCAAGCTATGCCTGAGTGGTTGTGGCCAGGTGAATTGTCCTGCTGATGGCTGCAGGATGCATAAAGGCCATGAAGGTATGTAGATGATCAGCCAGCACATTCAGGTAGCTTTCAGCATTTAAGGACCTCTCCATACACACTAAGGGACCTCATGTATCACATGAGAAGCCTCCCCAAACCATCACAGAGCTGCCACTACCACCTCCTTGAACAGAGCCAATCTGGCACGATGAAGCCATGGCCTCATGCTGTTGATGCCACACACTCCTGTCAGCTTGGTACAACTGATAATGGGATTCATCACACCACATGAGTTTGGTCCACCCTGCAGAGATCCAGTTTTCTCATTATCAAGCATTGTGCCTCGCAATACCTGATGATGAGCAGTCAACAGTGGTACAAGATTAGGGCATCGACATCCATGATATACAGGGTATGCCATACCGTTCACTCACTGACGCTGCTTGGACCTCTGATATTGAAACTGGATATAATTTGTGCTGCCGGTGTCCTATGGTAGGCCACCACTTGTTCGCTGAGTGCTGGTACGTCTGCGGATAGTATACTCACAGACCCTTGATACAGTTGCCCTCGAGAACCCTAGCATTCTTACAACTTTGGTGATAGAATGACTTACCTGTCTTGCACTGATAATACGTTCATGATCAAAGTTGCTAAGATCACCACATTTACCCATGTTCATCACTTGCGATACACTGTTGGGAAGCCCAATGTCTGCCTATTTACACTCTGCATTCGGTTTGGGTACATTTCACTCTGAACAGAGGATGCCACTGTCAACTTCCCATCACCCCTATCTCTAATGTTTTGTCCATTGAGTGTACCATACATATATTCCATAAGAATAGAGGATATAAAGTAAAAATGATGGGGGGGGGGGAGATACACATGTGGTATGAACCATCAATTTAAAAAATGCTTTACACACCAGTCTAGAGAAGATCAGTACATGATAGTGATATTGTACTGTGTCACTTTGGCATAGTTTGATTTCGCATTGCATTTCTGACTAGCTAATAAGCAATGGATAGATAAATTAACAAACTCAAAAAAATCAAATTCTTTTGAGTTATCAAGTATCAAAAATAATCTTTTTTTTTTTTTTTCCTTACATGTGCTGACATAAATGTTGACAACAGCTGATTTAAATAGCGGAATGAATGATGGGGAATTAAACTGATATGGAATATCAAACCTTTCGTTCTTTATTTCCATCTCTTATGAGACAAAATATTTCAAAATATGTCAAAATGAAAGTCAGAAATCAGTGGTATATTCAAGAATACAGGAGCTCATAAAAGCTTAGTAACTGGTTTTGTTGGATATACAGTCAACTTGCACTACAGCAATCAATCAATGCTATATCAAACTTGCTCAATATAGCAAAATCCTGACCAAGGTTCCACAGGTAATGCTATGCTAAATTTGTTATAGCAAACTATATGCTAAAACAAACTTCTCCTGTATTCTCTATGCATAAGCTGTGGTGTGTGTGTTCTTTTTCAATAAGGAGGGCAGTTCGATATTCATGTTCAGAACATCAAATGATAAAACTATGCAGATTAATACATACTTGATTATCTTCATTTTCAAGAGCTTTCAGTTTCTTATTTTTTCTTTCTAACTCCACAGGTGTGTCAGATTCAGGAAGTTCTGGCTCACTAAATGAAAAAAAAAAACATATTTGCTACCAAATTCAGAACATAATAAATAGAAGCTTTGAATCACATAACAGCTAATGAATTACATAACATTTCGAAGTGGTAGCAATGAAACGACAATGAAAGATGAACTTATATTTAGTACAATGTGCTCATCTGGTTTGGTTCTATCTGATTTAAAAATAAACAATTTTCATTGCGGCATCATTTCATCTCTCAAAAAACAAGATCTGCTATTCATATACTGCAAAAAATGTGAGATACATAGCATTGTGAGCAATTTCTGTGCATGATTTGTGTTTGTTTAATCAATTTGTTTCAATTTCTTGTAAGCCCCTCTAATGAAGATAGTGAGATTTAATTACTGAGAAGTAGTAAAATAACAATAATATTATTAGTTAAATACAGGATCTTCTTACTTTTATAAAAGATGACAATGAAACATTTTTAACAGCACATAAAGTTACAGGCATTGTGATTTTTAATAATTATTTAAAATAAATTGATAGTTGTTTTAGTACTGCAAATTGTGTTGGAAATGATCAAATCTATCGCATAGAAAACTGTTTCAGATGATAAATTCATGAAGTAAATTATTCACATCTGCTGGAAGAAAGAAGTGAATTCCTTCAAAAGTGTATGTGCATGTGTATAAGTTATCACTTTTCCTATAAACCTTCTCAAGGAACATCCTCACCAAGCCACCATCTGCTGGATGCAGTTTAGATATGCTTGCCCTGGCAGAATTACAGTGCATTTTAACGTCTACATCCTCTTGTCAAATGCAATCATATGCGGTATTTTGGAATAAGTCAACCTAAATGTGTAATCCTTGTTTTATCATTTTAAGAGTCTTCCAAATAAATTTCACCTAGCGAAACCACAGCAGTAATTCAAAACATTTGCAGTTTTGTACTTTTCGAAAATTAAGCCTTGTTTTTATATTCAGTTACCCATCACAGTGCAAAAGAAAATGAGCAAAAAAAAAAACAGGTGATAGTAAGCATGAATGAATTCAATGAACAGTGGGAAAATGAGTTTTTATTTATAGCGAACCTACCAGGAAAAATGTTGTACATTGTTTGTGAAAACTTTCTTACATAATAAAAGACACGATCTTAATAGACACTATAAAACACAACATCAGACTGAAATGGAAGGAAAACTGAAGCTAGTGCAAGGATCTGAGTTACGGAGAGAGAGAAAATCTAGTTTTTATATTAAATCAATATATCAATGTCTATATTAACATATTTTTGCTGGGAGTTTTTAAGGATACAAGAGTTGTATTGCACATCTGTACTCGTACATGAAAAAATTGGCACATGGAATGTAGAAGGCTACCCTTGTTCTAGGCAGTAGAGATCCAAGGCTGTAGGGATGAAACACCAGACATACCACAAATGGCTGAAATCAAGAATCCCCATCCTCCTTCAAAGCTTACACCGAAGCCCGTAATAAATGCAAAAAAACAATCAACACTTCCAAAAGAGCAAAAAGCAGGAAAGTAGCAGCCTGTCCAAATGGCAGCTGAGCCTTTTGGTCTCTTGCCAAAGCAATTGGCCGTAATTTCTGCCCAACACTATTCTCACCCTATCACACCCTGATGGCTCTACTACATCATCACCCACAGAAAAAGCCAATCTTCTGGCCTCTTACTTTGCTTCAAATGCATTCATAACTGACAATGGTAAACGTCCCCCAACCATTCCAGACACCCAACATACAATGCCCCCCATATCCTTTTGCCAGGATGAGATCAGAAAAATACTGTCCAAATTAGACACAAAAAAGTCTCCTGGCTCCGATAACATTCCCCCATTCAACTTTCAGAACATTCCAGTTGTTCTGAAAGTTGTGCTCCAGAACTGACCCCTATCCTATGTCACCTATATATACTCTCCTACTCCACTGGAATCTATCCCACAAACTGGAAATTGGCCTATATTCAGCCCATCTCCAAGAAGGGTGATAAGTCATTACCATCCAATTACCTACAGAAGGTCAATCCAATCCAATTGCTAACCTATCTCGCTTACCTCAGTTCAGTCGAAGGTAATGTAAAAAATCATCAATTCCCAACTCCTACGCCATCTTGAAGATACTCACTAAATAAATGACCGCCAGTATGGATTCTGCCACTGCCGATCAACAGGAGATCTACTCACATACGTCACCCATCTCTGGATGAAAGCTATGGAGAGGTTTGGCGAATCTCAAGTGGTTGCACTAGATATCTCCAAAGCCTTTGACAGGGTCTGGCACAAAGGCCTACTAAGCAAACTACCATCATTCGGTCTGACCCAGGGCTTCTGTAAGTGGATCGCTAGTTTTCTGTCTGGACGCACACTCTGTGTGATGGTGGACAACTCCTTATCCTCTCACCACTCAATTAATGCTGAGGTCCAACAAGGTTCTGTCCTCTCACCAATCCTCTTCCTACTATATATCAATGACCTACTGCAATTGACCTCCAACCCAATACACAGTTTTGCAGATGACAGCACACTACACTCTTCGCTTGCATTTGATAACCCTACAACTCACCTCAACCTACAGAACATCAACCACTGCGCCCCTCAACTCCGATCTCCAAGCCATCCTCCAATGGGGGTTCAGATAACCTCATAAATTTCAATGCCAATAAAACCCAGTTCTGTACTACTTCCCATAAAAAAGAACCATTTTTTCCCAATATCCTTTTCAATGATACCCAAATCTCCAGACAGTTTGAGATCTCACTCCTTGGAATCACCCTCACATCAAACCTCTCCTGGCATAAACATATCTCAAACATTGCATCCTCAACCTCAAAAAAACTAGGATCCCTCTTTCGCTCAAGATGTTACTTCACCCCCGAACAGCTATTAACATTATACAAGTCACAAATCCGCCCAACTATTAAATACTGCTCTCACATATGAGGTGGGGCCCCAAAAAGCTCTCTCAAAATGCTCAACTCAATACAGAGGGGAGCAATTAGACTTATCAATGATCCATCCCTTACCAACTCCCTCCTCCCTCTTTCACATAGAGGTATGGTCTCTTTAGTACATATATTCTACAAATATTTCCATGGGAAATATCATCAATAATTCCTCCACTCAGTACTAAACTCATTGGAACATGTACAGCTGCTGCACAACATCCTTTCACAGTTCACCTAGAAACAAACAGAACAAGTTTCTTTTCCTCTTCCTTCATCCCTGCAATTGCTGCACTGTGGAACAGTCTCCCACCTTCTGTGTTTCCCAAGGAATACAATTTAAAGTCATTCAAATCAAATGTAAACAAATTCCTCCTTTCCCAACCCACCGCCCATACACAGTACTAATGTACTATAGGTTGACAAACCAACCTCCTGTGTATGGGCTCAAGATAAAAAAAAAAAAAAAAAAAAAAAGCAGATGTTAGCAGATCTCCCAGTGTGATTATAATGTAATAAGTTGCAAGAACAAGGAACTTTGTAAATACCTGGAACAGAGAGAGAGGGGAGAAGAGAATCTTTTGGAGAGTAGATGAGAGAAGCCAACTTTGGATAAGGATTGAATGCAGTACAGAGATTGTACTTTTAGAGTTCTGGCTATTTTTTTTTTTTTTTTGTCCAGGATATAAGAAACAATGATGGGATTACTATAGTCTGCATGTTGAGAGAGAGAGAGAGATATGAAGAGATGGAAAGAACAACTAATTTGTTGAACATTTTTGGCATTGTAATCAGTGGACAAGAAAATCTGGCAAATAAAGAAGTGGACACCTGTAAGAGAAACCTAGGTAAAAGAGAGAGATTGGAAGCTCTGCTGACAATGGTTTTGATAGCACCATATTGCTAAGAGGGAAATGGTATGTATCTATCTGTGTGGGTGGGTTTTCTGTAAATTAAGAAAAAAGGGGTGCCATTGGGAAGACGTGTGATTAGAGTATCTAGAAAAGGCAGGCTATTACTATTTTCTTTTTCTATAGTAAACTGGATTCTGTGGTGCTGGTTGTTGAAATGGAGGAGGAGGGAGTCAAATGTGTCTGAGCCATGTGGCCAAATAGAGAACACATCATCAATGTATCTTAGTCAGACAGGAGGCTTGAGAGGAACAATATCAAGAGCATGTTTCTCAAAATGCTCCATATAGAAATTGGCAAGGTAAGAGCCCATTGTTGTATCCTCAATCTGTTTATAAATGGTATCTTTGTAAGGGGGGGGGGCATTTTTCAGTAAATTGAATGTGTCAGAAAGAAGGATTCTGGTAAAAAGAGAGGTGACATCAAAGCTCACCATGATATCATTAATGTTTAAAACTAAATTTTGGATTCAAGATTTGAAATTACTAAAATTTTGATGCAAGATGAAGAATGATCAATAAGTGGGGATTAACTGTTTGGCTAACATAAAAGAGAGGGAGTCAGTAGCATCTACTATGGGATAGAGAGGGTTATTACGTTTATGAATTTCTGGCAATTTGTACATCTGGGGGGGGGGGCTAAATCGTGTGAGTCTTTTTAACTATTTCAGAAGGCCAAGATGTGACATTTTTAGAACCTTTTATTTTTTCATGTTTTCTCTGAAAAAGTTATTCAACTTTTTATTTGAATACTCTGCACTGTATTCAAACCTCATCAGAAGTTGGCTGCCCTTATCTGCTTTCCAAGGATCATTTTCTTCCTCTCTCTGTTCTAGGTGTTTACTTGTTAACATGTTAACAGTTCCTTGTTATTACAACTTATCATATTATGGTCAAACTGTAAATACACTATGATGGTTGTATCTCCCTTAGGTAATTCACACCACAACCTTCTGCTTATCTATTTTCTCCAGTGAGCAACACCCATATAGCTGTCCTCAACCAAGAATTGTCTGGCATAGAACACCAAGTGGGATGACCTCCGAGATACCTCATTCCCTTGGTTGGATTATTGTCTTCAGTCTTCTGTCCCAGGCATGTGCACTAAATACATCACTGAAGTAATCCTCTCTGGTATGGAAGCATAGGTTCCTCATTCAACACTAAATTGCCATCAGATAAGTAAGCCTTCATTTGCAAAAAGATATGGCAAGGATGTACAAATGATGTCATACCATATAACACAACATATGAAAGCATACTGCAACTGACTATCATCAAGAACTCCACCTTCCCTCACTGCTTACACCAAAGTACGAAACAACGGAAAGAAAATTAATTCATCAAAAAACGATTTCCCAAAGAGCCAAAAAGCAACAAAATTTGCCTTGTGCCCAAATGACAGTCATGCCTTTTGGTCTCTTGCAAAAGCAGATGACCTTAACTTTTGCTCAACACTATTCCCACTGCACCCATATGGATCTGTTGCATCATCACCCACAGAAAAAGCAAATCACCTGACATCACATTTTTCCTGAAATGTCTGCATAGATGATTTTAATAAATGTTCCCCAACCCAAGTGCCCAGCACTCAATGCCTCCTTTGACGTGTCACCAAAAAATCATCTGTCAAAATTAAATACCAAAAAGTTCCCTTGCCCAGATACATTGCTCCAACTGTCCTGAAAATTTGTGCTCCAGAGTTGACTCATGTTGCCTCTCTATATTTCATACTCCACTAACATCTAAGAAGGGTAATAAATATTTATCATCAAACTACTACCCAATCTCTCTCTCACCTGAATCCTCTCCAAAATAATGGAGAGAACCATCAACACCCAGCTCCTAAACTACCTTGAAGGTAGGTACAACTTAAGGCTATGATTCAGCCATATTTTGACTACTGTGCACAGATTTGCTCACCTGGGTTTCTTGGAGGCCAGGAGGTGGTTGAAAGGATTCAGAGATGAGTAACCAAGATGGGTTTGAAGTTTGCGGGTTACAAAATTTAGTTGATAGGCAGAAAAGAGGGAACATGATAGAAACTTCTAAGATATTAAAGGGGTTTTGTAAAAATTGATGCATTTGAAATTTTTCAATGTATGACAGAGAACTGGGGGGCATCAAGAGCAGGGGAAGTTGTGTAAGAGTGTGGTTAGTAGGGGTGTGCAGACCAGATTTTTTGAATGGAGAGTGGTGGATGAGTGGAATGAATTGTCAAAATTGGTTGTGAGTTCCCTGATGGTGAATGGATTCAAGGAGAAGTATGACAGGATTTGTGGAGAGAGAGAGAGAGATTTGGGCCTCCCACGATGAATCTCTTGACTCCAATGAGATGCTGTAAATAAAAACAACTAATCAGAGCTGACGCTCTTCATGGATAGTGATCACTCTTCAAACATAATCTCCTCGGGAATTAATACAGCAGCAACAAACAGATGGCAGATATACTAGCTAAATATTACTCTAAAGTAAGCCAATATAACAAAGACAAAAGGTGCATGAAAACTGCAAAACATTTGCTAATACAATCCAGAACCTATCCTTCTGAAGATATCTTTACCCTGGACCTCACAATGACAGAATTAGTGAATGTAAAAGCTACAGATCAATAGCTTTGACTAGTACTCTTTCTGTAAACTATACAAAAGAATAATATATACTAGACTCATGAATTAGCTTTTATAAAATAACAAGAAGGTATATCTTCTACCAAACTGCATACAGGTCTCAACATAGTACAGAAGATCAATTATTTTATCTTTGCCAATCATTCATAGATGGCTTTCAAAAAAACCACCAAAGAAGACAACAGCAACTTCTTGGATCTAATAGGTGCCTTCAATTGCATTTAGAGACAAAAGTTAATAAAAAATTGCACAGGATATAGTGGTTATGGATGTTTAGTGTGGATGGAAGAAGGGTGTGTGCGAAGTGTAACCTGAATGAGGAACTAATGAATGCAAATATGAAATTGATGACAGAAAGTGTTAGTAACGATTGTGTCACGAGAGAACGTTTGAAAGAGAAGGATGGTGGGAAAGAGAGGCGAAAAAATGTTAAAAAATCAGGAAAAAGAAAAAGAGCGATTTGAAAACAGTAACGGATGTTAAAAGGGACAAAAGTGAGGCGAGAGTAGCAGAAAGAAACAAAATTGAGAGAACGAATGAAAGTAGAAATGGCGTGACGCAGAAATCACAAGTGAAAAAAATCGAAAGAATAAATGATAGCGAAAAAAGAATGAATGATGGCGAAAGTTGGACGCATGTTGGACTGAAAGTACTGAAACAAAAAAAGACGAATGAGAGTAAAAGTGAGAAGAATAATAGCGAAAGTTGGACGCATGTTAGTCCGAAAGTACGGAAACAAAGAAAGATAAATGAGAGTGAAAGTGAAAAGAATAATAGTGAAAGTTGGACGTATGTTGGACCGAAAGTACGGAAACAAAGAAGGATGAATGAGAGGGAAAGTGAGAAGAGGGGATAGAGAGTTAGAAAGTTAGAAAGATTTAATGATAGAGAGAATGTGTCACAAGATTCGGAAAGTGAATTGGATTGGATGAGGCAAGAAATGAAATGGATGCGGAATGAAATTAAGAGAATCCAGGTCAAAACTATTAAAATAAATCATGATGGCATGAAAGAGTTAATGAAAGATAAGCGAGTGGCGTTGTATGGTGACTCCATTATTAAAGGTGTGCTAAAGGATAAAATGCACAAGGTATGTTTTCCAGGCAGTAAAATGAGTAGAGTGATTGAGGCATTGGATATGAGGCGGGAGCGAGCAGAAGAGTTAATTGTATTAATTGGTACAAATGATTTGAGAGAGAACAAAGAGCATGTCAGAATGAATGTCAGGAGGCTGCTTGGAAAGATAAAAGAGAATAGTGTGACAGGAAGGGTAGTCAGTGTGTTGCCTAGGTATGATTGTGGTGAAATGAAGTGGAGAGCAAGGATTATGAATGATATTCTGGCTGAAATGTGTGAAGAGATGGGAGTACAGTTTGTTAATGTGTGGAATGAGTTTGAGGGACGAAGTGAGCTGTATGGGAGCGATGGACTGCATTTGAGTGGTTATGGTGTAAGTTGCTTGGAGAGACTGCTGCTGGAAGGTAGAGAAGTGAATAGAGAGAATGAATCAGATCAAGAGGGGGAGTGATGTGGAAGATCAGGAGAGTAAGACAGGAGAGATTGAAGAAGTGGAAATGAATGGGGAAGTGAGTGGTATGAGTATAGAAAATGAGAGAATGGGGTGTGCAAGAGGAGCAGGGAAACAGGGGAGGCTCAGGGTGGACAGACAGGGGTACACAGCGTGAGAAAGGTGGATGCTCCAAGAGGAGGTGAGAGCATGTGTAGGCAGGAAAGAAATGGGATGGGCAGGGATCAAGAGGAAACAGATGGAATTGAAAAGGGTTCTAAAATGAAGAAGCAGAAAGGGAAATGGCCCCAGTCCAGCATGGAGAGATCGCATCGAGTGAGTGGTATCAGTGGAACTAGCTGTAGATCCAGAAATGAGCTGTCATGTTTGTATACCAATGCTAGAAGTATAAGAAACAAGGCGGATGAAATGGTTGCACTAATTGCATCTGTTCACCCAAAGATTGTCGGAATAAGTGAGACATGGTTAGATGAGTGCGACATCCTGATAGGAATAGAGATGGAAGGGTATGATATGTTTCGTGAGGATAGAAGGGGTAAAAAGGGAGGGGGAGTGCTATTGATGATAGAGAAAGAGTTATGTCCATACAAGGTAGAGATGCAAGAGGGAAATGGGGCCAGTGGTTTTGAGGCAGTATGGTGTGAGATAGAGGTGAATAGAATCAAATACTTGGTGGGAT
The DNA here is from genome assembly GCF_054136105.1 of Typopeltis vanoorti. NCBI lineage: Eukaryota > Metazoa > Arthropoda > Arachnida > Uropygi > Thelyphonidae > Typopeltis > Typopeltis vanoorti. The sequence continues at coordinate 22,486,700 of NC_143567.1, read as the reverse complement.
GTTGTTATAGACCTGGTAATGTGGATGGTGGTGATAGTGAAATGTATAGTCAAATAAGTCAAGCAAATAAGAAAAGGGTGATCATTATGGGTGATTTTAATTATGGCAATATAGACTGGAATGAAGAGAGAGCAACTGGAAGTAAAGAAAATGAGTTTCTTGAGTTTTTGAGGGATAACTACCTCAGACAGTATGTAACAGAGGGCACACGAGGATTAAGGGTCTTGGATTTGGTCATCTCATCAGAGGATGTAATTATAAATGAGGTGTCAAATCATCCACCAATTGGTGAAAGTGACTATGAGGTAATTACCTGGGTGCTTGCCAGAAGTGCAAGGACCCCTGTGAAAAAAGGGTATATGTGGAACTACACGGGGGGTGATTATGAAGAGTTCGGGACACAGCTTGCTGGTGGAGCATGGAATGAGGAGTTAGCTGGAAAAGAGATCAATGCAGCTTGGGGAATTTTCAAAAACTATTTAGTAGATGCAATGTCTAAATGGATTCCAAGGGTGAAAAGGTTAAATAAGGTAGGTGTGAGATGAATGAATAAAGAGATTAAGCATGCGATACAGAGAAAAAGGGCATTGTGGAGGCAGCATAAGAGAAGTGGAAGTAACCAATTTCATGAGGTCTACAAAGACCAGGCAAGGAGGGTGACTTGGTTGGTGAGAGTAGCTAAAGAGAGGTATGAACAGCAGTTAGCTAATGAAGCTAACTTCTGGGAATGATGTGGAGGACACTGACGTGTAGAAGTAGGGAGATTCTTGTTCCATTGTATAAGGCTTTGATTAGGCCACAGATGGATTATTGTGCCGAGATTTCGTCACCAGGTTTTCAGAAGGATGAAGAGATGTTGGAAAGGGTCCAAAGGCGACTGACTAAGGTAGTTTCTGACCTCTGGAATGTTGAGTATGATGAAAGATTGAGAAGATGTAATTTGCAGAGTCTGGTGGAGAGAAGGAAGAGGGGAGATATGATAGAGACCTACAAGTTGGTAAGGAGTTATTATAAGATCAATGGTGGAGAAGTTCTACAGAGAATAGTGGGAGATCAGGGGAGAACCAGAGGTCATCCCTGGAAACTGTATAAAGAGGGTGTGAGTAGGGGAGTGAGAGGCAGGTTTTTTTTAGTGCAGAGTTGTGAATGATTGGAATGCCTTGCCTGAGAGTGTGGTGTCTGCAAGGAGTTTGAATGTGTTCAAGGCACAGTATGATGAGATGTGTGTGTGTGTGATAAAAGGACCTCCCAGATGAGTCTTTGACTCCACAAGGTCTTGGGAAATAATAATAATAATAATAAAGGGGAACGCATTAATTTGGATTTCAGATTTCAGGAAAGGAAGAAAAATGAAAGTAAAAGTTAACTGAATTTATTCCAAAATGCATCGAACTTAGGCTGGAGTCCCACAAGATTCTGTTTTAAACCCACTCCTATTTCTCATCTATATGAACAATATTCATCCTCACATAATAAATGACACAAAAATAGCATGCGATGCGGATGATATAGAAATCTGGCACACAAGCAGTAATTCTCAACAATCTGAAAAAAAAAGTCCTAAATAAATAATAAAAGGCTTAGAAAGATGGGCAAAGGAACTTAAATGACAGATAAACCTGGAAAAAATGAAACTGAGTATCTTCGCTACTGATAGAAAAAATAGACACAATTACATCCCCCAAATTAAACTATATAATAGCAAAATAGGAAAAACAGTCTCCAAAATACTTAGGCCTAACCTCTATATACTGAACTGAGATTTACAAATCATATTACAAATATATCTAACAAATCTCTTAAAAAGCTTTGTGGAATAAAGTGGGAGTGCAAATCCGAAGACACTCAAAACTACATATACGGCACTCATATGATTCACTATGGAACATGCCTCATCAATCTGGGCTCCAGTTTCTACTAGCTCAAAAGAAAAACTTGACAGAGTACAATCAAGAGCAGCAACAATTATTATAGGTACAGTCTCATCCACAAATAATTTAAAAGCTCAATAAGAGTGTGGGCTTCACATTCTAGAAGACAGAAGAAAACTCTCCAGTAAATTCGCTAACAGAATCAGGAGCCAAGAACATGATCCCATCTCACTCAGGAATTTCAATGCCTGGACAGGAAAATCTAGACTAAAGAGATCACCTACTTCACAATATGATCATGAAATTAGAAAACAGATCAACTAGAGCACCTGTCATTGAAATAAGCAAAGAACCATTCTTTTCCACTATGCTACCAAAAAACATAATGATTAACTTAAATCTCCTAGAACCTTGTTCAAAAAAGGATTCACAGCATAAAAATAAGAGAAAAGGACTTGACACTATATATCACTTAATTTGAATCATGTCGTTGCCTATACTGATGGATCATCTGATAAAGCACTCAACCAAGGAGGAGCAGGATTTTTTCTAACTCTACCTGGAGGCAAGGAAACGCAAGTCAAAACCACAGCTGGCAAAATAGCTTCAAACTTCACTTGTGAATTAGCAGTCATATAAGCAGCTCTCGAGTTCTATCTTTCTAATCCAGTAATAAACATTACAGAAGGAATAACCCTCTACAGTGACTCAAAATCTGCACTTGAAGCATTAAAAAATGGAAAAACAAAATTCACACAGGAAATTCATGCACAACTAACAACTTTAAATTTGAAAAATAAGAATAGTACACTACAATGGATACAAGCTCATGTAAATATTGAAGGCAATGAGCGAGCCAAAGAAGCAAGACACTTACCTCAAAAATTACACTCACTATCAATAACTGATGCTAACTCTGTCGCAAAAATAAGATTGGTAAAACAAGCTATCAAGAAGAATAAAATCAGCGAAATTAATGAAAAGAAAGAAATAACCACAATCACCACCAGACTAAAGATGGAACATTTCAAAGGCATGAAAATTCAGCTGGATGGTACTAGAAATTACACTACAAATTACAAGGCTTGTTCAAAAAAAAAAAGACCAAACTTTTGCTATAAAGACTTTATTAATAGCTCATTTTACAACATTTTAAGCACTGTCCCCGTCAAAGTAGTCCCCTCTACTGGCAATACACTGTTCCCAACATTTCCTCCATTGTTGGAATGCTTCCTGGAATGCACTTTCTGTGATGGCACATAGTTCTTTTATCTCCTCTTCTAAATCTCCTCTATGGTTTGGAAATGCCATCCTTTCAAAGTGGTTTTAAGTTTGGGGAACAGGAAAAAGTCTGCTGGGGTTAAGTCAGGAGAATAGGATGGATGGGGCACAATAGATGGCTGATGTTTTGCCATATAACTGCAGATGAGGAGCGACGCGTGAGCAAGAACATTGCCGTGGTGCAACATCCAAGTCTGGTTTTCCCACAATTCAGGCCTCTTCCTGCGCACAGTATCCCTCAAGCATGCTAAAACTTCCTGGTAAAACTCTTTGTTTACCATCTGATCATGTGGCACAAATTCATAAAGAACAATGCCTTTCTAATCAAAAACACAACCAACATCACCTTGATCTTTGACTGACTCATCCATGTTTTTTTTTTGGTTGAAGAGACCCTTTCCTTACCCACTGAGAAGATTGCATCTTGGTTTCAACATCACAGCCATAAACCAACGTCTCATCTGCTGTTATGATGGTCTTAAGAAAGTTTTCATTACCATTTGCACTGGCAAGCAGTTCCTGACTGATTCTAACATGGTTCTCTTTCTGATCATCAGTCAACAAATGCAGCATGAATTGTGCACTGATGCAACGCATCTGAAGTTTTTCAGTCAAAATTTGATGGCAAGATCCTATGCTGATGCCCACTTCCTCAGCAACTTCTCACACAGTTAAATGACGATTTCCACAACTCTCAGCACAAACTCTCTCGACATGGTAGTCATCTGTTGATGTAAAAGGTCGTTAAGGCCTGGGATCTTCACGACTGATGTTCTGCCCTTTTTAAAATGCTTAAACCACTCATGGCACTGCGTTCAGCTCATAGTTCTCCCCGTATGCTTGGTTAAGCAATTGAAATGTCTCGTAAAATTTTTACCAAGTTTGCAGCAAAATTGCACACACTCTTCAAGCTCTTTCAATGTCACTTTGTCACTAATCTGATGAACTGCTTATGCATGTACTCACTTCAGTGGATGTAACTTGACAACTAATGCTCATAGCAGAACAGGGCAAATGGCAATTTGTTGTCAAACCTGCCATTTGGTGCACTCAGTAGCTGCAGTGCACTCTCTGTGCCAGTTAGCATGCTATTTAAAAAGTTCGGTCTTTTTTTTTGAACACCTCTCATATGCAAGCTGTCCAGGAGTTGAACTAACACCTGCCCATATCTATTCTTGTTCAGCAATTGTTGCTGCTGCTCTACAGAAAATTGACCCTATAGAAAAGCCCTACTCCATCAAAGATCAACTGATGGCCAAAGAGGTTCTACAAGCCCACAATCATATCTAGAAGCTCTTCAATGGACTCAACAATAACAATAATAACTAATAAATGATTGCCAGAATGAATTCTGCCAATACTGTTCACATATACGGGATATGCTCACCTATGTCATCCGCCTCTGGATAAGTACCATGGAAAAGTTTGGCAAATCCCAAGTGGTTGCACTCAGAACTTTTGACTGGATCTCACATAAGAGCCTATTAAGTAAGCTCTCATCATCAGTCTGTCTTGTGACCTCTGCAAGTGGCTTCTTACCAGTTTTTCTAAATGGATGCACATTGCACATGATGTGGATAGTTCCCTATCTTCTATGTAACTAATGCTGGGATCCCACAAGACCCTGTCATCTCACCTACCCTTTTTCTTCTTAAACATCCATGACCTGCTCCAGTTGACCATCAAGCCAATAAATAGTTTTGCTGATGACAGTACATATTCTACATTCCTCCTCCTCCTCACTTGACAAACCTTGCACCACACAAACCACCACAATCCACAGTACAATAACTTCCGCAATCCTAAATTCTGATCTCCAAACCATTCTTCAATGGGACTCAGTAAACCTTGTGAATTTCAATACCTGCAAAACACAGTTCTGCCTTATTTCCCACAAAAAAGAACCACATTCTCTAGTCTTACCTTTGACAACACCCAAATAACTAGGTCACATGAGATTTCTCTCCTTGAAAGTACCTAGACATCAAGACTCTCTTGGGCATAAACACATTACAACCACTGTCTCCTTAGCACTCAAAAAATTAGGATTCCTCTTTTGCTAAAGGCATTACTTTACCTCTGAACAGCTGTTAACCCTGTACAAATCTGCCCATCCATCGAGTACTGCTCACATATCTAGAGCAGTACCCACAAAAGCTCCCTAAAAATACTTGACGCAACACAGAAGGGAGCAACCTGACTGATTACTCATCTCTTACCAACTCACTCCAACCCATCTTGCACAAGAGTTTAGTATCTACTACATGCATCCTTCTACTATTATACATCTACTATCTAGGTGTCTCCATAGTGCAAATGGAAGAACAATGGAGTATTGCACCCTCTGACTAGAAAAGACTTGAGTTTGATTCTCGTCGTGACAAGAGGAATCTTTATATAGGCTTTTTCACTTGAAGGTGAGTAAGCCGATCTCACATGGAGGTAGCACAGTTTTTTCTCCCAGAAACTCGGTTTTTCATCCCAATACAGAAAAATCAGCCATGAGAGCACATGGAATTTACAGACAAGAAATACTGTTAGTGGTATTAGTAGGCAGTAGATGGCATTATGTGTTGATAGCAGTAGTGTTATTGTAGTGGGAATAATCGAAGTATTAAGTAGGGAAGATAGTGACTCATGTATAGAGAAGTAGAGTGCTCTCCCATGATGAGTGCTTGGACTCCTTGGAAGTGCCACATAATAATAATCTTCTATAAATATTTCCAAGCTAAAGGTTCATCAGAATTAACATCAATAATTTCCCTTCTTTCTACCAAATCCATTGAAAGGCATGCAGCTTCCACCCAATGCCACTTCACAGTCCAACTCCATACTCAGAGAACAAGTTTTTCTTCTTCCTCCTCCTCCTTCATTCCTGCTGCTGCTGTTCTCTGGAACAGCCATCCATTGCATGCATTTCCTAAGTGATACAATGCATAAGCTTTCAAAGCTAATTGTGAATAAGTTCCTCTTCATATTAAATGAAGAGTTGGCATCACAAAAACAAAATCGCAAAGAAACAAAAAAGGGTTTTTGCTAACAGGTCAGTCACTGAAGGTGAGTAGAAGAATACACTCATTATTACACTCGGTTATGCATAGTATCTTGACTACTTAGGACTCCTTCAGCCTGATAATGAAAAATATTTATTCCATTCCTTAAAATAGAAAGGGGGTAGGGAAGCTTTTTTTGTATTTACTAAAATAAAGAGCCAAAAGACTTCAGTTCGGTGATGCAAAAATTATAAAAATCAAGTGAATGTTAAAATTCCCTTACATGCTTACCAAAATGGCCAATTTGTGGTTTGATCATTTAAAATTCCTTTACAGGAGATGGTAATTTTTCCTCCAATGAAATACATGCTCTCTCTCTCTCACACACATACAGTAAAGATTTTAAACTTTATTATGTTATGTTGTACGTAAGTAACAAAATATATTGTGTCATGTTGTACTTGCCTATGGAGAGGGACATTAAAAATTCTTGTGCTTTCTGTTTGGCTACTGGGGTAGGCACACGATGAACTCTGGTCTGGTTGGCCAAGTTAGCATACCCACTCTCCAACCACTAGGTCACAAGTTCAAATCCTGCTGCAGACATGGATGTTTGTGATTGTCTTATCTTGTGTACTGCTCTAACCTTTGATATGGCACAGTATGACCTTTGCTGTCCTTGCACCATTAAAAAAATAAATCATCATCATCATCAGCTTATCATCAAAACCACAGCTATGTGTAGAGAGGGAAGCAATCCATTTTCAGGATATATTAGTAACCAATATATATAAGTAAGGTGAAAACAATAATGAAGATAATTTCTAGCAGCAGTCTTTTCTTGTAAAACATAGAAGACTATAATGAATCACTGTGTATAGCAACTAGCATCTCTCCCCAATACTATACAGATATAAAAAAATAGTTTTGATTGTAGCAGCAAATTCTGTTTCAAAATAACAAATAAAGGAAAATTATTTCTTTTCTATATAAAATATTATGTATTTTGTTATTGTGTGTGTGTGTGTGTATGTATATATATATATATATACAGTCATACCCCGAAGTTATGCGGTAGGTGGGACCAACAAAAAGCGTGCAAGTCGAATTCGCGTAACTCAGGTATAATTTTGCATACAAACATACAAAATATTAGTTAATTGGGACCAAAGGTTTACAAAAACACCTATATTTTTTAAGAAATATAATCATAATTGTAGTTTTTCGTACATAAAAAAAAAGTTATTTCGATGTCAATGGTTTCATAAAATCTAATAGATTCGTCTGACGGCATAATGTCTTTTTCTTGTCACGTAAAATTTCTTCATAGTAAGCTAATGATTTTTTTATTCTTTGCCTTATGGCTACAATTCGTTCCTCGTTAGAATGTATGTCCTCCATCTGTAAACCTTTCTTTTATGATTGTTCTTACTGTGGATTCCTGTAGATCGAACTTCTTTGCCAGCTCACAAATTTTCATTCCGCCTTCAAAATCCTTAATAATGTTGAGTTTTGTTTCCAAAGTCAATGTTTTTCGTTTTTTGCTAGCTGTAGAAGAATCGGACTTGCTTCCTTTGGACGACATTATTATTTTTTATGTGATTAAATTTTTATCAAGAACATAACATTAAACAATCGCAAGGTTTGTAGACTATAAAAATCGTGTATGAATGGAGACCGCGCGAAACACGTCAGTGCTTGTTCACAGCATGTGCGACACTGGCAAATGCAGCCGATGCCAAAAAGATACGACTAGTGGTGAGGTGTGAAGCAGGACGGGAATACGTACATATATGAAACCGTGTAACTCCGGATTCGCATAAGTCGGGGTATGACTGCATATGTGATTGATAGATAGATAATCTATATAATTTACATTGAGAAGTGTGTGTGTGTGCATGTGCGCACAATTCTCATGATAGTCAACATGGGTTTGCAAAGGGTAGATCTTGTTATAGCAATTTATTTACATTTTGCAATGTGTTCGACACAGGAGATTCATATACAGCAATATTCTTGGACTTTGTAAAATAATTTGATAAATTACCTCATGAGAGGTTGGTGTATAAGCTGCAGAGGATGGGAATGGAAAACAGATTCAGATGGATTGGCTCTCTAAATGATACTACTGTATGATGGAGCAGTGTCTCAAAAAAGGAAGAGGTCTGTTCTTGGGCCCTTGCTGTTTAACTTATTTGTTAATGATACTTCATGTCGAATTCCATAATATCTGAAACATATTCAATATATAGGTATGTATTTCTTAGTTTTAACACGTTCACGACGGGGTGGTGTCAAGCAAAACCATATGTTGCACCGGTAACATAAGGTTTTGCTTAAGTCTATACAGCAGTTTCTGTTGGAGGGAAGAAGTGATTTATTAGTTAGTGCCATTTTTATCTCAGTTGTTTCTAATTGCACTATTTGTTGAGAAATATAATGATTCAATGCATTAATGATGCATAGTCGAAAATTGTCACATATCCCCTGAAGACCTTTCGCATACCCCCCCCCCCAGGGGTATGCATACCGCACTATGAGAAACACTGGACTAGAGCAATATCAGGAATGTTCATCATGGAGATAAGGTTAAAAGAACATAAATTAAAGATGATAGGATCCTTTCTTTCAATGTTACATGGTTATCAGCATTCATTTTGATAAATTATGGAGACCACTACCATGTTAAGAATAATTACTTTAATTTCCCAATGTTTAAATTAAAGTAATTATTCTTAACATAGTAGTAGTCTCCATCATAGAGCCTCCATGGCTCAGTTGGTATAGACGAAGCCCTTTGGTTGGAAAGATCTGGGCTCAATTCCCATATGTGATGTTAGCTGTTGTTGTTGTTAGCATATGAGAATATCCAAGATACTATAATAAATTTAGTTTAATCCTTTATCCAAGTGTGAGCAAAACAAAGTTTGCACCTGAAAGTATCTTCAGGATGGGGTAAGGTGGTATAACACCAGGGCAACTCGTTGCAAAGGTGGAGCAAGCTACCAACACTCCTGTCTTAGTATCTCCTATAATGCAAAACACATCTACTTGCAGATATGTCTAATGTTATGCATTAAGGGAAGGGCCACTACCCAGACTAGTTTCAACCTTTATTGAGGTTTCTTCAGTGGGAGCCAGGCCCAAGCTGAGATACTAGGCAGAAGCATTCGCAGGTCATCTCTACCTATAGGAGTTCAGGACTGGGGTAAGGTGGTACCCCAGTCCTGAAGATACTTTCAGGCGCAAACTTTGTTTTGCTCACACTTGGATAAAGGATTAAACTAAATTTATTATACTCTAACTAAGTGAAAAATAAACTTTCAACATCTTTCTCTAAATCCAGAGTAATTTATTAAAAAAGGGTGGCACACCATTTGGCAACTCCTATAGGTAGAGATGACCTGCGAATGCTTCTGCCTAGTATCTCAGCTTGGGCCTGGCTCCCACTGAAGAAACCTCAATAAAGGTTGAAACTAGTCTGGGTAGTGGCCCTTCCCTTAATGCATAACATTAGACATATCTGCAAGGAGATGTGTTTTGCATTATAGGAGATACTGAGATAGGAGTGTAGGTAGCTTGCTTCACCTTTGCAACGAGTTGTCCTGGTGTTGTACCACCTTACCCCAGTCCTGAAGATACTTTCAGGCGCAAACTTTGTTTTGCTCACACTTGGATAAAGGATTAAACTAAATTTATTATACTCTAACCATGTGAAAAATAAACTTTCAACATCCAAGATACTAGTTTTAGCATTTTTGCTAAAATATCATTGGATATACATTTTTGATACCAAAAAGACTCACAATCGGAAACCGAGTAAGACTGGTCAGAGTTTACTACTTTCTAGCCACGGGCCAGTGTAGGCTACCTTCATTCCCTTAAGTGTTCCATGTCAGTAGATACATGTGGTCAGGGGCTGATGCATCTGTTTAGGAGGAAAAAAAACAAGAATACTGATGAAAAATCTGAGTTTCTGGGAGAAATGAACCTTCTAATCCACCTCTGTATGAGACTGACTAACTCACCTTTACTTGCAAAAACCTGATAAACATTCCTCCCATCATAGACAGGAACTGAACCCAGGTCCTTCTAACCAAAGGGCTTTCTCTATACCGACTGAGCTAGAGAAGTTCCATTTAAGATAGTGAGGAGATTTTAATGAATTAATACAGAAGAGATTATAAGAAAACTAAAAGGTGAGAGGAGAAGAACAAGAGGCTATCCCTGAAAATTATAGTTGTGTAATGGTGTGGTGAAGAAGAGTGTTAAGAGATTTTTTTACATGGAAAACTGTGGATGAATCGAATACATTACCTGAATTCTTTGTGAATGCAGAGAGAGAGAGCTGAGGAGTAGCAGTATGTTAAATATAGTTGGATGAGTGAACTTCCCACAATGAGACCATAACTTTTCTCTCTCTCTCTAATTTTAGGTTCATGGCACAAAATACATAAACACCTGTTTGATATACAGATTAATAAATTTATCACCATTTCTGTTTCCCATTAAAGTGAGTACATCCATTTAAAATTTTAAATAAACTTAAGATAATGTATTATCAAATTATTTAATTGAAATTATGAAATCCAAATGAACAAAGCTATCAACCTTGATTTTCCCTTTGAAGTAGTTGTTACTGCTTTGGTACCTGGATCTATTTGTCTTCCAAGAACTGATTTTAGATTTTCGGCACTTCCAGCTCCTAACTAAATATATCCATTTAAAAGAATGAATAAATTAACAAAACCATTTCTTACCATATAGTCTCAAAAATAAAGCATTTTTTTAGCATTATAAATTTAGAATGAACTCTTCAAAATAGCATATCCTATTATTCAGAACAGCAGCAATTGTGTGTTCCATTTATTTTACAGGATTATAATAAGCAATCATTACAATTTGAAACATACACACAAAGAGATTCATTCACAGAAATGAAACTTTACAGAAATTTACAGAAATGAATATAAAAACATTAAGGGTTGTTCAACTTTTGGTTTTACTTCTGATATATGACACACTGGAAGAAATGGTGTCATTTACTTTTACATGTGAGATGATCCAATAGCTAACCTGTTTTGTTTATTTTTTTTTCATTCAGTTTGTTAAGAAAGGATTGCACAAGAGATTGGACATTAGGCAACTCGTTGCAAAGGTGGAGTAAGCTCTGATCACTTTCCTTAGAATTTTTTTTGTGTGTGTGTGTGTGTGTTGCACTACGTGCAGCCGCAAACTTGACTTATTTGTCTGTTTGCTTACTTGGGAAAAAGGATTAAAACCTTAGCTTATAAAATTGCTTGGTATCTTTAACATAATATATACCCAAGGTAAAAAACTTTCTACATATTACTCTCATCCTGAGATTTTTATTTAACGAGGTCAAAGCACCTTATGACAACCTGTTGAGGTAAAATATTTATAAGCTCTGTATTACTTCACCCTTGGCATTTTTTAGGTCTGGCTCCTACTGACAAGACCTCAATAAAGGTCAAAACTGGTATGGGTAGTGACCATTACCTTAATACATAGCATCATACATTTCCATAGGAGATTTTTCTTGCATTAGGGGGAAAATTCTAAGGAAAGTGATCAGTACTTACTCCACCTTTGCAACGAGTTGCACTACATGCAGCCGCAAACTTGACTGACTTGGGAAAAAGATTAAAAACCTAGCGTATAAAATTGCTTGGTATCTTTAACATAATATATACCCAAGATAAAAAACTTTCTTTCTCTTAGTTTTAAGAGTATATATATATATATATATATATATATATATATATATATATATATATATATATATATATATGTAGAAAGTACTACCTGTCTTGCACTACCTGTAGGATCAGCTTGTCTTGCATCACTTGCAGGCGCAAACTTGACATTTTTGTCTGTTTGCTTACTTGGGAAAAATGGAGTAAAACCAAGTTTAAAATTGCTTGGTATCTTTAACATATATATATATATATATATATATATATATATATATATATAAAGTTCCTTGCTTTTTTATGGGCAGACTGGAAAACAGGCAAACAGTAGAAGAATGTAAGAAGTATATCTGCTACCATTTTTAAGGACAGTCACATCTGACACCACCCACATAATCAAATGGAAGAAAACATTATGCATCATCACATGTATAAGACATTTTTATAATCTGCAACTATTTTAAAACACCAACATAACTTAAATACACTGATGATTTCAAAAGTTCTTCACAATCTACTTCTCTTGTTAAACAAAACATTTATTCCTGTAACTAAATATTTTGCTGTTGTGTTTGATAAGTGGTATGACTTAAGTAGAAACCTCATTAATGGTAGTGAAGTGTCTCCCACAGAGCAGTTATTTCAACTTACAGAACAAACTAAAGTGTAGAGAAATCATGTCAGAATTGTAGAGGGAGTTAAACACACTTGCCATCCATGAGATCTGACTTCATTTCAAATGTGTGGCCTCCATCAATGACTTAACCTGTAACAAAGATAATTTATTAGATTAAGAGAGGTTGGATGTGTTCACTGTAAGAACTGACTTTGCGGTGGTTCAATATCTCATATCTATGTTTCTATGGCAATTCTGAACAAAAGTGGCCTACTTTCAGTCTCATAATGATGCAACAGCTTTACTCTTGCAAGCTACTTGCTTGCCTTGTATCAGCTGGTATGGGACCCATTTTATTATTATTAACATCTGACTTCCATGGAGTCAAAGGACTCATCATTTGGCAATTTTATTTTAATTCAACAACATTATAAATATTGTTGAATTAAATAAACTCTTCGTCTCACTACTCCACCAATCTTCATCATCTAGCACCAACGCCATCTACTGCCGACCACCACTAGTGCTTTCACAGACAATCACAAACATCCATGCCCACAGCAGGATTCGAGCCCACAGTCTTTTGGCTGGAGAGCGGATATGCTAACCACTCGGCCAACCAGGCCAGCTAAAAAATTGGGAGTAAAGAGGGACAATAATTATTACTATTAGTCATCTCCAGGGAGTCCAAGGACTCATCGAGGGAGGCATCTACCAACTCTGTCTCCACCACTCACAATCCACTAACTGACCGCAACTACACCAATGCCATCTATCACCCCCCACCACTATTATTTCCACAGACAATCACAATCCATGCCCACGGCGGGATTCGAGCCCGCAGCCTTTTGGCTGGGGAGCGGATATGCTAACCACTCAGCCAGCCAGGCTGGCTTATATGTATTATTTAATTATTGCTCAATCCAATGTGATTAAGGTGCCAAATGTTTTTAGCCCAGGGTGCTCAGACTTATTAAGATGGCCCTGGTCATCTACAGCTGTCAATAAAATGCTACTTCTTGGATCACTTCAATGTTTGTCAGTCTTTACAGAAGTAAGATGCATGTCATGATACCATGCTTCAAACCAATGCACTATCTCCACAGCTTTATGCCGAGCACTGTGAATCTCAGTCAGGTTTCAATTTTGATGTACAAACACTAGTCATTGCATGAAAAATCAGAATCAGATTTTTCCTCCATTCAGAAGTCATATTTCACAGAACAAGAACACCAAAAGCAGAAAACAAGCAGACAATATACAGAATCTGCATACAAATGATGTATGCAGATTCTGTATATTATCAGCAGAATCTAGTCATGCATGCATGGTGTGAAGAACTTTTGAAATAATCCTTATAAATATGGTTATGTGATACTCCCCAGAATATGAGAAACTGCAATTCCTAAGAATTACAGTTGTCTTGGATTCACAAGTTCCTGATTGGGAATGTTTAGCACGTGACCTTGTAAAATGTCTCTTCCACTTGAGGTGGGCACACTTTTACACATTCAGTTATATTACGATACGAATTTCAAAGTTTTTTGGTAGAATTTTTGTATAAAGCTAATATCTGTGAACTCTCCTCACCTACACATTTAGAAATTTAAAAATACAGTCAAACTTGTTCACATTGTGTTTACATCTTTTCATTTAGCAGTAAAGCTTCCATTGGCTTACACACATTCATTCTTTATCACCTACTCCATTTACTGCTATACACTGCTCACATGATACTAGTGATGCTCCTGTGAGGCCTACATGATGACTGGTTGAGACAGGCATGAAATACCGATGCCTAGTCAGTTGTTCTCCAGGTGTTTTGTTGACAGGTTGTTTATAGTGACCTCTGACTTTGTTTTTATTTTTTTTTTTTTGGTGGCAGGTGTAATATTGCATGATTTGTGTTTATTGCGCCACTGTGCATGGCTCCTAAGAGATCTCAATCTTCTGAAGCTGGTTCTGTAGGTAAAGCATTAAGAAAAATTATCAGTTTAGCCACAAAACAAGCAATAATAAAAGATCATAATCAAGGGATATGTGATAAGTTAATCTGTGAAAAATATAGCATGGTAAAAATATAGTAAAAAATACAATAATTAAGAACAAAGACGTGCTGGAAAAAATGAAAGTATCAGATTCCTCAACTAGACTTTTTAAAGGGAGAGAAACAATTGTCGAAATGTAAAGACTGCTAGAAATATGAATTAGAGAAAAACAATTGAGAGGTGATTCTATTTCTCAGGTCTTTATTTGGAAAAAATCAAGGACTATTTTTAATGAACTAGTTAGTGAATAATCTACTTCCTCATATGCTTGATTCTCTGAATTTACTGCCTCTCATAGCTGGTTCAAAAAGAGGTTAGGTATCAAAAGTGTTGTGAGGAATGGGGAGTCTGCCAGTGCCAAAAGTGGTATTAGAATAGTTTAAAACTAAGTTTGTAGAACTCATGGAAGAGGAGTGCAATCAGGTCTTCGATGCAGATGAAACAGGTATCTTCTGGAAGAAGTTGCCAAGAAGGACTATTGGTATGGAAGAGGGGTACAAGCTACCAGGCCACAAGCCCATCATGGTCTGCTTCACTTTGCTGTGTTGTGGGAATGCCTCTGGAGACCTTAACATCAGGCTTGTTTATCATTCAGAAAATCCGAGGATTTTCAGGCAGAAGAAGATCACAAAAGCTTTTCTTAGGGTTCACTGGACTAGAGTGTCTCTACTGCACAGATAAAACATTTTCTGGAACCTTTGTAGGAAGTTCAGGAGATGGTAACTTTCCATCCTAACACAGAAAAGACAGACAGAACTATGGCCTATTTTAAAAAACTGTTGAATGAAGAAAAAAAATAGACCCCCCCCCCCACACACACACACAGTTTCTTCAAACCTCTGCCAAGAGATTCTCCTTCAACCTTAACAGAAAGAAGCACCATCATTCCAGAGATTGATCTGTAGTGACAACTACAGAAGAAGAGGTACAGTACATAGAAAAACTCCAACACTTTTGTGAGAGACTTCTTCACAACACTAATCCTTTTCCTCCTTACCACACCTCTCCATCACCTCAAGCTTAACATGTACAAGATCAAGATAAACAAAGCTTTTTTATTATTACGTTACATTAATGGCATTAAATTATATTAATGCACAGCATTAATGAAGTTTTCTCTCTACCTTATATTATTATTATTATTAAAAGAGACCTCCAGAGAGTCAGGGACTCACCGAGGGAGACCACATACTACACGCACCAGCTATCATACTTATTCAATTCATTCACACTTCTCACACTTATCACATCCAATAGTGATCCATTCTAATTACCCACCATCCTAGGGAAAAATCTAGCTCTCCTTCATTTCTTAGTGGAATTCATTTGCAGCTTCCAAGGATGCCCTCCTCTCTTTTTTCCACCTTCCATAAAATGAAAAAAACTCCATCAACTGACTGAAATCTTGTATATCTCAATCATATCACTCCTTTTTCTCCTGTTTGCTAGTATCTGCAGTCTACAAATTCTCAATCTGTCTTCATAATCAGTATTCCACAATCCTGATATTTTTAACACTTTCTCCACTGTATCAGAATCACAATGTAAACCAGGAGATCATGCAGGAAACCTGCACACAATAGTTCAAGTGAAGTTTGCCTCTTTACAAGGCCTTGTAAAGAGGCAAAATGACATCCTTATCTTTAAGTTAATGTTTGTTTCAGCATTGCAGTTATCTTTTCAGTTGTATTTGCAACCTTTGCTACATGGCCCCTGAACTTCAACTTGCTATCTACTAACACTCCAAGATCTCTAGCCTAATTAGTTTCTTCTAGCATAATTCCACCAATATAATATGACATTGGGTATCTAATCATGTCAAAGTGCATGACTTTACATTTACTGGCATTCATTTTCCCATACTCACACTTGCAGCCTACTTAAATCATTCTACAAGTACTGCATATCAGTAGCATTCCTGATTTCCCTACCTATCTTTCCATCATCAGCAAATCCTTCCCAATATCATTAATGTGCAGATTGAATAACTGTGGACCAAGCACTGATCCTTGTGGTACACCACTAGTTACCTTAAATCTTGCAGACTCACATCCCCCTTATACCACTTTTTGATATCTGTCAGTCAGCCATCCTCTTAACCATGCTAATATTTCATAATCCAAACCGATATTCTCCAATTTATGCAACAGTCTTCCATGCTGTATTCTATCACAAGCCTAAGCAAAATCCAAAAGTATCATGGTGTATCCATTCCCCTTATCTAGTTCAATGGTCACATTATTAGAGAATGTAAGCAAGTTGCTAAAACAAGACCTTCCATTAGTAAAACCATGCTGTTCATTGCAAAGTAGAAATTCACTGTCAATCCATTTCTGAATGCAAGCCCTAACCAATTTTTCCAAAATCTTCACCACCACTCCTCAGATACTGATTGGTTGTTAGTTGGATACATTGGTCTTTGCACCACCCTTATGCAAAAGGATTACCATAACTTTTTTCCATTCCTGAAGGATCTTCCCTGTTCTGATACTCAAATTATATAGCCTGGTCAAAGGAATAGCTAGTTCAGCTGAACACTCTTTTAGCACTTGTGCTAATATCCCATCAGTTCCTATTGCTAAATTTTTATTCAGTTTGTGCAATGGCTCTAATATCTCCTCTTCATTCTCCTGAGTTTTTTCATAAGCGGTAGCAATGAACTCAATGTTGCATACACCAGATTGATAGTTGTTAGTAAAATGGGCACTCTTTAGTTAAACAACCTCTTCTGCATATGTCACCCTCACACTATCTGCATTCAGAAGATTTATTCTTTCATATGCGTTCTTTCTTTTACCAGCAGCATATCGACAGAATTCTTGTGGATTGTCTTTAGCTTGCAGCACCAGTTTCTTTTCATACTCAGACTTAGCTTTCCATACAATAGTTGTGACTTTTCTGGCCTGCTGATTATAATTTTCATGATCTTATATATCTAATTCAGTATATTCATAATCAAAATTTTATATATCTGAAAGTTAGATGATAAATACTTAGATAAATACTGTAAATAGTTAGATAAATACTGTATGCACAAAGTAGCTGATACTTAAACACAATATAATTACTTGGCATCTTAGAAATATAAATGGGAAACATACTCTTCAAATAGCATGCACTGAAAATTATGAAATTATTTGCTCAACATTACCATATGAAATTTTAATGTCAAAAAATGTTGCTTCTCATTAAGCATAACTACAAAGCAGCTATCTGCAGCAAGCTAATCTTAAGAATTCGTGAAAATTATTTAAGACATTAAAAGAGTCCATTGAGAAAAAAATAAAAATAAAAAAAAGTTTAACCCAGTGATCTCCAAAGCCCAAAGAAACGTTAAAGAAATATGTGAAAGGCTAGAAGAAAAAAAAAAAAAAAAAACTGTAAATGCAAAGTTGAACTAATACTGCAAGGAATCCTAGAATTGCACTAATTCCTTTTATAACTGAGATCTCCCAAAGACATTTATCCAACGATTCAGTTTTGTTCATGTCACTGAAAGTAGGCATACATTACACATTCTGAGGGGGAGAAATTAATAATTTGTACAAATTAATCCACCCATATTGATTATACCTGTTTCGCAAGCAAAATTTTTCTCCTTTGAGACTTTTCTTTCATAAGTTTAAATGTTTGTTGTACTCCTGCCATTGCAATATGCAATTCTAAGCCTTAGGCAATATATATTTAAAAAAAAAAAAACACGATCGAATAAATGTCATTAAAAATATTAATTATTTGAAATAATATGTTATGTCTTTCAACATAAAATATCTTCTTCACTGTGAAAAACGATTGTCATAACATACAATCAATTCACAGATTACCACGGCACGAAAAACCTAATCTGTGATATTTACCGATATATAACAATGCTGCCATCTACCAGGAATTGTACGAATATATAAATAAATAAATACAGAAAATATTTAATATTTATGATTATGTGCGGCTTCCAGTGATGAATGGAATGAAATCTGTGAGAAAAGTAGTAACTGAACTCTTAAAAGCAGGTGGAAAAGTGGAACATAGGAAGAGACTACTATCATCATTCTGGCACACACACGCACACACACATACACACAAAGAAAGGCGAAGTAACGAATTTGAAGAACTATCGATCCATCAGTGTACTAAGGATGACATTCAAAGTCTTAGCTCATTGGTTTGTGCAATTCTAGATCTTGCACAGCCAAATAAAACAGGAAGGATTCAAAAGTGGTCTCAACATAATACACCATGTCAAACTTCAACAACAGATTATTACACGGTGAAGTGAATATTGTCATCCATTATGTTTTGGTTTTATTGATTATGAGAAAACCTATAATTCGGTAAAAAACCTTTCCATTTCATAAGGCACTGCGAAATTAACAAGTGGAAGAGCCACATATCAGGACCATGAAATCATACACCAAAGTAACAGCTATAATAATAATTCATTCTAATGGAATCAACACCTATGGAAATACAGAGAAGCTTAAAACAAGGTGATACATTATCCTCCAAGTTATTCATAATATTTCAGAAGATATATTCGAACTTTCTTGATTGGCAAGAAAAAGTCCTAAAGAATAATGGAAGATATTTCATCGAATTAACACTTGGGAGATAATAAAGTTAGTTACTCAACTTTAATTATATTCAAATACTAACTAGTCTATGTGAGCTCTGGATTGCTAGAAGAACTGCTAAATTAAAAATAAATCTGAAGAAGACCTAAGTTTTGCTAACAGCTGTGTGCAACTGCAAATAATAAAAATCAGTAATGATGAAATTAAAAAAGTGAACTTGGAAGATAATACAATGGATCGAAATAAAAGAGTAGAACAAGACAATGGGTGAGCAATTATTGAGTGGAAAACATCTAGAAAATTGCTGTCGACAATTCAAAAACCACAAAATTATGCAAAGAAAGAAGTGCTAAACAAGTAAATTCCTCGTATATTGGTATAAGGATGTATATTGGTAAAACATAGATATGAAATGCAAAGAAAACTATAAAACTAAGAACAGCACAATGCGCCAGGGAAGGATAAATCATTCTCTGGCTGGTACTGGATCAAAAGTGGAATAATGGATAAGAAATCAAACCGAACACTATGATATTTAGAAAGAGGGAATTCAGATTTGCAGAAGCAAAACGCAAAGAAGACGATAATAGAAATTCGGAGTCATCATAAAAAGTCTTCACTAAGTCGACCGATAACGCTATGAGCAATTATTTGATAAACACGAACACACAAGCAATTATATGTATTTCATAAACATCTGTTTGTTAAAGATACCAAGCAATTTTATAAACAGTTTTAATCCTTTTTCCAAAGTAAGCAAACAAGCAGGTAAGCCAAGTTTGAGCCTGAAGTATGTCCAGGTCTGAGGCAACTCGTGGTAAAGGTGGAGTAAGATCTGGTCACTTTCCTTAGTATCTCCGCTAATGCAAAGAACATCTCCTTACGGACATGTATGATGTTACCTTCTTAATAGCTCAATAACACCTTATCCCTACACTGTCCTCTACAGATAACGGGGAATATGAAAAGCATTCTTGCTTCGCCCCTTTAAGCCAGTCCTTTTAAGGACTTTAAGGAACGTTGTCATTAACTTAACTTGGCATTAAATTAACTTAAGGAAAAAAAATCAGCTGACGCCTATGTTGGTCTCGTATAGGGAGTAGGCGGAGCCGTTTACCCTATCTAACTTTTGGAGACTGGGTGGGAAGTTCAATCTCCACTGGTAGCCAATCAGAGAGATAGCTGGCCCAAGGCTATCACTGATTCATCGGTACGCAGTGAAGAAGGCGGCAGGCTAGTGCCGCCATCTCCTGGTCCCTAACCCTAACACTCGTATTTAATGTCTGAAAATAGTGTGGGTTCTACAGTCGATTCTCTTGAGTTTACGGGAAGAAAAACCCGAATTTCCGGGAGAAAAAACCCGCTAGCCCGTGCCAGAGATCGACTAACTCAGGAACCGGCCGAAAAAAGCTTAGAAAAAGTTCCTCTAGTCGGCGACTAGATTTGAATCACCAAATCCTTTCATCGTGCGGTCAGCGCTATAGAGTGCAAACGCCACTTCTACTGAGCTACACAGGCTCTTGTTTAACTTCAAAAATATATATGTGTGTGTGTGTGTGTGTAGAAAGTTTTATACCTTGGGTATATATTATGTTAAAGATACCAAGCAATTTTATAAGCTACGTTTTTTTAATCTTTTTTTCCCAAGTAAGCAAACAGACGAGTAAGTCAAGTTTGCGGTTGGACGCAATGCAACACTAGGCAACTCGTGGTAAAGGTGAAGAAAGCGCTGATCACTTTCCTTAGAATTTTCCCCTAATGCACAGCACATTTCCTTTCTGAAATATATGATGCTATGTATTAAGGTAATGATCACTATCCATTCCGGTTTCGACCTTTATTGAGGTCCCGTCAGTGGACCTCAATAAAGGTCAGCAAACAACTTTGAAGTGATCCACTTTGATATATATATATATATATATATATATATATATATATATATATATATATATATATATATATATATTAGGATAACCAAGTTATTTTATAAACTTCGTTATTTTAACTCTTAATCCCAAGTATCCAAACAATTAACAATAATTAAAATAACCAAATTTATAAAATAACTTATTCATAAAAGTTTATGAAGTTCATACAAATTTGTGGGCACTCTTCTCCTTCGTTTTCGACAATTAAGAAATCTCCTGCTGAGTTTAAACGTGGCCTTACCAACTTTGAAGTGATCCACTTCAAGGACGTACAAAAAGTGTAACAACACCAGAAATCATTGATCAAGTGCACGATATGGAATTGACATTTCAAAAGAATGTGTAAGATATATTTTGCATGAAGAATTGCAAATGAAAAAGCTTCGCCCAATTTGGGTGCTGCGCAGATCTAAACGCAGTTGCATAAAAATCTCTGAACAGTGCTTGGTGTATTAACAAGAATAAAACTGATTTTGTGCGTCCATTTATTACTATGGATGAGACTTGGATTCACAATTACATACCAGAATCCTAACATCAGTCAAAACAGTGGACAGAAGCCTGCACAGTGCACCTGCCAAAAGAGCTGTTTTTGCAATGGGAAAATTAAGGAATGTGCACTACTGAATTGTTGGAGCATCCACCCTATTCACCAGATTTGGCTCTCTCTGACTTCTATCTCTTCCCAAAACTAAAACACTTCCTTGCTGGTCAGGGTTTTTCTTCGAGGCGAGACGTGATTGCAGCTGTAGAGGGATATTTTGCAGACTTTACTGAGAATCAGTCCGTGCAGTCAGCCTAGTGGTTGTGCGCTTCGCAACCATATGCCTGAGGAAGGACTGTTTTCCGGTCTTGGGCGTGGGGTTTTTCATCCCGCAAAGCAAGCAAATCGGCATTGAGAATTCAACACTATGGACATAGGATACACCTGGGAGTAAGGCTGACCACCTTATCCTGTGAATGACTTGAGGCTCGATGATTAATTAATGCTTGGCATAACAAAGTAAAAGAGGTAAAAAGGAAGATGATGATTACTGAGAAACACTACATCAACGAGTTAATGGCGCTGGAATAAATGTATTAGTATTAAGGGAGATTATGTTGAAAAATAAAAATAATTTTGCATTTTATAAATTCGTTTTTTATTGTTAGGCCGAGAACTTTTCAGACCACCGACGTGTGTGTATATATATATATATATATGGAGTTTTTTCTAGTTTTTTTTCCCGGAAACTCGGGTTTTTCGTCCCGTAAACTCAAGAAAATCGACCGTAGAACCCACATTATTTCAGACATTAAATATGAGTGTTAGGGTTAGGAAACACGAGATGGCGGCACCTGTAGAGCCGTCTCTCTTCACTGCGTGCCGCTTTATTAGTGATAGCCTTGGGCAATCTATCTCTGATTGGTACCAGTGGAGATTGAACTGCTCACTCAGTCTCCAAAAAGTTAGATAGGGCTAAAAACGGCCTCGCCCACTCCCTGTATATACGATAATAAAAAGGCGTTAGCTGATTTTTTTCCTGATATATATATATATATATATCAGGGGGGGAATATTCAGGGTATACTAGGTGGGCAGTGCACAACCATTATATTTAGTTAGTTTGTTAGTTAAGACTAAGATTCAGAATTGGGTTGACAACAGAAAAATACTCTTTGGCAACCAGTATGGATTTACTAAAGGAAAACCGTGCTTTATCTATCTGCTTACTTTTTATTATAAAGTGACAAATGCGTTGGAAAAGGGTGTTGCATATATAGTGATATATTTAGATTTTGCAAAGGTGTTTGATAAATTGCCACATGACAAGCTAGTAATTAAATTGGAATGGATGGGGCTGAACAGTAGATTGGTTCGCTAGATTGGAGATTAGCTGTCTGATAAGTATCAGTGAGTTGTCAATTGAGGCGCGATATCCCAGAAAAAGAAACTCACTAGTGGTGTCCCTCAATAATCTGTTTTGGGTCCATTGTTGTTTAATTTGTATGTAAATGATATTTGCAAAGTATGAATGGTGATATGCAGTTGGGGAGAGCTGTCAGGAGTAGAGCGGATGGTGTAGCTTTGCAAGAGGACTTGAATACACTGGCTGAATGGGTATATGAGTGGGGATGTCTATTAAATGTTTCAAAGTGTGAGGTTTTAAAATTTGGAAAGCAGAGATGGAATGTAAAGTACACAGTCGGTGGAAATATCTTGGAAGAGATAGAGGAGATGAGATATCTGGGAGTGATTATAGAGAAGGACCTAAAATTTCGGCGGCATGTTACTAAAATTGTAAAGACAACACAGCAGATAAGGGGAATAATGTCGAGGACACTGACTTCTAGAAGTAAGGATGTTATGGTTCCTTTGTATTAGGCTTTGATCAGGCCAGATGTGGATTATTGTGCACAGATCTGATCACCTGGTTTTCAAAAAGATGAAAATGTGTTGGAAAAGTTCAGTGGCAATTGATTAAGGTGGTTTCTGGTCTCTGGAATATAGAGTATGAAGACAGATCGACAAAATGCAATTTGCAGAAATTGGTGGATAAAATGAGGAGGGGGTATATGATCGAGACATATAAGCTGCTAAGAGGTTATTACCAGATTATTATCAGAAATACTTCATTTCGAATCTAGTCGTTGACAAAAGGAATTATTCTAAGCCTTTTTTAGACCTGTTCCCGAGTTAGTCGATCTCTGGCACTGGCAAGCGGGTTTTTCGTCCCGTAAACTCAAGAAAATCAACCGTTGAACCCACATTATTTCAGACATTAAATATATTGTTAGGGTTAGGGACCACGAGATGGCGGTACTTGTTGCGCCGTCTCTCTTTACTGCGTTCCACTTAATTAGTGATACCCTTGGGCCAGCTATCTCTGATTGGCTGCCAGTGGAGATTGAACTGCCCACTCAGTCTCCAAAAGTTAGACAGGGCTAAACGGCCTCGCCTACTCCCTATACGGGAATAAAAAAGCATTAGCTGATTTTTTTTTTGATAATAATAATAATAATATTTTTGCATGTATTCCCATTATGGGCTGCCATAATTGTTTCCCGGCTCAGCTTGATTCCTAAAATTAAACACAAATATACTAAGACTTCCAGAAGAGGACAGTATTCGAAGCGAAAACATTGCATCACATTCGCGTTAATAGCTCAGGTGTGCTGTCACAAATACATACACCTTTGAACAGACAGGCAGATGGCACAGTGGGTCAAGTTCTGAGCTTTCCAGTTCCTTTAAACATCCCAGAAAGGGAGGGAGGAAGGGTGAGCGATTATACCTTAGGGGATAATATAACAGACCAGTAGACCTAATATGTAATAGGGAGAAGAAATCAGTGGCTGTGATTAGTTATTGTGTGAACCAATCCAGTTGAATGGTGTCATTTGTTATGAGATGCTGTTTTTGTTTTCTGAGTTTCATCGACACCGACATACACAAGAAATTTTCTATAAATAATTTATAACTTTTTTGTCGATATCTACAATAGAAACAGTGCTGACGATATCTATTGAAAGTCCCGTTTTCTGCGAAAGCGGATTATGTGATTGATTACAGTCAAGTGAAGTTAGAACTTGTGTATAAAATAAGTAAAACGAGTTATTTCAGATTTTCTTTGATTCAATTCTGGAAAACTAATAATTACCTAACTGATTACTTTTCCTATTTCTGTGTGTATTATATGGTATATTTTAAAATCGTAGCAAAATTCAAATTATCCGTTTCTCACTTTAGTATTTGTCAATGATAATCTACTCTCACAATGAAGTATAAACCTGTTGTGCTTCTCGCATAAACGGGGCTTGAAGTCTAGCTATTGTTCAATTGACCTCTATTGTTTCCATATTTAAAATTATATTTAAATATTCAATGTTACCCTACAATTAATTGCATTAGACCTAAGAGTGTTATGCACTCTTAAAGCTTTCACACATCAATTAAAATGCAATTATACCGTCAATTTGACGTGAATTCGTAGCGCGGGTGGCATAAGAATTTATGCCACACGAGAACACACTCAACCTAAATGGGCACGCGATACCATTGATATTTATATATAAGTATATACTCTGATGAGTATAAAGCTAGCAACTCTGTGGTAACTGGGTTGTGTAGCTCAGTGAAACTAGCGCTTGCATCTTCTGCACTAGGCGTCTCAAAGATAGACTTATAGTTACAGTCTAGTCGCTGACTGCAAGGACTTAATCTAATCCTTTCTTCAACCGCTTTCCGAGTTAGTCGAACTCTGGCACCAACAAGCGAATTTTTTCTGCCTGAAAATCCTGTTTTTCGTGCTGTAAACTGAAGAAAATCGTCCGTAGAACCACATTATTTCAGACAGTAACACATTCTGTTAGGGTTAGGTATCAAAAGATGTCAGCACTTGTTTGCCGGTCTCTTCATCGATGCCAGCCTATAATTAGTGAGAGACATGAGCCAGCAATCTCTGATTGGCTACCGGTGGAGATTGAACTGCTCACTCAGTCTCTAGTGTTTAAAATCCTTGCCTACTCCATATAAGGGAATAAAATACGATAGCTTATTAATATTTTATTATGATGCTCATTTGATGATCAAATCCTTTTAAATCGCCTTAATTTCATCTTTTTTTTAAAGATATTTTAGACGCATTGCTATTAGAATAACTCGAGGGCTAATGAGCACCAATTTCTTTTCCTCTGAAGTTCCCTGTTATGTCTTATTTTCTTCCATATTGATCATATTCAAATATATTTTTGGTCTTTATTGCATGTTGAACAAAGGAGGTGAAAGCCATAAAGTATATCTTTCACCTCGTTTGTTTAACATGGGATAAAGACCAAAAATCTCTTTGGATATGAAGGGGAACCAATGATATTATTGTCAAATTAATCACAATAAAATAATTTAAGCCACTAATGTCAAGAAATATTTACCAATCTGGAGAGAGAACTATGTGGGAAATGAATATGATCAAGATTGAAGTAAATAAGACATTACATAATAAGAAGAAACGAACGACTGTTCTGTAAATAAACCACCTTATCGTCTTCACCTGCAGTCTGCATTAGCCAATGCCAAAAAACAATATACCAATATGATTTTAGAAGACCATAACGAAAACCTACATAACACGCTTAATACCTCTTTCACGTGAATTTTGTACCGAAATTTGTAAAAGATCTTAGAAATAAATCTAGCCTAGGTAATAACAATATATAAAGAACTTGTAAACAAAACAAGCGCTAAATGATAGGTTTTAAACAAAAATACAAACATACAACTAAATCACTAGAAATAAAAGGAAATGAAAAGTCGCTTAAAATGTTGTAGGACTTTAAGGAAAGGCAAAGTTTCTTTAACAAGATACAGTCATTATTTAGTAGCAATTCCTATATAAAACAAGATTGTCGAAACCAAAAAAAGATTAAGAAAAGAAGAAATTTATCGATATCCAATTTTCTCTACGCCCGTACTTCTTCTCTTCCCGATTCTAAAAACTATGGTATATCAACTATGTGGAAAATCGAATTTCTCCGGTGGTTCTAAACCACTGTAAGCGAGGCTTGTATAAATGCTGTACGATTCAAATCTGTAACCAGACGACCTTTTCGAAACCTGGTTTTCAAGTAATTACCAATCACAAACAATAGGATATTTTCCACAGGCTACTTGGCGTTTAACCCCCCCAACTCAATGCATTCAACTGTAGAACTCACATCATTCTTAGATAATTTTTCAGATTATAAGCCTGATATTGACATGAGGTATTCTCTTTCTTTAAACCAGTTGAAATCTTGATAATGGCTCACTGTTTACTGGTGGGCAATAATGTTCCCTTCCAATCTGGAAATGCGAATAGGGCTAATGCAGCTTTGCCCAATCCTATTGGACATGAGTGTTTTTTTTTTTTTTTTTAATATGACTCCCACCCACATAAAGTCGTAAACTTACTAAACATAATATAGGGTGCAGGGTTGGGCGGATTAAGCATTTTTTTTTCCTGTTATTAATTTATATATTTTTCATTTATATTAGAAAATGCAGTTCTAGAGACTAAACAATGAATTTTTTCAAGTATTATCAGATATACCATAAGTGCAGCAGTGATCTCAATATTGGTGATGAAATTCTTCTACCGCCTAAAGGCAAACGTGCATGCTTATTGCAGGATTTGAACCCACAGCCTGTTGGTTCCACAGTGAATATGCTACCCACTTGCCCAACCACCCAGAGGAGATATTATGGTTATTATGGAGATATTACAAGGAGAGATATTATGCTATAGGTGTTATTTTTTTATTATTTACACTCATTCCCTATATCGCATGAAGATATGGTAAAGGTTGCAATTTTGCTGTTTCCCATAAAGAACTTCTTTGAAGATGAATGCATTACAGGTTCAAGGAAATTTAGAAATGGCTAATTATTTTTTTAACTCAAGAAAAATATGTTTTGCCAAATAGATAAATAAATCAAAATAGGAAAAAAAATCAACTAAAGAAAATATTAAAAAAAAAAATTAGTTAACGTCTTTTTGACCCCATGTAGGAAGTAGGTGTGGTCGTTTTAGCCCTATCTAACTTTTGGAAACTGAATGGATATATATATATCAGCTAACGCCTTTTTATTCCCGTATATACGGGAGTAGGCGAGGCCATTTAGCCCTATCTAACTTTTGGAGACTGAGTGGGCAGTTCAATCTCCACTGGTACCCAATCAGAGACAGATGGCCCAAGCCTATCACTAATTAAGCGGTACGCAGAAAAATTTCCTCTAGTCGCCGACTAGACTCGAAATCAAGACTTCCTTCGTGCGGCCTAGCGCGATGGTGTGCAAACGCCACATCCACTGAGCTACACAGGCCATATATATATATATATATATATATATATATATATATATATATATGTTCATTTTTTAAATTAACTGACTTAAACCCGAGAATTATAACACAATGACATTTATTTGAAAAAAACGCAACATGTTTCGTCAAAAATGACTTCTTCAGGCGATAAGAACATAGAAAGACAATAAAAGACACTTAAATTAACATTGACACACTCTAAAGCTATACAACTATAAAGCCATAATATTCGACTGTAAATTACAGTTATGAGCTTGAACTACAGTCCGAGTTAAAGTTCCATTGTTGTACACCTGTGCGTGTGTGGAATCACGCGATCTCCAGTATCTAATAGTAGAGTTGAAAGAGTCTGCCAAATTATAGCTAAGATTATTATTCAAATGAAAAGGGTCTAAGGTGATTTCGTGCAAGATCTGTACTGTCAGATGAAGAAGAACTAAAAAAGGAACTACAACATCTTAAATGGACCTTTAAAAACAATGGCTACTCTCTAAAAAGTATTAACAACCAATTATCCCGCCACCAACGTAACAACGTAGAGACACAGGACGACTCGAAAGGTCATATCGTCTTGCCATATATCAGCACACTATCCAAAAAGCTGAGCAGAATTCTAAAGAAGTTTAACATAAAAACGTGCTTCTCGACTCTGCCAAAAATAAGATCACGCTTCAACAACTATAAACAACCTCACAACCTTCTACAATTCCCAGGTGTATACAAGGTCACTTGTGAATGCGGAAAGCCTTACTATGGACAGACAGAAAAATCTATCTTACTACGTCTCGAAGAGCATCAGAGAGACATTGCCTATAAGAGAACCAGAGCTACAGCTCTGTCGGGCCATGTCCTGCTTTCAATAAACACGAACAACGAAGGCCACCAACATGAAATAGATTGGACATTGACTTCAAACCTACACATCAGCCATGATGAAATAGAGCGCCGCATTGTAGAGTCAAGGGAAATCACCTTAGACCCTTTTCATTTGAATAATAATCTTAGCTATAATTTGGCAGACTCTTTCAACTCTACTATTAGATACTGGAGATCGCGTGATTCCACACACGCACAGGTGTACAACAATGGAACTTTAACTCGGACTGTAGTTCAAGCTCATAACTGTAATTTACAGTCGAATATTATGGCTTTATAGTTGTATAGCTTTAGAGTGTGTCAATGTTAATTTAAGTGTCTTTTATTGTCTTTCTATGTTCTTATCGCCTGAAGAAGTCATTTTTGACGAAACATGTTGCGTTTTTTTCAAATAAATGTCATTGTGTTATAATTCTCGGGTTTAAGTCAGTTAATTTAAAAAATGAATATATATATATATATATATATAAAATATAAAATAAAAAAATAGAAATGATAAATAAACAATTCAAAAATAACATTAACTCCAAATCACACTTCCCTGAATCTTGTTAAAACGATAAAAATTAAAAATAATTCTAATATTACAGCTAAAGCTGATGATAAAGGTAACATTACTCCCATTATCGGTAAACACGATTTTTAATCAAGTTGCCTATTTGAGACTTGATAAACGCAATAAAATATTAGATATCATCAGAAGCGCTAAGATTAAAAAATTGACCATAGTGGATCCTATTTCCAATGCTATAAAACTAATTAAAATAGTTTCATCTCACTACAAACAACTAAATAAACTTATAACCATTCCATGAAAAAGATCTAACCTCAGGATTGCTATCTTTCCCCTCTCTCCTTACAAATAAAAAAAAAAAATTAGGTAACGCCTTTTATTCCCTTATAGGGAGTAAGGAGAGGCCTTCCGACCGAACTAGCATTTTTGGAGACTAAATGGGCAGTTCAGTTTCTACCAGTAACTAATCAGAGATAGTTGACCGACTAATTATAACTTGTAATTAATGAAGAAACTGGAAAACAAGTGTTGCCATCTCGTGGTCCATATCCTGTTAGGGTTATGAACCACGAAATGGCAACATCTCGTGTCTGAAATAGTATGGGTTTTACGATCTAGTTTATGTGGTTTACGGGACGAAAAACTCGAGATTTCAGGAGAAAAAATCCTGTTGTCTGGGCCAGACATCGACTAAGTCGTGTCTAAAAAAAATCCTTTACTCAGCCACTAAACTTTAACTTAAGGCTATGTTCGGCGGACTAGTGCAGATGATGCAAACATCACATCCACAGAGCTACACAGGCCTTTCCATGCAAATAAAGATAAATAAAATTGTGTTTTTCTTACCCATAAAAGAATATTCATTCGGTTGTTTCCTTGTAAATTATTCACTCTCGTATATAAATTTTAATCAGTAGTTTTCACATTACATTCATTATTTTACCTTATTAGTTGGTAATACTAGTAAATAGATGAAGTTGAAGGTTGAGGCTTTGTGGCTGCAGAAACTTGAAGTTTAGATGATATATTGCTAAGGTTTCTAAAGGTAGCTCATAAGATTACTTGGTTATTGATGAACACGCTAACAAGTAGAGAATAAGTCGTTATTCCATTCTATATCGCTCTGATATGTACACATCTGGATTACTGTGCTCATGTCTGATTACCCTGGTTTCTTGAAGATGAGGACATGGTCGAGAGAATCCAGTGGTGAGTGATCAACATCATGAGCTGGCAGTGAAATTCTACCTATGAGGATAAAGTAAGGATTTGTGGATTGCAAAAGTTAGTTGATAGGCGTAAAAGGAGAAAGGGATGTGATAGAAACATTTAGGCTGCTTGAAGAATTTTATAGGATTAATGCAGGGGAAATGTGTCACCACTTGGATAAATTGGGAAAAATACAACAGGTCATTTCTGGAAGCTGGGTGGGAGTGTAGTTAGTAAAGGCATGAGGACTAGATTTTGTGCTTGTAGGGAGAAAGCCGATATTTGTTTGCGCTTGTCATTGCTAATGATACGAAACTATTATTGGTGTTTGTTCGTGGTGAGGATAAAATATTTTTAATAAAGCAATATTTTAATACGTAAATTTATTTATTAATAAATTCGTTACTGATTAGGAAAAATTTAAAAAAAAATTTTTTTTATTTGTTTATTATTATTATTATTTTTTATGCAGCACCCCCACTTAAAATTTTCACCGGCCGCCACAGCAAACCAGAAAAATACACATAACATGTGCAACAAATTTTACGAGATGATTTGCTGCTCCATCAAATCATATTTATTCCTGCAATACTTTCTCTCTCTCTCTCAAAAGTTTTTTTTTTTTAATTATAATATCATAAATTCACTTCTTCATGTTTAGAATTTATAGGATCGTGCTATTCGCTCTACCCAGCAACTTATAGGACACACATATCACAAATGATAATTAATAATTATTCGTTTACCAATAATGAGTGTTTCTACTCACACATTCTTTTCTATTCTCACGTCTTATAAACGATGGTTCATATATTTTCATCTTTGAGCATTTCAAATATGCCAACCAAATATTGCATTCTCCTTCATTGTTGTTTTCTAATCAATCATAAAACATATTGTTTCCCCAATCTACGCAGAAGTATTCAAAGTTATCCTGCAATTAATTGCATTGGACAAATTAAGATGAGTGCTGATATGTTATGCCCTCTCAAAACTTTCCTACATCGATAAAATGCAATCCCACGGTCATGGGCGTCCGCAGGGGGAAGGACGTGGCACTCTCCCCGGGATTGATTAAAAAAATCCACAAATTATAATCGTTAAATTGATTGAGATATGTAATCTTACACCCTCGACCCTGGGAATGCTTTGTCTGTCTTAAAATTTTATTATGGGTTGGCCTGTTGTGGGGTAGCCATAGAACATGGGTTTTACTGCAGTAATAAAACACGTGGTCTTATTTTTGGTTCAACTTTTTCTGATTTGTGAAAAATAAGTTACAGAGTGAAGTGTGAATTGTAACTTTATAGTGAAACAAATTTAAAGAAAAAAAATACATTTTTTTTTGAAAAAAAAAATACATGTATAGGTCTGTGGATGTGGCGTTTGCATACCACGGCGCTTGGCCGCACGAAGGAAGACTTGGTTTCGAGTCTAGTCGACGACTAGAGGAAATTTTTCGAAGCCTTTTTTCGACCGGTTCCCGAATTAGTCGATCTCTGGCACGGGCAAGCGGGTTTTCCTCCGGAAACTCGGGTTTTTCGTCTTTAACGCCTTTTTATTCCCGTATACGGGGAGTAGGCAAGGCCATTTAGCCCTATTTAACTTTTGGAGACTGAGTGGGCAGTTCAATCTCCACTGGTACCAATCAGAGATAGATGGCCCAAGGCTATCACTAATTAAGCGGTACTCAGTGAAGAGAGACGGCTCAAATGTGCCACCATCTCGTGGTCCCTAACCCTAACACAATATATTTAATGTCTGAAATAATGTGGGTTCTACGGTCGATTTCAAGCGGGTTTGAACCCACATTATTGTGGTTTCAAACCCGCTTGCCCGTGCCACATCCCTGGCACGGGCAAGCGGGTTTTTCATCCCGTAAACTCAAGTATATCGATAGTAACATATCTTGTTAGGGTTAGGTACCAAGAGGTAGCAGCACTTGTTTCATCGGTGGCAGTTATAATCAATGATAGACATGGGCCAGCTATCTCTGATTGGCTACCAGTGGTGATTGAACTGCCCACTCAGTCTCCAAAGCTAAATAAAAGGTGTTAGCTGATTTATTTTATTTTATTTAGAAATTCAAAAACGTATGTTTTTGAATTTATTATTATAATTATGTTTTTTTTTTTTTTTTTTTTTTTTGACTGTTCCCGAGTTAGTCGATCTCTGGCATGGGTACGCAGGTATTTTTCTCCCGAAAACTGGTGTTTTCATCTCATGAACTCAAGAAAATTGACCCTTGAACCTACATTAATTCAGACAGCAAAATATAATGGTAGGATTAAGAACCACGAGATGGCGAGACTTGTGAACCGCCTCTCTTCACAAGATGCCATTTTCAAGTAGTGATAGTTTTGGGCCGTTTATCTGACTGGCAACCAGTGGAGATTGAATTAACTTCTCAGTTTCCAGAAGTTAGATAGGGCTAAACAGTCTTGCCTATTCTATAGGGAAATAAAAGGCATTAGCTGATTTATTTTATTTTGAATGCAAATTACCCTCACAAAAGGTTGCTGGGTACAGCTCGGTATTAGTAAGGGTATTAGTAGTATAATTAATGTGTAGATAATTCGAAACCATACTTTAAATGCTTGGATAATCTTGAAATCTCCCCATAAGGGGAGCTCAACTCGCCTTGATAGGTACAGGGAAGAAAAGGAAGGAAACCGCATACAAATAAAATTGCACAAATCAACAAGCAAGAAAAGGTACTTGTCTGTAGCATGCTTACACAAAATAATGTGTCCTCCAGAATACTAGATAATACTCTCCATTTTCCTAACATGCACTTAACCCCTTCTTAACTAGCTGTTGATAAATATACAGTACTATAGATCTCAATACACCTCAATAATTCAAACCCAAAACTCCTCTTCTTTCCTAAAAAATTCTCTTCACATAATCAGTTTCGTGTGATTATTGGCACTATTTGTGTTAAATCGGATGATTTTTTTTATTCTCCTTTCCTTGAACTGAGTACTGTTTTTGCTCTGTGTATCTAGACGCCTGCACTAAGCCACTGGCACCTTTTATTTCCTTATAGGGGAGTAGGCAAGGCTGTTTCAGCCTTATCTAACTTTTGTAGATTGAATAGGCAGTTCAAATTCCTCTGCTAGTCAATCAGAGATAGCTGGCCCAAGACTATTGGTAATTTTAAGTGGCATACAATGTAGACTTGCAAACAAGTGCTGCCATCTTGTGGACCATGAAACGATATGTTATTTCTGACTGACCACAGCAGATTTCCTTGCCAACATTATTATTATTATTATTACGGGTTTCTTCATGGAGTCAGTAGACTCAACACGGGAGACCCAAACTAGCAAAACAATATCTATCATATCTCTTCTTGAATTCATTTACAGATGAAGAGCTCACAACTAAGTCAGGCAATGAATTCCACTCATTCACCACCCTCCAGGCAAAAAACTTTGTTCTGACACCCTTGTTAACCACACTCTTCTTTAATTTCCAGGGATGACCTCTTGTTCTTCCATCACTATCACACAGCTGAAACATTTCCCCTGCATCAATCCTATAAAAACCTTTCAGTAATTTAAATGTTTCTATCATATCCTCCCTCTTCTCTGCCTATCAACCAACCTCTGCAATCCAAAAGCTCTCAATCTATCAATGTAGGGAGCATTTTTTACATCACTTACCAACTTAGTCACTCTTCTCTGAACCCTCTCCACAGCCTCCTCATCTCCAAGGAATCCAGGTGACCAGACCTGATCACAGTAATCCAAATGTGGAAGTATGATTGCTTTATAAAGGGGAGTAATAACTTCTTTATCTCTGGATGTCAGTGTGTTCCTCAACAACCAAGTAATCCTATGTGCAGTCTTGGACACCTTAGCAATGTGTCCTCTGAACTTCATCTCCCTATCTAACAACACCCCTAAGTCCCCAGTCTCATCAATCTCTTGGAGTACT
Organism: Typopeltis vanoorti; assembly: GCF_054136105.1. Lineage (NCBI taxonomy): Eukaryota > Metazoa > Arthropoda > Arachnida > Uropygi > Thelyphonidae > Typopeltis > Typopeltis vanoorti. The sequence continues at coordinate 22,452,295 of NC_143567.1, read as the reverse complement.
GTTCCATCAATGTAGTACACAGCTGGTAATCTTTTAATCCCAAAATGCATGAGTTTACACTTTTCCCACATTCAACTGACATCCATTACCTTTTGCCCATTCTACCAGCTTATTTAAATCATCCTGCAAACTTTCAACATCAGCTTGATTTTTTATTGTGCTACCCAACTTTGCATCATCAGCAAACAACTGAATATCTCCCTTTAAGCCGTTTCCTATATCATTTATATACAAATTAAACAACAATGGCCCAAGCACAGAGCCATGAGGCACACCATTGGTCACCTACCTCATCCTGGACTCGGTTCCTCCATACACCACTTCTGGTATCACTCCCTGAGCCATTCTCCTATCCATATCGCCAATTTAGTATCCATTCCCATCTGCTCCAATTTGCGTAACAGTGTTCCATGGGGTATCCTGTCAAAAGCCTTAGCAAAATCCAGAAGTACCACTGTGTAGCCAGTTCCTTTGTCCAACTCAGATGTTATTCTATTATGATAAGTTAATAGATTGCTAAGGCAGGATCTACCTTTAACAATACCATGCTGGCCTCTATAAAGTATCATATCCTGATCCACCCATTCTTGAATTTTGTCTTTAACCAACTTTTCCAATACTTTTACCACTACTCCTGAGATGGTGATTGGTCTGTAATCAACTACCGCAGTTTTAGAGCCACCTTATGCAAAAGAACCACTTTGCCTAACTTCCACTCCCTAGGGACCATACCAGAGTTCAAACTTAAATTAAATATCCAAGTAAAAGGGGTTGACAATTCATTTGCACATTCACACAACACCCGAGCTGATATTCCATCTACGTTTACAGCAGTGTTTGCATTTAAATTTTGAAATATATTAATTATCTCTGATTTCTTAGCTTCAATTCTCCCATTAGTTATTGCTACAGGTACAGAGATATCCTCACTTGGGTGATAGACTTTTGAAAAGTGATCACTCAGTAACTCGACTATTACATCTGATTTTGTCACCTCAATACCATCTACACACACCAAAGTTATCCTTCCGAAGTCATTCTTCCATTTACTTCCCACACAGCGGAAGAACTCTTTGGGATTACCCTTGATCTCTTTGGCTAAGGTCTTCTCATAATCTGATTTAGCTTTTCTTACTATGCTGGCAACCTTCAAAGGTTGAGCCTTGTACTGCTCATGGGCGTACTGATCACCTTTCTCCTTGTAAATTCTCCATAACATTTTCTTTTTTTGCAGGTTAAGCTTGATACTACTACTCATCCATCTAACGCCTGCCTTGTTTGACTTCCTGACTATGGGGACATAATCTGATATTGCTTTCCTCAGATACCCACTGATTTTATCCCATGCGCTGCTAACATCTTTCCCCTGCAATATGTTCTGCCATGGGATGGCTGCAAGCTCACTCCGAAGCTTGTTATAATTCCCTAACCTGTAGTTCCGTATATACCCCTTCTTAACAGAAAAATCCACAGAGTTTGCAACCTCCCAAGTCAATACCACATGATCGCTTTCTCCAATTGGAGGTAACGAGGACACCTTACTTATGCATATATCCTCTGAACCAATAACCAGATCCAACACTCTCACACCACGTGTCCCTTCAGTTATGTGCTGTTTCAAGTAATTATCTCGTAGAAGATGTATGAACTCCATTTCCTTTTTGTTACATGATATTTCCTCCTTCCAATTTGTATCACCATAATTAAAATCCCCCATAATAATCACTAAACCTGCACACATTGCACTAATTTGCTGATACATGAATTCAATATCTCCCCCTGTACTCCCTGGCCTATAGCAGCATCCTTCACTAATGCCTACAACTTTTGGTGAGATTGCACTGACTAATGCCAAAAATTCTTCTCTCTTATTTCGAATGCTTCTTGTATTGGTATACAAAAATTGCAGATTCCCTCTAGATCTTGTACCGGCTTTAGAACTAATATATAATCACTAATTTCAGTAGTCCCATGCCAACTTTTATCCCCTCTCTTCTGCAATTTATTCTGCGAATAAGGATCAATAAATATACAATCAGTGCTAAAGTTTCTCTCTCTTACACTCAACCTTTTCAATATTAATGTTTCCCTGCCCAATTACTTCAACTTGTTCAGAAGACAGTAACTTCTTCAATCACTTATGTTCTTCCGTGTTCAGAGGCAGCCCATCTCTAGCTACAACTGTTATTTTCCTTCAAACACACTCCAAACATCAACAAATTCCAGACCTCTTTTTTTGCACATTCTTGCAATCATATCATTCATAATCATCGCTCGTCTACTTAACTCGTAATTGTCAAAACGAGGCAGCACACACACTATCCCCCCATTGACACTTTTCCTCTTCACAATATCTAACAATATTCTTAAATCTTTTCCTACCCGATTTATACCACCACTCAGGTCATTTGTACCCACCATAACTATCATCTCGTCTGCTTCATGCCTTCTCTTTATTGCTAAAGCCACTCTTTCTATTGTCCCACCAGCCAAGCACTCCTCATGCATACCACTCTCCATACCCTTAATCATAGAATCACCATATATTTTACCACTCTTAACTTCATTCAAGTCCACACAAGCGTCACTCGTGGACTCATTTCCTACGCTATTCAGCATGACTCTCCCAGTTTCATTACTCAACGCTCTATTACTCACCCCCCCCACTCTCTTGTTGATTCTCAATCACTCTCATACTATTTATTACTGCATCATTCACCAAAGACTCACCCATACGTAAATCTGTTCTAGTTACTTCAGCTAAAGTAATCTCTATAGTCCTAATTTCTCTGTTTAACACATTAAACTCAGTTTTAACTTCCAGTATCGCCTTACTGAGCACTTCCAATTCCTCATGCAGAAGATGAAGGTCATTTTTCATTTTCATGAACCCCGCCGAAGTTCCTCCGCTACATCCCCAACGTCAGCTTCCATTCCTAAACGTTCCAGCCTATCCTGACACTTCTCACATACATCAACATTTTTGTTCTTCTCACTTAGCCAGACCAACCACAGATCCTTCACATTCTTTGGCGCATACATGTAGCAGTTTCCAAAATGCATCCATTGCGAAAAATCTAACACTGAGCCAGCCTTTCATGTTGCGCGCCGCTGACGTACGTTTCTTTGGACACCATCTTTACACGTTGAAGTAGTGAAACAAATGGCAGCGAAAACACGATATATACAACACAGTTCCAAACAATAACACCACTGAAGGACACTTGTATCTAACCGATGCACAACTGCAGCACAATTTGAGACAAAAAGCCACACTATATTTAAATTTAAAAACACATTTTCTAGCCTAACTAAACATGACCACCATATTCATCAAAGACACTAGCACCAAACTCATCAATGGATCCAAAAATTAGTAATATCTCTGTGGTATTACTAATGTTTGGATCCATTCCTAGGTTTCCAATCACTCGATTAAGTTTGGTAAGGAGGCCTGCTTACCTAATTATCATTTGGTCATTCGTTTTTGTTATTTCACAAATATGGGAATCGGGTGACCAAAGCAGATGATGTAGTTGAGTTATTTAATGATCACTTTATTAAAGCATTCCATCTTGGTACTACAGGATTTATTCCTCGAAGAATACTGAATGGTGAGCTATTAGAAGTGAATGAAGAGGATATATTCTGAATACTAAGTACACTAAATGTAAATAAGGCAGGGAGACTAGATAGAATTTCATCAGAGTTTAAAGGAATGCACTATGGAACTAACTGTGCCATTAACTTGGCTGTTGAAAGTTTTGAAATCAGGCAGAAGGTTCCTCTCCAGAAATCTGTACCATTACAAACAGGCTTATAGTTATGGACGTATCAAACTTTAGGCCTGTTTGTATTAATTCTGTAGGTGTTAAGATTTGAGAAATTGGTAAGAACTGATATACAGAATTGTGCAGATGAGGGTAATATTATTTATGCAGGCCAGTATGGATTTGTAAAAGTGTGTAAAAGTAAATGTAAAAATAAAAAAGTAAAAAATACAATAAAATAAACAAAAAAGTAAAAAAAGTATGTGTGTAAATGTGTAAAAGTGACAAGAGCAGTGGGTGAAGGTAAGGCATACATTATTTTTTTTGGATTTTTCCAAGATATTTAACACCACATGACAAATTGATTTTTAAGTTGCATCATCATACATTCAGATATCAGATTAGTGGATTGGCTCACTGTACATGGAGGAGTAGCATCAGGTAAGACGGTTGCTCTTCAGTCTTTATGTTAATGTTATTGTAACATGACTACAGGGAGATGTTCAGTTGTTTGCAGATGATTTGAAGCTTGAGAAGTTTATTATTAATAGTGCTGATGTTTTGGCTCTACAAGAGAATTTGAATAAGTTGGAAGGGTGGGCAAATAAATGGGGATATCACTTTAATGCAACTGAATGTAAGGTTTTAAAATTTGAGATCCATAGATGGGATACTTCATACTCACTTGGTGGAGTTAAACTGGAAGAAGTGAAGGAACCAAAGGACTTGGAGTGATTGTGGATAGAGATTTAGAGTTTCGAAGTCATATTGCAAAGGTTTTGAAGACATCCCAGAGAACTGCAGCAATGTTGAAGAGAATAGTGACGAGAAATAAAAGGTGTGCTGGCCTCATTGTATAAAACTTTGTTCAGACCATATCTGAATTTCTGTGCTCAGATCTGGTCCATGGGATTTGAATGGATGAAGTATAACCTTGGAGAGAATGCAGGCGTGGATAGCAAAAATGATCATAAAAAGAAAGAAACAAACAAAAAAAAAAAGACATCACATCAGATAATTGCAATGATGCAAAGGAACCTGACATGCAGAAATAAAGAGGTTATATGCCATTGTATATTATTAATGTGCACAGATTTGGTCACTGAGTTTTCATGGTGACGATATGTTAGAAAGGGTTCAGAGAAGATTAACAAAGGTGGCCAGTGGTCTTTGGAATGTGGAGTACAAGGAGAGGTCGAGAGAATGTAAATTGCAGAGCCTCATGAATAGGAGGAGAAGGAAGGGGATCGAGACATATAAACTAGTCAGGAGTTATCAGGTTGACATGGAAGATTGTTTTCATGGAATGGGAGATGGGGGGTAGAACAAAAAGCCATTCGGTGGAAACTGTATGAGGATGTGAGAAGTAGGTTCTTTGCATGGGGAGTGGTTGGTGAGTGGAATGCATTACCTGAGTGTGCTGTGAATGTAGACACACTGAATCAGTTTAAGGCATGGTTAGATGGGCATTGTGTGCCTCCCACAATGAGTCTGTGGAGGTCAGATGTTAATAATAATAATGATGATATTAGTATTGTACAATGTGGATTATGAGAATACACTGAGGGCATGTGGACTACAGAGAGTTTGGTGAATAGAAGGCAAAGGGGGGGATATGATCAAGACATTTAAGCTGTTGAAAGGTTATTATCATATTAACACTACATTGTCTGAGAGGGTGGTGAACATGTAGACTGTGAATGATTTTAAGGAGTAGTATGATAGACTTTGCATTCACTAGTAGTGTTGACCATGAAGATTCTTGTAACTCCATTTGGATTGGGAAAAAAAAAAAAACTTTTTACTTTTAACCAATTTTTCCAATACTTTAATGACCATTCCAGAGATACTAACTGGTCTGTAATTTGCTACTTCTGTCTTGGAGACACCTTCATGTAATGAAACTATCTTATCCTCGTTCAACTCCTTTGGAACTTTGCAGAGCTGGCTTAGATTAAACAACTTTGTCAAAGACACTGCTATTTCATTTGCACATTCTCGTAGCACACAAGCTGACAAAGTCCAGGCCGAATATTGTATTCACATTGATATTTTTCAATACCCTTTCTCCTATCCTATTACTTGGGGCCAAAGATATCAGATTTGGCATATTTGCCTTTTCACAAATGTCTGTTTTCTTTTATAGAACAATATCTGGCCAATACCATAGTGTTGTTATTATTATTATTACATGACACCTCCAAGGAACCCAAGGACTCATTGAGGGAGAGCCTCCACTCCACAATTCTCTGTCTCCACCACTTAATTCACCAACTACAATGAACTGCAACTACCATCATAATCTACCAATGCCTTCTACTGCCCACCACCACTACTAGTATTTTCACAGACAATCATAAATATCCATGCCCACAGTGGGATTTTAACCTGCAGCCTTTTGGCTGGAGAGTGGATATGATAAACCACTTTCCCAACCACTTCCAGAACTTGGGTTGTGTTTACAAGACAAGTTGGGTTCATTGCTTCATGGGGTTCCCACCAGACTCTCTGCCTACTGTAGATACAAAACAAGGTGTACTGTGACTTGTCGGACCACATATAAGCAATATCAACTGTTTACATACTACTTTGTTTTGTGTGCGTGTGTGTTTGAGTGTGTATGTGTGTGTGTCAAAATGCATACAAAATGAAGGTACAGACAGATTTGCCACTATTACTGCCAAATCAAAACTGGAGAATGTGTTTGTTGTAAGTGTTTTGTAAGTGAATGTCAGAAGTTTGAAGAGAGGAAGAATGATAGCAGTGAGTTGAAAGACAAAATGTATGAAGAGAACAGAGAGCAGTATGAAAGAACAAAAGTGTGAGAATAAGGATCGAATTTTGTATGGTGATTCATTGATAAGAGAGTTTTAGGAGAGTGTGACACAATTGGGTAGATGATATGATTTGGAAAATTAACATGATAAGTGCAGGTCAATTAGTTATTATGAAGGATTTATTATTATTATTATTATTATTATTATTATTATTTCGGGCGACTCCAGGAGTCCTTAGACTCATCGAGGGAGGCCATAAACATCATGTCCACACAACTATGCGATTACATTCTCACAGTATCTATCATACCTTGCCTTGAACTCGTTCACCGTCATAGCACCCACAACAGACTCTGGCAGCTTATTCCACTCATTTACCACTCTAAAAGTAAAGAACCCAGCTCTAACACCCCTGCTAACCACACTCTTGCCCAGCTTCCATAGGTGTCCCCCAGTTCTCCCACCACCAGTCCTGATCTCAAAAATATCCTCTGCATTAATCCTATAGAATCCCTTTAGCAATTTGAATGTCTCAATCATATCTCCCCTTTTCTGAATATCAACTAGTTTCTGCAACCCACAAATCTTCAACCTGTTTTCATATGGTTCATTCCATAGACCTGTTATCATCTTAGTCACTCGCCTCTGGATCCTCTCCACCTCCTCCCCATCAAGAAGGAACCGAGGTGACCAAATCTGGGCACAGTAGTTGAGATGAGGTCTTATCAAGGCTCGGTACAGAGGTACAATAACTTGCTTGTCTCTGCTCGTCAAGGTATTTTTCAACAACAGGAGTCCTTAGACTCATCGAGGGAGGCCATAAACATCATGTCCACACAACTATGCGATTACATTCTCACAGTATCTATCATACCTTGCCTTGAACTCGTTCACCGTCATAGCACCCACAACAGACTCTGGCAGCTTATTCCACTCATTTACCACTCTAAAAGTAAAGAACCCAGCTCTAACACCCCTGCTAACCACACTCTTGCCCAGGTTCCATAGGTGTCCCCCAGTTCTCCCACCACCAGTCCTGATCTCAAAAATATCCTCTGCATTAATCCTATAGAATCCCTTTAGCAATTTGAATGTCTCAATCATATCTCCCCTTTTCTGCATATCAACTAGTTTCTGCAACCCACAAATCTTCAACCTGTTTTCATATGGTTCATTCCATAGACCTGTTATCATCTTAGTCACTCGCCTCTGGATCCTCTCCACCTCCTCCCCATCAAGAAGGAACCGAGGTGACCAAATCTGGGCACAGTAGTTGAGATGAGGTCTTATCAAGGCTCGGTACAGAGGTACAATAACTTGCTTGTCTCTGCTCGTCAAGGTATTTTTCAACAACCAAGTGAGTTGATGAGCTGATTTAGCTACTTTTGCAATGTGCCCCCTAAACTTCATCTCCCTATCCACCAACACTCCCAAGTCCCTGGCCTCATCAATCTCTTGGAGTACAGTTCCACCAATGTGGTATACTGCTGCTAATCTTTTCACCCCAAAATGCATAACCTTACATTTTGTCACATTAAATTGACATCCATTCTCCTTAGCCCAGAACTCCAATCTATCTAAGTCATCCTGCAAGACTTTGACTTCTTCTGCATTCACTATTGGCCTACCCAACTTTGCATCATCGGCGAACAAATGAATTGTTCCACTTAGAGCCTTCCCTATATCATTAATGAACAGATTAAACAGCAGTGGTCCAAGAACAGAACCCTGCGGCACACCACTAGTCACGGGCCGTCTTTTGGACTCTACTCCTGAATAAACTATGTGCCCCCTAAACTTCATCTCCCTATCCACCAACACTCCCAAGTCCCTGGCCTCATCAATCTCTTGGAGTACAGTTCCACCAATGTGGTATACTGCTGCTAATCTTTTCACCCCAAAATGCATAACCTTACATTTTGTCACATTAAATTGACATCCATTCTCCTTAGCCCAGAACTCCAATCTATCTAAGTCATCCTGCAAGACTTTGACTTCTTCTGCATTCACTATTGGCCTACCCAACTTTGCATCATCAGCGAACAAATGAATTGTTCCACTTAGAGCCTTCCCTATATCATTAATGAACAGATTAAACAGCAGTGGTCCAAGAACAGAACCCTGCGGCACACCACTAGTCACAGGCCGTCTTTTGGACTCTACTCCTGAATAAACTACTCTTTGATATCTCTCCATCAACCAACCACCTATCCATCTCACCAACCCTATATCCATTCCCATATGTTGTAGTTTACGGATTAGTATTCCATGTGGTATCCTGTCAAACGCCTTTGCCAGGTCCAGCAGTATCACTGTAAACCCATTTCCCTTATCCAGTTCAGCCGTCACCTTGTTATAAAACTTGAGCAAGTTACTGAAGCATGATCTACCCTTCACAAAGCCATGCTGTCCCTTGTACAGTATCTCATTTTCATCAATCCATTCCTGTATTTTTCCCTTGACTACTTTCTCCAAGACCTTGACAACGACTCCTGATATGCTGATCGGTTGGTAATTTGCAACCGTAGTCTTGGATCCTCCTTTATGCAGTGAAACTATTTTCCCCTCTTTCCACACCTTCAGGACTAAACCAGACCTGAGACTCAGATTAAACAACATGGTCAAGGGCACTGATAATTCCTTAGCCGCTTCACGCAAGACCCGTGCTGGTATACCATCCAATCCCACAGATGTGTTCACATTAAGGTTCTGTAATAGACTAGTCACCTCCACTTCATTCATCACTATTCCCATATAAACTAATGGTTCCTTCATTTTTTCAATGTCACCACCTGGATGATATGCTTTTGCAAAGTGCATGCTCAGTAACTCCACTATATTGACTGATTCAGTGACCTCCTTACCATCGTCATTCCTTAAAATCATTTTGCCGTGTACAGTTTTTTTCTTGCTTGCAGCATATTGAAAGAACTGTTTGGGATTCTCTTTTGCTTGCATAGCTAGTTTCCTTTCGTAATCCACTTTTGCTTTTTTTACCACACTCGTTACCTTTCTGATTTCATCTAAGGGGACACAGACAGAAAGAAAGAATGGTCAGCAGAAGGGAAGGAAATGGTATTTATACAGCTCTGCAGAGAGAAAATTACCTGAGGAACATGTAATGGAGGGGACATGTGGTTTGAGAGCACTGGATCTGATCACAGCATCAGAGAATTTAACAGTAACCAATCTAGCTATGCTGCCCCCACTTGTGGAAAGTAATCATGTAGTCTTGACCTGCGAGATTGCAAGAAATGCAGAATTTTCTGTTAAGACAGGATACATGTGGAATTGCAAAGCACGTGATTATGACAAGTTGAAAAGTCAGCTTTCAGCAATGCCATGGCATAAGAATTTGGAGGGGGGGAGATGTTGGTAGTGCATGGGAGGATCAAGGGGTATTAGATGAAAGCAGTATTAGAATGTCTACCCAAAGTCAGAAGGATAAATCAGGTAGGAGTCAGATGGATGAATAGCCTCATTAAGCAAGCATTGCAGGCAAAGAAAAAGTAGCTAATTATGGGAGAAAGCTAGTTGATAAGAGTTCTTTTCCTGTGGGGGAAAGGGAAAGGAGGAATAACTATCAAACATTAACTTTCAAATGTGCTAGTGGTAAGGATGTAACAGAAGTAAACCAAATAGTTGTATTACTGAGTGAGCATTTTGCAGGGGTGTACCATCTAAGTAGTGATGCTGCAATAATAGATGTGGCATTCACTAATAGAAAAATAGAGGTTGAAGAAGTGGAGGTGCTTGAAATATTTAAGAACCTCAATGCAAATACAGCTATGGAATTAGATAGCATGTTGGTATGTTTATTGCAAGAATGTGCAAGGGAATTTTCAAGTGAATGACCAAGATATTTAATTTAAGCCTCAATACTAGGAAAGTGCCAATGGAGAAAAGGGTGGATAGGAATATGATAAGAGGCAAAATGGTTTTGTGAAGGGTAGGTCTAGCCATACTAACCTGCTTACTTTATAATAAAAAGGGACAAAGGAGTTGGATAAGGGGAAATGGCTACTCAGTGATAATGCTAGACTTTGGAAAGGCATTTGACAAGATTCCACATAGAACTCTGTTGCATAAATCGGAGCAAATGAGGATGGATATGAATCTAATGATCTGGATTACAAGCTGGCTGATGTACAGATATCAAAGAGTGGTTCATGGAAGAGATGAATCCAGGAAAAGGCAGGTGACCAGTAGTGTACCATAGGGCTGAGTGCATGGTCCTCTGTTGTTTGTGTATCATTAATATAGGAAATGATTTCAAAGGAAAGGAAATATTCAGTTGTTTGCTGATGATGCTAAACTGTCAAGAGCAGTGTAAATGAAGGTGATGCACTTTTGGAAGAAGAGATCACAAGCTGCGTGCTATATATTGAGTAAACTAACTGCAGGAAACTGATGAGGTCAGAAGGTGGTGGTGGTTGGGAGGGGGGGATTGTGGGCTTGGAATTAAAGTTTAGAGCCTTTTGCAAAAAGTAACCAAATCAGCACATCAGATTAATTGGTGTTGAAGAACAAGGGGGTCAGAAAATGGCGTCGGGATTAGATTTTTTTTTTTTTTTTGGCATTGAGGGTAGTGAATGGGTGGAATGGGTTGCCAGAGGTGGTTTTGCATGCATCATCAGTGAATGAGTTTAAGGAGAGGTATGATAGGTAGTGTGTGAATAACGGATATGTGATGAGTCTTTAACTGCATGGAAATATCTGGTTAATAATACTATTAATAAAATTCTGTTAATTCTTTTATCTTAAAACTTAAAGTTTTAAGCTTTTATAGCTCAGATATGTTGCTGATATTTTTGTTATCTAGCTCTACAGCCACAAACCTTAGACACCTTTCTCAATCATCACAGTAAACAGTACAGATGCATATAATTCACTAATGAAATTGAAATTCAGAATACACTTCAATTTCTGGATACATTTCTCACAAATCTTACCCTTGGGGTAGATCATCATTCATACCACAAGCCTAAACAAACTGACCAAGTAAACTGTTACCACAACCCAAAGCAAAAACTGTGTTATTAACTCAATCAAGAACAGAGCTATAAATATTTACTCTAACGAGCAAGCACTATAGCATGAATTATAAGTTATCAGCAATACTTAAAAAGCTATACTAAAAAATGCTATTAACAAATTTCTTTACAATACCCACCTAAAAATAAAAATAAATTAGACTACAATAAAACTTTAGCCATTCCATAGCTTAACGAGTTATTAGAGTAAATCTGGTGTCATCACCACAAGTCTTGAACCATATTCAGGCACAAACTTGACTGACTTGTCTGTTTGCTTACTTGGGAAAAAGGATTAAAACCAAGGTTATAAAATTACTTGGTATCCGTAACATATATTATACCCAAGGTAAAAAACTTTTCACATCTTTCTCTCATTCGGAGATTCTTAATCAATAAGGTTAAAGCACCTTGTGGCAACTTGCATAGGTAAAATTGATAAGCTCTGTATTACTTAAACAGGGTCAGGGTCTACCTACTCACTGATGAGACCCCAATGAGGGTGGAAACTGGTGCGGGGCAGATCTGGCTTTGAGAGGCTCCGCTTAGAGGTAGGTTTTTGCCTGTCTCTGAGTGGGGCCACCGCTGAGATTATGGCTCTGCTTGGTGGTGGGGTGAGCCTGCCACTGGGTAAAGCCAATGCTGAGAAGTTCTTCTCGGTGACGGGGTGAGCCTGTCATCGAGTGGAACAACGCTGAGTTGGGCTATCTTTCGGGATCGTCTTATTTTTAGAGCCCGCTTCACCTATACATAAGGTTGAAACTGGAGGTAGTGACCCCCACCCATAATGTATAACATCATACAACTCCTAGGAGATGTGTTTTACATTTATGGGAAATACTAAGGAAAGTGATCAGAACTTAATCCATTCTTTACCACAAGTTGCTTTGGTGTTGCACCACCAAGGCAACTCGTGGCTTTGGTGTTGCATCACCACCATAAGTCTTGAACCACGTTCAAGCGTAAACTTGACTTACTTGTCTGTTTGCTTACTTGGGAAAAAGGATTAAAACCAAGGTTATAAAATTACTTGGTATCCGTAACAAATTACTCACAACGTTGTTTAAGGAAATTAACAATAAATTCACTTATGATTTTCAAAATATCCAAAATTAAATTGGCATCATTAGAGAAATAATACACTAGTACCAACATGTAAATGCAGGCAACAATCAGTAAGTGAGAATGAACAGAAAGAATAGATTTATAGTCCTAATAATAATAGCTTTGACCGAATGTTGTTGACTGTTAGACTGATTGTCTGCAGACAAGTTTCCCAGAAGTAGACTGAAGGAAAAGTCTCTCAAATTTAAATTTGGCTTTTTTTCCCCAGTAGATCCTGTGGTGGGTATCCACAGCATGGTTTGCTACACCTGATGACCATATGACCTGATGGTGGATACAGATATAGTTTGGGTGCTCTGATATCCCAAACATGATGTCACAGACAAAACTTCCCAAAAGACCCACCCAACAGAGAATTTAAAGCCTTACTGAGTCTAAAAAATAACACACACAAAAATTAAAATAATAATAATGATGTCACAAAAAAAGCAGATAAAAGCAATATCACTATAGTTCTCAAAGCACTCAGATCACTCACTCACTCACTCACTCACTCACACACACACACACACACACACACACAAAAAAAAAAAAGCCCTTCTAAGATAATGGTTTACCCACCACCAACATAGATCAAACCCATTCAGAAAATTCTGAAAAATGTCACCTCCTTGCCATTAGAGGTTACCAATAAATCTTATACTGTAATTCCAGAACACCCACAGGATATGATGAGTGAAAATTCATAAAGAAAATGCATTGCTATGTCCTATTGTAAATGCCACAGTACTCACATTACTGGCAACAACTCTTCACATATAAAAAAACTCATCCCATTTTGTATGGTAAACAAGACCTCATCATCTTCAGCACTGATTCTCACTCTCTTGTTCACACACTCCTTATACAGCTTACAGGAATGACCTCTTGCTCTCTCATTAAAAAAAAAAAAAAAGGCCCTTCTAAGAAGATACTGGTTTACCCACCACAAAGTAAACTATCACCAAACTTTAGCACATGGTGCCTTGGATATCTACTACAAGATCTGCGGGGAAAAAAAGTCACCTTACACTGTTGGAACAATTTAAATTTGAGCAGCTTTTCCTTGGATCTGATTCTTCCCTCACTTTCCTAACCTCAATAAATATGGTTGCATTAAACTGAATCTCATCAGGTAAACTCGTCATCCACAGAAAATCAGTCCAATAGCCAAAAACACTCAAAGCCAATAGATGGCTTTATTTATTATTATTAGTAGTAGTGGTATTCTAAGATCCCATGAAGTCACAGATTCATCTAGGAGGTCCCTTTTATCATGCATACAGCCCATCATACCGTGCTTTAAACACATTCAAATTCTGTACACACACACCATGTTTGCAGGCAATGCATTCCAATCATTCACAACTCCCCGTGCAAATAAACCTGCTGCTCATTCTCTTGTTCACACCCTCTTTATACAGTTTACAGGAATGACCTCTTGCTCTCTCCCAATCTCTCACCATTTTATGAAAAACTTCTTCAACCTTAATCCTATAAAAACCTAACTAACTTGTACATCTCTATCACATCACCTTTCTTCTTCCTATCCACTAGACTCTGCAAATTGCACCATGTCAGTCTTTCTTCATATTCAACATTCCAGAGATCAGTAACTATTTTAGTCAATTGCCACTGGTCCCTCTCTGATATCTCTTCATTGTTTTCAAAACCAGGTGACCAAATCTGTGCACAATAGTTCATATGTAGCCTAATCAGAGCCTTATACAATGGAACCAGAATGTTCATATTTCTACAAGTCAGTGTCCTCCACATCATTCCCAGATTTGTTGTGTGATTCTCACAATTTTGGCAATATATCCTCTAAATTTCAGATCCTTATCCACCATCACTCCAAGACTTTTTACTTCCTCCACCTGCAACAATACACCCCAACCAAGAGTAAATTCCACATCCTATCTTTGTATTCCAAATTTTAAAACCTTACATTTTACAACATTGAACTGTTTTCCCCACTCCTGTGCCCATTCACTCAATCTACTCAAGACCTTTTAAGGACACAACATCTGCTCTACTCTTCATAGTTCATCCCAACTTTGAATTATCTGCAAACAGCTGTATATCCCCATTCAAATCTTCTCCAATATAATTGACATACAAGTTAAACAGCAATGGCCCTAAAACAGATCCCTGAGGCACCCATTAGTGACTTTCCTTTTCTGGGATATTGCTCCCACATACACAACTTGCTGATGCCTATCAGACAGCCAGTCTCCAATGCAACGAACTAGTCTAATATCCAGCCCAACTCCATCTGCTCCAGTTTGGCTATCAACTTATCATGCAATAATCTATCATTCCAAAGTCTAAGCATACTTTGGAATGTATATCCATCTACCACATCCAATGCTGCCTCCATAATGCCTTTTTTCTCTGTACTGCATGCTTTATCTCTTCATTCATCCATTTCACACCTAACACATATAATCTATTAACCTTTGGAATACATTTAGACATTACTTCTACTAGATAGTTCTTGAATATCACCCTAGCAGCATCAATCTCCTTTCCACCCAACTCCTCATTCCCTGCTACAGTTCTAAGTTATCTCCTGAGTTTCTCATAATCACTAGCTTTGTAGTTCCACATATACCCTTTCTTCACAGGCTGGCAACCACCCAGGTAATCACTTCAATCAATCTCGCCAACTGGGGGTAGTTTTGACACTTCATTTATAATGACATCATCTAATGAGATGATCAAATTCAAGACTCTCAATTCTTGTGTGCTCTCTGTTACATACTATTTTTTTTTATTTATTTATATTTTTTATTTGTTCTACTATTAATATTATCATTAGATCTCTATGGAATCAAAATACTCATCATAAGAGATCCACAATCTCATGTGCAATAATATCATTAATAAATGACTCAAACTCATGCACAATTTCTGCACTCCTAATAAACTGAGGCAATGCATTCCCTTCACAAGCTGCACTCCATGCAAAGGACATACTCCTCACTCTTGCTCACATCCTCCATATAAAGCTTCCAGCAATGGCCTGTATCTTTATAATGTGAAAAAACTCCTTCATATTAATCTTGTAATAACAATTCTCATAAAGTTATATGTGTCAATCATATCCCCTCTTTTATTCACAAGGCTCTGCAGTTTGCATTCCATCAATCTGTCTTCATATCCCACAGTGTGCAGAAACTTGACACTGAATTAGAGAATCTTCTCTAAGATGTCTTTATCCTACTGACAACAAAGTGACCAAATCTGCACACAGTAGAACATATGCACCCTAGTCTAGACATTATACAAGGGAACCATAATCTCTTTTTTTCTGCATTACAAGGTTTGCCTCAAAATTGCCATACTACTTTGTTATGTTTTTACAACCTTAACAATTTAACCCCTAAACTTAATTCTTCTTAATATTACATTATTATACAGGCACCTCTACAGAGTCTAAAGATTCATCACGAGAGACCCAAATTATCCACACAACATCTATCATACCTCTCTAACCCATTAACAGACAAAGCATTTGCAAGTGACTCTGGCAACCCATTCCATTCATTCACTGCTCGCCAAGTGAAAAGTCTAGTCTTCACACACCTATCAACCACATTCTTACTCAACTTCTAGGGATGATCTCTTGTTTAGTTCCCCTCGAGCCAGGTTCTGGAACACTTTTCCTGCATCAATTCTATAAAACCCTTTATGTAACTTAAATGTTTCTATCATATCTGCTATTTTTCATCTACAAACCAACTTCTGTAACCCATAAATCTTCAATCTATTCTGACATGGATCACTCACCATCTTGGGCACTTAAACTATCTTCATTACTTTCTCATCCCCAAGAAACCCAGGTGATTAGAACTAGCACAGTAATCCAGATGTGGATATATCATGCCCAGTAATTCTATGAGCTACTTTGGCAACTTTAGTAATATTTCCTCTAAACTTTAACTCACTATCTACTCCCCCCCCAAACCCCCCCCCCTAGCTTCACCTATTTCCTGGTGTACAGTTCCATCAATATGGTACACAGCTTGTTAGCTTTTTATCCCAAAATTAAACTGATATCTGTTGTCTTTTACCCATACAGATAGCCTATTTAAACCATCCTGCAAACTCTCCATATGACCTTGATTAAATTAACTACTATTATTATTGTTGTTACTCTACCTAATTTTACATCATCGGCAAACAAATAATATTTTTCTTCATATTATTTCCTATATTATTTATGTAGAAATTAAGCAGTAGTGGTCCTAGTATAGAATCTTGCAGCACATCTCCTGGATTCTGCTCCTCCCAATACCACTTTCTGGTATCTATCCATCCGCCACCCTCATATTCATGTGACAAATGTCATATCCATCTCAATTTGCTCTAATTTGCATAACAGAGTTGCATGTGGTATTATATCAGATGCCTTTTCATTCATTCACCACTCTCTAAGTGAAAATTCTAGTCCTCATACACCTACTCACCACACTCTTACTCAACTTCCAGGGATGACCTCTTGTTTTGCTCCTGAAATCCTATAAAGCCAAACTCTTTGCTGAAGAGGATTTATTACTATCATGCTCTTTACTACCAAATTTGGCACAGCCATGACAGGCAGTTTAGACATGCCCATATTTCTAAAATTATAAGCATCTTAGTGGATTAGGAATGTAAAGTCTAAAAGGACAATTCAGATATCCTGCATTTATCAAAGTAGAAGGTTTCAGCATATTAATGGTAAGAATGTTGCTGGTCGCAACTTACACATCAAGATTTGCCTCATACTGTCACTTCTTGATTTTTGAGCACTGAACATCTCCCTTCATTTGGAACATAAAGGAGGTCCCATTCTGATATCACACCTCTGAATTGTTGAATGTTTTATGAGTTGTTGCTGAAATTGGTATTCCAGCCACTGGTGCTGCTCTCAGTAGTTTTAGTAAGTATTGTTGATATGATGTTTCTGCAAGAACATTGCCTGAAGAGTTTCTTAACTATTTTGGGAGATTCTGCCAGTCCTTCCAAACCCTTTTAAATAAAGAAGGGTGCCATTTTTCTACTTGGTACATGGATGAATGATGTATAGTATCTGTACTTGGTTGGGACCTTGTGATGGGGGAAGGGGTCCCTGGAAAATCTGTGGATGAAGGATTCATGCTCAAGGGATTTTCTGCTTGGTGCCAGAGCTTCCCACATTCCCACCTATGCTCTCTATCTGGCAATGTGCTTAGAAGTTCCAGCTTCACTCTGCATTCTATAGTCAGATGCCTTTTGTTTCTCACATCTGTTTTCAAATGATTTATCTGCAATATTTGCACTTTGTTGGGACCTTGCAAGGTCCTTGGAAAATCTGAGGATGAAGGATTCATGTTCAAAGGATTTTCTGTTTGGCTCCAAAACTTCCCACTCAGAAGTGAGTCACACATGAATGCTCACTCATGTTAGAGGTTAAATTAAGTGAAACAGCACTAAGAAAGAATTAAAATGTAATTCTTCCAATATTTCATCTCATTCATAATCAGGAATACAATATGAGACTTGTAACACACACACACACACACACAGGCAGCACAAAACTAAGTGAAACATGTGGATGAAAGCCTACAGTCCTACCCAAGTGTGGGTGCCTTCTGTGGGAATCTGCTGGAAGCCTACAATGTAAACTGGGATCATGAAATATTAGTGTTTCCCATATTTTGGGAAGTTTAATGCAACCATATTTATTTAAATTAGGCTGATTTCTTACAGCAGCTGCAGATTCCAAAAACTTTGAAATTTACAGTGATAGTGATTTACTGTGAAATTCTGTAAAATTCTATGAGGCGTATCTAAAGCATGGTCTGCAAGGCCCGAATAACCTTAATTGTAGTCATTAGTCATGACAGCAGATGTGTTTTTCCCTGTGAATCCTGACTGATCTTCTTCCTGTCTGTCCAAAGTAGGACAACTTATAGGAACAGGGCACGTTATATACTCCAGGTGCAGAGAGAGAGAGAGAGAGAGGAGGGAGAAACTGATTTTTAGTAGGAACATATAAGGATAGCAAGCTTTTGACTTGAAATCCATGCAAAGATTGTATATCTAAGACTCTGGCATTTTTTTTTTTTTGAAGTGTCTTGGACATAGGGGATGATGATGATAGCATCATCATCTCCTATGTCCTTTGCATTAATAGCAGAGAAAAACAGATCAGTAATATCAGGAGGGAAAAATTTTCTTTATAAATGATAAGGTGTCAGCTATTAATGTGAAATTCTCAATAGAAGTTTTGAAATAGTTTTTTTTTTTATATACAGGAAGTGGTATAACTAGTGAGGGGGGGAATAAGAGCACTTGCTAACTGTTTTGTTAATTTATAGCATGAGAAAATCTGTAGCATCTACTATAGGTCTTATGAGGAAATAGGGTTTGTGTATTTTTGGTAATCTGTATATTGTGGGGGGGGGATAAGAACTAAAGGGTTTATTTTTTTGTGATTTCAGGAAGTCAGGAAAAAACTTCTTTTTGAGCAGAGCTTCTTTCTGAACTTTATTTTTATATGAGATTTGGCAGGATTGTAATCTAAAGGTCTGTATGTGGAGCAGTTTCTAAGAATGATGTCCATTTTTCTATTGTATTCATACATGATTTTAGTAATGCAATCATCATCCTCTTTGTCTGAAGAACTTCAGAAAAAATAGCCAGGATCGTAAAGAAATACAATCTCTGTACAGCTTTCAAGCTCCACCATGGAGTACATAAAGTGCCCTGTTCCTTCAAGTTGGCCTACTACTGAAAGAGAGGAAGCTCAGCCAACAGCTGCATGGAAGAACACAGAACACAAAAAATACATCTGCAGTCATTACTATGGTCAATCAGTTCTTACAGACCATGCTTGATATACGGCTTATAAAATCAATTGGTAAAAAAGACCACTATGCTCCATCACACTAAATTTAGAAGTGAAATACAAATTTTGAAATCTGCAGCTACTGTAAGAAATCAGCCTAATTTAAATAAACATGGTTGCATTAAACTTCCCACAATATGGGAAACACTAATACTTCGAGATCCCAGTTTACATCCTGGCTGCCAACAGGTGCCCTACTTATTTAGGACTATAATTTTTCATCCACATGTTTCATTTAGTTTTGTGTTATATTGGTGGTGTGCAGTGTGTTATATTGGTGGTGTGTGGTGTCGCGCATTGCATACTCTCTGACAATGTCTCAGTGACCGAGACAAAATATTGGATGAATTAAATATTTTTAATCCTTTCTCAGTGCTGTTTTAATTTAAGCCTCTAACATGAGTTTTTCCCAGCATTTAAGCCTTAACACATGGATGAATACTCACTATCTGGCAAGCAATAGCACTTGGAAGTGGAATGCCAAGGTTACTTGGCATTCTACTTAGTGCATTTACTGGATGCTTGACCAGCACCACAGCAAATCTTGTGCCCTGTTCCTGGACCATAGGGAAATGACTTCTGACAACATTAGTGATCCTTGCAGGCAAGTCCACTAATCAAATCATCCTAGCCTGGTCAACGAGGACCACCACCTTGCCAAAACAGAGGCAAAAGTAGTGCAAGACTGACAGGATCTTCCTTATCAGGTGTCCATGTAAAGAGATAACAGTGAGCTCAATGTTGTGTTCACCAGGATGATAGCTTTTAACAAAATGGGCACTCATTAAATGAACAACCTCTTCTGCATCTGTAAACCTTATGCCATCTGGATTTAGAAGAGTTATTCTTTCATATTCATTCTTTCTTTTACTTGCAGAATATCGATAGAATTCTTGTGGGTTGTCTTTAGCATGCAGATTTGGTGTGTTATATTGGTGGTGTGTGGTCTCTGAAGATTTGGGAGAAGTAGAGCAAAGAATACAAGAAAAAGAAAAAAAGAGGAAGAATGAAAAGCAACTTAAATTGCAACTTAAATTGATATTTAAGTTGCAGCACATGGGTCTGGATGTCAGATTGGTCAACTGGATTCAGGATTGGCTGTCTGATAGGTATCAGAGAGTTGTGTATGGTGGAGCAGTTTCCAGGAGGCAGAGGGTTACAAGTGGGGTCCCACAGGGCTCAGTACTAGGACCTATATTGTTTAACCTTTATATCAATGACATAGTCAGTGGATTGCGGATGATGCGAAGCTGGGAAGGATTATTAGTAATAGCGCAGATGTGGTAGCCCTGCAAGAGGATTTAAATAAGCTAGATAGATGGGCAAATGAATGGGGGTGTCAGTTTAATGCAGCAAAATGTAAGGTCTTGAGGTTTGGGAAACATCGATGGGATGCTGCATACTCTATGGGAGGAGTTATACTGGAGGAAGTAGGGGAGACAAGAGATCTGGGGTTGATGATTGATAGAAACCTGAAGTTTAGGGGACATATTGCAAAGGTGGTGAAGGTAACACAGAGGATTGCTGCTATTATGAGAAGGACACTGACCTGCAGAGATAAGAGGGTTATCATTCCGTTGTATAAGTCTCTGATCAGACCACACTTGGACTATTGTTCTCAGATTTGGTCCCCAGGATTTGAAGGGGATAAATTAACTGTGGAAAGGATACAAAGACGGATGACAAAGATGGTTTCAGGACTGTACAAGGATAGTTATGAGGATCGCCTGAGAGAATGTGGACTGCAGAGTTTGGTGGATAGAAGAAGGAGAGGTGATATGATTGAGACTTTTAAACTGTTGAGAGGTGGTTACAGGGTTGACACTGGGGAGTTCTTTCGCTTGGTTGATCAGCGGGAAGGAGTGGTGACAAGAGGCCATCCCTGGAAGTTACGAAAGGAAACTGTGAACAAGAGGGTAAGGAGTGGTTTCTTTGTGTGGAGGGTGGTTGAGCCGTGGAATGCGTTGCCTGATGGAGTTGTGGGAGCGAGAACGGTCAGTGACTTTAAAGAGTGGTATGATAAACTTTGTGTTTCTCAGGGGGGGACCTCCCCTCGATGAGTCTTGACAGACTTTATGTCTTAGGAAGGACCTCCCTCGATGAGTCTTTTGACTCCTTGGAGGCCTGAATAATAATAATAATAATAATAATAATAATGAAAAGGACAAGTACCATCACTGGGAGGTCTCGATTATCATGAACTGGTGACCCACATGGAGGGAGGAAATCATGGGATCTTGGGGTGACTATTAGATAGAAATTTGAGTTCCAAAGGCCATATTACAAACATTGTGAAGACAACCCAGAAAAGTGTTGTAATATTGAAGAGACACTGACTAGCAGAGATAAAAGGGTAGTGGTTCCATTGTTTTAAAGGTCTGAAACAGATCACTTTAGGATTACTGTGCTCAGATCTGGTCACAGGTATTTGAGGCGGTTGACAACAACCTTAGAGAGGGTGGAGGGACAGATAACAAAAATTATATCCAAGAATAAGTTATTATACATTTAACAGAGACATGCACACTAGACATAGCATGGTGTTTTAAATAATGGCTTCACACATATAAGAGAAAACTAAATAGAATTTATTATGCCTATATATTTCCCTCAATATGTCATGAACTTAATTCTGCCTTCTCCCTGAATGAAACTCATGACATATTGAGAGAAATATACAGGAGTAATAAATTCTATTTAGTTTTCTCATATGTGTGTGAAGCCATTATTTAAAACATTATACTAAAGATTATATCAGGACTATACAATGATGATGATTATAAGGAGAGACTGAAGGTATGCAAACTACAGAGTCTGAAAGCGAGGGGAATGTGACTAAAACATTTAAGCTGTTGAAATGGATGTTGCTATATAGGTCAGAAAATATTGAGGATGGAGACAAAGAAACGTATAAGCAACTTGGCTTAACAAGCAAGAGAAGGGTGATTTTAATTATGGTGATGTTTAGCAGAATGAAGTGATTGCATCAGGGAATAAAGAAAATGAATTTCTTGGACTTCTTAAGGGACAAATATGTAATTGGGAAGGGACATATGAGAGTCACAGATCTGGTCATATCATCAGAGAATATGCTTGTGAATCTTCCCCATTTGTCAAGAATGACCGAAGTGAGCACCTGGATTGTCACCAGTCACAGAGAACTTCTGTGAAGAAGGGATATATGTGGAACTGCAAAGCCAGTGATTATGAAAATCTTAGCAGAGAACTATGAAATATAGCATGGAAAGCAGAGTTGAGTGAAAAGGAAACAGATATTGCTTGGATATTGATCAAGAGCTTTGTATTAACAGAATGTCTGAGTATATTACAAAGATTAAAAAGCTAAATACAGTAAAAGTAAAATGGACGAATGAAGGGATTAACCTTTTAACTGCTGAGATACTAAATAACCAGTATGACCCTCCTTACTGAGTTATTTTCACAATTATAAAATATTTTATAATAATATGAATAGTTACTATAATGTATTACACATTTCTACACTGTTTTCTTGTATAAATTGAAGTCACTGAACAAAACTGTTATATAGGAATTTTATTTTCAAGTTACGGATGTCCAAAATTTATCTTGAAATTTATTTGTTTATTCCTTGCCAAATAATGTCACACACAACTTCAAGTGAGAAACACCTTCCCCAAAATACTTCAATAATTTAGTAGTATGTGATAATTTTGAAAGCAGGAGTGTACACATAAGGCTGTGCCACATTTGGCACACATATACTGGCTCTCTTTTCTTTTTCTTTGCCCCAATGTGGTATTTGAACACACAAGACAATGCCTAGTGGGATTTGCTTTCTTGGGTGTGGGTGTGGGTGTGGGTGGCACAGGTATTAGGAAATGTCTTTCCCTCAGTCTGAGGGGTTCGTCACCCTGTGATGGTCATCCAGATGTAGTGGTCAGTCTTGGCATGTGGAACTTTTGAAATATTTCTCTGATGAGAGTCAATTGAAAATTAGCATGTGTAATATTTTCACCTGTATGTACATTATACAAAATATGTGAATTGAGAACAGTGAGATCCAAGAGATGGAAATAGAATTTTCTATACCATTTGAAAGCCTTTCGCACACATTCAAGAGAGCTGAGCATCATGTCTGTCCTGTCCACAGCCCCCATATTCCTATTATAATCCATGACACATTCAGGTTTCATTATTGGTGTGTTTGTTGTCCTGTCTACTTTCCCTGATTGTTTCCTAGAGTCTTTTGTGGAGTGTGGTCAACATACTCGTTTATCAATCCATTCTACCACCATCATATTATCTGTGTGTCTGGATTCCACCTGTCCTTTGTCTAATTTTTTGTTCAGTTTTGGCAACCCTTTCCTGTTTTTCCTAACAGTCCCACATGCATTGGTATCATTTTTATGTAGCCAGTCGTACAGAAGAGTGCCAGACTACCAATTGTCTAACCACAATGTGTGCCCTTTCTGCAAATACTTTGCCACTAGGGTTTGCACCATGGCCTCAGAAATCCCAAATTCACGTTCTGGAATAACGTCTGTAGTTGCCCCTGCGTACACTACAAATCTAACACATATCCATTCTCGCAGTCACACAACACAAAAACTTTGATCCTGAATATATGTCTTTTCACCCTTGAACAGTACTAAGCTCTTGTCGATACATATATTTTGAAAAGGGGTAAATACTTCACCGCAGGTTTTTCTCAGATTATTATTATTATCACCCCAAGACCTCATGGAGTCAAAGACTCATCTGGGAGGTCCTTTTATCACATATACATCTCATCATACAGTGCCTTGAACACATTCAAACTCCTTGCAGACACCACACTCTCAGGCAAGGCATTCCAATCATTCACAACTCTGCACGAAAAAAACCTGCCTCTCACTCCCCTACTCACACCCTCTTTATACAGTTTCCAGGGATGACCTCTGATTTTCCCCGGATCTCCCACTATTCTCTGTAGAACTTCTCCACCAGACTCTGCAAATTACATCTTCTCAATCTTTCCTCATACTCAACATTCCAGAGGTCAGAAACTACCTTAGTCAGTCGCCTTTGGACCCTTTCCAATATCTCTTCATCCTTCTGAAAACCAGGTGACCAAATCTGGGCACAATAGTCCATGTGTACATATCAAAGCCTTATACAACGAAACAAGAATCTTCCTACTTCTACACGTCAGTGTTCTCCGCATCATTCCCAGAAGCCTTTGAAATCTTCACAATTTTGGCTATGTGTCCCTAAATTTCAGATCCTTATCCACTATCACCCCCAGATCTCTTATTTCCTCTACCTCCAACAATATATTCTCACCAAGCATAAATTGTGCATCCCATCTTTGTTTTCCAAATTTTAAAACCTTACATTTTGCAACATTGAACTCACATCCCCATTTCCGTGCCCAATCATTCAATTTATTCAAGTCTTCTTGCAAGGCCACAACATCCTCACTACTCTTTATGGTTCGTCCCAACTTTAGCATCATCTGCAAACAACTGAACATCTCCATCCAAATCTTCACCAATATCATTAATATACAAGTTAAATAGTAATGGCCCTAAAACAGACCCCTGAGGCACTCCACTAGTGACTTTCCTTTTCCTGGATATTGCACCCACATACACAACTTGTTGATACCTATCAGATAGCCAGTCTCCAATCCAATGCACTAATCTAATATCCAACCCCATCTGCTCTAGTTTGACTGTCAACTTATCATGAGGTATTCTATCAAAAGCTTTTGCAAAATCTAAGTATATTACTCTGTATCCTTTTCCTCTGTCCAAGGAAGCAGTCTCTTTAATGTAATAAGTAAGTAGATTACTAAAACATGACCTCCCTTTAACAAATCCATGCTGTCCATCAAAGATTATACCGTTGTTGTCAACCAAACTCTGGATCCTAGTTCTCACAAGCTTCTCCAACAACTTAACCACAACACCTGACACACAGATAGGCCTATAGTTTGATGCTTGAGTTCGATCACCTCCTTTATGAAGTGGCACAATCTTGCCCTCCTTCCACTCTTTAGGAACTTGACCAAGCGCAAGACTCGTATTAAAAAAATATGTCAAGGCAGGTGTCAACTCTCTGGCACATTCCTTCAGAATATGCGGTGATATATTATCAAGTCCCACAGCCTTATTTACATCTAGTTTACTCAACTCCCCAAACACCTCTTGCTCACTTACAGTCAGTCTCTCCTCCCCCATCATCAACTGCTCTCAATCTCTCCATGAAGTCACATTCACAAGATTGAAAGATCTTTTTGAACTACTCATTAAGTTACTCCACCACACATTCTGCAACAGTTGTCTTTATACCATTTTCTCCAATCAGTGTCATCCTTCCATAATCATTGTTTCTTTTGCTGGCTACATATCGAAAGAACTCCCTAGGATTCTTTTTGGCTTCATTAGCTACCTCTCTTTAGCTACTCTCACCAACCAAGTCACCCTGCTTGCCTGGTCTTTGTAGGCCTCATGAAATTGGTTTTTTCCACTTCTCTTATGCTGCCTAGATGATCGATAATTGGTTGTAGTTTGTGTAGTCTTTGTCCCAGAACCTGAGTTTCATTGTCATTGAAATGTAAAATACATAAAAGTAAAAGGAATCTGTTCCTGGACATGTAGCCTGTGAACTGTGGAATAGCTATGAGGGGATCCTTGGACCAATATTCTGCTATTGTTAGTTTTTTTAACCTAGCCATAAGCATTATGATTCCAAAAATATATATAATTGCTCTGGGGTAGTATTTTTCAATTTTTGCAAATGAGATTGGGGTGCTGATGGTAGTTTCTGATTCAAAAAATACATAATATTTATTAGTTTTGTCAGCAATATGTTGCATTATATGAAGGGAAAAAAATAGTTTGAAAAAATCAAAAACAGTTGAACCATCATCTATAATTGCTGAAATATCTTAATTATTATTGAATCGGTGAACTGTTGGAAGAAAATTTGTATCGTGCCATTGAAACAATGAAGCGTCAGTACGATTTCTTTTTCTTGGATGCACTGGTGCTGGTGGTTCGTAATCTGAAGTTTCACTATTACTATTTTCACTATTTTCTAAAAAATAAATATCATCATTGTCACTGAAATCTGATAAATCGGAAGGTAAAGTTTCTAATACTTCTACTAATTCCGCCTCAGTAAGAGAACACTGCTGTCTGCTGCCGATGGCTTGTCGAAGCCATTTTTACTAACCCTGGAATCACCGCATCACGTGATCGCCTGACTCCTATTGTCAAAAACGGCTCTGATAACATTGTGCATGATCTCACAATTTTTTTTTACGAAGATAGCACCACAAAGCAGACAGAAGCTTGAAAATTAGTTCCTTCTAATCCTAAAAGATGGCACTATAAGCCCGCTCAATTCAAATGCTTTCACAAACTAAATTAAATGAGTATTACACATTGAAAGTTAAAATCGAATTAACTCGATCATTTCAAGGTCAGCATTTTTTCCACGCTCGAGTTAACTTGACCATAGCAGTTAAAGGGTTAAACATGAAATCTGGAGAAGGCACTGTGGAGGCAAGACAAGATGAATGTTGGTAACAGTCAGATGCATGAAGAATACAAAGGGCAGGCCAGGAAAATCACTCAGTTAGTAGAGACAGCAAAAGTGTACTAAGACCAGAAATTAGCCAATCAAGCCAAGAAAAATTCTAGTGAGTTCTTTCAATATGTGGCTAGCAGAAGAAAGAATGACTATGGAAGGATAATGTTAGAAAAAGTAGATTGGTAACTTATGCAGAAGATGCAACTGAAGTATTCAATGAGCAGTTTATCAGGGTATTTCATCCTTGTGAAGGTGACATCATGAGAAGTTGGAGCGTAGGGGAGAGACTGATGGTGAGTGAGCAGGAGGTGTGTGAGGAATTAACTAAACTTGATGGTAATAAGGCAACAGGACTTGATAATATATCACCAGATGTTCGGATGGAATGGTGTAGTGAACTAATGACACTTTTGGCATACCTCTTTAACACAAATCTTTACAACAGGGTAAGTCTCAAAGGAGTGGAAAGTTGTAAAAATTGTTCTGCTTCACAAAGGGGAGGAATAAGACTGAGGCTGAAAATTATAAGCCAATCTGAGTCTGGAGCTGTTTTTAAGGTGCTATAGAAATTAGTGAGAACCAGAATTCAGAAATGGGTTAATAATAGCCAGCATGTTTTTTTTTTTTTGGGGGGGGGGCATGTTTTAGCAATCTGCTTATGTACTACATGGTGAAGAAGTCATCGGATAAGGGAGATGCATTGTCGTGTGGCAATGTATCAAAGTGATGTCCTTTGATACATTGCCACACGACAAGCTGGTAATTAGACTGAAATGGATGGGACTGGATAAGAGACTAATGAGTTGGATAGGTGATCGGCTGTTAAAACAGATATCAAGTTATTGTCCCCAACAATAACTTGATAACTAGACTGCATTCAGATTTGCCAAATCTGCACACATGCATGTATGTGTGCTGAACTGGTTATCTGGTCTTCAAAGGGACAAGAATAGAGGAAATCCAGAGAAGGTTCGCTAAGTCAGTTTCAAGTCTATGGGATGTGAGATATGAGGATAGACTGAGGGAATGCAACTTGAAGAGTCTTGTGAACAGAACAAGAGGGAATTTGACTGAGATGTATAAGTTGGTGAGGGATTGTTACCAGATTAATATAGAGGAGATTTTTCATTGTGTAGAGGAAGACAAGAGGCCATCTCTGGAAGCTTTATAAGGAGAGTGTGAGCAAGTGAGTTAGGAGCAGATTCTTTGATGGAGAATGACCAAAGTTTGGACCTCTCGTGATGAGGATTAGGAATAAGGACAAGGAGCCATCCCTGTACGAAAGAAAGTACTAAGTAAGAGGGTAAGAAATCAGTTTTTGCATGAATGGTATCAGGAGCACATAATGCATTCCCTGAAAGGGTGATAAAAAGATAAATGGCCAATGAATTTAAGAAGAGGTACAATTGACTTTGTATTGCTTAAGGTTATACAAGGTGGACCCTCTCATGATGAGTTTATGATTCTATGAAATTCAGGAATAATAAGAATAATAGAATGCAATTTGCAGAGTCTATCAGATAAGAGGAGCTGGGAGGATATGATAGAGACATATAAGTTGGTAAGTGGTAATTTTCAAATTAATGTAGAAGAAGTTTTTCAAAGAATTTGGGGGTGAGCAGAAATGTATAAGGTGGGTGTGAACAGGGAAGTTGAGTGCAGAGATAGTGAATGCATTTAAGGCATGGGGTTTGACAAACTGTGTGTGACAGAGGGACCACACATGATTATTTTCACTTTGTGGAGGTTTGATGTAATAATAACTTTTGCCCATGTCCCTTCCCTGCATTTATCACCATTACCACCATTTTCACTACATGTAATAACTTAACCTGATTAAGTGCTGTAACAAAAAAATAATTACACAAAGTAACATTAAAACTTATTATTCAATGACAGCACATTTTACACTTTCATTGTTGAATAAAAGGAATGAATAATTCATTTCATTCAACAATGAAATGAATTATTCTAATTTGTGATACAATGTTAACATGGATATTCATTAAAAAAAATACTTGTATAATAATAATAATAATAATAATACAAAGAAAACTACTGGCTTAAAAAATTGTGAAAACAGAAACTGTGAATCTATTGTCACACACACACACACACACACATATATATATATATACACGAAATGGTCAGAATGACTTTATCTTTTATATAGAAAAATAACAAAATAATCTCAAGAACAAAAATATCATAAAACACTACTATATTTCTAAAATTTTGTACAATTTACAGTGGTTACTGAGAGGGAAGAGGAGGAGGTGGTTCATCAGGAATGCTAGTGATGGTCTTATTAAACATGTCATTAACTGTGAAAGCAGCTGATGGGCTTTCATTAGTATTGCTTCTTCTTCTGAAGTTTACATATAAGTTGTCCTTTGATGAAAACGTTTCTGAGAGTAATGGAGATGAGCTACTCCGGTGAGGGAATAATGATGATATATTGTAATAGTCATGAGGAGATAGAGCAGATGCTTGTTTCCATTCACTGAATGGTGGAACTTCATATGTAAATGTTGCTCCTGGTTTTACTATCAAAGAACTATCTGAAATTTTTCTCCTGCCAGTTACTTTTGAATCCGAAGCCGCTCGTGATGGCAATAAAAATTTCTCAGCTGCAGGAGGTGCTGCTGCTAGAAAAGTAAACTGAATAAATGAAATGTCTAAATAATAAAAAGTTATGAACTTACTTGTACAATAGATGTGGTGTAAGTAAATATACTAGATGAGAAATTGTATTCTAGTTTTAATCCTTTACTTAAGTGTATGTAACTGAAGTTTGTGCATGAATTATCCTCACAATTAGGCTACTTATATATCTGTCTTCATACACAAGCAGCCTATTTGTGAGAGTACTTTACATGCAAACTTAGCTTAGATAAAGGATTAAAACTAGAACAAAATTTTTTTGTTTAGCATAATTTACTTTGTACCCAAGCAAAAAAAAAAAATTCTACAAGTATAATATAAAAACATATTCATATTTTACATGTACTCATAGTTCGTATCAGGTTAATTTATTGTAGTTTTTTGTTTTAAATGGGTGTGTTGACTGAGTTATTTAGTGTGTAAGTAAACCTTGCATTTTTTTTTGTTTAAATACAATATTGGTATGGTGCCATTGTGTGATAGAACAATGGCACAATACCATATTGTTGGGCAATTTGAATTTGTGAGATTTTGTGCAGTGCAGTGTGTGAGATTTATTTGCCATGAAAATTAAAAGATATGTGGAAGGAAACTGAAACTGGAGAGTGTGTATTAAATGGTTCAAAAGTGAGTGCCAATTAGGTGACAAGAAAGGAGCAAATATTAATAGGGCAGATAGTATTAACAGTAGGATGGAAAATGTCGGAATTAATGTTGTATGTGCAGCAGTGGAAATGTAGGAGAATGAAATGGACATAACAAGAAATATAAGAAATAAGACAATAAAGAAATAATGCACGTCAATATTATCCTTCATAGCACAAAGTGTAAAATTGAAAAATTGCAGAAGCAGTAAGAGATTAGTAGGGCTGAAAGAGAAAGAAGCAGGTGATCCGAAGTAATAATAGAGACCAAGCAAACAAACAAGGAAAACAAGTTAAGGAGAAAATTATGTATGGTGACTCGATGATCAGAGAAATACTTAATGAAAGTGTAACAAAATCATGTTTTCCTAGTGCAAAAATTCATGATATCAGTCATGCTATCCAAATGAAAAATGATAAGGCAAAAGAACTAATTGTCTTGGTTGGCACAAATGATCTGAGAGGTGAGAAGTATTTTATGAGGGAGGTTGTAAAGGAGTTGTTATACAAAGGCAAAATTGAAGAGTGAGAAAGTGAAGATGTAGAAAGTATTTTTAACTTGGGTATAGTTATGTTAAGGATACCAAGTAATTTTAAACCTGGTTTTACTCCATTTTTTCGAAGTAAGCAAACAGACAAAATGTCAAGTTTGTGCCTGCAATATATATATGCAAGACTAGCAGATCCCACAGGTAGTGCAAGACCAAGGCAACTCATGGTAGAAGTGGAGCATGCTCTGATCACTAATCTTAATATTTACCCTTAATGCCAAAACACATCTCCAAGAAGGGGATGTATGATGTTTTGTATTAAAGGCAAGGGGCCACTACCCAGACCGCTTTCGACCTTTATTGAGGTCTCATCAGTGGGAGCCAGGCTAGAAATACCAAGATTTAGTAATGCAGAGCTTGTAAGTATTTTATTTTACCAAAACGAGTTATTGCAGGCGCAAACTTGAAATTTTGTCTGTTTGCTTACTTGGAAAAAATGGAGTAAAACCAGGTTTAAAATTACTTGGTATCTTTAACATAACTATACCCAAGTTAAAAATACTTTCTACATCTATATCTCCTCCTGAGATTTTTATTTAATAAGGTTATAACACCTTATGGTAACTCGTTTTGGTAAAATAAAATACTTACAAGCTCTGCATTACTAAATCTTGGTATTTCTAGCCTGGCTCCCACTGATGAGACCTCAATAAAGGTCGAAAGCAGTCTGGGTAGTGGCCCCTTGCCTTTAATACAAAACATCATACATCCCCTTCTTGGAGATGTGTTTTGGCATTAAGGGTAAATATTAAGATTAGTGATCAGAGCTTGCTCCACTTCTACCACGAGTTGCCTTGGTCTTGCACTACCTGTGGGATCAGCTAGTCTTGCATATATATATTGCGGGCGCAAACTTGACATTTTGTCTGTTTGCTTACTTGGAAAAAATGGAGTAAAACCAGGTTTAAAATTACTTGGTATCTTTAACATGAGAAAGTGAAGATTGTAAGTCTCTTGCCACACTATGATAGAGGCGAACTAAGGAGGGAGATGGTAGCAAATAAATCAATACATAGGTTGTGCAGAAGGAATGACGTATGATTTTTGAATCTGTGGTCTGCGTTTAACAGAAAGAAGGATTTTTATAATGATGATGGACTGCATCTAAATTGTTTAGGTATTAAGTGTATAGAGAGAGCTTTGTTCACTGAGCATGTTAAAGTGCAAATTCAGAAAAAAACAATTAGGATGGAAGTAGGTGAGTTTGTGTGAAAGCACTCATGAGGTGAGTGAGTGTAAGAATGATCAAGTGTAGAATCTATTCTCTCTCTCAAGCAAAAATACTGAATAGATAGTTAATTCAGGAAGTAAGGGTGATTTGAGTCCTAAAGGGATGCTTCAGTTTCTATATGCTAATACCAAAAGTATTAGAAACAAAAGGGAAGAATTTTTAGCACTGGTTAGTGCAACCTCTCCAAAAGTTATAGGCATTAGTGAAATTTGGCTTAGAGCAGATGAAGCAGTTACAGGGATAGAATCAGGGAAGACAGAGAAGATAGGATGGAGGGAGGGGTTCTGCTGATGATATCATATAAATTGCAAATAAAAATAACAGCAAATAGGTGGGAGGGTGGCTGTTCATTTGTAGCAGTCTGGTGTGAGATTGAGGCCAGTAAGGCAAAACATACAGTTGGTTGTTGCTAAAGACTAGGGGGTTCCACAGATGATTTGGAAGACAAGCATCAGCAAATTAGTACAATGAGTATAGGTTGAGTGATTATTATGGGGGACTTCAACTATGGAGATATAGACTGGAAGGAAGAAAGATCACATAACAGGAAGGAAATGGAATTTATACACCTAAGAGATAATTATTTGATGCAGCATGTGATGGGGGATTAGGGGTGGGAGAGTATTGGACCACCTGGTCAAAGGATCAGAAGAGCTCTCCATAACCTAGGTGACCACACTGCCTCTGACTGGTGGAAGTGACCATGCGGTCTTGATTTGGGTGATTGTAAAAGATAAGGAATATTCTGTTAAGAAGGGGTATGTGTGGAACTACACGGCAGGTGATGATGACAAACAGGAGAAGGCTTGAATCTGTGCCATAGCATAAAAATCTGCAAGCGAAGGATGTTAGTAGTACATGAAAGATAGTTATGAGGCATTTAGAGGAAGCAAAATTAAATTGTATACTTACGGTAAGGAGGGTAAATCAGGTGGGAGTTAGATGGATGAGTAATATTATTAAACATGAGCTACAGAAGAAGAAAATGCTCTGGTAGGTATATAAGGAGAAAGTTAACCAGCACAAGGCTCAGGCATGACAGGTGACCAACATGGTAAGCAAAATCAGATTATGAAAATATTTTAGCTAAGCAGGCGAAAGGAAATCCCAAAGAGTTCTTTCATTACGTGGCAAGTAAGAGGAAAAATGACTATGAAAGATTAACCTTAATGAGTGCTGTTGGTGACAAGGTAACAGAAGCAGATAAAATAGTTGACTTACTTAGTGACCACTTGGAAAGGGTATATCAACTAAGCTGTGGGATTAGATGGGATATCAGCTAGGGTTCTGCAAGAATATGCATGGGAACTGGCAATACCTCTGACTAGACTGTTTAATTTCAGTTTTGGCTCTGGCAACCTTCCAAGTGAGTGGAAAGAGAACAAAATAATTCCCTTGCATAAGGGTGATTCTAAGACTGCAGTAGCAAATTAAAGATCAATCAGTAACTCTGGTGTAATGGTAAAAGTACTGGAAAAATTGGTGAAAAAGAGAATTCAAAATTCAAAAATGGGTGAATAAAAATACGATACTGTATGAAGGGTAACATGGCTATATGAAGGTCAGTAATACTTTAATAATTTACTACCTTTTTATAATAGTGACAGCTGCATTTTATTATTATTATTATTATTATAACCCCAAGACCTCATGGAGTCAATGACTCATCTGGGAGGTCCTTTTATCACACACACAGATTATCATACCGTGCCTTGAACACATTCAAACTCCTTGCAGACACCACACTCTCAGGCAAGGCATTCCAATCAAATAACTCTGCACGAAAAAAAAACTTGCCTCTCACTCACACCTTCTTTATACAGTTTCCAAGGATGACCTATGGTTCTTCCCCAATCTCCCACTATTTTCTGTAGAACTTCTCCAGAATTGATCCTATAACAACTCCTTACCAATATGTAGTTCTCTATCATATCTCCTCTCTTCCTCCTGTCCACCACACTCTGCAAATTACATCTTCTCAATCATTCCTCATACTCGACATTCCAGAGGTTAGAAACCACCTTAGTCAATCGCCTTTGGACCCTGATCAACATCTCTTCATCTCTCTGAAAACTAGGTGACCAAATCTGGGTACAATAGTCAATGTATGGCCTAATCACAGCCTTATACAACGGAACAAGAATCTCCCTACTTCTACACATCAGTGTCCTCCGCATCATTCCCAGAAGCCT
The DNA here is from genome assembly GCF_054136105.1 of Typopeltis vanoorti. Classification (NCBI taxonomy): domain Eukaryota; kingdom Metazoa; phylum Arthropoda; class Arachnida; order Uropygi; family Thelyphonidae; genus Typopeltis; species Typopeltis vanoorti. Next base: position 22,417,892 of record NC_143567.1, on the reverse strand, counting down.
TTGCGTTGTCTTCACAATTTTGGTTATATGTCCCCTAAATTTCAGATCCTTATCCACTATCACCCCAAGATCTCTTATTTCTTCCACCTCCAACAATATATCCTCATCAAGCATAAATTCTGCATCCCATCTTTGTTTTCCAAATTTTAAAACCTTACATTTTGCAACATTAAACTCACATCCCCATTTCTGTGCCCAATCACTCAATTTATTCAAGTCCTCTTGTAAGGCCACAACATTTTCACTACCCTTCATGGTTCGTCCCAACTTTGCATCATCTGCAAACAACTGAATATCTCCATCCAAATCTTCACCTATATCATTAATATACAAGTTAAACAGTAATGGCCCTAAAACAGACCCCTGAGGCACTTGCTAGTGACTTTCCTTTTCCTGGATATCACCCCCCCATACACAACTTGTTGATACTATCAGATAGCCAGTCTCCAATCCAATGCACTAATCTAATATCCAACCCCGTCTGCTCTAGTTTGACTGTCAACTTATGAGGTACTCTATCAAAAGCTTTTGCGAAATCTAAGTATATTACTGTGTATCCTTCTCCTCTGTCCAAGAAAGCAGTCACTTTAATGTAATAAGTAAGTAGATTACTAAAACATGACCTCCCTTTAGCAAATCCATACTGTCCATCAAAGATAATACCATTGTTGTCAACCCAACTCTGGATCCTAGTTCTCACAAGCTTCTCCAACAACTTAACCACAACACCTGACACACAGATAGGCTTATAGTTTGATGCTTGAGTTCAATCATATCCTTTATGAAATGGCACAATCTTGCCCTCCTTCCAATCCTTAGGGACTTGACTGAGTGCAAGACTCGTATTAAAAAAATATGTCAAGGCAGGTGTCAACTCCCTGGCACATTCCTTCAGAATACGTGGTGATATATTATCAAGTCCCTTATTAACATCTACTTTACTCAACTCTCCATACACCTCTTGCTCACTTACAGTCAGTCTCTCCTCCCCATCATCTACTGCTCTCAATCTATCCATGAAGTCACATTCACAAAATTCAAAGACCTTTATAAATTGCTCATTAAGTATCTCCACTACACATTCTGCAACAGTTGTCTTTATACCAGTTTCTCCTATGAACGTCATCTCCAACTGAAAAATTTAAATAGGCTGATTTAAATTTTGCAAAAGCATTTCACAGAATACTACATAGACCTCTGTTATGCAAATCAGAGTGAATGGGATGGATATCAAAAGTTATATATAGACTCGCAGAGTCAAGGCGAAAACAAGTGAGTAGTGGTGTGCCGCAAGGTTCAGTGCTACTGTTTAATTTGTACATAAATGATATATGAAATAACCAGAAAGGAAATATTCGGTTATTTGCTGATGATGCAAAATTAGGCATATGTAGAGAGCTTGCAGGATGATTTAAATAGGCTGTCAGTCTGAGCAAAAGAGAAATAAATGAAGCTAGAGATTTAAGGATGGTGGTGGTAAATAGACAGAGAGGTAAAGTTTAGAGGATATATTACAAAGGTTGCTAAAGTAGCTTATAAGATTGCTTGGCTAATGAAGAATACACTAACAAGTAGAAATAAGGAAGTTAGTTATTCTACTTCATAAGTCCTTGATATGTCCAAATCTGGATTTCTTTGCTCAGGTCTGGTCTCCTGGATTTCTTTGGGATGAGGAAGCTGTGGAGAAGATTCAGAGGCAAGCAACCAAGATGGTGAGTGGTCTGTGGAATGATCCATATGAGGATAGATTGAGGGTGTGTGAACTGCAGAAGTTGGATGATAAGATAGAAACATTTACGTTACTTAAAGGGTTTTATGGAATTGATGCAGGAGAAATGTTTCAGCACTTGGTTGGAGGTGCCAGAACAAGAGAATATTCCTAGAAATTGAATAAAGGTGTGGTTAGTAGAGGAGTGAGGATTAAATTTTTCAATTTAATTTTTCAATTAAATTAAGCTGTGAATTAATAAAATGGGTTGCCAGAGTCAGTTGTGAGTGCTTTGTCTGTTAATGAGTTCAAGGAGAGGTAGGATAGATTTTGTTGATAGTTTGGGTTCCCTGTGCTGAGTCTTTGCACTCTATGGAGGTGCCTGTTAATAATAATAATAATAATAATATTATTATTATTATTATTAAATAATAATATTATTATTATCATTATTAAATCAGAAACTAAATCTAGTAAAATAAACAAATTATTCATAAATGGATTTTTTTATTATTATCTTAATTGTGTTAAGCTAGCAGGGTGTTTAATTTTTATTTTCTTTTATTTATTTATTATTTTTTTTTATTCATGGCCTAGATAACCATTTGATAACAAGATCATCAGATCTAATTTTTGAATTACATTATTTTGCCAAAAGTGAACTTTGGAACCCTGAACTGCATAAGAATGAGTACATCTTAAGAATAAAATTCCATAGTCATTTATATGACCATTCCATTAGGCATAGTGTTTTCCCAAATTTAAACACACTCAACATTTGATTATAAAATTTGTTTTCAAACTTAGAAAATCAAGTTTAAACAAGAAGTTATAAATGGTTTGGAATTATCTTTATTTTTCCAAGTGAACTTTGGGACTCTGAACTGCATAAGAATGAGTACATCTTAAGAATAAAATTCCATAGTCATTTATAGGACCATTAGGCTTAGGTGTTTTCCCAAATTTAAACACACTCAACATTTGATTATAAAATTTGTTTTCAAACTTAGAAAATCAAGTTTAAACAAGAAGTTATAAATGGTTTGGAATTATCATTATTATGCAGACATCATGTTGTGGTCACAAGCCTCATTACAAGAGGTGGATCTCCTAACCCATGCAATGCTTCTTGAACTCATTCATAATGTAGTCATAACTTCCTTCGATAACTTATTCCAGTTATTCATCACTGGAAAGAGGAACAATTTTTTATTTAGCACATTGGTAAAAATACAAGAAATTAATTAGCAAAACTAGATACAGACTGACAGTTCAGTTAACCAATTGATGGCACTATCTGTGAGTAAATTGCAAGTTTCTAAGGCCTCCAGGGAAGGAGTGTGTAGAGGCAGACATCTATGATATCGTGCATAGTCTGCACAGCATCTCTCTCTCTCTCTTCTCACACACACACACACACAAAAAAAAAAAAAGGGTGACTGAAAGTCCAACAGATTAAGTAGGCACAGCATCCTTGTTCGGTCCTAAATCTGTTTAGCTGGCTCTAGAAGTGTCAAGGTAAATTGAATCCTGGAGGTTTGATAGTTGAATCTAGAATCAGGTACTTGTTTGTAGTTTATAAATTTTTAATGGTATTTGGCATAATACTGTTTGGTAGACATGTATTCACAAGAATATAATAATTTTACTGCTTCAAATATTTCAACCACACACTAACTGGTCATCAATATTCTAGTTGAAGCAAAAACAAAGAATGTTAATCTTATTTACAGAGATTAGCCACATATGCCAGAATGGCACCTAGTGGGTGGTTACAATAAAATAAGATTATAATTAAGGCTCAAATTTAAAAATAAGGGATTTGAAATAAACTTAATTAGATAATGAAATGACACAGCAATATATTAAAGTAAATAAAAAAAAAAATGAAATTAAATGAATTAAAACAGAGGAGAGAGCAAAATGCGCTATTATTTTCCATTTATGAGGATGAAAGACTCCCAAATCTTTGCAACAGAAAGGTAGTCATTCTAGATTAAGTTTGGGCAGTGTAGAAGTGCTTCAGCACTCTCTTTAAATACCACTCAAAATCTAAACCTACCAATGCAAAAGGCAAGTATTAGACCATAGAATATCATGGTCAGTGTTCACTCCATGCCAGATTTTTCAGATTTACTGTTCTTAATATAAGACTGGTGTTCTTGTAGCCATTTTTCAATAGAACATACTGGTTATCCAAAGGATGAGTATACGCACTCACACTAACTTGGTAAATATCAGAGAGAGAGAGAGAGAGAGAGGACTGTTTATCTTTTGTGGATGGTCACCAAGAGGAGATTTTACTGATAGGTAAAAAATGTAGGAACTGAATTGTATCTTCACAGGATCTTAGCAATTGCCTTAGAGATGCTTGTGATGTATAGGGACTCGCTGTACAGGTTCAGGGTTCTTGGCAATGGGCTTGTAAGAGTCCAAGATGCATTAAAACTTTCTTGAGGTGAAACCATTGTAGTAAGATGAATTGGATGGTGCTCAATTCTTACTGGAGAGCCTAGGAATTGGAGCGGATAACATGTGCTCTGTTGAACAAAGATCTGAAGATGCCTATTTTTTGATATGTAGCAGACTGTGAAGGCAGGTTTATGGCTTATCAAGTTATTATGTCTGCGTGGTTAGCCTAGTGGCTCTGCACTTCACAACCATATGCCTGGGGAAGGAGTGTCCTAGGTTCGATTCCTGTCAACGACGTGAGGAGCTCAAGGATCTTCCTCAGCCATAGCCAAGTTAGCTGGTCTTGGGCGTGGACAGCAGGGTTTTTTCTGCCAGTTTATCTGGTGTTTTTCATCCCGCAAGCAGGCAAACCAGTCGACGACACACACAGATTACAGTCAGGAATACTGACCCAGCCATTGGTCTGATTCGTCAGCCTATGCTGGTTCCGGAGCCTGGATAAAATTTTGGGGGACTAGATGGTACCGTCAACACCCGTAAAAAGGGGGGAATGCTGTATCATCACACAGAATTTATTTATTTAAGTTATTATTATTATTACGTGATACCTCCAAGGAGTCCACAGACTCATCGAGGGAGTGCACCTCCTCTACAGCTCTCCATCTCCACCACTCAAATCCAACTACAGCGAACTGCATCATCTACTGCCCACCACCACCACTTTCACAGGCAATCACAAGTATCCATGTCCACAGCGGAATTCAAACCCACAGCCTTTCGGCTAGATAGTGGATACACTAAATATTCGGCCAACCAGGCCCAAGTTCAGTGTGAGCGCTTCTGCTCGTACCTTGAGCAAACAGGACGTTCTGTTGAAAAATGACAAGAACACCAATCTTATATTAACAACAATAAACCTGAAAAATCTGGCCTTGCCCAAGCATGGAGTGGACACTGACCAAGATAACCTATGGTCTACTTGCTTCTTACATCACTACAGGTTTAGGTTTGAGTAGTCATTTAAGAGAGTGTTAAAGCACTCTCTTAAAGAGAGAGAGTGCTGAAGCACTTCTACATTGCCCAAATTTAAATTGGAATGACTGCCTTCCTATTGCCAAGATCTAGAAGAGTCTCATCAACCTGTATAAGAACTAAACTCATTCCACGTAACCCTATGAACTGACTCATTTGCAGCCATAACCCTTTTTTTTTTCTATTCGCCTCCATCATATTCTTTTTATTTCTTGTACCAGCAAATCTTTCATATCATCTCTCATAATTTATACCTGCCAAAATAATAATCTCTTTCACTTTTCTTCTCTTCATCCTAACACCATCACTAATATTATTAATCTTTGTCCCAAGGAAACATGAGTCACCATGTGAAACTCTCTCCTCACTCTTCCTCTTTTGCTCTTTCATTCTCTTCCCTCTCATCTCTCACTTCTTTTGCTTCACTTCTCCTGCCTTTTCATTTACTATCACCCTCCTCAGCAAACAGATATTCTGCTTCAAATCATGCCAGTATCATTAATATACAAATTACGTTGGTTAGCTGAATTCTCCTAAACTCTTCCATACTCTCTGATACTGTCAATACCATCCTCTTATTTGTGTTAGGATGGCTTGTGGTCCTGATTTGCGATAATGATAGTAGAAATATATTCACTTGTACTCTTGAAGGCAGATGTTAACAGAATCTTACTGTCAGTCCATACACTAAAAGATGTGACAGAGGATGGAGTTTGTCCTTTGATGAGTAGATTAGGTTACTAGTTTGGAGTATGGTGTGAGGTTTATATTTTTTAGTACATTAGCCATTTTCAGTTATGAAATGGATGAATAAAGAGATTAAGCATGCGATACAAAGAAAAAAAGGCAGCATAAGAGAAGTGGAAATAACCAATTCCACAAGAATTACAAAGACCAGGAAAGGCATGTGACTTGGTTGGTAAAAGTAGCAAAAGTGAGCAGTTAGCTAATGAAGCCAAAAAGAATTCTAAAGAGTTCTTTCAATATGTAGCCAGCAAAAAAAAAAAAAGAATGATTATGGAAGGATGACACTGATTGGAGAAAATGGTATAAAGACAGCTGTTGCAGAATGTGTGGTGGAGATACTTAATGAGCAGTTCATAAAGATCTTTCAATCTTGTGAATATGACTTCATTGAGAGATTGAGAGCAGTTGATGGTGGGGAGGAGAGACTGACTGTAAGTGAGCAAGAGGTGTATGGGGAGTTGAGCAAACTAGATGTTAATAAGGCCATGGGACTTGATAATATGTCACCACGTATTCTGAAGGAATGTGCCAGGGAGTTGATGCTGGCCTTGACATATTTTTTTAATACGAGTCTTGCACTGGATCAAGTTCCTAAGGAGTGGAAGGAAGGCAAGATTGTGCCACTTCATAAAGGAGGTGATAGAACTGAAGCTGGCTTTGACATATTTTTTTAATACGAGTCTTGCACTGGATCAAGTTCCTAAGGAGTGGAAGGAAGGCAAGATTGTGCCACTTCATAAAGGAGGTGATAGAACTGAAGCCTTCAAACTATAGGCCTATCTGTGTGTCAGGTGTTTTGGTTAAGTTGTTGGAGAAGCTTGTGAGAACTAGGATCCAGAATTGAGTTGACAACAATAGTTTATCTTTGATGGACAGCATTGATTTGTCCAACATTGACAGAGTTTCAGTAATCTACTTACTTATTACAATAAGGTGACTTCTTTCTTGGACAGAGGAGAAGGATACACAGTAATATACTTAAATTCACAAAGGCTTTTGATAGAGTACCTCATGATAAATTGATAATCAAACTACAGGAGATGGGGTTGGATATTAGATTAGTGCATTGGATTGGAGACTGGCTATCTGATAGGTATCAACAAGTTGTGTATGGGGGAGTGATATCCAGGAAAAGGAAAGTCACTAGTGGTATGCCTCAGTGGTCTGTTTTAGGATTACTGTTTAACTTGTATATTAATGAAGATTAATATACAAGTTAAACATATACACTGGTGAAGATTTGGATGGAGATATTCAGTTGTAGATGATGTAGATGATGCAAAGAGTAGAGAAGATGTTGTGGCCTTACAAGAAAACGTGAATAAATTGAGTGATGGGGCATTGGAATGGGGATGTCAGTTCAATGTTGCAAAATGTAAGGTTTTAAAATTTGGGAAACAAAGATGGGATGCAGAATTTATGCTTGGTGAGGATATATTGTTGGAGGTGGAGAAAATAAGAGATCTGGGGATGATAGTGGCTAAGGATCTGAAATTTAGGTGACACATAGCCAAAATTGTGAAGACAACACAAAGGCTTCTGGGAATGATGCAGAAGACACTGACTTGTAGAGGTAGAGAGATTCTTGTTCCATTGTATAAGGCTTTGATTAGGCTACACATGGACTATTGTGCCCAGATTTGGTCATCTGGTTTTCAGAAGGATGAATAGATGTTGGAGAGGATCCAGAGGAGACTACTAAGGTAGTTTCTGAAAAATAGAGTAATGTCGAGTATGAGGAAAGATTGATAAGATGTAACTTGCAGAGTCTGGTGGGCAGGAGGAGGAGGAGGGGAGATATGATAGAGACCTACAAGTTATTAAGGGGTTGTTATAGGATCAATGCTGGTGAGGTTCTACAGAAAATAGTGGGAGATCAGGATAGAACCAGAGGTCATCCCCTGAAACTGTATAAAGAGGGTGTGAGTAGGGCAGTGAGAAGCAGGTTTTTTTCATGTAGAGTTGTGAATGATTGGAATGAAGTGCCTGAGAGTGTGGTGTCTGCAGAGAATTTGAGTGTGTTTAATGCAAGGTATGATGAGATGTGTGTGTGTGTGTGTATGATAAAAGGACCTCCCAGATGAGTCTTTGACTCCATGGGGTCTTGGGTGATAATAATAATATCCCAAACTGGAATAGGAATAGTATTACTTTAGTTGTTGATGTTCAGGTAGACAGGTATGTGGACATGTAGTATTTTATCTTGGTATAGGCTATAGTCATTGGCCAAAACTGTGTGGTGAAGATAGAGTTCCATGCCTACAGCTCTATGTCACTAGAAAAATAATCCTAGCTTTATAAGTTATTATAATGGATAGTAAAATGTTGTGCTGGATGATGGTGTTATTTTTTTTATACAAGATTCTTCCACTTTATGTTATCTTTCTATAAATAGTGGAGCATCTGAATGATATGTGACTAATGTCAAGAAATGGTAGTTCTTTTATTTTTTTATTTTTATTTTTTAGGATGATGCCTGTTTAAATGAATTAAAAAAATCTAAAATAACTTGTCATTGAGATGAAATGCTGATACATCATCCACATATATGTGGAATGATATGTGGATATGGGAATGATATTTTTTTCTAACTCTATTAAATAGTGGAGTTAGACAAAAGGTTTGAAAATAGCTGTGATAGGTGTTTTTCTCTCCAAATGTTCTATATAAAAATTAACCCTAAGTAGGAAGAGGGAGGAACCCATTGCAGTGCTATTAATTTGTTTGTAAATTTTTCCTTTATGTGTGCTATCTGCATATATAGTAAATCTTAATAATTCAAAAATGTTAGAGATTTGACTTTATTAAATCAAGGTAAATTATCACTAAAATTTGTCTCCATGACGGGAAAAAATTATGGGAAATGAAACTGCAGTTGAAGTAGCAAAAATGGCCTCAACATCAAGTGATACCACAGATTTCGATCTTTTTAAAACCACCCAAAAAAAAAACATAAAAAGAGCAATTCTTCAGGACATGACTTGCCACTGGTAATCAGCAGAAAATGAAGGAGCTACCATCAACTCCAAGTTTAATCGCAGTGCCACTACCATGATCTCTCGCATCAAGACCGGCCACACAAGACCAATCAAGTTTAGCAATGGCATAAAAGTCTTCCCTATCTGTAACATCGAGGAAGCATCATCAATGCATTTGCTAAACTGTTAAAATTACCATGGGATAAGTAAAAAAAAAAAAAGGTAGATTATGTCTCTGTAGTGTTAAATTAGTAAATAAAAATGTGATATCAAAACTAACTGTGATATCTGAATTTTTAAGAATGTGATTTTTTCTTTTACTAAAGATTTGAAATGAAAAAACTTTTTTTTATTAAACTAGGGGAACTTTTCAGATTATTGTTCAACTACGACACACACTTGCATTAATCGTTTTGCTGCCTTGGTGGCCAGCCATAATCAATCAATTAATAGATTTAAAATGCCCTAAAAACTTATTCTACCTGATTATTTTTCAGATAGAAGAGCAATTATGACACTAAAAACCACAACTGTAACGAAAAAAGTCAAACAAGGCTGTCCACAAGGTTCTTGCTGTGGACCAGGTTTCTGGAACATCCAGTACGACTCGCTTTTAAGACTTCCTGTCACTACTGAAACAAAAGTCATAGCCTTCGGGGATGATGCGATGAGAATAATTTGGGGACGCAACGGCTTACAGTTAGAAGTAACTGTAAGCCGTTGAAAGAAGAACTCTTTCAAATTGCAGAGTGGGCACACGAGAAGAAAGTGACCTTCAATAGCACCAAGTCTAAAGTGCTCCACATCTCACGAAAAAAATCAAAACAACCTGTAACAGTCTTCCTAAAAGGAGAAGTTCTTGAGGTAGCCAGTGAGCTAAAATACCTGGGAGTAACAATAGACGAAAAATACACCTTCAATAAGCACATCTCATATGTTGCCAAAAAAAGCTTACAAATAGTAAACCTTCTAGCTAAGGCAGCAAGGATTAAGTGGGGATTCGGCCAATGAGCACTGAAACGATATATACCAGTGCTACAACCACTGATATCCTATGCTGCACCTGCATGGAAACATGCACTAAAATCAAAGATAAACTGACAAAAACTAAACAGAGTTCAATGCCTTATAGCCATATGCATAACAATAGGATACAGGACAATATCTTTCGAGGCAGCTTGCATTATTGCAGCTCTAACACCGATCTGCCTGAAAATACAAGAATTAACTCTCATATATGAAGTCACTTCCGGAAGATATATCGAAAGTTACAACATCGATCCAAATTGCTATGAACGTCCGCTTCACTACAGTAAGTGGCATCACTCAGCAAAGAAAACAAACATTAAGGAGAAGGAAAGCTCTGAAAGTGATGAATTCCAAACGTATACTGACGGAAGCAAAACCGAAAGAAATGTCGGTTGTTCGTTCACTGCATACAACAGATAGTCCATTATACAAGAACACTGTTCTAGACTGCATCCTCTCTGTTCCAACAACCAAGCAGAACAACTTGCCATAGTTCAGTCACTCAGATATCTCCAGGAAGGAATTAGAACTCAACACCTCTCATCAAAAGACAGCAACAATTTACAGTGATAGTAGAAGCACTATGGATGGCATAAAAAACCAGAACAACCATATTGCATTGATAGAACAGACAAGAAATCTGGTTCGAAATCTCACTCTAGAGGGATGGGAAATCAAATTCTGCTGGATGAAAGCCCATACCCGAATAGCAGGAAACAAGAGAGAGAGCAGATCATTTGGCTAAAGAAGTAGCTAGAAATGAATGGCTAGAAACAAGTTACCAGAAATTCTTGAAATCTGCAATAAAAACACTTGCAGAAGAGAAAAGACTAGGCATGTGGGAAGAAGAATGGGAAACATCAAAAAACGGATCGACAACAAAAGAATTCTTTCCTAGCATCAGAAACGGACTCCGGCTGAAAAGACATGCCATTTCTCCAGGTTTAACCACGCTACTAACTAGACACAGAAAACTAAGACACTACTTACACAGATTCCATATCCTGGAATCACCATCGTGCATTTGCAGTCCACACCTTCAACAGACTGCTGACCACATACTTTACGACTGTCAGCTATTGGACTCCATCCGGATGCCCCTAATGCAACACGTCATCACTTCAGGAGACAAGTGGCCAGTGTCAAGACAGAGACTTATCGAAAAGTATTACATAGAATTAATTAAATTTGCTAATAAAATCAACTTCCAGTCCCTGTGATGTAACATAAATACTGTGATTATGTGAATTATACTGTATAGCGTTAATATATGTATATATAAAAATATAAATATTAATCAGTACTTGTAAGCTACACGCAATATAAGCATTGTAATGCAATGGAGCATGTAGGAATAAATTACTTCCTGGTAGGGTCGAAAACACACACGCACGCACGCAATACTAATGGATCTCAGATGAAAGCAGCTTTTTTTTTTTTTTTTGTGTAGATACAACTCCGCAAGTTCTGGGCTGGTAAGCCGGTTCTCCTTCAATCCTGATGACTCAAGACATGAGACAACAATGTGACAACAATGCGTTTGTCTCATGAAGGCAAACACATTGTTTGACATTTCAAAACAATGAAGAGACAAAAAACGTTTCCAATTTTGGCTTATCTTTTTATATATATATATATATATATATATATATATATATATATATATATATATACAGTACTGTTGACAGGGTGGAGCATAGAGGCAGCCTGCCTCATGGCGCAGCTTGCACTTGTTCAACCATATTGCAGGAGGTACTGTCACTACGATAACATTTCCTGTTAGCATAGCAAGCGAGGAAAGAAGTTTTTCCAAGCTTAAACTGATTAAAAATTATTTGCGAACAGCAATGACCCAAGAAAGATTGGTTGGTCTGGCAACTATATCGAGGCAGACATAGCTTATAATTTAAATTTAGAAGAGCATATAAACAGTTTTATTGTGCGATATCCCCATGGAGCAAACATTTAATTAATATTATTATGTAATCGTTTTACATTGATGTTTCTTTCTCTCTTCTAAAAACAAAATAGCAATTGGAGATTTTCTTATATTTTTGTCTTATAATCTATCAGGGGCAATATTTAATTGTTTGCCTCGGGGCACGATCTAATCTGGTGATGGCCCTGTATATATATATATATAAAGAGAGAGAGAGAGAGAGGGAGAGCCAAAAGTTACTTTACCATAATATCCTTCTTCTTTGAATGCCATCTTCTATTCATGGTCAGCAACCACCTTGGAAAATTTTGAGCAATCCTCAGCCATTCTGAACAGTCCCTCAGAGCTTATGTCAGTCCACTGTCTGATGTCTACTAGCCAAGATTTTCTTTGTCTTCCTTGTCCTCTTCTTCCATTTATCTTCCCTTTTATAATCATTTGAAGTATCTTATATTTTTCATTATGAAGTAGGTGACCAAGATATGGTCACCTACTTCATAATGTTTTCTTTTTTTTATGACATCTGCTGTCGATGGTATTTTAAACATTCATCTGTATAACCAAATCTCAAAGGCTTCAAGTTTTTTTGTTTTTTTTAATCGATGTTGTCTTCAATGTTCAAGTTTCTACACCATACAGCAGTACAGACCATACTCTAAGCCAGGGTTTCCCAAACATTTTATGTATTTTTAAACATGGAAGTAATTCGGGAAAGGGAATACCGCTGTTTATGACCAGTCATAAAAATTGCCTGCAAGCTGATTACAACGACGGGTGGCTTATCCTCTGTTCTCAAAACTGAACGAAATAACATCTGTGTTGCAAATGTTAGTGACCAATCAGCAAAGAAGTATAAAGAAAATTTTTCCACTGAAATTAAAGATCAAGGTAGTCTGTATCCAGTTCTCAAATCTAGTAATACTGAATACTTTCTTCGCAAGTTCGTATTGTAGGGTAAAAGTGCTCGTTTCGAAAACCATAGTGCCATGATTTTTTAAAAGTATTAGGCATATATATTAAATTTTAATATGAATAAGAGACAAGGGACTTTGTTTAATTTTAGTGTTAAGAAATCTCTTATTGAAGGTGTTTGTGATGCAATAGTGATTCATCCACCTCCAGCCTACAAAGTGATCTCCAGGATGTACAAAACGATGGGAAAACTATGCACACAGGAGAAAAAGGAGGATGTTATTGATGAGTTCACCATTTACATTAATCCCTTCCTCTCTTCCTTTTAAGATTTTTTGAAATATGACTTCTGAGTATATGTTAAAAAGGAGAGGCGACAGCATACATCCTTGTCTTACTCCTCGTTCGATGTTAATGGAATCTGTAATGTCATCAACCTTGAACAGATGCCTTTTGGTTCCAATGTAAGTTTTCAATGATGCTGATGTCTTTACCACCTAATACAATTCTTTTTAATAATTCAATCATTTTAGTATGTTGGACTTTTCAAATGCTTTCTCGACGTTGATGAAGCAAATGAATACTTCTTTGTTTTGGTCACTACAGTTTTGGAATAAGATATGAGAACAGAAAAGAGGCTATCCTGTTCCCAAACCACTTCTAAAGCCAAATTTGGTCTCACTTGATGGTGTCTTCACATTTTCTTTATACTATTTTTTGAATTATTTTCAGAAATATTGTGAGAACAACTCGTTAGACTGATCATTCTATAGTCATTACAAGTTTTCACATTTGCTTTTTTAGGTTGCATGATAAAGGTTGACTGTAGCCAGTCTTGAGGGATTATGTCTGTATTATAGATCTTATTAAATAGCATTACTAATATATTAATGTTAGTAATGTCAATACCAGCTGAAATTGACTATTTCAGCTGGTATTGTATTCTATCAGGGACTAAGGCTTTACCGTTTTTAGCTGAGTTCAGCACATATTCTATCTCTGATCTTAGAATAAATAGACTGTCCATCTGTTCATAAGTATTTTTTTGGTTTTGTCTGTTATTAGTGAACAGTTCTGCTACATATTTCATCCATTCTTGAATTTTATCATCCTTTTCTCCTTTTTTGTTTCAAAGAATACATTGTGTCATGCTTATTATTACTTGACACTTCCAAGGAGTCCAAGGACTCATCGAGGGAGGGCACCTGCTCTACAACTCTGTCTCCACTACTCAATCCACCCAACTGACCGCAACTAAACCAACGCCATCTACAGGGTGTTCGGGATAAATTTGACAGTTTCGTAAGGAAAAAGAAAATCTTCTTTGTATCTATTAAATTTAATGAATTGACAAAAAAACATTACAGGCAGAGTTAATTACAATACTATCAACAAGATTTACTCAAAATAACCACCATTAGCATCGATCACAGCTTCAATTCTGCTTCGGAACCTCGAACAAGCTGATGCTACAGTCTCCCTGGGAAGGGCCGCAAAAACTGTTTTAATTTTATCCATTAACTGGGCTTTTGTATTACTGGAAGTGCGATTGGTGTCTTTTTCAACTGCGCCCCATACAAAATAATCCATGGGGTTAAGGTCTGGGGAGTTTGGAGGCCAAACATTTGGACTGGTGAAGTCGTAGAAATTTTCAGACAACCATTTTTGACTTTTCCCAGAGGTGTGGCAAGGGGCCGAATCCTGCTGCCATACATACGGCCTACCATTGGCTACCCTTGTTATCCAGGGCTTGACTACAGTTAGCAACTCCACGAACAAAGCCCGAATTCCAATGCCAGGGTTCTTCAACACCTGTTCCTGCAGATTTGCGAGGAATTCTGCTGTACGAACGCAATCAGATCGTCTGCTAGGGATCTTTCTTCTTGCTACATCCTCGTAGTCACCATTGCAAGTCTCTAGTTCATGCCTGATTGTTTTTACTGTATTCAGGGAGCATTGGGCAGCAGTCGTAATATCCTTATTTTGATGGCGGGCACGAATCATCATGATACAAGTTATTCTCTTCCATGATTCAGGTGGGTTCCAGCTATCCATCCTTTCTGACATCTTGTATATGAATGAAGAAGGGTCCAAACTTTTAAATGAAGAGAAGTGTGTGTTAATACATGTAACTTACGGAAAAATATAATTAATTATAAATATGTCAAATTTATCCCGAACACCCTGTACTATCAACCGCCACCGCCACTAGTATTTCCACAGACATACGAAGCCCACGGCGGGATTCAAACCCACAGACTGGAGAGCAGATATGATAAACACTCTGCCAGCCAGGCCAGCTGGCCGAGTAGCTTAGCATAGAAATTCTATTTCTTTACATTTTTCATTCATCCAGATTTCTTTTGCTTCTTTGATCTTGTCTTTAATAATTTTCTGAAGCTCTTTATATTTTGTTGGTTATGATTTCAATATGATCTGCATTGATCCATGAGAGAAAGAATTTCATCAGTTATCCAGTCATTATTTTTTAATGCTCTATCAGGAAACAAAGTATTGGCACATTTCTCTATGTAGAAATGTGCCAATATTTGTCCCATTATTAATATTAATTAATATATTAACATTAATATATTAATTTGTCCCATTATTCATCAACCCTTATAACGTCATCATTCTTGATTCAGACCTTGACTCAGTTTTTTCTTATCTCTAGGTTTTGTAACTTTCCTAGACCAAACCTTTCTTTTATTGATGTTCTCAAGTATTGCTTTCAGTGTAAGTTTTAACTGTCACCAGCAGATTATGATCAGAAGCAATAACTGCCCTAGGATAGGTTTTTGTACTCTTTATGGAACTTCAAAATCGTTGATTAATCAGCAAGTAATCAATTTGGTTTCTGACTATATTCATATTATTATCCTATGGTGATCACCGAGTATACAGCCTTTGGAGTGGTAGTTTAAACCATGTGTTTGCGATTATTAGTTCTTCTTCTTGGCACAATTGCATAAAACAGTCTCCTCTGGCATTTCTTGTTCCTAATCCATGTTCACCAACTATATCTCCACTTCTACCTTTTCCAACTTTAGCAGTGAAATCACCCATGACAATGTTAATATCATGTTTCTTTGCATTTTTCATTAGTTCTTTTAAGTGATCATAAAATTCTTCGATCTCGGTATCATTTTTGTCAGCAGTAGGGGCATAGACCTGTATAAGATTGATATCTAGTTGTTGACCTTTCAGTTTTAATAAGATCATCACATCTGAGTAGGAGATGAAGGTCAATAGTGCCTTATTGTCATCTTTGTTTAATATTATTCCAACTCCGTTTTGATTACTTCCAACTCCGTTTTCACTACTTCCAGGGTAGTACATTGTCATGTCATCAACTTGAGTTTTGTCTGATCCTGGCCTAACTTCACTCATTCCTAAAATCCCAATTCCAAATCTGTTTTTTTTTAAATTTGTTTTAAATTTTGTTTATAAATGTTTAATTAATTATTTATTTTTCTTTTATAATTTCAGATGATAAGAAATATGTTGATTAACTGTTGAACAAAAGAAATTTTGTTATCGAAAAGTGTTTTGGTAAAGTAACTTTTTAACCCATCCTATGTGTGAGTGTATATATGATATATTTCCTTGGATATCTGATATACGAGGGAGTCTGGAAAGTTTAGATAAGTCTATAACAATAATGAATTAATTTTATGCCTTCTTCTATATATATATAATTAAAGTTTTTGAAACTTACTTGAACTTTGATGCAGTTCTGCTTTCTGGTCCTTAACATTTTTGCTTTCAACTATTTTTATTTTGAAGGGAGAAACTTTATTACTGAACCAATCACTACAAAGCAGTGACATATAGTCTGCAGAATTTTCATTTTCTTTGGTATGAATGTTTGAAATGTAATCACCGATGTTTTTATGTGCTGCATCCTTTTCCCTTTTAACAGTAGATATGTTATCTGGGAAAAATCTTGGAGGTGGTGCAGGAGGTCTGTCAGATAATGAAATATATCTTGCAACTGCTGGTGGACAAATATGAGTGGAATCTTCTAATGGTGAATTCTGTTCCTCAGATAAATGAATCTAAAGGACAAAAAAGCCTTATATATATACACATACGCACGCACGCACGCACGCGCGCACACACACACACACACACACACACACACACACACACACACACACACACACACACACACACACACACACACACACACACACACAAAGACAACATAAACTATCTATAAAACAAATATATCTGTGGAAAAAAAAAGAAATACCTCTTTATGGAAATAAAGAAAATTTAGTCACCATTCTGCCTCCAATCTAGTAGAGTAATAATGTCATCCTTGATGTAATGAAGTGACCAAGCATGTGGAGATTTCACTTAGCAAAGTATATACAGTCGCCTGGCAGAACTACAATTTTTTTATCCTCCTCCACCTTTCAGGAGTTTTCCTGAATAGCCTAAGAGGACAGACCCTTTTACAAAATTCAATTCTTTCAACTGGGATGCTCTGATGTCCTGAAATCATAATGTACTGGCATGGTAGTGATATTACTGCACCTTATTATAATGTCACAACAGGTTATTATGACTTAGAAGGCTGATTTAAAGAATGCTATAACAAGCATGGGAAGAAAAAGAAAGTAGTAGTAGTAGTAGTTCATATATTCGGGAATTAGTTAAAGGAACATCTACGAGAGTGGTCTGAAAAGTTCTCAGAATAACTGAAAAAACGAATTTATAATTTCAAAATTATTTTTATTTTTCAACGTAATCTCCCTTAAGACTAATACATTCATTCCAGTTATGCTACAGCACCATTATCCTATCCCTGTAGTTGTTCTCAGTAAAATATGCTGCAATCACCTCTTGATTTGAAGAAAAACACCGACCAGCGAGGAAAAGTTTTAGTTTTGGTAAGAGATAGAAGTCAGAGGGGGAACCAAATCTGGGTAATAGGGTGGATGTTCCAACAATTCATAGTGCAGATCCCTTAATTTTCCCATTGTCAAACACTTTTGTGGGCAGGTGCATTGTCCTGATGAAAGATCAGAATAACATTCCCCAGCCTTTAGCATCACAAAAGACAGGTGCCGTGACCTTTCCTGATGATGGAACCGACTTTGTCTTCTTTGGTGGTGAACAACCGATTTCTGTCCAGTATTTTGACTGCTGTTTGGATTCTGGTGTGTAATGGTGAATTCAAGTCTCATTCATAGTAATAAATCGATGCACAAAATCAGTTTTATTTCTGTTAAAACGCTGCAAGCACTGTTCAGAGATTTTCATGCAAGTGTGTTTTTGATCTGCTGTGAGCAAGCGCAGCACCCATCTTGTGCAAAGCTTTTTCATTTGCAATTCTTCATGCAAAATATATCCTACACGTTCTTTTGAAATGCCTATAGTCTCAGCAATTGCATGCACTTTGACTTGCTGGTCATCCAATATTATATCGTGCACTTGATTAAAAATAAATCTAATATCAAAACTGGTAATGTTAATCTTAGCTCTTTAGTTTTTGCAGATTATTATTATTATTATTATTATTATAACCTTCATGGAGTCGGCAGACTCATCATGAAAGGTTCACTTTTTGGAAGTCCTTCAAGTGGATGATCAAGGCTAGTCATGC
The DNA here is from genome assembly GCF_054136105.1 of Typopeltis vanoorti. NCBI lineage: Eukaryota > Metazoa > Arthropoda > Arachnida > Uropygi > Thelyphonidae > Typopeltis > Typopeltis vanoorti. Next base: position 22,399,521 of record NC_143567.1, on the reverse strand, counting down.
CATGTTTAAACTCGGCAGCCCATTTCTTAATTGTCAGAAACGAAGGAGAAGAATGTCCATAAACTTTTATGAACTTCAAATGAATTTCGTTTGCCGTTAAACCATCTTTTAAAAAGAATTTTATAACCGCATGATACTCAATTTTATCCATTTTCAAGGGATACAAACAACACTTTTGCTCCAGACAGCTGTATAAAACAAACTACTTGACAGAATGACTTGCAGTTTCACATGGATGCTTATGACAAATTTACCAACTTAGAAAAAAAAAAATCTTGCTGATAGTGTTGCCATCTATGGTCAAGGCCGAGAACTTTTCAGAGACCACTCTTGTATAAACCAATTAGATTGTTTATTATGGAATATGGAAAGCATTCAGATGTCAAATATTAAATAGGAATGGAAACGAATTAGATGAATGGTGATATAAAGCAAAAACTCAAGTAACAAAATGCATTTGAATAAATTTGGTGCGAGTAAGATGGAAAGACTGTTGCTAGAAGGAAGTGAAACAAGCAATGAGGAGATAAGAGATGAAGTGAAAAATCAGGACAGCAGAATAGATGAATCTGAAGTGCTTGTTAATGGAAATAATAGTAGTGTGAGAGACGAAAGGAGAACAGGAATACAAGAGCGAGAGAGACAGGCAATTGGGGGGGGGGGCAGAAACAAACTGCACAGAGAGTGGATGAGTGGTGAATGTGTGTATGGGGATGATCAGTCTGGGGAGAAATATGGGATGAATGATAATAAAAGTCATTGGGCAATGGCACGTAGTAGAGAGATCACAACCAACCGGTGACATAGTTATAAACCTCAAAGTGAACAGCTGTGTTTATTTACCAGTGCAAGGAGACTCAGAAATAAGAGCAATGAAATTGTTTCAGTAATAGACTTTATTCACACAAAATTGTTGGAATATTGGTTGAATTCTCATTCAACCATGGAAAACATAGTTGAATGAGAATGCTATCATCACAGGAATAGAAATGGAAGGATATGATGTTTTGGGGAGGAACGAAAGAAAAGAAGGGACAAGGACTGCTGCTGTTGATGATAGCAGGGGAATTAGGTCCACATAAGATACAAATGCAAGAGGAAAATGGTGCAATTGTTTTAAAGCAGCATAGTGCAAGGTGGAGTTTGACAGAAAGAGATATTTAGTTGGATGTTGTAGGCCAGGGAATGTAGAGAGTGATGATGAAGAAATATATAACAAACTTGATTAATGAATAATGGAAGCATGATCATTATAGGTGATTTCAATTATGGAAACATAGAATTGAAGCTATAACATTTGGGAATAAGAAAAAAAACGAATTTCTTGAGTTCTTGCAATACAACTATATTAGGCAGTACATAAAAAACACACACATGGGAATTGAGAGTTTTAGATCTGAACCTTTCATCATGGGTGTTTAAGGGACAAAATTGTATAACAGGGTGACCTCCATGTAGCCTTTAAAGGAATGTGGAAAACTGACCAGTGCATCTGACCTAATGTCCAGTTCTCACCTTCTCGTGGTGCACCCTGCTAGGTATCTACCTGGTAACTGAACTTTCGAGGATAGACTGGCAATTTGGAATTTAGCAGACCAAATTATATTCTTGGGGTGCTTAAGGGTCAAAGCTGTATAACTGAGAGGAGACCTCCACATAGCCTTTAACATGTTCGCTGCCACACCACTTCAGCATAGTCTGTTCCCATACGCCGAGCAATTTCACTTCTTCAAGGTCAGTACGGTAATCTCATTGCCAGCGGTAAGCGTCATACGAGTATACTCGTAGTTGGCTTGTGCAGAGCATATACCTTCTATGAGAATACACAGTTTTGATGCTAGCTCCACAAGCCAAGCATTTTCACTTCTTCAAGGTCAGTACAGTAATCTCGTTGCCGGCGGTAAGTGTCATACGAGTATACTCGTAGCTGGCTTGTGTGGCTGGTATACCAACTACGAGTATACTCATAGTTGGCAGCAAACGTGTTAAAGGAATGCAGAGAACCAACCAGGGTTTCTGACCTAATGTCCAATCCTCACCTTCTCGTGGTGTACCCTGTTGGGTATCTACCTGGATACTGAACGAATGAGGATGGGCTGCCAATTTGGGATTTAGCCAACCAAATTGTTCTCTTATTGGCTTAAACCAATATACAAATGATGGTACAACATGACATAATTTCATGCCGGCTGGGGCGTCACCTGGTTAACAATGGCCCTCATTGTTTTCGCCAGGGAACCAGGGAGAACAGCGAAAAGTCAGCTACTGGAACAAATCTGAAAGCACCCCCCAACTCAAAATCAGCAGAGTTAAAGATTACTATCTTTACCTCTGGTGATGTTAAGTTATTATCAACATAAGAAGCCTGAATGGCAAAGAAATGGAGCTGGCTGAGGAATTAGATAAGTACCAGATCGACATAATAGGGGTGACTGAAACAAAAAAGACCAAAACTGGTGAGATCTTTCTGAGCAATAAATACAAAATGTTATATTCAGGCAATGACAATAATGGAAAAGAAGAAGTAGCCATAGTATTCAACACAAAATACGAGGCTAATCTTCTTGAATGGCAGGCAGTCTCAAGGAGAGTGATGTGGGCAAATATCAGAATGGGGAATTGGACAATGAGACTTATTTGTGCCTATAGTCCCACAGAAGGTTCTACTAAGGTGGAAGTAGAGGAATTTTTTGATGTTTTAGAGAAAGCAATTGATACAACGAAAAAGGAAAAGTTCCTTGTTGGGGATCTAAATAGCAGAATAGAAAATGATTGTCAGACTTACAAAAATAGTTTAAGAAAATTTGGAGAAAAGAGCAAAGCTAATAATAATGGCAAATACCTGTTGGATTTCTGCTCAGGACATGGACAGGTTATTACTAACACCATATTCCAACATAAAAATGTGCACAAATTCACATGGAGAGAAGAAGCAAGGATTAAGAAAAGTCTCATTGACTATGTTATTGTTGATAGTGATGTTTTTCCACTGGTGCAGGACACCAGAGTGTACAGAGTATTTGAAATTTGAAGTGATCACTATTTAGTCTTGAGCAGGATAAAATTGAATTTCATATTGAAAAGAATAGCATGTAAGAAAGTTTTTATTATTATTATTATTATTATTACGGGTATCTCCATGGAGTCAGTAGACTCATCGCGGGATACCCAAGCTAGCAAAACAATATCTGTCATATCTCTTCTTGAATTCATTTACAGATGAAGAGCTCACAACAAAGTCAGGCAATGAATTCCACTCATTCACCACCCTCCAGGCAAAAAACCTTGTTCTGACACCTTTGTTAACCACACTCTTCTTTAATTTCCAGAGATGACCTCTTGTTCTTCCATCACTATCACACAGCTGAAACATTTCCCCTGCATCAATCCTATAAAAACCTTTTAGTAATTTGAATGTTTCTATCATATCCCCTCTTCTTCGCCTATCAACCAATCTCTGCAATCCACAAGCTCTCAATCTATCAATGTAGGGAGCATTTTTTATATCACTCACCAACTTGGTCACTCTTCTCTGAACCCTCTCCACAGCCTCCTCATCTCCAAGGAATCCAGGTGACCAGACCTGAGCACAGTAATCCAAATGTGGAAGTATCAATTTTTATATCAAGCTTTATAAAGGGGAATAATAACCTCTTTATCTCTGGATGTCAGTGTGTTCCTCAACAACCAAGTAATCCTATGTGCAATCTTGGACACCTTAGCAATGTGTCCTATGAACTTCATCTCCTTATCTACCAATACCCCTAAGTCCCTAGCCTCATCAATCTCTTGGAGTACCTTTCCATCGATGTAGTACACAGCTGGTAATCTTTTAATCCCAAAATGCAAGACTTTACACTTTTCCACATTGAACTGACATCCATTTTCTTTTGCCCATTTTACCAGCTTATTTAAATCCTCCTGCAAACTTTCAACATCAGCTTGATTTTTTATTGCACTACACAACTTTGCATCATCAGCAAACAACTGAATATCTCCCTTTAAGCCGTTTCCTATATCATTTATATACAAATTAAACAACATTGGCCCAAGCACAGAGCCCTGAGGCACACCACTGGTCACCTGCCTCATTCTGGACTCGGCTCCTCCATACACCACCTTATGGTATCTCTCCCTGAGCCATTCTCCTATCCATATCACCAATTTAATATCCATTCCCATCTGCTCCAATTTGCGTAACAGTGTTCTATGGGGTATCCTGTCAAAAGCCTTAGCAAAATCCAGAAGTACCACTGTGTAGCCAGTTCCTTTGTCCAACTCTGATGTTATTCTATTATGGATAGTTAATAGATTGCTAAGGCAGGATCTACCTTTAACAAAACCATGTTGGCCTCTATAGAGTATCATATCCTGATCCACCCATTCTTGAATTTTGTCTTTAACCAACTTTTCCAATACTTTTACCACTACTCCTGAGATGGTGATTGGTCTGTAATTCAATACTGCAGTTTTAGAGCCACCCTTATGCAAAGGAACCACTTTGCCTAACTTCCACTCCCTAGGGACCATACCAGAGTTCAAACTTAAATTAAATATCCAGGTAAGAGGGGTTGACAATTCATTTGCACATTCACGCAACACCCGAGCTGATATTCCATCTAAGCCTACCGCAGTGTTTGCATTTTAAAGCGAATAAAAGTTGAGCAGCTCTCAGATGTGAACTATAGACTAAAATACACAAAGATTATTGAAGAAAAAATGAAAGAGTTTGAGAACAGGAACCAAACCTTGGAGATTCAGTGGCAAGCCTTGAAGAAAACCCTGATTGATTCAGCCAGAGAGGCGTGTGGTGAGGTTGTCTGCAAGGATAGAAAAATTAGAATTCCATGGTGGACCCAGGAAGTTAAAGAGGCAGTGAAGGAAAAGAAGAAACCATATCAAAAGTTCCTGGCAAATAAGTCAGCTTGTGCTCTTAGAGAATATAGAAAAAAATGTAAGAAAGTGAAGCACTGTGTAAAACTAGCTAAACAAAAGTGATGGGAGGACTTTGGCAAGAACATAGAAAATAAATATCAAGAAGGTGGTAAGATATTCTGGAGGTTGTTAAAGAAATTTAAAAATGGAGGAAAGAGTGCTGTAAAAGGAATTAGTGATGATAAAGGTGACATGAAAACAGGAGAAAAAGATATCCTTGAAGTATGGAGTAATTACTTTGAAAAATTGCTAAACGAAACAAGCAGTGATAGCACAGTGTTAAAAAACATTCAACCGGCATACAGGAAGGAATACATATCCATATTTGAAGTAGAAAAAGCCATCAAAGGCTTAAAATGTAGAAAGGCAGCAGGAGTAGATGATATTCATCCAGAAATGCTGAAGTATGGTGGTATAAAAGTCTTACAGTGGCTGCACTGTATAGTTCAGAAAGCCTGGAACGAGGGACAAATTCCTGATGATTGGAGTAGAGCTCTAATAGTACCTATGTATAAAAAAGGAAATAAAACTGAATGTGAAAATTACAGAGGTATTTCCCTACTGGGTGTTCCTGGCAAGATCTATGCAAGTATACTTGAGAAACGGTTGAGAAGAATTGTCGAAGAAAAGCTTAGTGAAGAACAAGCTGGATTCAGGCCAAATAGAGACTGTCAGGATCAGATCTTCACTTTACGACAAATAGTTGAGAAAGCATGGGAATATAACAAAGATCTGTATTTAAGTTTTGTCGATATGGAAAAGATAAATGACAAGGTGCCAAGAGAGAAACTGTTCGATACACTACAGTTATATGGTGTAAATGAGGCATTATATCAAGCAATTCTTAGTCTTTATTTGAGTTGTAAATCAGCAGTTAGAATTGAAGGAAGTACAGGAAGATGGTTTAATGTTAAATCTGGTGTGAGACAGGGATGTACATTATTCCCTCTGTTATTCATTATCTATATGGATCACATTATGAAGGAAAGTGGTATTAAACATGATATCAAAATTGGAGATGTTAATGTCAGCTGTTTGCTTTATGTAGACGATGTTATACTTCTAAATAAATCCGCTACAAGTTTGCAAGATTCCCTGACTAAATTGAATAACTGTTGTAATAGGTATGGTATGAAGGTCAACAATAAAAAGACAAAGACAATGAAAATAGGTAGAATCGTTGGAAATGTCAACTGTGTTGTGAATGGAGAACCTGTGGAACAAGTAAAACATTTCAGCTACTTAGGCATGATTTTTAGTGAAAATGGTAAATTAAATATGGAAATAGACAAACAGAATCAACAAAGCTGGCATGGTAGGAAATCAATTGAATAAATTCATATGGAATAAGAGAGAAATTAAATGAAACACTAAATTAGCTGTATACAAGACAGTGTTCAAACCAGTTTTAACTTTTGGATCTGAGAGCTGGGGCAGAAGTAAAACACTTGAACCAAAGAGTAGACTGCAGATATGAGAGTCCTTCCTGAGAAAGATTAGAGGAGTGAACAGATGGCATCAAAGGCAATATCATATTAAAAAACGGGAATATTAGGAAAGAACTTGACATTGTCAGCATCCAGGAATGCATTAGCAGAGCTAATCTCAGGTGGTATGGTCACTTAAACAGAATGGGAGAGGAAAGATTAGAAAAAAAAAAAAATTCTCTGCCAGGGCAGCAGGAAAACGACCCAGAGGAAGACCAAGAAATAGGTGGATTGATATGGTACAAAGTGCCTTAGACGATAGAAATATAAGATCTAATAATATTGGAGTCTTGATAAGTAACAGACTGATTTGGAGGAAAATTGTAGATAGGAAGTTATTAATGATGTAAATTTTTCATGTAGTACTATCATATCCTGTACACCCCTTGAGGGCACAAATCAGGAATTTGATGATGATGAATTATATTCTTATTGGCTTAAACCACAATGTAAAACGATGGTACAACATGACAGAATTCCGTGTCAAATGGGATGTCACCCGGTTAAACAAGGATCCCGTTGTTTTTGTCAAGAAACCAGGGAGAACAGTGTAAAGTCAGCTACTGGAAAAAATTCTAGAACATATCCCAACTCCATGTCATCAGAGCTCAAGATTGGTACTATCAACATAACAAGTATCAATGAAAAATAAATGGAACCAGCAGAAGAATTGGACAAGCATCAGATCGACAAAATAGGTGTTACTGAAGCAAAGCAAACAAAAACAGATGACATCTTTCTAAACAACAAATACAAAATGTTATATTCAAGCAATAACAATCAGGGAAAAGAGGGAGTAGCTATAGTATTCAACACTAAATATGGGGATAATCTTCTTGAATGACAGGCAGTATCAAGTAGAGCAATATGGTCAAATATCAGAATGAGGAACTGCACAATGAGATTTATTTGTGCTTATGGTACTACAGAGGTTCTACCAAAGAAGAAATTATGGAATTTTTGAGGCATTAGAGAAGACAGCTGGCATAATGAAAAAATGAAAAACTGGTCCTTGTTGGAAATTTAAATAGCAAAGTAGGCAATGATTATCAGGCATATAGAAATGCTTTGGGAAAATTTGGATTAAAGAGCAGAGCAAATAATAATAAATGCTTGCTGGATTTCTGTTTGGGACATGGACTAGTTAGTACAAACACCATTACAAAATAAAATTGTGCATAAATTCACATGGATATGAAAGAAATATCAAAAGTCTCATTGACCATGTTCAAGTTGATAGTGATGTTTTCCTACTATTTCAGAACAAGAGTATACAGATGATTTGAAATAGGAAGTGATCACTATTTAGTTATGAGCAGGAAAAAATTGAATTTCATACTGAAAAGAAAAGTGTATAAGAAAGTTTTAAAATGAATCAAAGTTCAGCAGCTTTCAGAGGAGAACGGTAGACTCAAATACACAAACATCATTCAATAAAAAATGAAAGAGTTGGAAACAATGGAGAAACCTTGGAGATTCAGTAGCAAACCCTGAAGAAAATATTGGTTCCATCAGAGAGGCATATCATGAGGTTGTAAAGACAGAAAAATCAGAACTCCATGGAGAACTCTGGAAGTAAAAGCAATCCAAGAAAAGAAGAAAGCATATCAAAAGTTCTTGCCAAGTAAGTCAGCTTGTGCTCTTAGAGAGTACAGAGAAAAATGTAAGAAAACAAAGCACTGTGTAAAACTAGCTAAACAAAAGTCATGGGAAGACTTGATAAGAACATTGAAAATAAATATCAGGAAGGTAGCAAAATATTCTGGAGGCTATTGAAAAAAGCTTAGAAATAGAAGAAAAAGTATTGTAAAAAGAATCAGAGATGATAAAGGCTGAAAACTGAACACAGATATTCTAGATGTCTGGAGTGATTACTTTGAAAGCATGCTAAATGAAGCAAGCAGTGTCAGCACGATGGTAGAAAACTTCCAACAGAAATGCAGACAGAAATGGATATCCATATGTGAAGCAGAAAATTCATAAAAAACCTGAAATGTGGAAAGGCAACTGGAGTAGATGAAATTTGACCAGGCTCAAATACAGAGGTATAAAAGTTTTAAAGTGGCTGAACTGTATAATTCAGAAGGCCTGGTCAGAGTGTCAAATTCCAGATGATTGAAGTAGAGCTCTCATAGTACCCATCCATAAAATGAGAAATAAAACTGAATGTGAAAATTACAGAGGTATTTCCCACTGAGTGTTCCTGGTAAGATTTATACAAGTATACTTGAGAAATGGCTAAGAAAAATTGTGGGAAGGAAATTTGGTGAAATTTGGATTCAGGCAAATATAGGTTGTCGGGATCAGATTTTCACTTTTAAGACAAATAGTTGAGAAATCTTGGGAATATAATGAGGATTTGTATTTAAGTTTTGTTAATCTGGAAAAGGCATATGACAAGGGGCCAAGAGGAAATATCTTAAAAAATCTATAGTTATATAGTGTAAATGGGACATTATAATGAACAATACATAGTCTGTATTTAAGCTGTAAGTCAGCAGTTAGAATTGAGGGAGGTATAGGAAGATGGTGTGATGTTAAATCTGGCATGCAATAAGGGTGCACATTATTTATATGGATCACATTATGAAGGAAAGTGGTATTAAATCTAATATCAAAATTGGCAATGTTAATCCTATCTCTTTAGTTTATGCAGATTATTATACCCTTCATAGAGTCAGCAGACTCATCGTGAGAGGTTCCTTCAACTGACAACATATTTATCATACCGAATCTTAAAATCCTTAACACTCCTTGCATTATCAACACATTCTGGTAATGTGTTTCATTTACTGACAATTCTCCATGTAAAAAAAATCTACTCACACCCCTCTTCACTATATTCTTACATAAATTCCAGGGATGGCCTCTGATTTTTCTTCTCTCACCTTCTACTCTTTTTATAATCCTCTATGGATTAATCCAATAAAATCTTCTAACTTAAATGTCTCTATCATATCACCTCCTTTCTCCCCATCCACCAAACTCTGCAATCCACATTTCTTCAACCTCTCTCCATAGCAAGCATTCCAAAGTCCTGATATTGTCTTAGTCACTCACTTCTGGACCCTCTCCAATGTTTCCACATCACAGTGAAAAGCAGGTGACCAAGGATATAAATTATAGACTGATTTGTATATCTGGAGTTGTAGTTAAGATGTTTGAAAGGTTGATGAGAACTAGGATACAGAAGTGGGTTGATAACAGTGGTGTTCTCTGTGCTTGTCATAGCATGGGTTTGTAAAAAGAAGGTCATGTTTTAACTTTCTTATATATTATAACAAGGTGATGAATGTATTGGACAAGGAAGATGTATATACGATAATTAATATTTAAGGAATTGACAGCGTATACTAGAAGTATAAATTAAATAAACTTTAATATATACTTTCCGATATTTCGGCAAACGTCATGTTACCATCTTCTTGGGAACTTAATACAAAGACACGTGCACACAAGTACTACATAACAGCAAATGAGAACTGAAGCTAGGAAGCTAACATTTTCCTAAAGTCCCGATGGTGCCCCCTGGCGAGCTATATTGGTGGTTCTTGGCCTTTGGGCTGAAGTTCTTCTGATAAATGTTTCCCAAATTTGGGGCAGTCTCATGCATCCAAATTTGTTGAGGTTTGGCATGTTCCCAAGGGCTGAGGCTGATTCCATGAATAGTCTTTCATACTTGAACTTGCTGCGGTGTATGACTGTGGCTTTCTTCCATCTTATTCTGTGACGAGTATCCAGAGCGTGGTCTGCAAGCCCAGAGTGGCTGTACTGGTGAAATCGGATGTAATCCTTGTGTTCTGAGATTCTGATATTTGCTGTCCTGCCTGTTTGGCCAAAGTAAGACAATTTACAGCTGCAAGGGACCTGGTATACACCAGGTAGGTCTAGGGGAAGTGGTTGGTCTTTAGTGGAGCAGATAAGGGATAACAACAATTTTCTATGTGGTCTGTAACAAGTGGTTAAGTCATGTTTTCTTAAGATTTTGTTGATTTTTTCCGAGGTGCCTCGGATGTAGGGAATGGTGATGGATTTAGAGTAATCTTTTTTGTGAAGGGGAGGAGGGGGTGGTGGGTTGTGGATAACTGGGTTAAGTATTTTCTGGATTTTTTTTGGGGGGGGGGGTAGCCATTGGCTGAGAAAGTGTCACGGATGTGATTTAGTTCAGTGGTTAGGGCTTGATCATTTGAACAGATTATTTTTGCCCTGTTGAATAGTGTCTTAATAACTCCATATTGTTGTGATGGGGGTGATGGGATTGTTGGTGAATGTATCTGCCTGTATGGGTGGGTTTTCTATAAACTGAGAAAACCAAGTTTGCCGAACTACAACAACCGAAACAAAACGTTTGCCGAAATATCAGAAAGTATATATTAAAGTTTATTTAATTTATATTTCTAGTATATGCTGTCAATTCCTTAAATATTAGTTATCATGTTTAACCAGCGTATAAGCCTCTCAACAAGAAGAATAAAGATGTATATACAGTGGTACTGGGTTAATGAATATAGGATTCTTTATTATCATCAGCATGAGTTTGTAAAGGGTAGGTTTTGTTTTAGCAATTTATTTGAATTTTATGATAAGCTAACGGGTGTGTTAGATAAGGGAGATTCATACACAGTGATATCCTTTGACTTTGTAAAAGCATTTGATAGATTATCTCATGATAAGTTGGTGTTCAAGCTGTAAGGGATGGAAATGGAGACTGTTTCCTCTACCAGAAAAGTATGATGGAGCAGTGCCCTCAAAAAAGGAAGGTAACCAGCAATGTGCCCCAGGGTTCAGTTCTTAGGCCATTGCTGTTTAACTTATTTGTAAATGATATTTCATGAGGATTGACTAGGGATCTTCAAATGTTTGCTGATGATGCAAAGTTAGGGAGAATTATAAGGAGGATTGCGGCTAATGCTAATTCCCTTCAGGAATATTTGAACAGACTTTTAGCTTGGAGAAGTGAGTGGAGTGGAGTAGTAATTTTAATAAACACAAAGCATTGCATTTTGGTGTACAGAGATATACCGTATTGATAAAAGTGTGCTATAGGAAGTAGATAAGATTCAAAAACTAGTAATGATAGTTGATAGAACGAAGTTTAGAGGGAACATTGCAAGTGTTGCAAAAACTTCACATTGCATTACCACTATGATAAGGAGTATACTGATGTTGGGATAGAGATGGTTGTGCCACTGTATAAAGCACTAGTCAGACCACACTTGGACTATTATGTTCCGATTTGGTCACCTAATTTTCATTGTGATGTGTAAAAAAAAAATTACAGAGGCTAGTGAATAGATAGAAAAGAAGTGATATGAAAGAGATGGTTAAGCTCATGAGAGGGATTTTATTAGGTTGATACAGAGGGGATTATAAAAAAGTAGAGGTGAGAGGGGAAGAACCAGAGATCATTCTTTGAAGTTGTGTAAGATGTGGTGAAGAAGGGCATGAGAAGTAGATTTTTTACATGGAATATCGTGTGTGAATAGAACACATTACATAAACATTGTGAATGCAGAAAGTGTTGAGAATGTTAAGGTTCAATAAGAAAAATATGTTGTCAGTTGAATGAACCATCCATGATGAGTCTACTGACCCATAAATGATGTGATAATAATGATATTGTATGCCTACCATTTGTAGGTCTCTCCTTGGCATTTTGCCAAGAATAGTCAATTCATGCTGAAGGGGAGAAAGAAATGAAGAATGTATGAATTGGTCGCCAACATGCGAAATCACGTGCTTTCTTGTCTGTCGCTGTACTAGCTTCATTTTTGTTGTCACATTTTTGCATTATTTTTTTATTATTAATTTGTATGATGGATCCGGTACAGTCAACAAGTTCTGTTGTTAAACATTTCAGTAGCTCTTGCAAAAGAATATTGAATAATGTGCTGACATTCTGCAAAAAAAGAATCATCAGAAGGCTGTCTCCTTGTTCCCCTTTCTCAAGTCATAAAACATGCAAGTGCAATTGCAGGCGTATTGGGGTCGACTGTTAAAAGAATTCGTAGGGAATAATCAAAAGGTGAAGGTAAGCCAAAATTTAAATCTCCTAAAAAAAGTGCCAGAGAAAGAAAACCATCAAAACCATAGCTTTGAATGATTTTGATGTAGACGTTATAAGAAGAACTATTCACGAATTTTACGTGGTCGAGAAAAGAGTGCCAACTGTTCCGAAATTGATTCCTGCGCTTAAAGAAAAAATTAATTTTCCTTGGTAAAGAGAAACTTTAAGGAAAATACTTCATGAAATTGGATTTTGTTTTAAAAAGTACCAAAATAAAAGGAAACTTATCATGGAGCGAAGTGACATTGTTTTATCTAGAACGCAGTATTTAAGAGCAATAAGACGTTTCACGGAGGAGAAAAGACAAATTTGTATCTAGATGAAACTTGGATTGATAGTAATTTAACTTATGGAAAATGTTGGCAGTCTAAAGAAGAATGTGGAGTGCAACAAACCGGAAATTCCCCGCGGAGCATAATAATTTTGTGTGCAGGTGGAGAAATGTTTTTTTTTACTGAATTCAAACTTACTATACAAAGCCAATTCAACTACTGGAGATTACCACGAGCAAATGAATTCTACGATCTTCGAAAAGTGGGCAGAAGAAAAACTGATTCCAAACCTTCCTAAAAATGCTGTTGTTATCATTGATAATGCTTCATATCACTCTATTCGATTAAACAAAGTTCCAAATTGGTCTAATAAGAAGCAAGTTCTTATGGATTGCTCTCTGCAAATAACATTTCTCATTCCCCATATGCGAAAAATTGAATTGCTTAATTTGGTCAAAAGAAACTTGTCCACAACTAAACTATTTAAATTCGACACGATGCTCAAAGAGCATGGATTTCTAGCTTTGAGGCTACCACCATATCATTGCGATATTAATATTGTGTATGTTTAGGCAGAAGTGAAAGGTTTCATTCGCCATCGCAACGTAACTGGGGATATCGACATGTCAAAACTTTTTAAGCTTCAGAACAGGCGATTGAAAGTATTACAGTTCAAAACTGGAGAAAATATTGCTCACACGTCACCTCATTGGAAAATATGTATTGGAACAGAGACGGAATTATCGAAGAATTATACGAACCTTTGTTGATCAGTTTAAGTGAAAGTAATGGCGATTCGGACACCGATTCAGATAACTCTGAAGATTAAAAGGATTTGATAATGGTATTTTTTTCCAACTTTTTTTTGCATGGGTTTGTTAAAAGAGTCAGAACAAGTCATAAATAATTAATCGGTTTAGGATATTAAAGTGTCTCGGTTCTCTCAACTGTAAGTTTAGAATATCTAAGTTCATTTGAAAAAATTTCTGTTTTTCTGTATAATTATTTTTATTTTATAGAAAACTTTGTTAAAAATAAACTTAGTTAAATTTTTGTTTTATGCTATACCTTTTTTAATTTTGTTAATACTCTACGTACATTTTTCCAACTGTTATACAAGCAAAATAGTTTTTGCTTGTATAACAGTTTTAAAAACAGCAATGTTTGTAAAAGAAAAGCTAAATTTTTCAACCTGTAATAATAAACAAACTCATCCCAGAAGACAGATTGATTATCTTATTATCGGAATGGATTCTCCTTTTTCTGACATGTGCAGAAGTGTCGAAGGGCCTCTAATCGGTGGGCAAACTATAATAATTATTATTATTATTATATGCTCAGAGCAGTTCTATAACCAACATCTCCCATTTCACAATAATCAAGTGATAAGAGTAATAATAATAATAAATGAGGAAAATCCAAAAATTACCTTAATTTTGTTTCCTTCATCTGAATCTGAATGAACAGTACTATCCAACATACCATGCACACTTGTTATGCTGGAACAGTCAGTAACGGATGTAGAACCTAGAATATGAAAAGAATATTTCAAAATAATCATACTTAATGAAAGAAGTGAACACTCTCCATAAAACTTTAAGATGTACATAAGTGAATTTTATGAATGCAGTGCACTACAGCATCTCAATGATCTCAACCATTTAAATAAAATTATGTAATATTCAAACATGTTTATGGTTCTTGTCCTTTGATCTTTCAAACACAAAGAAGTTAATGATATAAGAATGATTTATAAAACTTCACAAGAGCATATGGTTAACAAAGGATTACCAGCATATCCAAACCTTTGTTTCCTGTGGCTGACATAGAAGTGAGAAAAGCAGCAAATGGATATACAGGAAACTCTCACTTTACATGGGTTCAAATAACACACTTTTGAAATGAACATGGTTAATAAATTGATACCACAATTTATGTAACATGGGTTAAAAATTCACTTAACACATTCTATTCACATTAGTATGAATGAAACTTCTGGGATTTATAATAATAATAAGGCACAGCTTTATTATTATTATTATTAACATCTGACTTCCATGGAGTCAGAGACATAGTGGGAAGCGCACACGCACAGGCACACACACACAATTTAACAATATTATGTGTGTGTGTATACTGAAACTACACTACCACTGATATTTTATGCTGCACCTGCCTGGAAACATACACTAAAATCAAAGTTAAACCGACAAAAACTAAACAGAGTTCCATGTCTTATAGCCATACATATAATTAAAGGATACAGGACAATATCTTTAGAGGCAGCTTGTGTTATTGCAGCTCTAACACTGATATGCCTGAAAATACAAGAATTATCTATTATATATGACATCACTTCCAGAAGATATAATGAAAGTTGCTACATCAATTGCTATGAACATCTGCTTCACTACAGTAAGTGGCCTCACCCAGCAAAGAAAACAAATATTAAGGAGAAAAATAACTGTGAAAGTGATGAATTCCAAATATAGACTGACGGAAGCAAAACCGAAGGGAACGTCAGCTGTTCTTTCACTGCATACAACAGACAGTCCATCATACAAGAACACTACTCTAGGCTGCATCCTCTCAGTTCCAACAACCAAGCAGAACAACTTGCTATAGTTCAGTCACTTACATATCTCCAGGAATTAGAACTCAACACCTCCCATCAAAGACAGCAACAATTT
This sequence comes from Typopeltis vanoorti, assembly GCF_054136105.1. Taxonomy (NCBI): domain Eukaryota; kingdom Metazoa; phylum Arthropoda; class Arachnida; order Uropygi; family Thelyphonidae; genus Typopeltis; species Typopeltis vanoorti. Next base: position 22,384,070 of record NC_143567.1, on the reverse strand, counting down.
ACAGTGATAGTATAAGCACTATAGATGGCATAAAAAACCATATTGCATTAATAGAACAGACCAGAAATCTGGTTTGAAATCTCACTCTAGAGGGATGGGAAATCAAGTTCTGCTGGGTGAACGCACATACTGGAATAGCAGGAAACGAGAGAGCAAATCAGTTGGCTAAAGAAGCAGCTAGAAACGAACGGCTAGAAACAAGTTACCAGAAATTCTTGAAATCTGCAATAAAAACACTTGCAGAAGAGAAAAGACTACGCATGTGAGAAGAAGAATGGGAAACATCAAAAAACGGATCGACAACAAAAGAATTCTTTCCTAGCATCAGAAACAGACTCCGGCTGAAAAGACACACCATTTCTCCAGGTTTAACCACGCTACTAACTGGACACGGAAAACTAAGACACTACTTACACAGATTCCCTATCCTGGAATCACCATCGTGCATTTGCAGTCCACACCTTCAACAGACTGTTGACACATACTTTACGACTGTCAGCTATTGAACTCCATCCGGATGCCCCTAATACAACACGTCACCACTTCTGGAGACAAGTGGCCAGTGTCAAAACAGAAACTTATTGAAAAGTATTACATAGAAATAATTAAATTTGCCAATAAAATCAACTTCCAGTTCTTGTAATCTAACATAAATACTGATATTATGTGAATTATAGTATATAGTGTTAATATACGTATATGTTACTGTGAAAGACCGAAATTAGAGAATGTCAATATTCTCCAGTGAATGTCGACATATACCAAATATGTCGGTGAAAGACCAAATATTTGGTTATATTATTATGCATTTGAACCATCACTGGTATATGTCGATAAGCACAGATAAGCTCTGGTGGGGGTTGAAACGAAAGAAGTGTTCCACGACTAAATGCAGTTGTAAAAGCAACGACTCTTGTGCAATTCAAAGTGTCATAACAGTTTAAGTTGTTGTAATAAATAAGACTGTATAATGTTAATCACATAATTTATGTGTAAATTTATTATTGGTATTATTTTCTTTTCTGATTTAGAATGTACTGTTTGTTTTAGGTTCAACAGTTTATTTACATGTGCTGTTACTTAAGCTTTTTCCTAATTTGACATATATCATAATGTATGCATTCCCAAATGCGGCTGGAGTTTGGATTGAAAGTGATAGTGGTGGTAGAATGTGCAGAAAGTGTAAGCAAAGTGAGGAGTTGAAGTATGTGTCAGGTTGTGAGACAGTTATGGTTGAAGAAAGCCAGAATGAGAGTGAAAATAGTGGCTTGATAGGGAATTGCAATGTACGAGATGGCAATGAGAGCGGTGATCTAAGAAAGAGTAAGAGCAACTATACAAAAAGAGAAAATGGTTTGAATGATAAAAAAAATGAGGAATTATTTGTAGGAAGTGAGATCGCTAGGTTGCGCGCAGTGATACAAAATGCGCAGCAGCAATTAGAGCACCTGCAAAACACTCTTTCCAGAGTGATTTGGCTAACGTAAATAAACAGCGTAAGAGTGGGAGAGTTTCTGAAATGAAGGAAAGAGTGTTGTATGGTGACTCGTTATTAAGAGGAGTGATAGATGGGAGTGTAACTAAATCGTACTTACCAGGTGCGAAATTTAAGGATGTAAGTGAGAGTATTAGAGTGCAAAAACACAGGGTGAAAGAATTAATAATTGTGGCAGGTACAAATGAATTGAAAGGTGATAAATTTTTTATGAGAGAGGACTTGAAAGTATTGTTAAAGGTAACGAAAGAAAAGAGTGACACAGTTAAAATGGTGAGTCTGTTGCCGCAGTATGACAGAGAGGAGTTTAGAAGGAGGGTTATAATCACAAATGACATTATGCGCAGGTTATGCAAACAGTGTGGTGTGGAATGAGTCTGATGGGAGAAAGGACTTATACAAGATGGATGGCCTGCATTTGAATGGACTTGGTATGCGGAGACTGGAAAAAGGGTTGCTGAATGAAGTAAAAATGGATGTGCAGAACCAGAGAAACTAGAACTACCAAGGGGAGGGTGGATATGCAAACATCAGTGAGACAGTTGAGTGTAAAAATGCATATAATGTACCCGAGCCAGCAATAATGACAAAAAATGGGAATGGGACATTTAGAATAACGCATCAAGATAGGGGTGGGACAAAGGGATCACTGCATTTCATGTATTCTAATGCCAGGAGTATTAGGAACAAAAAGGAAGAATTTTTAGCCTTGATTGGCTCTTCCTGGCCACAGGTTATTGGCATTAGTGAAACATGGCTGACGGAAGATGATATAGCTAGTGGGATAGAATGTGTAGGTTATAATGTGTTTAGGAAGGACAGAGAGAATAAAATGGGGGGGGGGAAGGATGTTATTGATGATAGCTGATGAACCGCAGCCAAGGAGAATTGAAGTTGTATTGCAGGATAGTGAAAGGAGCTCATTTGAGGCTATTTGGTGTGAGATTGAGACTGGCAGAATAAAATATACAGTTGGGTGCTGCTATAGACCAGGTGATGGAATAGATGGTGGAGATAGTATGCATAAACAAATTGATGAAATGAGTGGAAGGAGCGTAATTATTATGGGGGATTTCAACTATGGTAACATTGATTGGAAGGTGGAGGGGACACATGTGAGGAAAGAAATGGATTTTATTCAATTATTAAGGGATAACTATCTGAAACGGCATGTAATTGAAAATACTAGGGGTGTGAGAGTGCTTGACCTGGTAATAGCATCACATAATTTAACTGTAATGAATATGACCATGTTGCCACCTATTGGTGAGAGTGATCTTTGATTTTTTGATTAAGACAGGGTATATGTGGAATTACCGTGCTAGCAAGTTTGACAAACTTAGGAGATTGCTTGGATCAGTGCCATGGCATGTACAACTACAAGGGCTGGACGTCGATAGAGCATGGGAAGTGGTCAAGGAGCATTTACAGGAGGTTATGGCTGATTGTATACCTAGGGTCCAAATAGTAAAACAAGTAGGGGTTAAATGGATGAATAACACCATTAAGCTTGAGCTGCAAAAAAAGAAACAACTGTGGAGGGAATTTAAAGAAAGGGGTGACCTGCAGGCACAAGAACGGTATAAAGTGCAGGCCAGAAGGGTAATGAGTGTGGTAAAACCATCAAAAGCCGATTATGAAAGGAAACTAGCTATGCAAGCAAAAGAGAATCCCAAACAGTTCTCTCAATATGCTGCAAGCAAGAAAAAAATTGTACATGGCAAAATGATTTTAAGGAATGACGATGGTAAGGAGGTCACTGAACCAGTCGATATAGTGGAGTTACTGAGTGTGCACTTTGCAAAAGTATATCATTCAGGTGGTGACATTGAAAAAATGAAGGAACCATTAGTTTATACGGGAATTGTGATGAATGAAGTGGAGGTGAATAGTCTATTACAGAACCTTAATGTGAATACATCTGTGGGATTGGATGGTATACCGGCACTGGTCTTGCGTGAAGAGGCTAAGAAATTATTCGTGCCCTTGACCATGTTGTTTAATCTGAGTCCCGAAGGCATGGAAAGAGGGGAAAATAATTTCACTGCATAAAGGAGGATCCAAGACTATGGTGGCAAATTACCGACTGATCAGCATATCAGGAGTCATTGTCAAGGTCTTGGAGAAAGTAGTCAAGGGAAAAAATACAGGAATGGATTGATGAAAATGAGATACTGTACAGGGGACAGCATGGCTTTGTGAAGAGTAGATAATGCCTCAGTAACTTGCTCAAGTTTTATAACAAGGTGACGGCTGAACTGGATAAGGGTAATGGGTTTACAGTGATACTGCTGGACTTGGCAAAGGCGTTTGACAGGATACCACATGGAATACTAATCCGTAAACTACAACATATGGGAATGGATATAGGGTTGGTGAGATGGATAGGTGGTTGGTTGATGGAGAGATATCAAAGAGTAGTTTATTCAGGAGTAGAGTCCAAAAGACGGCCTGTGACTAGTGGTGTGCTGCAGGGTTCTGTTCTTGGACCACTGCTGTTTAATCTGTTCATTAACGATATAGGGAAGGATCTAAGTGGAACAGTTCATTTGTTTGCTGATGATGCAAAGTTGGGTAGGGCGATAGTGAATGCAGAAGATGTCAAAGTCTTGCAGGATGACTTAGATAGATTGGAGTTCTGGGCTAAGGAGAATGGATGTCAATTTAATGTGACAAAATGTAAGGTTATGCATTTTGGAGTGAAAAGATTAGCAGCAGTATACCACATTAGTGGAACTGTACTCCAAAAGATTGATGAGGCTGGAGACTTGGGAGTGTTGGTGGATAGGGAGATGAGGTTTAGGGGGCACATTGCAAAAGTAGCTAAATCAGCTCATCAACTCACTTGGTTGTTGAAAAATACCTTGACGATCAGAGACAAGCAAGTTATTGTACCTCTGTACCGAGCCCTGATAAGACCTCATCTTGACTACTGTGCCCAAATATGGTCACCTTGGTTCCTTGTTGATGGGGAGGAGGTGGAGACGATCCAGAGGCGAGTGATTAAGATGATAGCAGGTCTATGGAATGAACGATATGAGAACAGGTTGAAGATTTGTGTGTTGCAGATACTAATTGATAGGCGGAAAAGGGGAGATATGATTGAGACATTCAAATTGCTAAAAGGATTCTATAGGATTAATTCAGAGGATATTTTTGAGATCAGGACTGGCGGTGGGAGAACTAGGGGACACCTATGGAAGCTGGCCAAGAGTGTGGTTAGCAGGGGTGTTAGAGCTGGGTTCTTTACTTTTAGAGTGGTAAATGGGTGGAATAAGCTGCCAGAGTCTGTTGTGGGTGCTATGACAGTGAGCGAGTTCAAGGCAAAGGTATGATAGATACTGTGAGAATGTCGAATAGTTGTGTGGACATGATGTTTAGGGCCTCCCTCGATGAGTCTAAGGACTCCCTGGAGTAGCCTGAAATAATAATAATAATATTATTATTTCTCCTATTTTGACATATATCATATATTAAAAAGTTGCATTTTTGTCTTAACGTAATAAAAATATTTTTATTCAACATTCACCATCAGTGCATGCTGAATGTTTGACATTTGCCAGTGTAAGTGGGAAATAATGATATTTAGCAAATATTTTGAACATACACCAAACGACTATGTGAATGCTGACATTCACCGGAGAATATCGACATTTGCCAGATATCGGTCTTTCACAGTAACATATATATAAAAATATAAATGTTAATCAGTACTTGTAAGCTACATGTAATATAAGCATTGTATGCAATGGAGCATGTAGGAATAAATTACCTCCTATTGGGAGAAATACGCAAAAAACACATGCCCGCACGCGCACACACAAAGTTCATCCAAAATGCTTTAAACTGATTCATTGTGTCTACATTCACAATGCATTCTAATCACCAGCCCCTCTCCATGCAAAGAACCTCCTTTTTAGCTCAGATCTTCCTTATACAGTTTCGAGAGATGGCCTCTTGTTCTACTTCCCTCTCCCATTGAATGAAAAAATTTCTTCCATGTTAATCTGGTAAGACCCCTGGCCAACTTACATGCCTCAACTGTATCCTCTCCTCCTACTCCTATTCATGACTCTTTTCACGAGGCTTGATCAAGGCATTATACAATGGAATCATATTCTCTATTTCTGCACATTAAGGTTCTCCACATGACTGTCATAATTTGATATGATGACTGCACAACTTGTACAATGTGACCTCTGAAGTTCATATCCTTTTAGACTACCACTGGGACCCAGATCTCTCATCTCCTCTGTCTCCTTTCAAGTTTCCCCACCAAGTGTATACAATGCATTCCATCCTTGGTCGCCAAATATCAAAACTTTACACTTTGCAACATTGAATGGACAGTTCCACTTACTTGTCCATTCATACAATTTATTCAAGTTTGCCTGTAAAGACATTAATCTGTTTGACTCTGCATTGCTTCTCTCCAATTTTGCATCATCTGCAAACAGTTGCATATCCCATCTCAATATCATTAATATTGGGATGGGATATGCATTGTTGTTTAATTTGTATATTAATATTGTTAATATACAAATTCAACAACAATGGCCTCAATACGGACCGCTGTGGCTCACCAATAGTGACTTTCCTCTTTCAGGATATTGCATCCCATATACAACTTTCTGATATCCATCTCATAGCCAGTCACCAATCTAACTCACTAGTCTGTTATCCAATCCCATCTGTTTCCATTTATTTAGGAGTTTGTCATGTGATAGCATCAAAAGCTTTTGAAAATCGAAGTATACCACTGTGTATGCATCTGCCTTGTCCAACGCATTTGTCACCTTCTTATAGTACATAAGTTGGTAAAACATGATCCTCCTTTAAAAACCCCATGCTGAAAATCACAGAGAGTACTGCTATTATCAACCCATTTCTGGGTCCCAGGTCTCACCAATGTCTCTCTCTCTCTCTCCTACCTTCACAACTCCAGATATACAGATTAGACTACAATTTGTAGCCACAGCCTTATCACCACCTTTATGCACTGGAAAAATTTTATCTTCTTTCCACTGTATTGGAACTGGTGCTGTTGTAAGAATTATTAAACACGTATGCTAATGCTACTGCCAATTCCCTGGAACATTCCTTTAAGACACATTGCAGTATATCATCAAATCCTATTGCCTTATTGACATCAAGCTTATTTATTTTCTCATATACCTCCTGCTCACTTATAATTAAGCCATTCTCTCCTATTTCCTCTACACCCAAGTTTCTCATGATCTCATCACGGTGAAATCACAAGTTTCTCATAATTTGACCCTGATGTGAATGAAACATTCTTATAAATTGTTCACTGAATACCTCAGCTATGTCTTATGCAGCAATTACCATTATACCATTTTCATCAATTAACATCAGATACCAAAAGAAAACCTGGAAGACCAGCCTTAAGGTGGGAAGACCCAATGATTAAGAAAGTCGGAAGAAAATGGAGAAGAAAGGCCCAAGACAGGAATAACTGGACTCTTTACGACCTGCAGTCATGGAGAAATCCTGACTGAAACCACAGGTCCATCAAGGTAATCAAGGTAACATCATCTTACTATAAACATTCTTCCTTCTACTTACCACATATCAAAAAACTATCCAGGATTTTTCTTGGCCTGATTTTCTAATTTCTGCTCATACTGTTGTTTTGCTGTTCTTACCAACTCAGTTGCCTTCCTCACCTGCTCTTTATACTCCTCATGTAATTTATTGCCACCATTATTCAACTTGTGCTGCCTCCACAATATTCTCTACTTCAAAATTTCATTTGTCAAAATCATTTGACACCTGCTTTATTTCATCTCTTCACTTTCGGAATGTATTTGCCAAGTTGTTAAATATCTTTTTGGTTAGTTCCCATTCAGCATTTATCTCCCTCCTACTTAACACCTCATTCCATGCTATAGCTTCAAGCTGTCTCCAAAGCTTTTCATAATCATCAGCTCTCAAAAATCCAAATATATCCTTTCCTCACAGAAGTCTTTATATGGTTAGCCACAACCCAGGTGATAGCTTCATGATCACTCTTACAAACTGAAGGTAAGTGCAAAATACCACTCACAATCACATCATCTGAGGAAATGATCAGATCTAAAATTCAATTCATCTGTGCACTCCCTTACACACTGCCTAAGATTGTTGTCTCTCAAGAATTCAAGAAATTCATTTCCTTTACTTCCAAATGCTATCTCTTCAATCCAATCTATACTGCCATAATTAAAGTCATCCATAATAATCAACTTTCTCTTGTTCACTAACCAAAGTTGCTTAGACATTTCTTCGTTACCACTCTCCACATTCCTTGGCCTATAGCAGCATCTGACTAAATGTCTCTTTCTGTCGACCTCCATCACCTTCTGTCATCACACAGCTTCCCCCCCCCCCCCCCTTCTTGTCCTTTCTATCCTCACAGGAAACATCATATCTTTTCATTTCTGTTCCTGTCAGGATATCATTCTTATCCCATCATGTTTCACTTATTCCAACAATTTTTAGGCAAATAAACTGGAGTTATACTGGAGGTTATACTTATACTGGAGGAAGTAGGGGAGATAAGAGATCTGGAATTGATGATTGATAGAAACCTGAAATTTAGGGGACATATTGCAAAGGTGATGAAGGTAACACAGAGAATTGCTGTAATAATGAGAAGGACACTGACCTGCAGAGATAAAACAGTTATCATTCTGTCATATAAGATCCTGATCAGGGTCTTGTACAATGGAACACTTGGACTATTGTTCTCAGATTTGGTCCCCAGGATTTGAAGGGGATAAATTAAATGTGGAAAGGGTACAAAGGCGGATAACAAAGATGGTTTCAGGACTGTACAATTTTGGTTATGAGGATCGGCTGAAGGAATGTGGACTGCAGAGTTTGGTGGATAGAAGAAGGAGAGGTGATATGATTGAGACTTTTAAAATGTTGAGAGGTGGTTACAGGGTTGACACTGGGGAGTTCTTTGGCTTGGTTGAACAGCGGGAAGGGGTGATGACAAGAGGCCATCCCTGGAAGTTACGAAAGGAAACTGCGAGCAAAAGGGTGAGGAGTGGTTTCTTTGCATGGAGGATGGTTGAACTATGGAATGCATTGCCTGATGGAGTGGTGAGAGCAAGAACGGTTAATGAGTTCAAGGAGTGGTATGATAACTTTGTGTTTCTTAGGGGGGGGGGACCACCCCTCAATGAGTCTTGATAGACTTTGTGTTTCTTAGGAAGGACCTCCCACAATGAGTCTTTTGATTCCATGGAGGCCTGAATAATAATAAAAACTGAATCAGTGAAACAATTTCATCTTCCTTATTTTGTAAATAAACACCTAAATCTACTTTTAGGTTTATAACAAGTCTTGTCCATACTGCTCGTAGGTTGTGATTTCCTTACACCTAACCATTTTCAACTGCCTTTATCAGCACTTGCCTATCTATCTCTTCAGACAACTATTCCGCATACATCCATACTGTATCACTAAATAGAGTACAGAGACAATTAGAGTTCTGTGTATCATATTTAGTGACAATTAATGTAACTAGAGACCAGTGGAATGAAAATAGCCTTACTTAATGAAAAAGACTCCCCCCCCCCTCCCACAAACATTAACCCAGGAACAACTCTTTACTATAATTATTATTATTGTCTCCTCATTCCTCTGCTCTACTCACTATTGCACACAATTGCTTATCCAACCATGCCTTAACTGATTCAATGTGTCTACATTTACAACACACTCAGATAATGCATTCCACTCACCAACTACTCTCCATGCAAAGAACCTTCTCCTCACTCCTCTGCTTGCATCCTCCTTATACAGTTTCCATGGATGGCCTGTTCTACCCACCCTCTTCCATGTCAACCTGATAACACCTGACTAGCTCATATGTCTCAATCATATCCAACCCACCCCTCTTCCTCCTATTCATGAGACTTAGCAACTTATATTCTCTCAATCTGTCCTTGTATTCCACATTCCAAAACCCACTGACCACCTTTATGAATCTTTTCTGGAGCCTTTCCAACATATCATCGTAACCATGATGACCCAGCGATCAAATCTGTGCGCAATAATCCATATAAGGCCTGATCGAGGCCTTATATGGATTATTGTGGCATCATAACCTCTCTATTTATGCATGTCAGGGTCCACCGTATCGTTGCTGTTATCTGATGTCATGTCATCACAACTTGAGCAATGTGGCCCCTGAATTTCAGATTCCTTGTCTACCATCACTCCACGATCTATCGCCTCCTCTACTTCTTTTAAAATTTCCCCACCAAGTGTATACTTTACATCCTATCCTTGCTTACCAAATTTCAAACCCTTACACTTTGCACAATTGAAATGACAGTTCCACATACCTGCCTATTCATGTCCTCCTATAAGGTCATAACATCCACTTAACTCTGCATTGCTCTCTGTAATTTTATATCATCTGCAAACAGCTGCATATCACTAGTTAAACCCATTCCAATATCATTAATTGCAAACTGAACAACAATGGTCGAAAATAGACCCATGCAGTACACCACTAGTGACATTCCTTTTTTGGGATACTGCAACCTCATATACAACTTTCTCATACCTATCTGACAGCCAGTCACTGATCCAACTAGAAGTCTGTTATCCAATCCCATCTGTTTCAATTTATTTAACAGTTTGTCATGTGGCAGTCTATCAAAAGCTTTTGCAAAATCCAAGTACACCACTGTATATGCAACTACCCTGTCCAAGGTGTTATAGTACATAAGTAATTTAGTAAAACATGATCTCCCTTTAACAAACCCATGGTGATAACCACAGAGAATACTGCTGTTATCACCCTTTTTCCTATTTCTCACCAATCTCTCCAGTACCTTCACCACAACTGCAGATATACAGATTGGCCTATAATTTGAAGCTACAGCCTTTGTTCACCTTTATGCACTAGAACAATTTTACCCTCCTTCTACTCCTTGGAATCTGTGCTGTTGTAAGACTCTTATTAAATGTCAATTCCCTGGAACATTCCCTTATGATGCATGGTGATATGTCATCTAATCTTATCACCTTATTGACATCAAGGTTATTAATTTCCTCAAATATCTCCTGCTTACTCACAATTAAGCCATCCTCTCCTATGTCCTCTACACTTAAGTTCCCCATGATTCAACCCTGATTAGGATGAAACATCCTTATAAATTGATCACTGAATACCTCAACGATGTAACATTCATCATTCTACCATTTTAATCCATTAATATTTTCCATGATTATTCTTCCTTCTATGTGCCACATATATAAAAAAACTCTCGAGTTTTTCTTGCCTGATTTGCCAATTTCTGCTGATACTGCACTGTTGTTTTCCTTACTAAATGATATACTCTTGATAACTGATGAATAATTACCATTATTCATCTTGTACTATCTCCAAGTACCTTCTTCATCCAGGATTCATGCTTAAGCTCCTCATTCATCCATTTTACACCTACCTTATTCAGCCACTTAGACTTCAGAATACATTCAAACCTTCATGTTATTATGTATTGTTAAAGATACCAAGCAATTTTATAAGCTACGTTTTTAATCCTTTTTCCCAGGTAAGCAAACAGACAAGTAAGTCAAGTTTGCGGCTGCATGTAGTGCAACACTAGGCAACTCATTGTAAAGGTGGAGTAAACTCTGATCACTTTCCTTAGAATTTTCCCCTAATGCCAAGCACATTTCCTTGTGGAGATGTATGATGCTATGCATTAAGGTAATGGTCACTACCCATACCGGTTTCGACCTTTTATTGCTGCATTTATAAGCTCTGTATTACTTCAGCCTTGGCATTTTTTTTTTAGGTCTGGCTCCCACTGACGAGAACTCAATAAAGGTCGAAACTGGTATGGATAGTGACCATTACCTTAATGTATAGCATCATACATTTCTGCAAGGAAATGTGCTTTGCATTAGGGGAAAATTCTAAGGAAAGTGATCAGAGCTTACTCCACCTGTACAACAAGTTGCACTACGTGCAGCCGCAAACTTGACTTACTTGTCTGTTTGCTTACTTGGGAAAAAGGATTAAAAATCTAGCTTAAAAATTGCTTGGTATCTTTAATATAACATATACCCAAGGTAAAAAACTTTCTATGCTGTTATGTATTTCTTTGTCAGTTCCCATGCAGCATTTATTTACTTACTGCTCAACTCCTCGTTCCATGCTATAGCTCCAAGCTGTCCCCTAAGCTTGTCAGAATCACCAGCCTTTATAATTCCACATATATATCCTTTCCTCACAAAAGTCTGCATATGGCTAGCCACAATCCAGGTGATCACTTCATGATCACTCTTACAAACTGAAGAAAAGTGTGAAATCCCACTCATAATTAAATTTTCTGATGAAATTATCAGATCTAAAACTCTCAACCCTTATGTGCCCTCCTTTACATGATGCCTGAGATATCTCTCAAGAACTCGAGAAATTCATTTTCCTTATTCTAAAATACTATCTCTTCATTCTGATTCATACCACCATAATTAAAATCACCTATAATAATTATCCTTCCTTTCTTCACTAATCCAAGTTGTTTACAAATTTCTTCATCACCACCCTCCACATTTCTGGGCCCATAGCAACATCAAATTGAATATGTCTACCTGTCAACCTCCATGTGACACCACATTGCCACTACTTCCCTCTTTCATGTCTACCTTATGAGGATATAATTTCCCTGCTATCATCAGCAGCACTCCTCCAACCATTCCTGTCCTTTCTATCCATGCGAAAAATACTGTATCCTTCCATTTCTATTCCCTTTAGAATATCATCTTCATTTCAACCATATTTCATTTATTCCAATGATTTTGGGGCAAATAATCTCAATCAGGAACCCATTTCATCTCCCTCAATTTGTCTTCATATCCCTCATTTCAAAGACTTGTTGCCTCTTAATCTGTTTTCTCTGGATCCTTATCTCATTACTATGAAAACCAGGGAACCAAATCTGTGCACTGTAATCCATACGAGTCCTGATCAAGGCCTTATATAATGGAACCAGAACCTTCTTATTTCTGCAAGTCCTTTGCACAAACTCAAATTCAACAAAACTCAGTGATAATGACCTCATTAACATCAGTGAACAATGTGCATGTCAAGAATAAAGTGACTGTGATGCAGAAGAAAATGCACCAACGGAGAACATAACTTTAAAAGAATATGAGTCATTGTTGAAACTTTAAAACAACTACAATTTATGGATATTGACTTTAATCTTCATCACAGTATACAAGTCTGCTGGAATGTAGACAAAGAAATCTATAAGCTGTTATCTTAAAATGTACCCGCAGAAAAAAAAAAAAGTCAGTGCTGTACCTTTTTCAAATATTTCTCATACTTTTCTTTTAAATACATTTATTATACAGCAATCCCTCAATTAATGCGCCTCCAATTAGTGCATTTTCGATTAGTGCATCATTTTTTTTCTATACCCAAATTCGATTAGTGTGCCTATATACGTAGGCTGTTCAACAAGTAATAAGACTATAGTTATACAAAAACAGATTACCTTTAATCGTCATCATTTACATGGTCTTTTTCGAAGTAACTACTGTGAGACGCGATTCATTTGTCACAACGTTGCGTCCACTTCTTAAACACATGTGAGAGTCCGTTTTTTGAGAGTTCTTTCAAAACCGCCTCCACAGCTTTTACACATGCTTTGTTGCTTTCAAAATGGCAGCCTCTTAGTGGTTTCTTGAGCTGAGGAAACAGCCAGAAATCACACAGTGAGAGATCAGGACTGTATGGAGGGTGTGGTAGGATATCTGTGTTGTTCTTCTGCAAAATCCACTACACAAGGCAATATATGGCCTTGCATTATCGTGGTGCAAGAAGCTATTCTTCAGCAATGGATGCTTCCTTTTGACATGCTTGATGATAATCGCTGCTGTGTTGATCGTCTCTGTGATGGACGTTGAAGGTCTTCCCTCATGTTCAAGATCTTCCACGTTTTGCCTTCCTTCCTTAAAAGTTTTATGCCAGCAAAAAACACTTGCCCTTCATCGTGGAAAGCTTCGCGTATCATGTTAAAAGTGTCCGATGCCGATTTTGGCAAACGCACACAAAATTTAATCGCATAACGCTGTTCCAAGGACGCTTCCATTTCGAAGACTGGTCGCACCTCGTAGGCGCCGATGAGCACTTGCGTTTAGTCACGTGACACTCTGGCACATCAGCCGTATACGCCATCTATCAACCTCTTTTGTTAATACATACAGCAATGTTTTTTTATTCAACAGAAATTAATATTTGATGAGTGGTTTCGCCACAGTAAAATTAGTCTTATTACTTACTAAACAGCCCACGTACATCTTAAAATCTGTAACATTTATTTTTATATAGGCACACTAAATACATCTTAAAAATAAATGTTACAGATGTATTTAGTGTGCCTGTATACATCTTAAAAATAAATGTAAGATGTATATAGGCACACTATATACATCAGGTGCTTGAAGTTTTTCTACTTATTAAAGATACCAAGAAATTATATACTTGGTTTAATCCTTTATCCAAGTGTAAGCAAACAAAGTTTGCAGCTGAAGTATTTTCAGAACTGGGGCAACTTGTATATAGAAGATAATGACTTCACATCACTAGCCTTAGTATCTCATAATGCAAAGCACATATCCTTGCGTACATGTATAATGCTATGTATTATGGGAAGGGTCACTACCCAGACCGGTTTTGATCTTTATTGAGGTCTCATCAGTGTCAGCCAGACCCAGAGTTGATACTAAGGTTGAAGTAATGCAGAAGTCATATTTTCAAGTATCAGTAGGCCAAAGGTTTTATTATTAAAACCTTTTTTATTATTTTTATTTTATTTTTTATTATTAAAACCAAAGGCCTTATTATTAAAATACTTTGAATTAGAGATAGTTGTTTGAAGTGCCCCAGTCCTAAAAATACTTCAGGTGCAAACTTTGTTTGCTTACACTTGGATAAAGGATTAAACCCAGTACATAATTTCTTGGTATCTCTAATTTATAGTATAACCAAGTGAAAAAACTTCAAACAACTGTCTCTAATCCAGAGTATTTTAATAATAAGGTGTCACACCTTATATGAAAATGAGGTGTGACTTAAAAATGACATATATGAAAATATGACTTCTGCATTACTTCAACCTTAGTATCACCTCTGGGTCTGACTCCCACTGATGAGAACTCAAAGGTCAAAACCAGTCTGGGTAGTGACCCTTCCCATAATGCATAGCATTAGACATGTCTGTAAGGATATGTGCTTTGGATTATGGGATACTAAGGCAAGTGATATGAAGTCATTAGCTTCTATATAGAAGTTGCCCCAGTTCTGAACTTTTGATAAAAGAACCCCCTAGATGAGTCTTTGACTCCATGAGGTCTTGGATAATGATAATAATAATAATAATTATTATTATATAATATATATATATATATATATATATATATATATATAATAATAATATTTATCATTACCCAAGACTCCATGAGGTCTTGGGTAATGATAATAATAATAATAATAATTATATATATATATATATATATATATATATATATATATATATATATATATATATATATATATATATATATATATATATATATATATATATATATATATAATTATTATTATTATTATTATCATTACCCAAGACCTCATGGAGTCAAAGACTCATTCATCCAGGAGGTTCTTTTATCAAACACATAGTTCATCATACCATGCTTTAAACACACTCAAATTATTTGCAGACACCACACTCTCAGGCAAGGCATTCCAATCATTCACAACTACATGAAAAAAACCTGCCTCTCACTCCCTCCTTATATAGCTTCCAGGAATGACCTCTGGTTCTCCCCTGATCTCCCACTATTTCTGTAGAACCTCGCCAGCATTGATCATATAACAACCCCTTAATAACTTGTAGGTCTCTATCATAAGTCCCCTCCTCCTCCTCCTGTCCACCAGACTCTGCAAGTTGCATCTTCTCAATCTTTCCTCACACTCAACATTCCAGAGGTCGGAAACAACCTTAGTCAGTCGCCTCTGGACCCTCTCCAACATCTCTTCATCCTTCTGAAAACCAGGTGATCAAACCTGGGCACAATAGTCCATGTGTGGCCTAATCAAAGCCTTATACAGTGGAACAAGAATCTCCCTACTTCTGCTGACTGTATAATGCTGACTATTTATTATTATTATTATTATTATTATTATTATTATTATTATTATTATGTGACACCTCTAGGGAGTCCAAAGACTCACTGAGGGAGGGAATATTTACTGAGCTAACAATGTATTCAGCAGCTGTTTCTTATTGATTAGTGATTTATATTTCACAAACAAATCTCTTTCTATCTATTTGTAAGTTTTTTTTTTAACCCTTTCTGACCTGAATTTTTTTTTTACAAGTGAAAAAAATTTTTCTTTCTATTTATTTTGTCTTTAGGTCTAAAAAAGCAAGGATATCAAGTATTTTTCTGAAAAATGCATTTTCATTTTTCAGAAAATGAAAATGTATTTTTTTTCAATGATTCATGGAAATTTCATTTTCAATGAATCATTAGAAATGAAATGATTCATTTTCAATGAGTCATTTCAGAATTGGAATCATTCGCCACGTAATATGGGCTATGAAGGCCAAGAAAGTTAGTGATTCCAATTGGAATCACTAGGGCAGAAAGGGTTAATTATGCACATAATAAATGCAAATATGAACGTCTAGAATTTATAGGATCAAGTATTCCTCATTTCACCCCTAAGATATACTTATAACACAAGCACACATATAACATCAGATGTAAATTATTCATAATCCATTTACAGTACTGAAAGCATTTTTATTCACACCTATTCTTTCACTTCCTTATATTTACTATTCTTTACATATTTTTAAGTAAATCAAGTATATAGTAACTAATAATCTAATATATCATTCTCTTTAATTATTCTTTTTTAATGTTTTTTAATATATTCTGAAAAGAACATTCCTTTTCAAATCCCCCCCCCCTTTTCTTTGTTACATGGAACTATTTACAATCTAAAAAACCATCATGAAAATTGACATGTATGATGACATGCAGGAAAGAAATTGCCAGTAATTTCGCTCACTTCACCAGATGTTTAGCTTTGTGGTAAGAGAGCTACGATCACCTTTGGCACGAACGTATTAATCTCTTCATTCAATTCACACCTACCTTATTCAACCTTATGACCTTTGGAATACATTTAGACATTGCTTCTACTAGATAGTTCACAAATATCACCCAAGCAGCAATGATCTCCTTTTCATTCAGGAGATAGCTTGTGGCTGAAGCATGGAATGATGAGTTGGGTTGCCAACTATCCGAAGACCTCTGTGAGGGAAGAGTAACGTGGAACCACAAGGCTTGTGGTTATGAGAATCTCAGGAGACTTTGGATGGTTGGCAACCTAGGCAATCACATTATGGAAGGAGATTTGACACCTCATTTATAATAACATCCTGTAATGAGATAATCAAATCTAAGATCCTCAATTTGTGTGTGTGTGTGTGTGTGTGTGCGTGCACACACACACACACACACACACATACTGCCTAAGATAGTTGTCTATCAAAAACTCATTTCCTTTACTTTGGTTGCTATCTCATCATCCCAATTTATATTGATGCATTTAAAATCACTCATAATGATCACCCTTTTCCTATTTTCTTGGCTAATTTGCTTATACATTTCTTGGTTACTACCCTCCATATTACCAGGTCTATAGGAACATCCAATGAAGAATTTCATTATATTCACCTCTACTCCCACCATGCTGCCTAAAAACCACAGCCAATAATTCCTACTTGCATCTCTATCAACATAACTCTTTTTTCTGTCTTCAATAGCACTCCAACTCGCTTTTTATTCTTTCTCTTTTCACAAAATAAATCATATCCTTCCATCTCTATTCCTGTCAGGATGTCATCCTCAACCAAAGATTCATTTATTCCAACAATTTTTGAGTGAATGAACTCAATCAATGCAATCATTTAATTTCCCTTGTTTCTGATACTTCTAGCATTCATTCATATACAAACACAAGAGATCTATAATCAAGAGTAGCTATAACAAGTTTCTCTGATGCCACTTATTAGATGAGACTTTCCCCATACCTTCCTCGAGACATTTCTTTTTCTTCTTACTCATCACATTTGAACCTTCTTCAAATCCAACTGTTTTTTCCCCTACATCCCATTTAATCTCCTTCCCTTTTTGTCTACACGTACATTCACATCCTCTTGGAGCATCAACCTTTCTCATGCTGTGTCCCCCTGTCCATCCTGAGTGTCCCTGTTTTACTTGCTCACTTGTTCTTTCATTCTCTACACTCATGTTATCCACTTCTTTCTTCATAAGCATATAAGCATCACTTCAATCTCTCCTTCCTTACTCTTCCACATCATTTCTTACTCGCTCGGATTTATTCTCAGCACTCATCTCTCTTCCCTCCAGCAACAGTCTCTCTCTGAATGACTCACACCAAAACTATTTACATGCAGTCCATCACTCTTATACAGTTCAATTCTTCCTTCAAACTCATCCCATATTAACAAACTACACATATTTCTGCTAACATATCATTCATAATCCTTGCTCTCTGCCTCATCTCGTCACTGTCACACTTGGCAACACACCGATTACCTTTTCTATCACACTATTATCTTTTATCCTTCTCAATAACCTCCTGATATCCAATCTTACATTTTCCTTGTTCTTGGTCAAGTCATTTGTTCCTACTACTACCACTACCAACTCTTTTGCTCACTTAATCCTCGTATTCAATACCTCAATCACTATTTATTTTATCTCATTTACCACACACCTCTATTACCTCTTACATACCAACATCATTTGTTTTTGTCTTCTTCACAATTTCCATACACATCTAAAATTCTCTTCATTTCACTCCATGTCTATCTTATTTCTTACCTCATCTTCACCAACTCAGCTTTCAAATCTTGTGCCCTTTTTTTTTTGCTATTATTCACTCTAGCTATTTTATCACGAGACACAGAGTTGTTCCCCGTCAAATCCACTCGTCACTTTACCATTAATTGCACTTTGTATTTCAATGTCCACTTCATCTTCAATCAAATTCTTTTCTTCACTATTTCTTCCACATATTTTTCATCCTTTCCATGTCAGCTTATTTCTAACCCAGAATTCTTCAATCTATCCTCATATGAAATGTTCTATAGACTATAGGAAGTGTTCTACAGACTTTGTCACCTGCTTGTAGATCACTCCACCGCTTCATTTTCAAGCAATCCTGGCAACCAGATCTGCATGTGGTAGCCTAAATGTGCTCTTCTTAAAACTTACAAAGAAAGATCATAGTCTCCTATCTCAGAATGTTATTGTATTTTTCAACTTCCAAGTAATCTAATATGCATTTTTGGCCACAAAGTTGAAGTTCAACTCTCTGGCCAAAGTAAACTTCAACCCATCAACAATCCCCCCCCCACCCCTCAATCCCTGGCCTCATCAATTTCTTGTATTTCAGTTTCATCAAAATTTCTTGTATTTCAGTGGTACGCAGCTTGTGACCTCTTCATTTCAAAGTGCATAACCTAATACTTTGCTGTATTAAACCATACCCATTATATACACACACACACACACACATGCCACAGCACCAAGAATTCAGAGAGGTCATCACCCAGCATCAGTGATGGTTTGGTGGGTGGGTGGGTGTTGTATCGGGGGGGGGGGTATCCAAGAGCATTTCTGCAAAAAAAAGGGTCAAAACCTCTGCCAAAGATCAAGATACACCATGCTGGAACCTGGAGAATGGCCCCTGAATAACACCTTGTTTCATGGTGTTGTCAGTGGACCTTCCAACAGGACTCAGCCCTTGCACACAAGGCAAGGACTACACAACAGTGGTTGGAGGCCAATGTATCTGACCACATATCACCATCTGATTGGCCACCTGGAAGTCCTGATCTGAATCCTTTGGAACTTCAAATTGTGGTTGGAGTTTGAGAGAGTAGCCTGCAAGAAACGACACCCCAGCATCGCCAGTTTGAAGGAGCAAGCAGTGGTGGCAGCATTTCCATTGGATGTTGGGTATGATCAATATGCAGCCTCACAGACTTTGAGTGTGAAAGCAAAAAGGGGGACATTTCAAACATTTAGTGCTGCTATATGTGCATTATAATGTGGTCTGTATATGCTGAAAGCTGTAAATGATTTACCGTGTTGGATTCTGAATGAGGAGAATTGGAAATTATTAATACTTCATTCAGAGTCCAACATAATCAGCCATTCCCTAAGCCAAATTTGCTCATCAGACTAATTATCTCTTGTTAATAGTATATTATTCATATGATTTCTTTCAAGTTATGTTTATTAATATTTATTCGTTCATTTATTATTTTGAGATGAAGTGCAGTTGTAAAAACTATGTATTAAATGTCGCTTATTATTATAAGATTAATATTACTAAAACAGAGATATTTAAAACTGTAAAATATGCAATCTTATTATGTTATTAGTAAAATGTAATGTATCCAAGTAATTCTTCAAAATAAGATTTGATTGGTTGTTGTGAGAAATTATGTTATTTTTAGCCAGCACGTGCTTTAGTGAGTTACTGTACAGTATACAAGAAGCTAGTTCGGTATCAACAAAACCAGCTAGAACCAGATTTTGGCAGGAAAGGGGAGTAGGATGTTATGAGTAGTACATGAAAAAGAAGTGATACAGCAGTAAGCAGGGTGAGATATAACCTGGGACTGAACAGAGTAGGAAGGAATTGCTCTGTAATTTGACTTATCTTTCTTCCAGCTCTTATTCTTTTATGAATTCCTATCATCTCGCAGAAGAATAGCATTGAACAAAAGGATAATAAGAATGAGCAAGAAATATTGAAAGTTAGGCAGTTATGTGTAAGATGATAAATTCTCCTGAGTTAACTAATCAGTTACTGAAACCCCAGGATTCTATATTTTGTGTGTTCTCAAAGTGAAAGTATTCAAGAACCAAGGAGAGTTTCCAGGATTCTCGATAAAGAGGAAGCTATACTGTCTATACTGGTAAGGATATCTTTTCTATGCCCCATGTGAAGTAGCGAAGCTTGTTTCTGAAGAACATGATTAGTTCATATTGCTGAAATTAACAGTTCAAGATTGAATGTGTGATATAAAGAAGCCTGTTACGAGAGAATGCAATGTAAATTTGAGACTGAATTTTCTGAGAACTATTGTGTTAGATTGATAAACTTAAAGGTTGCTTAATGAATGCCTGTTGACTTAAGCTTTGTGATTGTTCTGAATAGTTGAACTGAATCAATATTTGTAGTACATTGAACGATAGCTTTGTTCAGAGTGAAGTTGTATTTGGAGTCTTGGATAATAAGAACAGTAGAAATCATATGCATAAATTCTAATCATAAATGATATACTCAGCTGAGTAAATTACTAATGTCTTAATGAGAACTTATTCATTCTTAAATTGTATTATCCCTACTAGAAATTCTTGTTTTAATGTAAATTTATGTGTTAAGGCATTAAATAATTTTTTTGAGTTGAATCTTGTGTTTGCCTGATTTCTTTCATTGCACTGCTCATTAAAATAGTTCAAATCTTAGTGGGAACACTATATATATATAATAAGGAGAATTTCGGCCTGAATTAAGTTGATAACAATATTGTGTTAGCTGATGGTTGATTTCACAACGTTGCTTATGCAAATTAGAACATAGAGTGGCGCAGTTAAAAATAAATTTTCTCTATGTTCGAATGTAGAGTCAGTCAACAGCTAGAATATACATTGGAGTAGAATGTAGGATCCAACAACTGACATTTTAAAGGTTTATGCGTTGTTCAAGTTGAAATAATATTTATGGCTAAACTAGGTGTGTGTATATGTATATCCTGTTCTCCTCAGTTTCACACCAAATGGCCTTTTGCATTCCTGTTCTCTTATTATTATTATTATTATTATTACCACGGGCTACTCCAGGAGTCCTTAGACTCATCGAGGGAGGCCCTAAACATCATGTTCACACAGCTGTTCAACATTCTCACAGTATCTATCATACCTTGCCTTGAACTCGCTCACTGTCGTAGCACCCACAACAGACTCTGGCAGCTTATTCCACTCATTTACCACTCTAAAAGTAAAGAACCCAGCTCTAACACCCCTGCTAACCACGCTCTTGCCCAGCTTCCATGGGTGTCCCCTAGTTCTCCCACCACCAGTCCTGATCTCAAAAATATCATCTGAATTAATCCTATAGAATCCTTTTAGCAATTTGAATGTCTCAATCATATCTCCCCTTTTTCGCCTATCAACTAGTTTCTGCAACCCACAAATCTTCAACCTGTTCTCATATGGTGCATTCCATAGACCTGCTATCATCTTAGTCACTCGCCTCTGGATCCTCTCAACCTCCTCCCCATCAAGAAGGAACCGAGGTGACCAAATCTGGGCACAGTAGTCAAGATGAGGTCTTATCAGGGCTCGGTACAGAGGTACAATAACTTGTTTTTCTCTGCTCGTCAAGGTATTTTTCAACAACCAAGTGAGTTGATGAGCTGATTTAGCTACTTTCTCTTGCTGAACAACCTTACTCTTCTTGGTTTTGTTTCTTTTGCCATCATTAACAAAACTTCTCCCTCCATTCTATTCCTCTGAAAATACTATACCCCTTGAATTCTATCGCTGTGTCATCCTCCTTCAACCAAATCTCGCTAACTGCTATATTCTGCAGAGTTTATTATAACTATAATAGCATCACCTTTATTAGACTTCTTCAGGATTTTGAAGCTGAGACTACTTTTGGGTGGTTTGGCATTTCACAGTTCACTCACTATTGCAAGTTTTATGTTGTTCACTATGTCTGACTTCTATACCACGTTGAATTTTGTCCCTGTCTCATTCTCCCTCAACCAAGTCTCACTAATGCTGTATTCTGCAGAGTTTATTATAACTATAATAGCATCACCTTTATTAGACTTCGGGATTTTGAAGCTGAGACTACTTTTGGGTGGTTTGGGATTTCACAGTTCAGTCACTATCACAGGTCATATTTTGTTCACTATGTCTGATTGGAAGTAACAAATGCATTTTTTCAATTTAGGAAACTAGTGATTCTCTACCCATCATTTTCACCTACAAGATCAACCAGCTACCAAAAGGGGTGGATAAATATAGACCAAAGGGAAAGAGAGGAAGAGAGAACAGTCAAATGCCTAATCCTTGAAGAGAAGATCAATCATGCCTCTAATCTAGACATCAACAAAATTTCATCCTCAGGTTTAATGGAATGAAAATATTATTATTATTACTATTATTATTATTATCCAGGTCTCCATGGAGTCAAAAGACTCATCATGGGAGGTCGTAAATAGGTTTAATAGTTCTAATATTTCACCTCTGTTACAGAGATATCATTTGGGATACAAAATAAAAATCATAACACACACAAACTATCGAGTAGATGATGTTATACTAGAAGCCTAAACTCCTAAGAGGGGGTGGGGTGGGGGATGTCCTCTATGGGTACTGGCAGCTAACCATGGCTGTTGGCAAGATCTAAGAATTACTGTTTCCCAGATGCCAATCTCGGAACATTTCACACAACCATATTAATTTAATTTATGTTTTTTAAATCTGCTGCTGATTCAAAAAAAAAAAGTCTTTCAATTTGATGTGTGGTGTATTTGACTTGGTGAAGCATAGCAGCCCCCCCCCCCCACCCCATTTGATTTCATTTGATCAGCTAGACATGATCATGGTTGTAGCAGTGGATTCTCTTATTTTCTTCAAGTCATTCGTGTGTGTAGAGGCTTAAGTGCTGTGAGGACATCATGTTGGAGACTTACTGGATTTTTTTACAACACTCAAAAAGAATTAAAATAGAATTTAATACTTCCTATATTTCGTCCTAGTCACTAGGACATCTATGGGGATTACAAAAACAATTAATGTAACATGCACACAAATATCATATATTTGTGTGCATGTTAATACTAAGGACTGGGAGGCTTGGCTGACCATGTTTTGGACACCACCCACAGGGTATCATGGAAGAAAACCACCATGCTCCACCACAGCAAATTCAAGAAAGAGAGACTTTTCTTAGAAGCAGCAGCAGCTCTCAGAAACCAACCAAATCTTAATAAATACGGTTGCATTAAGCTTCCGAAGATTTGGGAAACCAGAGGTCCAACCTTACATCCCAGGTCACCTACTACCGCCCTTAGAGGGCACTCCACCTAGATAGGACTTTAGTGTCACCCACGTGGTTGGGCTTAGTATTGTATGATATTTGTGTGCATGTTACATTAATTGTTTTTGTAATCCCTGTAGATGTCCTAGTGACTAGGACGAAATATAGAGAGTATTAAATTCTATTTTAATTCTTTTTGAGTGTTGTAAAAAATCCATTAAGCCTCCAACATGATTTCTTCAAGTCAGATGTTTGCAGGTCTTTTGTTTGTTCATAATATGACAAGTTGTAGGAACAAGAGATCTTGTAAACACCTGGAATAGAAAAGGGAGAGAGAGAGAGAGAGAGTTGTTCAAGAGGAGAGCAGCCAGATATGTAATGAGGTTTGAAAACTTTGGAAAGGACGATATTTCTTTCTTTCTGGCTATTTTTTATGAGGTATCCCAGATATAGGAAATAATAATAATAATAATACTGCATCCTGTATGTTGACAGGAATGTGAGATGATGGCAGAGGATTTTGTTAATCTTTTTGGGATTATAGACATTGAGTAAGAAGGTAAAACAAAGAAAGGACAAGAGTTTCAGCTGTGATGGAAAGGATGTTGTTTGCTTTGTAAACAAGGGTTTTCATCATTATTAAATTCATAGTATTTAGGACAAGAGTTTCAGCTGTGATGGAAAGGAGGTTGTTTGCTTTGTAAACAAGGGTTTCCATCATTATTAAATTCATAATATTTAATGTCAGGGATGAAGAGGAAATTATGATAGTATTAGATAAAACGTTTACATCATTGCAAACTTCTTATTGATGCATAAATTAAAGATGCCAAGAAATTATATTCTTGGTTTAATCCTTTATCCAAGTCATCATCATCATCATACGTAAGGATTTAGGCCTAGCATGGCCTGTTCCGGCCTTAGAAGTCATCGTTGAATCGTTTAAGAGGACGTCCTGGTTTTCTTTTTCCTAATGGTTTGTACTTTAAGGCTTGTTTTGGTAATCTTTCTGTTTTCATTCTTTGAACGTGTTCCATCCATTTATGTTTATATTTTTTAATTTTTTCTATTACTGGTTCTTGGTTTAATTCTTTCATAATATCTTCGTTTCTTTTGTGATCAAATAGGGTATGCTTTGCAGTTTTTCTCATAAACTTCATTTCTGCTGTTGTTAATCTTTGTTTGTCTTTTTGTTTTATTGTCCAGATTTCGCTTCCATACATTAAGACCTTTATCCAAGTATAAGCAAATTTAGCTTATACTTGGATAAAGTATAAGCAAATTTTGCTTATACTTGGATAAAGGATTAAACCAAGTGCAAGACAAAGTTTGCACGTGAAGTAATTTCATGACTGGGAAACTTGTATATTGAAGCTAATGACTTCACATCACTTGCTTTAGTATCAGACACTAAGTACCAGATACTAAAGCAAATGACGTGAAATCATTAGCTTCTATATATGAGTTACTTCAAGTGCGAACTTTGTTCGCTTACACTTATTACGCTTACAATATAATTTCTTGACATCTTTAATTTATAGTATAACAAAGTGGAAAATCTTTCAACATCTATCTCTAATCCATAGTATTTTAATAATAAGGTGTAACACCTTTTGGTTACTTGTATGATATATGGAAATATGACTTCTATTACTTCAACCTTGGTATCACTTCTGGGTCTGCCTCCCACTGATGAGATCTCATTAAAAAAAAAACAGTCTGGGTAGTGACCCCTTCCCATAATGCATATCCTTATACATTATTAATATAATTAACGGCTATTTTAGCCTGTTTTTGTTTAGGAGTGTCCCTTATATTTAATACATTGGCTAACATAACTCAAAAGGGGTATATATATATAATTTAGGACATTACGGGCGAGTGTAGAAGGCAATTATGGCAGAATAAAAAAGTTGAAAAATTGTGTACATACCTTGATTTTGGTCTAAAGATGCCTTCTAAATCCAAGCTCTTGTGGAAGGGGGGGGGGAAAGGGAGGGAAAGAACATGGGGATCTACTTGGGACACGGGAAATAAGTTTGGGAACCCGGATTACTATTAATAATATATATATATATTATTTTGTTGTGGGGAGAGGGGGGGGGGGGAAGGGGAAGGGTATCCTTATGTGGAAACTGGGGCAAGGGTTTACGGGGTGTGGACCGTTTCGGTCATCGTCTGACCATCGTCGGAACTTTGTGGGAATGACTCCTCATTCCCACAAAGGCAGTCATTCCCACAAAGTTCCGACGATGGTCAGACGATGACCGAAACGGTCCACACCCCGTAAACTCTTGCCCCAGTTTCCACATAAGGATACCCTTCCCCTTCCTTTTCCCTCCCCTCTCCCCACAACAAAATAATATATATATATATATTTATATATATATTATTAATAGTAACCCGGGTTCCCAAACTTATTTCCCGTGTCCCAAGTAGATCCCCATGTTCTTTCCCTCTCTTCCCCCCCCCCCCTTCCACAAGAGCTTGGATTTAGAAGGCATCTTTAAACCAAAATCAAGGTATGTACATAATTTTTCAACTTTTTTATTCTGCCATAATTGCCTTCTACACTCGCCCGTAATGTCCTAAATTATATATATATACCCCTTTTGAGTTATGTTAGCCAATGTATTAAATATAAGGGACACTCCTAAACAAAAACAGGCTAAAATAGCCGTTAATTATATTAATAGTGTTTTAGAGGAGTAGCATGGGAATTTCCCAGAAATTATACTTAATCCTTATACATGTCCGTAAGGATATGTGATGGGATACTAAGGCAAGTGATGCGAAGTCATTAGCCTCTATATATGAGTTGCCCAGTTGTGAAGTTACTTCACACCCCAACTTTGTTTGCTTACACTTGGATAAAAGAGTAAACCAAGAATTTCTTGGCATTTTTAATTTATAGTATAAGCAAGTGGAAAAACTTTCAACTTCTTACTGATGATTTTCCTCCAAATTAATATGTCATCTACCAGGACACCAATATTATTAGATCTTATATTTCAGTGAAGCAGTGAAAGAATAATCAAATTACTAGAATCCTTATGTCTCTTTTGAAAGGAAAAGTATCTTTTAAAAAAAGTATTCACAACAAGGCATCATAGTGGATGGGATCTTTATCAGGATGCCTAAATTCTGACAAAAGCAGGGAGGGAGGGAGAGAGAGAGAGAGAGAGGATAAAAGAATTCAAAGTTTCGGATTGTGCAGAATTGGAATTGGCTATAGCACATTTCTGAAGCATTATTATTTATCCTTTCCTATGCTCTATCTTACTTTAAGAGATTAGCTGCTTTTCATTATTTCTACTTATTCAATACAAGAGAAATAATCAACTACATTGTCAGTCATCCAGGTGAAATGATCTCTCATCGCAGCACAGCAGTAACATGCAACTGGGTCACCAGTTTTCTCACTGGATGCACTTTGCATGTGATGGTTCCCTATCATCTAGCTATTCAACTAATGCTGGGGTCCCAAAGGTTCTGTCCTCTCACCCACCCTGTTACTTCTATCAATCAATGACCTGCTTCAGTTGACCATCAATCCAATACACAGTTTTGCTGATGATAGTGCACCACATTCCTCCTTCTCACTTGACAAACCTTGCACAAACAAACTACCACAACCCACAGAGCAACTACCTCTACAAGTCTATATTCTGACCTTCAAACCATTCTTTGATAGGGTTCAGATAACCTTGTCAATCAATGCCTGCAAAATACAGTTCTGTCTTATTTCCCAGAAAAAAGAACCATATTATACCAACCTTACCTTTGACAACCAGATGAGATCCCTCTCCTCAGGATAGCTTGAAATTAAGGCTCTCTTGGCATAAACACGTTACAACCATCACAGCCTTAGCATCCAAAACATTAGGATTCCTCATTCGTTCAAGGCATTACTTTACCCCAACACAGCTATTAACCCTGTACAAATCAAAAATCTGAACATCCATTGAGTACTACTCACACCTCTGGGGAGGAACCTCTAAGAGCTCCCTAAAAATACTAAATGCAATACAGAAGAGAGTAGTTAGACTAATTAACGACTCATTGCTTACCAACTCACTCCAACCTCCTCTCACACAGGCATCTAGTATCTACTGCATGGATCTTCTATAAATATATTCAAGGTAAATGCTCATCAGAACTATCAATAATTCCTTCCCTCTGTAACAAATCCATTGTACCCTCTGACCTGCAGAGTAAAATGGTTATCATTCCGTTGTATAAGACTCTGATCAGACCACACTTAGACTATTGTTCTCAGATCTGGTCCCCTAGGATTTGAAGGGGATAAATTAACTGTGGGAAAGGTACAAAGGCGGATAACAAAGATGCGGTCGGTACTGTACAATGTTAGTTATGAGGATTGGCTGAGGTAGTGTCGACTGCAGAGTTTGGTGGATAGAAGAAGGAGAGGTGATATGATTGAGACTTTTAAACTCATGGGAGGTGGTTACAGGGTTGACAATGGAGAGTTCTTTCACTTGGTTGATCAGCGGGAAGGAGTCATGACAAGGGGCCATCCCTGGAAGTCACGAAAGGAAACTGTGAGCAAAAGGGTGAGGAGTGGTTTCTTTGCATAGAGGGTGGTTGAACTATGGAATGCATTGCCTGATAGAGTGGTGAGAGCGAGACCGGTCAATGTGTTTAAGGGGTGGTATGATAGACTTTGTGTTTCCTGGGAGGGACCTCTCTCGATGAGTCTTGATAGACTTGTGTTTCTTAGAAAGGACCTCCCACGGTGAGTCTTTTGACTCCATGGAGGCATGAATAATAATAATTATAATTAAAAAATCCATCAAAACATGTGCAGCTATGACCAAACACCCCTGCACAATCAAACTCCAGAATCATAGAAAACATTTCTCTTTCTTCACCTCACTGCTGCTGTATTTGTGGAACAGCCTTCCTTCCCATGTGTTTCCCCCCAAAGAATATAATGCACAGGCCTTCAAATCCAATGTGAGTAGTTCCTTGTTTCCCAATTCTCTTCCTATACATGGCACTAACATACTATTCATTGACCAACCAATCTCTCATGTATGGGACCAATATAAAACATATACCATACTTCAGTGAATACTGCACAATATCTTATGCAAGGCTTAAAAGGTGGATAATATTTTAAGTAGAATGTTAGAAAAAAAAAATCTAAATTATTTAATTTGTGAATTACATTTTGAAGTAAACTTATATATGTTACATTATCATTTTACAACAATAAAATATCTGATGAACTGTGTAGAATGTGAACAATAACTATCACAAAATTATTGACATACAGACAACTGGCTTGTTATGTCCATCAATACTTACTGGAACTGCTAGATGCAGTACTAAAAGTGCTGGAAGGCCTATTAACCTCCTTTGGAGAATGCTTATCCGTTTTCATATGATGATATTTTTCTGTAGGAGAGGACATCTAAAAATGAATAGAAGTAATAATTATTTTTATTATTAACACACTCCTGTAGTTTCAATAGCCTCATTCCAATATATCTTATTCATAGCAGCAATAATAACTCTTCATATTCATAAAATATTCCCCTAATGCAGTATCTCACCATCTAAAAACTTCCAAAACTTCCCATTCTCTAGGTCACAATTCTCTTATACAACATTCAGGAATGATTTCTTGTTCCATCTATTTTAAGTGTGATTCTGCCATCTTAATTTAATAAAAGCCCTTCACCAAAGAGGCAATGTATTGGTTATATCTCATTTCTCTGCCTATCAACTAAAGTCTGCAATTTGCAGAGTTTAGTTAATAGGCAGAAATTCTGCAAATGTTCTACCAACATTTGCAGAATCCTAATATGTCTGATTAATCATATCTGGATCTTTAATTTATAATATGCTCTGAAATATGTACATCTCTTGCAACATGCCTTTGGAATTCATGTCTCTGTCAAGTACGCCTCAGATTTAAAACTCTACCAACATGATACTAACACACATCTCCACTCCAAAATTCAAAAACCTTGAACTTATGAGCAGTAAAACAGCAACTTCAGTCATGTGACCAAACTAATAGCATAATTTTATAACGGAATATTATTATTACTACTAACAGAATACCATGTAGGCAAGACTCATCATGGAATATCTCAAACAACCAGCAATATCTCATAATATCACATATTAAATTCATTCACATTCTTAGCATTCATAAAAGACTTTGGCCAAGTATCATATACCACTCTTCATGTAAAAAAAAAAAATCCTCTTAGTCCTTTGTCCCTTTCACCATATCTATAAAATCCTTTCACCAAAAGTCTGTTATGATCATTATCATCTTTTCTGATTACCCAATAAATTCTCCAATTTGCATTTCCTTAATATCTTCCCGTGAATGACATCCCAGGTCATGGTAGTGTCTTAGTTACTTCTATGTGATGGAGAGTTTCCATGGTTTCTACCTCATTATAGAAACTAACTCTGTACACAGAAGTCCAAATTCTTTATTTGTTCTTCTTATCACAGCAGCAATGTGCTGAGCATTAATTAATCATATCTGGATAACTCAATGTTCAGATCGCATTTCTTTGTCTGATCTCACTCATCTTCAAAGCTAAAAGTATGTAGGAACCTGTAGGAATTTGACAGCATCATTACTCCTCATAACTTTTCCAAACATCATCGACAACAATGGCTTTGTTAGCTTAGTCATAAATTTCTCACTCTCCAACCAACATGCTGGTGGGAGAGTTTCAAATCCTGCCATGGAAGTTTGTATTTTCATTGGATGAGGAATGAATATCACTGCCTAATGTGAGACCATCACCCTTTGTATGGGAAGCCTGACATGACTTAAAAAGAAGTTCCATTTTTGGTATTGGGAGCAAGATTTCTGATCATATAAAAAAAAGAAAAAATATAAAAAATAAATAAATAGATAAAATACAAAAAAAAAAATCTAATTAGCCTACTCATGCTACTAATGTACTATACACTCACAGCCTTTCATAGGTGGGGATCATAAAAAATGTGAATATACACTGTCGATCCCCACCCATTAAATATCATTAATGAATAAGATGAATAGTTGGTAGCAGTGGGCCAATAAATAAAGTGAAGTAAAAGAATATTCCAACATGCCATTATTTGCTCACACTTGGATAAAGGATTAAACTAAATTTATTATAGTCTAACCAAGTGAAAAACAAAACTCTCAACATCTTTCTCTGAATCCAGAGTAATTTAATAATAAGGTTGGGATGACCTCTCACTGCTTCTGCCTTGGTGTCTCTACTACTGGGCCTGGCTCCCACTGACAAGACCTCAATAAAGGTCGAAACCGATATGGGTAGTGGCCATTGCCTTAATGCATAGCATTACACATATCTGCAAGGAGATGTGCTTTGCATTATGGGAGATACTGAGATAAGAGTGATGAGATCTTTCTCCACCTTTGCAACGAGTTTCCCAGTGTTGTACCACCTTACCCCAGTCATGAAGATACTTTCAGGCGCAAACTTTGTTTGCTCACACTTGGATAAAGGATTAAACTAAACTTATTATGCCATTATTTACTTTCCTTTTCTGAATCCCCCCCCCCCCATCCACCTGCATAATAACCTGCTTAATCAGTTATCCATCCTTATTCCTCTCAACTCAACTTGTATACCAAATACAACATCAGGTAACACTGAGTCCAGTGGGGTCTAGAGGAGATAACGATAGGTATAGAAGCAGTGACATCTTTATGCTTTATACTAATGTCAGAAGTATCCAAAATAAAGGAGATGAATTGGTGGCTCTGATAAATCATATTGGGATCTCGGAGACGTGGTCTAGGGAACATGATATAACAGGAATTGAAGTGGCAGGGTACAGCATTTTTTGGCAGGATATGAAAGGAAAACATGTGATGGAGTACTGCTTATGATAAGTGATGACTCATGTCCTCTAAGAGTGGAGACTTTGGAAGACAGTGACACTAATGGTTTTGAAAGCAAATGGTGTGAGATAGAAATGGCCAAGACAGGATATTTAGCAGGGTGTTGCTACAAACCAAGAAGCACAGAAGGTGGGGAGCAGGAGATGTTTAGGCAGTTGAGCTTGGCAAGTGTAAGAAGAATGATTGTTATGAGAGATTTTAACTACAGCAGTGTATGCTGGGAAGATGAAAATGCATATAGTAATAAGGGAACGGAATTTTTAGAATTCTTGAGGAACAAATATCTTAGGGAACAAGAGGTTCAAGAGTTTTGGATTTGGTCATAGCGTCATAAGCGCTGATTATAACTTAGATGACATCTCTCCCACTAGTTGGAGAGAGAGAGTGACCATGTGGTTCTGACTTGGAAGATGATTACACATGCAGGAGTATCAAAGAAAAGGGAATGTATGTGGAATTATAAGGCAGGTGATTATAATAGTCTTAGATATCAACTTGGGGCAGTTCCATGATGGGCGGAATTGGAAGGCCGGGATATCATTAGCTTGGGAAATTGTGAAGGAATATTTGTTAGAAGCAATAGTAAACTGTATTCCACGAGTGAAGAAAACACAATTTGGTGTAAAGTGGATGACAAACAACATCAAACAGGAACTGCAAGTGAAAAAGAGATTATGGAAGAGATATAAGGAGTGGGATGGAGAGCAGATGCATGAAGAATATAAAACACAGGCCAGGAGAGGGACTAGTATGGTGAGGAAGGCAAAACTAGAATATGAGAAGAGATTGGCACTAAGATCCAAAGAAAATCCTAGGGAATTTTTTAGCTATGTGGCTAGTAGGAGGAGAAATGATTGTGGAAGAATGACTTGCAGGATAAAAATGTTTTGTATGGTGGGGCGATATCAAGGAAGCAGAAAGTTACAAGTGGAGTTCCACAGGGCTCAGTACTGGGACCTGTATTGTTCAACCTTCATATTAACGACATTGTAAATGGATTGCAAGGGAATATTCAGTTGTTTGGGGATGATGTGAAGCTGGGAAGGGTTATCAGTAATAGTGCAGATGTGGAAGCTCTGCAAGAAGATTTGAATAAACTAGACAGATGGGTAAATGAATGAGGATGTCAGCTTAATGCAGCAAAATGTAAAGTCTTGAAATTTGGGATCCATTGATGAGAGGCTGCATACTCGATTGGAGGAGCAGTACTGGAGGAAGTAGGGGAGACAAGAGATCTGGGGCTGATGATTGATAGAAAACTGGAATTCAGGGAGCATATTGCAAAGGTGGTGAAGGTAACCCAGAGGATTGATGCAGAGATAAAGCAGTTATCATCCCGTTGTATAAGACCCTGATCGGACCACACTTGGACTATTGTTCTCAAATTTGGTCCCCAGGATTTTCTGGGGATAAATTAACTGTGGAAAGGGTACAGAGGTAGATAACTAAGATGGTTTCAGGACTGTACAATGTTAATTATGAGGATTGGCTGAGGGAATGTGGACTGCAGAGTTTGGTGAATAGAAGAAGGAGAGGTGATACGATCAAAACTTTTAAACTGTTGAGAGGCAGTTACAGGGTGAACATTGGGAAGTTCTTTCGCTTGGTGGAACAGCTAGGAGGAGCAATGATAATGGGCCATCCCTGGAAGTTACGAAAGGAAGCTGTGAGCAAGAACTGAGGAGTGGTTTCTTTGGAGGGTGGTTGAACAGTGGAATGCATTGCCTGAGAGGGTGGTGAGAGCAAGATCAATGAGTGCAAGGAGTGGTATGATAGACTTTGTGTTTCCTAAGAAGCATCTTCCAGGATGAGTCGCTTGACTCCATGGAAGCCTGAATAATAATAATAATTTCTATGTGGCAATTAGTGAAATGCTTTTAAAAAAATCTCAATTTTAAGACAAAGTGACGAGCAATGACATCGCTGCAAGAGGGCAGAAAATAGCGCATGTAGTGAATATCAGTGCCAAAAGATAAGATGTTCTAAAAATTGAGATATAAGAGGAAGAATTCATCATAAAATATTATTATCAGAATGCCTCAGTTAGCCTAAGGGCTATGAGTTTAGTAACCATATGCCTGGAGAAGGAGTGTCCTAGGTTCGATTCCCGTCGACAACGTGAGGAGCCTAAGGATCTTCCTCAGCCATAGCCAAGTTAGCTGGTCTTGGGCATGGACAGCAGAATTTTTACCCGTTTATTTGGAATTTTTCAACTCGTGAGCAGGCAAACTGGCCCTGTGAAACACATGGATACAGTCAGGAATACTTAAGACAATCCTTCCAGCCATAGGTCTGAATTGTTAGCTATGCCGTTCCTGAGCCCGGATAAAAATAGGGGGGGGGGATTGAGGTTGTGCTGTACTCCCCGTCAAAGGGGCTCACGGCCGGTGAATCACCATATGAAATGAATGAATGAATTATCAGAATCACTTATATGTTAATTTAAATGTCTTTATTTGTGAAATTTTTTGGCTAAGTTTCATAGCACTGTCAATAAAATATAGGAAAACACAAAAAAGAGAACATCAATTCAATTGAAATCACGTGATATTATGTGCACTATCTTCTGCAGGAGAATAGCTCCATCTGGTTTAATAGATATTGAAATAAATTATAATAAAATAATTTAGTTAATAAATTGTTTTTAAATATAAACAAAAATTTAATTACAAATTAAGGAAAACACGAATGGTGAGTATTAGTCCTTATAACTTCCTGTGGATTCTGATTATGTAGAGATTAGAGTAATTATTATTTGCTTCAGAATCCAACATGATCTTCCATCACAAAGGCTAGACTTGTAAATATTATTTAATGTAAACAACTTATTTTACAATTTAATATTCATATAACTACTTTAATTTTGTGTAATATCTAATTATTTAATCAAAGATATATATTTATTAATAATGAAAAGACTGTATTAAATATTATTAAGCTATTTTAATTATTACTATGTTAATATTATAAGAACTTGTATTTGATAATTTAACTGCACATTAATTGAAATGTAAATATTCTCTATTTATTCCTACTTGTAGAAGTTTAACGTTATGCAATAGCTCAATTTTATTATATTTTGTTTGGTTGTCATGGAGACGTATGTAAGTAAGCGAGCGCGAGTTTGGAACAAGGCGTGAGGGAGAAAGCTGAAAGACTGGAAAGAATTTTAGTTAAAGAGAGCACGTGAACAATTTAGGCGGGAAGGAAGAACGCTGAAATTATTTATTAGAGATTTATTAGAGAGAGAGATTGCATTCAGTTGGAATCGGAGTATTCAGCATTCGGGGAATCAGAGTGCGATATTAGAGAGTCGGCAAGTTCATCAAGCAGCTAATTTAAGTCTACTAGTCGAGAAGCAGTTAGCTAATAAGTTGTAGAATAACAATTATAGCTATGGAAAACAGCTGAGAGACTATTATATAGACTAGCGATACTTGAGTCGAGATTTATTTTCAGTGCCGACCTTTCAAGGACATAGGGAACCTTGAAGCAAAGCACAAAGTTACTAGAGAGTAGTAGAGGCTGAAAAGTTGAAGTTTACTTAGCTGTGTTTAGAATTATAGTGCCTAAAGAATTAATTGAATGCCGGAGGAATGAACAACTGTGCATATAAAACCTCAAGTTAAGAATTATTGTGTATTGCCTTAATTCATGAGTGATCAGTAGTGCTTCATGCAAGAATGTCTGATTATGTGTATTGTGACCGTGAATTAATTCAGTTATTGCTTAGAAGATTTATTTTAATGAGTGCCGTTTATTGTTAAAAATGTTTACAGTTATAAAAAGTGTTTGTGTGTAAGTTGATGAAGGAAGAAGGTTATCGGTAAGAACATTCCAATCATTAATATTCCTATGCAGAGATGCGAGTGTGTTTCATCCTAGAATTTCCTTATGTTAACAGTAACTATTGCGAAGATTAGCTGAAGTGTAAATTTAAAAGTGTTTGCTTGTAAAGTGGTATTACTGCGATTTTATTGTATTTGGAACTTAAAGAACTGTGAGAAGACTGTATTAGAGATAACAAATTTACCATTGTCTGAGTTTGTATGACAGTATTATCAGAAAGGCTGAAGTGTTTATAATAACGTAATTAGTGATTTGATCTTAAGTGTAAAATTTGTGATTTTAAAATTAAATGTTTGTTTATGTTAATCAAAAGTTGTATTTTGCCTGAATCTCTTTTACTGCACCATTCATAAAATATTCGAACCAAAGTGGGTAAATTAAGTATGTTAAATATTCTCGGCCAGTATATATAATATCAACATATAAAGGAGGGGTAGTTGAGAGTTGGTTTATCTTCAATTCTTGAACTAATTCAGATATAAAGTGGCGCAGTCTTTAAATATAAATTTTCTTTATATTTGAATTAGAAATCAACTTACAACTTATCAATTAGTTAAGAACATCGTAATAATAATCATGTCAGATCCAATGTATAGATTGAGAAAAGTAGGATCCAACATTCTAAAAACAGATAGTTTTATGCAACCACTTTTATTCAGGTTTGGGTAGTGAAGTGTGCTTCACAGCTTTCCAGGAGAAAATAACTTTTTGTAACACTTTGGTTTTGTTCCACTGACTCCTGTATTTAATTGTTTGTTTTATCAATAGTTTTTGCATTATACCATTAGAGATAAAGGTAGTTCTGATAATAAACTGTTCTTTCTTTCAATGAAAATCTGTAATAAAGTAAAATTAGACTTCAATCTCTTTGCATATACTGAAAACGCTGCTTCCTTTGTAAAAAAATTCAACAGATTTAATAAAATTTCAGGATTATTCTTACAACCAACAAATATAGTAAGATTTTATGTTGTTTCACTCTTTACAAATATCCCTCTGACAGATATGATTGAATTAATTCATGACTTTCCATCTGATATTTTAAAATTATCTGAGTGCAATTCATTCAGGATAGCTGCTAGAACAAACTGTACATACAGATAAAGGGAACAGCTAAGGGGTCTTCCCTTTCCCAAATTCTAGCTATTATCAATGTTATTATTATCATCCTAGGACCCCATGGAATCACAGACTCATCTATGAGGTCCCTTTTGTCATACACAGCTGATCCTAGCATGCCTTAAACACACTCAAATTCTCTGCAAACACCATGCTCTCAGGCAATGCATTCCATTCCAATCATTCACTACTTTCCAAGCAAAAAACCAGCTTCTCACTCGCTTGCTCCCATCTTCCTTATACAGCTTCCAGGAATGACTGCTTGTTCTCCCCCAATCTCCAACCAATTTTATGAAAAACCTCTTCAATGTTTATCCTATAACAAATCCTTACCAACTTGTATGTCTCTATCATATCACTCCTATTACTTCTATCCACAAGACTGCAAACTGCATTGTCTCAACCTTTCTTCGTATTCAATATTCCACAGATAAAAAGCAATTTTAGTCAATTGCCTCTGAACCCACTCCAACATCTCTTCATCCTCTTGAAAACCAGCTGACCAATCTGTGCACAGCAGTCCATATGCGGCCTAATCAGGGCTTTATACAATGGAACCTGAATCCCCTTGCTTCTATAAGTCAGTATGCTCTGCATCATTTATTGTGTTGTTCTCACAATATTACCAATATGTCCTCTAAATTTTAGATCCTTATCTTTCATTTCCTCTAACTTCAACAATATATCCCCAAAAAGAGCAAATTCTACATCCCATCTTTATTTTCCAAATTTTTAAACTTTACATTTCGCAACCTTGAATTGGCATTCCCGCTCCCATGCCCATTCACTCAGTCTATTCAAGTCTTGTTGTAAGGCCACAACATCTGCTCTACTCCTCATAGTCCATCACAACTTTGAATTATCTGCAAACAGATGTATATCCCAGGTGAAATCTTCCCTAATATCATTAGCATACAGGTTAAACAGCAATGGTCCTAAAACAGATTCCCAAGGCCCATCACTCATGACTTTCCTCTTCTGGGATATTGCTCTCCCATGCACAACTTGTTCATTAGATAGCCAGTCTCCAATTCAGTGCACTAGCCTAACAATATCCACTGGATTGGATATTATTGGATCTCAGCAATAGCTTCATATTCTCCTGAATTTTTAATATTGAAAGAACATGAGAAATAGTGGAACTTGTTAAAGAGAAACTAAAAAGCTCTTCTCCTATCTCACCCTAGTATAGTGGGCTCTGATGATATTATTATTATTACTTGACACCTCCAGGAAGTCCAAGGACTCATCGATTGAGGGCACCTATTCTACAACTCTGTCTCCATCACTCAATCCACGAACTTAAAGCTGCAACTACACCAATGCCATCTACCGCCAACCACTACTATTTTCACAGACAATCACAAACATTCATGCCCATGGTGGGATTCAAACCCACAGCCTTTTGGCCGGAGAGTGGATTTGCTAACCACTTGGCCAACCAGGCTGGCAATATCCATTATGAGATGATAAAATACCTGCCATCATCTTCTATAGATCTCGTTCTCTTAATATACAATACAGAATACTTGCAGAAGAAGAGTTTCTGTATTCTGGTCATAAGTCAGTTGTCAATGCTATCCTAAAACAAGCAAAGGATCCTACACAAGCAAATAATTATCATCCTATTGCTCTGATCAGCTGCCTTTGTAACATACTGGAGAAGATGGTTATTGCTAGGCTTCTCGTATTTAGAAAGCAACAATCTTCTCTCCAATATGCAATGTGGCTTTTGTAGATAATGTTTAACTTTGGACCATTTGGTCCATTTAGAAATAAAAGAAATGCATTTCTGAGCAAGAACATCTGAAAACATTGAAAAAAGCTTATGACACAGCCTAGATATATGGCATATCAAAAGACCTTTATAACCTTGGTCTCAGAGGACACCGTCCAGTATTTATTAAAAACCAGCTAGTTTTCCAAGTCAGAGTGCAAAATACACTGTCTCAGTCATATCATCAAGAACATCCCCAAGGCACACAAGTCTAGTGTGACATTTTTTGGTATCAAAGTTAACTCAATCACTGAACTGTTTCCTTGCCTGGTTGGCCAAGTGGTTAGCGTATCTGTTCTCCAGCCAAAAGGCTGTGGGTTCGAATCCCACCATGGGCATGGATGTTTGTGATTGTCTGTGAAAATATTAGTGGTGGTGACGGGTGGTAGATGGCACTGGCATAGTTGTAGTTGGTGAATTTCAGTGGTGGAGGCTGAGAGTTGTGGAATAGGTGCCCTTCCTCAATGAGTCTTGGGATTTCCTGGAGGTGTGACATAATAATAATAATATGTTGATGACTTCACAATTTACTGTCTCTCTCATAACATGAGGGTAATTGAAAGACAGCCTCTGCCAGCAATTGCTCATATCTCTCATTATGGGTTCAAGTTTTCAGCCAAAACGTGTTGGTGTACACTCCTGTCAAAAATGCGTTCATCACCCAGATCCTGAATTAAGAATGGGACAAACTTTTTCCAGTAGAAACAGAAGCCAAGTTCTTGGGACTCATCTTTAACTGAGTCCCAAGAACTTGGCTTGGGATTCAGTTAAAGAACTGAGTCCCAAGCCAAGTGAAAACTTACATTCTTTGTACACATTCATTAACTAAAAGAAAAGCACAAGAAAGTTGAACTTCTTCATACTGCCCTCTACTGAATGGCATGCAGATAGATCTTCATTGCTTCATTTTTATTGTGCACTTATTTGTGCAAAGCTGGATTATGGGTCCTGCAAGGCAGAATAACCTGCAATGATTGGATCCCATCCATCATCAGGCTATATATGGATAGCTACTGGCGTGTTTTGCACATTGCCTAATCAAAGTCTACTATGCCCTAAGTTAATTATACCCTAAAAATAAAGTTTCTTTCAGTGCATCCTATGTGGACTAGTCTCTTTTCTCTGTATTGGGAAGCTCAATATCACACACATCAGACTGCCATACACTGTTAGACCTAGAATAAGGACTCTATCAAAATTTAGAGCCATTCTTCTAAGATCTAACAAGAAAAACAAAGTTATGCAGGAATATACTTGTACTCTCAAAAAAAAGAAAAAAAAAGAGGTAAACACATTTTATATAAAAGAACATGTCACATCCTAGTTTGAAGATAATGAAAATTAAGAAACGTGAAATGTCTAGATTGGAATGAGCTGTAAAGAAACTTTGATGCTAAATTATGATATGTGTTAATTTGTATATCTAAGATAGAAATATATTTGTTGAAACATGAACATAAATTTATACTATGTGAAGACAAGCGCTGTACATCCACCTGTTAACGAAAGTCCAAAGGCTACACCTGACCGTACCACCACTTGATGACGTAACGTATGATGAGTGAGCGTTCATGGAAAGCGAACATAACAACTCTTCCTTGAAAGCAGTGCTCGACGAAAAGAAGAGAGGCAACGTCACCCCAGAGAATGAATGGGAAGGAGTCATGAGTACGATTGAAGTGCTGATAGAGAGCGCTGGAAAACAGGATAAAAGGTGCTTGCGAGTGATTTGAACTCTTTCTCTCGATTTTTTTTGTTCCTGTGTCTTTCCTCATATGGGCCAGCGTGGCTGAGGACTGGAGGGATGCCTGGTGCCGGTGACCTGCAACCTTTTTCCCATTGCTGATCGACTCGAGTCGGACAAGGCTACCTGCAAGATGATGGCAGAATTCCAGATTGAGCCATTGGTAAAACCAGTACCAATGTAAGATGGCAATGGATCTCCTTTGAAGAAGAGTCACGTGAACCACAATGACCAATGAGATGACCGAATGATTAGCAAAGAAGCCTGGCTATTTTCATAGTGACCACGTGGCAGCAACCTTAGATTCGTGATATCGTAAAGACTGATGGTAACTTCTCTACTTTATTTCTTCTTGTATAATAGTTAATCATAGAGGAAAGAACGAATCTGATTCTATCTAAGAAGAGAGGAATCCTAATGCAAATTTGTGGTCAGCATCCTAGTGTCTGTTTGGACTGATAGTCTGAGAACTGAACATTGTGCAATTCCTAACTAGTACAGAGGAAATATCACATCTGAACGATTAGTTGAACAAATTGATAAGTTAATTGTGTTGCGTGTGAGCTTAACTCACACATAAGATGTGGATAGTGCACTTGTAAAGTTGAATATTGCTTATTCAGTTAAAATGTGATATAATGTTGATAAATTGAGATGTTTTAAACTTAGTAGTGACCTCTTTTTGGTAATTTAGATTGAAGGGGGGAAGTTGATTTCCTCACTTGCATAGCTGACAACTGGGTAATGAAATTATGTTTTTTATCCTTGATATGTGTAATCTTAATGTAGTCTCATTTAGCCATTAATAAATGTGTTTTGTTAATATATACCTGAGAGTTGTCTGAGCACGAGACTGACTTACCACTTGTAAAATTACGGACCTATGCAATAAGGGAATACCAAGGGAGTTAAGAATAGATTGGACATGACTGTATTTCACGATCTCTAATGTTAACTAAACTCCATTAGTTGGATTAGATAACATGTTAGTTCTGGTGAACTTTTTCAGGACAAGAAGTTTCTGTTCCTAGGTTCTGACTGGTGCAGCTCTAACAAATGAAATTTTGTCAGAATTCAAAAAGGGAAAGCACCCCAGAAAACTAATTCAGAGTAAATCTTAGTAAGCACAAAAGAACTATTAGAAATTATAGTTAAGACAAAAAACAACACAACACCCTTTTGGCATGCATGTTAAAGAGCTTATGCAAGCTGTTGGCATGAATGTTAACAACATTGCCTGCACCAAACATAACAGCATCCCTGCATGGCAGATTTGCACTCCATCCTGCAACCTCTCACTTTGTCAACTACAGAAGTTTCATACTCCATTATTTGTCTGCCTGCAGTTGTTAATGCACACAGAGTAGCCCACCCTGATTTCTTGCCTATCTATACTGATGGCTCAAGAACTGACACCTCTGCTGGCTGTGCTACTGATGTGTTTCCTGACATTATTATCTCCAACCAGATTCCACCTGAATTAAGGTAATTTTATAGCAGTGTTGCATGCCATTCAGTTCGCACTTGTGCATATAAAGGAAAACCACTACCAAAAATGTGTAATTTTTACAGACTCATTGAGTTCTTTACAGGCTATCTCCTCTCCTGTGTATAATCTGAATTCTCAGCCACATTGGAATTAAGGAAAATGAGACTGCAGTTGCAGCTGCTGGATCAGTTCATACTTTTCCCCATGTGCTGTTTAACAGTACCATATACAGACTACGGACAGCTTATAAGATCAACGCTAATTGCCCAGTGACAGGAAGCGCAGTGAGAACAAACAAATTATATGATATTAGGCCTGAAATTAAGCATTGACAGTCTAGTCAATGTAGAACTGACTATTGTTCTTGCTAGGCTCTGCATAGGTCACAGTCATCTCACACATTCTTATTTACTGAGGACTGATGAACCACCTATGTGTGAAAAATGCAACATGCATCTTACCATTTATCATATTCTGGTGGAGTGCAGCACGTCACACAAGACAGAAATGAAATTTTTATCTATCTAGTCGAGCCATACACAATCAGAGAGATGTTAGACTCAGTCAAACTGCATGATGTTTTTGAATTTTTACAAAGAATTAATTTATACAAACACATTTGATTATAAATTTTATTTATATGTAAAAACCAAATTGCTTAACTTCATTTTTGTATTTACATATTATTTACTAAACTATCTCTGACTATTAATACCTTGTGACCTTGTGTACTCCTGTAATCCTCACTATGGGACCTTTGCTGTCCTTGCACCAATAAACCATAAAACAATCAACAGCAACAGCAGATGACGTGAAGCTGGGAAGAAGGATTAGAATAACCTGGACAGATGAGCAAATGGAAGAGGGTTTTCAGTGTAATGCAACTAAATGTAAAGTCTTGAAATTTAGCATCTATAGATAGAAGGTTGGAAACTCTGTTGGAGGAACTGTACTAGAGGAAGCAAAGGACCTAGGAGTGATGACTAATAGATACTTAAATTTAGGATACATATCGCAAAGGTGATGAAGGTAAATCAGAGATTGCTACAATATTGAGAAGTACACTGACCAGCAGAGATAGAAAAGTGGTGATTCCATTGTATAAATCCCTGATCAGAGGACATCTCGATTTGAAGGGGATAAACTAACCTTAGAGAGGGTGCACAGGTGGATAATAAAAATAATATTAGGACTATACAATGTTAGCTATGAAAACAGACTGAGGGCATGTATACTACAGAGTTTGGTAGATAGAAGATGGATATATGATTGAGAAATTTAAACTATTGAGAGGTATTTACAATGTTGGTACTGAAGAGTTCTTCATATGGTAGAACGAGGAGCCATCCCTGAAAGTTACAAATGGAAGTGGTGAGCAAGAGGATGTGGAGTGGGTTGTTTGCATGGAGGGTGGATGGACCATGGAATGCAATAGCTAATAAAAAAATAATAAATCATCATCATCATCATCAAATTCCTGCCATGTACCCTCAAGGGGTGTACAGGATATGATAGTATTACATGAAAAAAATTACATCATTACTAACTTCCTATCTACAATTTTCCTCCAAATCAGTCTGTTACTTGTCAAGACTCCAACATTATCAGAACTTATATTTCTATCATCTAAGGCACTTTGTACCATATCAATCCACCTATATCCTGGTCTTCCTCTGGGTCGTTTTGCTGCCAACCTGGTAGAGAACACTTGTTTTGCTAATCTTTCTTCACCCATTCTGTTTAAATGACCATGCCACCTGAGATTAGCTCTGCTAATGCATTCCTGGATGTTGACAATGTCAAGTACTTTAAATATCCTCGTTTTTAATATGATATTGCCATTGATGCCATCTGTTCATGCCTATAATCTTTCTCAGGACTCTCATATCTGCGGTCTCTAGTCTTTGGTCAAGTGTTTTACTTATGACCCAGCTCTCAGATCCATAAGTTAAAACTGGTTTGAACACTGTCTTGTATACAGCTAATTTAGTGTTCCGACTAATTTCTCTCTTATTCCATATGAATTTATTCAGTTGACTTCCTACCATACCAGCTTTGCTGATTCTGTTGTCTATTTCTATATTTAATTTACCATCTTCAGTAAAAATCGTGCCTAAGTAGCTGAAATGTTTCACACAAAAAAAAAATAATAATATGAAAATCAGTTAACTTACTTTTGAATAAGAACTTTTCTTTTTCATTAGAACATTCATAATACCCTTCAGCATCTGACTAGACGAT
The DNA here is from genome assembly GCF_054136105.1 of Typopeltis vanoorti. Lineage (NCBI taxonomy): Eukaryota > Metazoa > Arthropoda > Arachnida > Uropygi > Thelyphonidae > Typopeltis > Typopeltis vanoorti. Next base: position 22,340,231 of record NC_143567.1, on the reverse strand, counting down.
TGTTTCTTACCCTTAGATTTCTGCTTTTCTTTGTACTGGTTTCGCAGTTCATCAAGTGCATCCTATATATAAAAAATATACTATAATAATGTTCTAATCTAACTTATTTGCAAACATGTAGAAAATTTATAATTATTATTTCTTGCTTTCTCCATGGAGTCTAAAGAGTAATTGTAAGAGATTGTTCAAAAAATATCGATAATAATACTTCTTGGAAACTCATTCACTAATAAAGTCACAACAACAACAGAGTAACATTATTATTATTATTCAGGCCTCCATGGAGTCAAAAGACTCATCATGGGAGGTCCCTTCCTAAGAAACACAAAGTCTATCAAGACTCATCGAGGGGAGGTCCACCCTGAGAAACACAAAGACTATCATACCACTCCTTAAACTCATTGACAGTTCTCGCTCTCACCACTCCATCAGGCCAGGCAATGCATTCCATGGTTCAACCACCTTTATGCAAAGAAACCACTCCTCACCCTCATGTTCACAGTTTCCTTTCGTAACTTCCAGGGATGGCCTCTTGTCATCACTTCTTCCCGCTGTTCAATCAAGCGAAAGAACTCCCCAGTGTCAACCCTGTAACCACCTCTCAACATTTTAAAAGTCTCAATCATATCACCTCTCCTTCTATCCACCAAACTCTACAGTCCACCTCTCCTTCTATCCACCAAACTCAGCCAATCCTCATAACTATCATTGTACAGTCGTGAAACCAACTTTGTTATCTGCCTTTGTACCCTTTCCACAGCTAATTTATCCCCTTCAAATCCTGGGGACCAAATCTGATTAATTAATAGTCCAAGTGTGGTCTGATCAGGGTCTTATACAACGGAATGATAACGGTTTTATCTCTGCAGGTCAGCGTCCTTATCATTGCAGCAATCCTCTGTAGAAAGTTTATTTTTCAGGTTGGACTACAATAAATTTAGTTTAATCCTTTATTCAAGTGTGAGCAAATTGTGTTTTGCATCCCATAATGCAAAACACATCTCCTTGCGGATTCCCTTAATGCATAACATTATAATTATCCACAAGGAGATGTGTTTTGCATTATGGGAGATACTGAGATAGGAGTGATGTTAGCTTGCTCCACCTTTGTTACGGGTTGCCCGGTGTTGTACTACCTTACATCAGTCATGAAGATATTTTCAGGCACAAACTTACTTTGCTCACACTTGGATAAAGGATTAAACTAAATTTATTATAGCAAGCCTCTGTATTACCTTCACCACCTTTGCAATATGTCCCACTAAATTTCAGGTTTCTATCAATCATCAACCCCAGATCTCTTGTCTCCCCTACTTTCTCCAGTATAACTCCTCCCATAGAGTATGCAGTGTCCCATCAATGTTTCCCAAACCTCAAGACCTTACATTTTTCTGCATTAAAACGATACCCCCCCCCAATTCATTTGCCTATCTATCTAGCTTATTCATATCCTCTTGAAGGGCTTCCACATCTGCACTATTACTAATAATCCTTCCTAGCTTTGCATCATCTGCAAACAACTGAATATCCCCTTGCAATCCACTGACAATATCATTGATATAAAGGTTAAATAATATAGGTCCTAGTACTGAGCCCTGTGGGACCCCACTTGTAACCCTCTGCTTCTTTGAAACTGCCCCAACCATACACAACTCTCTGATACCTATCGGACAGCCAATCCTGAATCCATTTGACTAATCTGATATCCAGACCCATGTGCTGCAACTTAAATATCAGCTTATCACGTGGCACGCTGTCAAATGCCTTCGCTAAGTCTAAGAAAATGGCAGTATATACCATTCCCTCATCTAATACTCTTGTAACTTTATCATAAAAGGCCAGCATATTTCTTAAACAATATGCCAGACATGGGCACCTTTCCTGCAGCCAGACTTTCATTGAAAAACCAGGTCAAAAGCACTGTCAGTTCCCTAGCACATTCTCTCAAAACTCGTGGTGAAATACCATTCAGTCCCACAGCTATACTGACATCCAGAGTACTCAGTATTTGAAACACACTCTCCGCCTGTACCTCTAAACCTCGAACCTGCCCTATCCCTCTAGCATTAAAACCATCTCCTCCAGGATGATACACTAATAAAGTGTTCACTGAACAATTTCACTATGTTCTCTGCATCAGTCACTCTATTCCCATTTTTATCCCGCAATATCATTCATCCGCAGTCGTTTCAACTCTAATAGCCATATATGTAAAAAATTTCCTAGAATTTTCTTTGGATCTTAGGTCCAATCTCCTCTCATATTCCAGTTTCGTCTTCCTTACCATGCTAGTCACTCCTCTAGCCTGTGTCTTATACTCTTCATGCATCTTCTCTTCACCTGTATCCTTATATCTCTTCCATAGCCTCTTTTTCGCATGCAATTCTTGTTTTAATATTGTTTGTCATCATCTTTACTCCAAATTGTGTCCTCTTGTTCACTCGTGGTATACAACTTACCATTGCTGCTAACAAATATTCTTTCATAATTTCCCATGCACTAATGATATCCTGGCCTTCCAATTCCTCCCTCCATGAAACTTCCCCAAGTTGACATCTTAGACTATTATAAACACCTGCCTTATAATTCCACATACGTTCCTGTCTCTTTGATACTCCTGCATGTCTATTCATTTTCCAAGTCAAAACCATATGGTCACTCTCTCCAACTGGTGGGAGAGATGTCATCTCAGTTATTATCAGCTCTTCTGATGCCATAACCAAATCCAAAACTCTTGAACCTCTTGTTCGCTCTATTACATGTTGCCTAAGACATTTGTCCCTCAAGAATTCTAGAAATTCCATTCTCTTATTGCTACATGCATCTTCCTCTCTCCAATTTATACTACTGTAGTTAAAATCTCCCATAACAATCATTCTTCTTGCACTTGCCAAACTCAACTGTCTAAACATCTCCTCTGTGCTCCTGGGTTTGTAGCAACACCCCACTAAATATCCAGTCTTGCCCACCTCTACCTCACACCATATGCTTTCAAAATGATTAGTGCCACTGCCTTCCAAAGTCTCCAATCCTAGAGGACATAGGTCATCACTTATTATAAGCAGTACTCCACCACCATGCTTTCCCTTCCTATCCTGGTGAAAAATGCTGTACCCAGCGATTTCTATTCCTGTTATTATATATTCTTCTGTCAACCACATCTCAGTGATCCCAATAATTTTTGGCCAGGCTGATGCTATCTGCACCACCAATTCCTCTCCCTTATTCCGGATACTCTTGGCATTAGTATAAAACATATTATTTTTTTATTATTATTATTATTTTTTCGGGCGACTCCAGGAGTCCTTAGACTCATCGAGGGAGGCCCTAAACATCATGTCCACACAACTATGCGATTACATTCTCACAGTATCTATCATACCTTGTCTTGAACTCGTTCACCGTCATAGCACCCACAACAGACTCTGGCAGCTTATTCCACTCATTTACCACTCTAAAAGTAAAGAACCCAGCTCTAACACCCCTGCTAACCACACTCTTGCCCAGCTTCCATAGGTGTCCCCTAGTTCTCCCACCACCAGTCCTGATCTCAAAAATATCCTCTGAATTAATCCTATAGAATCCCTTTAGCAATTTGAATGTCTCAATCATATCTCCCCTCCTCCGCCTATCAACTAGTTTCTGCAACCCACAAATCTTCAACCTGTTCTCATATGGTTCATTCCATAGACCTGTTATCATATAAATGCCGTTGTTTCTATACTCAGCATTGTCCCCTCTAGATTCCACTGGGCTCAGTGTTAGCTGATGTCGTCCCCCTTCTCACAAAAAGAGGCCACCCATGCTACCATCTTCCCTGGGACACACTGGCTTGTTCAGAACAGCAATCTCTCCATATGCCTACGTCTCTTTCCTCATTCAAATGTAAGCAGTCTCTCGCATACAATTCCTCTCTGTCCTCAAACTCACTCCAAGCATCCACATATTCCAGTCTTCTCTTGTTATACATTCTAGCTATTATGTCATTCAATATTACTGCCCTTCTGCTTAGCTCGTCATTATCATACCTAGGCAACACACACACTATCTTTCCTCTCTGTGTCTTCTTTCATACCACCTCAAGCAAGAATCTCATATCTCTCGCTGCCCGACTTACATTACCACTCAAGTCATTTGTTCCCACCATCACAATCATCTCATCCACCCTTTCACCTCTCTTAACTGCCAAAGCCACACTTTCTATCATTCCTCCTGGAAAACACTCCTCATGCATCCTATCTTGAACACCAAGGATCATTGAGTCCCCATACATTATACCTCTTACCATTCCATCTCTCCTATTGTTTCAATTTTCTCCTCTTCTTTCATTCCCAGACCTCTCTCTCATTCCCTCTCTTCTACTGTTTCCATTTTCTCCTCTTCTAGCACTCCCATACCTCTCTCATTCCGTCTCTCCTACTGTTTCCATTCTCTCCTCTTCTAGCACTCCCATACCTCTCTCTCATTCCGTCTGTCGTACTGTTTCCATTCTCTCCTCTTCTAGCATTCCCTCTCTTCTACAGTTTCCATTCTCTCTTCTTCTAGCATTCCCATACCTCTCTCTCCTACTGTTTCCATTCCCTCCTCTTCTAGTACTCAAATACCTCTCTTTCTCTCTCTCTCTCTCTCATTCCCTCTCTCCTACTGTTTCCAATCTCTCCATTTGCATTTCCACATCCAATTCCATTCTCTCCTCTCCTATCATTCCCAAAACTCTCTCTCTCTCCTACTCTGATTTGTCTTGCATTTATCTCTTCCATTCTCCTAATGTCATCTTTCATACTGCTCCCAAGACATTCCACCTCCTCTTTCAGCTCCTCTATCACCCTCTGTAGGTCAGTCACTCTTAATCGAAATTTACTTTCCCAAACAAAACCATCTCCTAAACGTTTACAGTCACTCCCACCTTCTACACTATCAACTATTATTTTCTCGTTCATATTTTTTCTTCATTCTCTCCTATCACACTACTCATCTTCCGGTATTCATTTCCCATTCCTGGAGCAACAAGTTCGGTTATTGAGATATCTTCTGCATTTATTTCCTCCCACTGCCTGCACGTTATGCACCCTTCTCCCCCTCTCTCACAAGCCACATATCCAATTCCCGAAACGTATACATGCCGCAAGTACTGCATGCCACAAACTCCCTTATTATATTGCTTATAATAGAGTCCTTAAATGGCAGAGGACTTGGCAACATGCCATTTGCGACTGCAGCTGAATCCACCATCATTCGTTACTACTGAGGGACTACTACTAGTGTAATCTTTAATTATTCAAAATAGTGTCGCTAATTAGTGTCAAAAATAAACGCTAAATAAGTATTAGGGAGTATAAATAAATAAGAAAAGTACAAACAATTACAAGCAAAACAAAACATTAATTACACTAAATAAATTGAAATAAAACTAAATACAGTAATGAAAACTTAGCTTCGTCTTGTCTTCCACCGTTATGCATCCGACCCAGTCTTCTCGGTAACCAAAATACACAATATCACGACAATAACTAACTTCAAAAAAAAACAACCACTTAAGTACTCCACTTAAGTGCTCGTATTCCAGAGAAACAATTCAGCACTGAAAATCAGACTATTCACCGATTAAAAATCACTTTCTTCAGCACAGCTCCAATTATGCAGCCTAATGATATCATGTCATTATGTGAATTCATTCAACCTATTCAACAGCTCTCTCCAAGCAAAAAGATCTATCCTGACTATCACTGCTAACTTCACCCACACAAAAGTTCTCAATATCTGACCCTATTTCTGAATTCTGCCTTTAACCAATTTTTCCAACACCTAAACCACAAATCCTATCATACCTCTCTTCGAGGCTTACACGGTGATCAGAATACATTTTGGAAAATTATGGAGACAACTACGATTTTGGTTTCGTTAATAAAAGTTTAGTTTATATTAAACTAAACTTTCACTCAAACATGGTAGTTGTCTCCATCAGGGAACTCATCAGGGAACTCACCATCAGGGAACTCAACCAATTCTGGCAATCCATTCCACTCTCCATGCAAAAAATCTGGTCCACACACCCCTACTAACCACACTCTTACACAACTTTCACAGATGCCCTAGTTCTCTGACTATTTGTCATATATTGAAAAATTTCACTTGCATCAATTTTATAAAACCCCTTTAATATCTTAAAAGTTTCTATCATATTGCCTCTTTTCTGCCTATCAACAAAAACTTTGCAACCCACAAACCTTCAATTTATCCTTACAGGGAGTATTCCACCTGTAAGGATAAATTGAAAGATAAATTGACCTGTGTGCAGTAGTCAAGATATGTCTGAATCATAGCATTATAAAGAGGGATAATAACTTCCCTATCTTTACTTGTTGGTACATTTTTCAACATCAGAGTAATCTTTGGGCTATTTTACCAACTTCTGCAATATGGCCTCTGAAATTCAACTCTTTGTTCACCATTATCTTATCCCCAAGTCCCTAACCTCATCAATTTCCTGCAATCCAATACTATCAATATGATACACCATATTCAATCTTTTCAACCTTAAGTGCATAATCTTACATTTTGCAACATTAAATTGACAATCGTTATCTTTTGTCCACAATGCCAATTTTTTAAATCATCCTGCAGGATAGTTACATCACATTTATCAACTATTGCTCTTCCCAGTTTTGCATCACCAGCAAACAACTAAATATCCCCTCTTAAAACTTTAACTATGTCACTGATATTCAAATTAAAGAGTAGTGGTCCTAGTACTGAACCCTGAAGTACTGCACTAATCACCATCATTCTCCTAGATTCCATTCCACCATATACTACTCTCTATAGTGTCTGTCTGTCAGCCATCTCCTTGCTATCCATGCTACTAGCTTCATATCTATTCTCATTTGCTTCAGTTCTTTTAATAGTTTTCCATTTGGCATTCTGTCAAATGCCTTGGCAAAGTCGAGCAGTATCATGATAGCCATTATTTTTATCCAATTCTGCTGTCACTTTATTATAAAATGTGAATAAGTTACTAAGATAGGACCTACCCTTTACAAAGCCATGCTCCTCACTACAGAGTATCACATCCTTATCCCCCACTGTTGTATTTTACCTTTTATCAACTTTTCCAATATTTTAATAACCACTTCAGATATATTAATTGGTCTGTAGTTTGATACCTGTGTCTTGTAGCCCCTCTTTTCACTTCCTTGGAACCCTGCCAGAGCTGAGACTTAGATTGAACAACTTCATCACAGGCAATGCCAGTTCTCTTGCACATTTACATAGTACCTGGGCTGATATGCCATCCAGTCCCACTGCTGTGTTCACATTCATATCAACACATATCAACCTCAATGATGATATGTGTCTTTGTGACATCAGCAACTGTAAAATCACCTGGATGATACATCTTTGCAAAACGATCACTCAGCAACTCAATTATTTCTTTTGTATCAATTACTTTTCCACCATGAGCACTGTTTAAATTCATTCTACCATAGTCATTTTTCCTCTTACTTGTATATAATGAAAAAAACTCTTGTGTTTACTTTGGCCTGTTTAGCTAATTCTCTCATAGTCTGGTTTGGCCTTTCTTTCCATGCTATTCATGCTTGTTGCTTGCAAATTATATTGCTCATGAGTATGCTGATCACTTTTTTCTTTATATTTCCTCCACAATGTTTTTTCTTTATATTTCATTCCTGACAACTGACTTTTTTTTTTGAGCTCTCGCTTTATATCCCTACTCATTCACTTAATTCCAACTTGGTTTATCCTCCTGACCTTGGGTATGCAGTCTAAAACTTTTTTTTTTTTTTTTTACTCTTTTCACTTCCTTGGAACCCTGCCAGAGCTGAGACTTAGATTGAACAACTTCATCACAGGCAATGCCAGTTCTCTTGCACATTTACTATGTAAATGTGCAAGAGAACTGGCACAAGAGAACTGGAACTGAAAAGTTTATTTTTCACTAACCAAGTGAAAAATAAACTTTCAACATCTTTCTCTAAATCCAGAGTAATTTATTAAAAAAGGGTGGCACGCCATTTGGCAACTCCTATATGTAGAGATGACCTGCTAATGCTTCTGCCTGGTATCTCCACTTGGGCCTGGCTCCCACTGAAGAGACCTCAATAAAGGTCAAAACTAGTCTGAGTAGTGGCCCTTCCCTTAATGCATAACATTAGACATATCCGCAAGGAGATGTGTTTTGCATTATAGGAGATACTGAGATAGGAGTGTTGGTAGCTTTCTCCACCTTTGCAACAAGTTGCCCTGGTGTTGTACCACCTTACCCCAGTCCTGAAGATACTTTCAGGTGCAAACTTTATTTGCTCACACTTGGATAAAGGATTAAACTAATTTTATTATGCAGTCTAAAACTGCTACTCTCAAGCAATCTCTGACCAACTGCTATTCTTTCCTTCTAGCTTCTCTAACATGGCAATGTACCAAGATTACTCCTGAGTCTCATAAGCACCAGCCTTATAGTTGAACATAAACCTCTTCTTGACTTTCACAAGTTTGGAAACTTCCCAGAACAAGAATGCATGGTCACTCTCCCCAAATGGAGGCAGAGTGTCTACCTTGGTTATGGATATATCTTCTGATGCTATTATCAGATCCAACATTCTCAAACCCCTTGTCTCTTCTATAACATGTTGTTTCATGTAATTATCCCTTAGCAACCGTATAAATCCCACTTCCATCTTGCCACGCTCCTTTCCTTCCTCCAATCGCTGTCCCATAGTTAAAGTCTACCATAACATTCCTTCGGTCTCCGCTCATTGTGCTAATCTGTAGATACATGGCATCTACATCTTTCTATGGATTTTCTGGTCTATAGCAGCCAACAACATATTTTGTCCTATTTGCCTCTATCTCACACCAGACAGCCTCAAATGAACCATCTCCCCAAAACCTAAAATCCTCTTTAACTTCTAATTTGTTTGGTTGGAATTCTTCAGCTATCATGAGCAATACCCACCTCTTGTCCTGTTCCCTCTATCCTTGCTGAAAATACAATAGCCTTTACATTCTATCCCTGTAACTATATCATTTCTGTCAACCAGGTCTCACTGATGCCTATAATTGTTGGGCAAGTCAAGCTAACCACTGCCAAAATCTCCTCTCCCTCATGCCTGATACTTCTTGCATTCGTACAAGCATTTCAACATCCTTTTGCACCCTTGTGTAATGTCATTACCAATTCAAATTAGAGACCTGTGAAATCCCATTCAGTATTGCATAATCATTACTGTACAAAATGCTTATTTATCACAGAGGGGGACCAGATAGATGCTTGATTTCATCCTGCATAATATCTCTAGTTTCTCTGGTTTTTCACTACCACATTCTCACTAAACAACACTTTCTCCAAATATCTAACTCCAAAACCATTCAAATATAAGTCCTTTCATCCAACAAACTCACCCCCATACATCAATAAACGGCACACCATTCCTCCTGCACAATCTTCTCATTGACTCATTAACAATTATGGCTCTTCTTCTAAGTTCTGTCCTATCATACCAAGGCAGCAGACTTACAATCTTTACTTTCTTACTCTTCATATTTGCTTCTTTTAACAACTCTTTCATATCTTCTCTCATTGCATATTTCTCACCTTTCAAATCATTCGTGCCTGCCAAAACAATTAACTCGTTCACTTCTGTCTTCTGCATACTTACAGCTTCACTAACATCCTTTATCTTTACATCAGGAAAACATACTTTTGTCATTTTCTCATTAAGTATAACTCTTATCATTGTAATACCATACAATATGTTCTCTTTTCTCCAAGTCTTGCACTTTAATGTTCATATTACTTTCAACTATTCCCTTCAAATTCACATTTGTATTTTGTGCATTATCATTCAAAGCTTCTGCTAACCCACACTTCCACAATCTTCCTTATATTCATAATACTATTCTCTTCATTCTTTCATTCCTGACAACTCACATTTCTTACACTTATTTACAAAACATTTCCTACAAATATTGTCACCATTCTCACTCTTACATCACAAACCATTTACTCTCACAACAAATACATTAAACACATGCTACATCACACAGACTGATATCACTCAACATTGATGTCTTGGTTGCCACTTTTCTCATAGGTATTGATACCATAACTTAAAACACTTTCAAAAGAATACTGCATGATAATGGTCAAGACTAAACACACTTAATAACAAAGTCAAAAATAAACAAAACCACACCAATTATATATAACAGTATTGCCAATATCAACTAAAAAATAACTTGAGATACTGATTGGTATATAATTTGCAACCTGTACCTTGCAGCCTCCTTCCTGCAATGAAACTATTTTTTGCTCATTACATCACCTTAAGAAAACCTTATCAGAGCTGAGACTTGGTGAGAGATGCTGATAATTCCCTTGCACATTCTCATAACACCTGAACAGATATTATATCTAACCCTATGACCATATTCACAGGAAGATCCTGTAATATGCTAAGAACCTCCAATTGATCTGCCTCTATTTTCACATTAAGCTTTGTCATATGCAGAACTGCAATACCTCCAACTAAATGGCACACACTTGTAAACTGATCACTCAGTAATTCAACTATTTCATCTCTTTCTGTCACCTTCTTACTATCAGCTCTCTTTAAAGTTGTCCTTCCTTAGTTATTTTTCCTTTTTCTTGACACATAACAAAAGAACTCTTTGGGATTTCCATTGGTTTGCTTAGGTTCACTCAATATATGATTAGATGACTGTTTCTTACCCTTACATTTCTACTTTTTTTTGTACTGGTTTCACAGTTCATCAAGTGCATCCTATCTAATCTGACTTGTTTGCAAACAAGTAGAAAATTCATTATTATTATTCCTTGCCATCACGATGAAGTCAAAGAGTCATTGCAGCAGACTAATTTCCAGGGCTGTACTTATACTTTTCCTGAGGGTAGGGCCTGAGTCACTAGAATGCTCCAGGGCCTCTCCTGCATTGTTTAGGAGAGGCCCTAGAGTAAATCTAGCTGGGGCCAATTTAAAGCCCTAGTTTGTGGGGGGACCCAGCTAGATTTGCTATGATATGACAAGGTGAATCACTGGAATGCATTGCCCAAGAGTGTGATGACTGCAGACAATATCAATATATTTAAGGCATGTTATGATAAGGATGTTTGTTGACAGATGGACCTCCCATCATAGGTCTGACTCCATGGAAATCTGAATATAATAATAATAACATTGTATCAACAGATATGGAATTATGGTGAGATTATGGTAATTCATAGTATCATGTTGGAGGCTTAATGGATTTTTTACAACACTCAAAAAGAATTAAAATAGAATTTAATACTTCCTATATTTCGTCCTAGTCACTAGGACATCTTCGGGGATTACAAAAACAATTAATGTAACATATACACAAATAACAAACAATACTAAGCCCAACCACGTGGGTGACACTAAAGTCCTATCTAGGTAGAGCGCCCTCTAAGGGCAGTAGTAGGTGGCCTGGAATGTAAGGTGGGAACTCTGGTGATGAGTGTTTCCCAAATCTTCGGAAGCTTAATGCAACCGTATTTATTGAGATTTGGTTGGTTTTTGAGAGCTGCTGCTGCTTCTAAGAAAAGTCTCTTTTTTGAATTTGCTGTGGTGGAGCATGGTGGTTTTCTTCCATGATACCCTGTGGGTGGTGTCCAAAACATGGTCAGCCAAGCCTGAATGGCCATAGTTGTGTTTGAAGATGTAAGACTTGTGTTCCTCTAGACGGATGGATGCTGATCTGCCTGTCTGTCCAAAGTATGCCAGCTTACAGGAACAGGGTACTTTGTAAACTCCAGGCAGAGAGAGAGGTGGGAGCTGATCTTTCGTAGAACGGATAAGGGTAGCAAGTTTGCGGTGGCGCTTATATGCTGTGTGTAGGTTGTACTGTTTTAGTATTCTGGCTATTTTTTCGGATGTGCCATGGATGTAGGGTATGGTGATGGTATTTTTAAAATCTTGTTGACGAGAAGGACGGGGAATGGGGGAGGAGTTGATTATTTTTTTGATACTGTGATCGCTGTAGCCATTGGAGAGGAAAGTGCTGCTGTGTATGTGGTTAAGCTCAGTAGTGAGGGCAGTTCCACTGGAACAAAGATTGTGGGCTCTCTTGGTAAGAGTTTTAATAATGCCATATTGTTGAGAGGGGTGGTGGCGGGAGAGTTTGTGAATGTATCTGCCTGTGTGTGTGGGTTTTCTGTATACGGTGAAGGTATCATTAGGCAGGCGTGTGACTAAGGTGTCTAGGAAGGGTAAACAATTGTTCTTTTCCTTTTCCATAGTGAACTGGATTCTTGGATGTAGACTATTGAGATGACTGAGGAAGGAGTCTAACGTGTCTAGGCCAAATAGAGAACACATCATCTACATATCTTAGCCAGATAGAAGGTTTGAGTGAGGCTGAGTCTGTCCTCACAGCACTTAAGCCTCTACACACGTAATTCATATTAGTTCTACACATGTATCTATTGTTGTGTATTTTTGTTTAGTAAGTAGACCTTAGCTTGGAAACATTCTGACAGATTAATGATGGGGGTTTAGGATCAAATATACAGGATCTAACATGATCCTGTACTTCTGAATCTTCTGTTTTTGTTAACCCCATTCATAAGTGTTCACAAGATCTCTAACATAACAGTGCTGCATATAGGCAAGTGATCAAAATGAAGTAAGAAATATGTTAATGTGTTTCTTGAAGAGCATGAGGGTGTATTCTTTGGGATAAAAACTGAATTACTATTTTATTAATATTATGTTAGTCATACTACAGTAGCATTGTGTATATAATTGGTCTCTGGGCAGGGATTCTTGATTGTGTAAAAATAAATAAAAACTACCAAAAGATATAAAATTAATAAAAAAATAGAAAAAATCCTTTGCCCATCCATGGCACAAATGTACTATAGCTTTACAGAAAAGACATTTAGTGTAAGGGAGCTACATAAAGAAAAATATTCATCCTAATGTAATAAACTTAACATTATTTTCACTTTGCAATTAACTTAACATTAGAGGAAAGCTACATCAATAAAGAGAGAGAGAGAGAGAGAGAAATTACCCTTGCATGATTTAAGGATTCTTTGTGACGATGATGCCAATCATTGAAGAGATATTCAATTTCTGTGATGGAAGTTCCAACTTTGGCTGCTTTCAATATACTAACAAGCTCTTTCTGAGCTGCACAGAGAGAAAGTTCTTCTACAGAGGTATGTGTTATCTCTTCTAGAATAAGAATTCGAATTATAGTTTAAAATGTGATAAAAAGATATAATGTTAATGTGATAATGATATATCTATGTTATATAGAAATTATTATAATTATCAGCCTCTGTAGAATGATAAGATTTCACACCTAGTATTGTTATATCTCCCAGTTGCATTAGAATCATTAACTGTCTTGCTTTCATATTAATTAAATTAGGGAAATAAAACACACGCGTTAAAAAAGATTATTTTACTGATTACAAATAAAATAATAGCTTTACGTTTTGACCTCTGTATTGAGGTCATCTTCAGAAGGATACATTCAGAAGTATAAGAACAAACTACATGCTGTTGCACACTACACAAGTAAATTACAGCTACGTTGTTAACTAATCTTTTTTCTTAGCCTGCCCTCTAGTGGAAAAAAAAAATAAATAAATAAAAAAACTACAATAAACTCTGCTAAAGTCCTCATGTACTAGGTTTCTTCTGGAATTATACAGTTATATTACGATTATCTTTTGGATTTGTCCAGGTTGCTATTGAATGTTCAAGGGAAAAAAAAAAAAAAAAACACACACACACTTCACTGGGTCTTGTATTGAGATTTTTCTTTGTGGTTGCTATGAAGGTTGTAGATGGGTCCTCCACATTCTTGGGATTGTTAGACCATCATTCTTATTCAGATTCGGATCATGTTTGAGCATTTCACATGCTTCCTTGAATTTACGCTCAAACCAGGTTTTGGTGCGGTGTAGGGACTTGGTACCTTTCCAGTCAATTCTGTGGTATGTTTGGAGTGCATGGTCAGAAAGGCCGGTTTTTCCAAAATGGAGGTATTTTATGTGACGTTTGTGTTCATCCTTTCTGATTGGGATGGTTCATCCTGTTTCCCTTATGTACAGTATGTTACAAGTGCAATCTATTTTGTAAACCCCCAGGTGGGCTAAGTGTCGCAGGGGATCCTTGGAAGAATTGAGTAGGTGCCTTAATTTTGTCGGGGGTTTGAAGGTGGTTTTGATGTTGTATTTGTGTAGTGTTCTGTCTATTTTTTCTGAAATGCCTCTAACATATGGTATAGCAATAGCATTCTTGAAATCTTTTTTGTTATTAGTGGTATCTTTGTGGCAAATCTTGTGAATGGTTTTTATACTGTATCCATTTTTTATAAAGGTATGTTTGATGGTCTCATATTCATGGTTAAGAGCTTGTTCAGTTGAACAAATGGTTTGAGCTCTGTGTTTAAGGGTGCTTATAACCCCTAGTTTTTGTGTTGGGTGGTGATAGGAAGTTTTGTGTATGTATTGGCCTGTGTGTGTGTTGGTTTGCGGTAAACTGAGAAGGAGAGACAGCCTGAAGGAAGACGTGTGACAAGTGTGTCTAGGAACGGAAGAGAGTTGTTTTTTTCTATTTCAATGGTGAATTGGATGCGTTCGTGTTGTTTGTTCAGGTGGCTAAGGAATGTATCTAGTGCTTGGCGGCTGTGGGGCCAAATGGCGAAAATATCATCGACATATCTGAGCCAAATTTTGGGCTTTAGGCACGCTGATTCTAGAGCTCGTTGCTCAAAATCTTCCATATAAAAGTTCGCTATTAAAGCGGATAAACTGGCCCTCAAATCCCTTAAAAATAACCATGACGTTATCATCACTAAAGCCGATAAAGGGAATGCCACTGTTGTTTTAAATCGGACAACCTACATTGAAAAAATGAACCATTTGGTATCGGACTACAACATCTACAAAATGGTAAATTACAACCCCACGCAACATAACAAAAAGAAAACTACTGAACTACTTAAATCAGTGAACACGTGGCCGTAAGAAACAATCAAAAAAATTAATATCGCAGTATGTCCGCGCACCCAGAATTTATGGCCTACCAAAAGTACATAAAACAAACACACCATTATGTCCTATTGTGGAAGGAATTGACAGTCCGAATTACTACTTAGCCAAAAAATTAGCTGCCACACTCAAGGAATTGGTTGGTCATTCCCCTTCCTACATAAAAAATACACAACAATTCATAAACAAAATTAAAAATATTACACTCAACGACCAAGATATATTAGTCAGCTTTGACATAACTTCCCTTTTCACCAATGTCCCAATCAAAGATACTATCCTACTCTTACAGAACATATTTCCACACGACATCATGGCCCTCTTTGCCCACGTACTCCACTCTGGATATTTCATGTGGCAAAATAATTTTTACCTTCAAAAAGAAGGTACCGCCATGGGCTCTCCACTCTCCCCCCCAATAGCGAACTTTTATATGGAAGATTTTGAGCAATGAGCTCTAGAATCGGTGTGCTTAAAGCCCAAAATTTGGCTCAGATATGTCGACGATATTTTTGCCATTTGGCCCCACGGCCGCCAAGCACTAGATACATTCCTTAGCCACCTGAACAAACAACACGAACGCATCCAATTCACCATTGAAATAGAAAAAAACAACTCTCTTCCGTTCCTAGACACACTTGTCACACGTCTTCCTTCAGGCTGTCTCTCCTTCTCAGTCTACCACAAACCTACACACACAGGCCAGTACATATACAAAACTTCTTATCACCACCAACACAAAAACTAGGGGTTATAAGCACCCTTAAACACAGAGCTCAAGCCATTTGTTCAACTGAACAAGCTCTTAACCATGAATATGAGACCATCAAACATACCTTTATAAAAAATGGATACAGTATAAAAACCATTCACAAGATCCTCCACAAAGATACCACTAATTAACAAAAAAGATTTCAAGAATGCTATTGCTATACCATATGTTAGAGGCATTTCAGAAAAAATAGACAGAACACTACACAAATACAGCATCAAAACCACCTTCAAACCCCCGACAAAATTAAGGCACCTACTCAATTCTTCCAAGGATCCCCTGCCACACTTAGCCCACCCGGGGGTTTACAAAATAGATTGCACTTGTAACATACCGTACGTAGGGGAAACAGGACGAACCATCCCAATCAGAAAGGATGAACACAAACGTCACATAAAATACCTCCATTTTGGAAAAACCGGCCTTTCTGACCATGCACTCCAAACATACCACAGAATTGACTGGAAAGGTACCAAGTCCCTACACTGCACCAAAACCTGGTTTGAGCGTAAATTCAAGGAAGCATGTGAAATGCTCAAACATGATCCGAATCTGAATAAAAATGATGGTCTAACAATCCCAAGAATGTGGAGGACCCATCTACAACCTTCATAGCAACCACAAAGAAAAATCTCAATACAAGACCCAGTGAAGTGTGTTTTTTTTTTTTTTTTCCCCCTTGAACATTCAATAGCAACCTGGACAAATCCAGAAAATAATTGTAATATAACTGTATAATTCCAGAAGAAGCCTAGTACATGAGGACTTTAGCAGAGTTTATTGTAGCTTTTTTTTTTTTTTAATTAATTTATTTAATTTATTTTATTTTTTCCACTAGAGGGCAGGCTAAGCAAAAAGATTAGTTAACAACGTAGCTGTAATTTACTTGTGTAGTGTGCAACAGCATGTAGCTTGTTCTTATAGTTCTGAATGTATCCTTCTGAAGATAACCTCAATACAGAGGTCGAAACGTAAAGTTATTATTTTATTTGTAATCAGTAAAATAATCTTTTTAACACATGTGTTTTGTTTCCCTAATTTAATTAATATGAATGCTGATCACCGTGTAACCTTAAAAGAAAGAATTAACTGTCTTGCATTTCTACTTGGCCAGCTTAGTTTGTTCAATGGATAGCATCTCACAAATTACGATTCAAATGTCATTTTGATACAAATATGTAGAAGACAGATAAATGCCATCACTTGATGAGACCATCACACCTAGCTTGAAGCCTGTTGAAAGTTTTTCCATTTGATTATACTATAAATTAAAGATGCCAAGAAATTATATTCTTGGTTTAATCCTTTATCCAAGTGTGTAAACAAGCAAAGTTTGCACGTGAAGCAACTTCGTGACTGGGCAGCTCCAATATAGAAGCTAACGACTTCACATCACTTGTGAAGTCATTAGCTTCTATTTTACATTATGGGATATTAGCCTTAATATCCCATAATGTAAAGCACATATCCTTACAGACATGTTTGGTTACACTTGGATAAAGGATTAAACCAAGAATGTAATTCTTTAATTTATAATGGCATCTTTAATTTATAACCAAATGGAAAAACTTTCAATATCAATCTCTAATCCAGAGTATTTTAGTAATAAGGTTTGACACCTTTTGGCTACTTGTATATGGAAATATGACTTCACATTATTTCAACCTTGATATCATTTCTAGGTCTGGCTCCCACTGATGAGACCTCAATAAAGGTCAAAACTGGGTAGAGACCCTTCCCATAATGTATGGCATTATACATGTCCATAAGGATATGTGATTTACATTATTATTATTATTATTATTTAGGCCTCCAAGGAGTCAAAAGACTCATCGTGGGAGGTCCCTCCTAGGAAACACAAAGTCTATCATACCACTCCTTAAACTCATTGACTGTTCTCGCTCTCGCCACTCTATCAGGCAATCCATTCCACAGTTCAAGCACCCTCCATGCAAAGAAACCACTCCTCACCCTCTTGCTCACAGTCTCCTTTCATAACTTCCAGGGATGGCCCCCTTGTCATCACTCCTTCCCGCTGTTCAACCAAGTGCAAGAACTCTCCAGTGTTAACCCTGTAACCACCTCTCAACAGTTTAAAAGTCTCAATCATATCACCTCTCCTTCTTCTATCCACCAAACTCTGTAGCCCACATTCTCTCAGCTGATCCTTATAACTAACATTGTACAGTCTTGAAATTGTCTTTGTTATCCACCTCTGTACCCTTTAAACAGTTAATTTATCCCCTTCAAATCCTGGGGACCAAATCTGAGAACAATAGTCTAAGTGTGGTCTGATCAGGGTCTTATACAACATTATGGGATACTAAGGCAAGTGATGTGAAGTCATTAGCCTCTATATATACTTAAGTATGATATTTGGTCTTTGTATTTAAAGTGTCATATTTTGTCGCTACAAGTATAAAGCAGACTTGCCCAGATATGAGTTGCCCAGTAGTGAAGTTACTTCATGCACAAACTTTGTTTACTTACACTTGGATAATGGATTAAACCAAGAATATAATTTCTAGGCATATTTAATTTATAGCTTAAAGTCTGCTTTATACTTGTAGCGACAAAATATGACACTTTAGATACAAAGACCAAATATCATACTTAAGTAGTATAATGTTTGGTCTCTAATCAGGGTTCTGTGAGTTCCTTTCATTAACTCAAACTGTATTTTTTGCAAGTGATGTGAAGTCATTAGCCTCTATATATATGAGTTGCCCAGTAGTGAAGTTACTTCATGCACAAACTTTGTTTACTTACACTTGGATAATGGATTAAACCAAGAACATAATTTCTAGCTCAAACTGTATTTTTTGCAAGTGATGTGAAGTCATTAGCCTCTATATATATGAGTTGCCCAGTAGTGAAGTTACTTCATGCACAAACTTTGTTTACTTACACTTGGATAATGGATTAAACCAAGAACATAATTTCTAGGCATATTTAATTTATAGCTTAAAGTCTGCTTTATACTTGTAGCGACAAAATATGACACTTTAGATACAAAGACCAAATATCATACTTAAGTAGTATAATGTTTGGTCTCTAATCAGGGTTCTGTGAGTTCCTTTCATTAACTTAAACTGTATTTTTTCATCTGGTTATCAAACTTTATAAATTATACTTCTTCAACATGTCCTCATAGCTCCTGATGTCATTTTATTTAATCTGCAATTGCTGGTTTCTTCATTTCTTCAAAATGCAGATGATCAAAACGATCAATAAAATAATGGAATGATCACTTTCATGTTTTCATTTGTCTGGTTATTACATCAGTGAAGTGATCCTCTGCAAACAGAAGAAATTTTTTTATTTAGGACAGGAGCAGAATGTCACAAGCCTTCACATAAATCACTGCAGCAAATCAAATTCCTATTATAAGAATCATTAAGACCAAAAATGTTTCTCCAGTTATAAGCTCACTATTAGTTGTCGGTTGCTTTTACTTAAGGGATGTTCAACACGATGCAGTTTGCCAACAAGTGTTAGAGTTGTTAACACTTAAAAAAAACAGTTTAACACTTATTCGTTAATGATATTTCATACGGATTGACTGGGAATCTTATCAAATGTTTGCCAATGATGCAAAGTTAGGTAGAATTATCAGGAGTATTGCTGATGTTAATTCTGTACAGGAAGATTCGAATAGACTTGTAGCTTGGACAAATGAGTGATGCTGCAATAGCAATAAATTCAAGGTGTTTCACTTTGGGACACAGAGATATAAGACCATGTAATGTATTGGTGGAGCTATACTTTAACAAGGGGATGAGATTTGTGATCTTGGAGTGATGGTAGTCAGTGAACTGAAGTTCTCAGGGTGCATAGCAAGTGTTGCAAAGACTGCACATTGTATTGCTTCTATGATAAAAAGTACATTGACATGTAGAGAATTAAAGAGGTAATGGTGCCTCTATATAAGGCAATGCCTTATATAGAGGCACCATACATGGACTATGGTGCTCAAATTTGGTAACCTAGTTTTCATTGTGATGTGGAAACACTAGAGGGGATCCAAAGAAGAATGACTAAAGTGGTATGAAGACTCTAGAATGTTGATTATGAAAAGAGCATTTAAGGAAATGTGGATTACAGCAGTTGGTGGATTGGACAAAAAGAAGAGATATGACAGATCCCTTCAAGTTGGTTAAGATGATTCTATCAGATTAATATAGAAGGAATTATAAAAAGAATGGATGTTAAGATGAAAAGAATGAGTGGTCATCTCTGGAAGTTGTATAAAGATGGTGAAGAAGGGTGTGAGGAGTAGAATTTTTATGTAGAGAGTTGTTCAGTTGAATGCAGGAAGTGTAAATAACTTCAAAGTTCATTATAACAGATATGTTGCTGATTGAGTGGGCTTCCCATGATGAGTCTATTGACTCCATGGAGATTACCAAAATAATACTAACAATAAATCCTAATAAGAAACTAGAGCACTCAAAAAAACCTCCTCAAAAAGCACTGCTTTATTTTTTCTTGATGGTTTCTGATGTTATTTGAAGTCCTCTTAAAAATTCAGCTCAATTGATTAAAAAGAAATGAGGAATTCAGCGTATTACTTTCTCCATAGACGACTTGTCAAGTTATATTATTCCATTTCATTCAAACCTCAAATATAGCTAATCCTGAAACTGCTCAAGAACTTCTGAGAAATTCAGTCTAACTGGACTAAAATGGAGATGGGGTGAATTACAGGTTCCTATCTCAAGAGGTATATACACAGGTTGATTTGTTCAATTCTTATCAATGAAATTTGGAATACGGTGGCTTCTTACGGTATTTAAGATTATCAACAAAATTCAATCTAAGTGCAACATTGAAGAGGGAGATGCCTGCTTCTTCTGCAGGCATCTATATATTGCATTGTTTAACTATTTTTGGCCATATCTGGAACACAGTTTTCTTATGTTGCTTAAGGTCCTTGACAAATGGATCAAAATGGAGGAAAGAGTTTTTATAGAGGGAAAAAGAAAATGCAGCAAAAAAACACTACTCTGTCCAATTGGTTGGCCACATGGACAGAGTAGTTGATTTACAACCAATAGGCTGCTGGTTTGAATCCTGCCATGGGCACAGATGTGTTGAATTTCTGAAGGTTATAAACGAATTTCATTGCCTGGTCTGAGACCATCACCCAACTGAATTAAAGTAGGTATAGAATGCATGAACAGAAAGATTAAGGATGCAATATAAGAGAAGGCATTGTGGGAGAAGTATAAAGGAAAGATGATAATCAGTTGAATAGGGACTATAAAAAAAGCAGGTTAAGATAACTTGGTAAGGATAGTTCACAGTGCAGTAAGAACAACAATTGACCAGTCAAGCCAAAAAAAAATGTTAGAGAGTTATATTCACGTGAAAAGTGGAAAAAAAGAATAATTAGGAAGAGTGATGCTAACAGATGAAAATAGTAGACTGGTAAGCTGCAGAGATATGGTCAAGGTATTCAATAAGAAATTCATAGAGTAAATTGATTTCCCACTGTGTTCAGATAATTCAGGGATTACACTACTAAAGTTTAATCCATGTCTTATGATGGTCTCATTGGCCTAGTGGCCAGTGTGTTCACTCTCCAACCAACAGGCTATAGGTCTGAATCCTACTGTAGGCATGGATATTTTGTGAATGTTTTTAAATGGGAAGAGATTAATTTCATCACCTGGTGTGAGACCACTACCCTGCTAACTGAAAACTTAAAGAGGTTTGAAAAAAAAAAGAAAAAAAAATTTCTGTGTTTGGTCTCTAGAGCAGGTTCTGAATGGTCTAACCTTTAATCCACTTACTACACTAATGTTAATATACTCAGGTTACTGTTTTTTGTGGGTAGAATTCACATAAAAAATGTACTGTCAAGTGTAAACAGCCAGTAAGTAATTATTTTAGACAAAGAATCTCTTACAATTTACCAGTAAGTAGTTAAGAAACATTATTTTATACAACATTAAATTCCAGTAATTGTGCCTTTGGCTATAAGAAAGCTCAAAAACCAATACCATGTTCAACTTCATCATATTTTCCACTGGTTACAGAATCTTGAGTCTCTAAAGTTTTAGTTTTATTCATATCACCTTCATTTTCATATCCACGCAGAAGTAGTTCATGTGGCTGAAGAATATCTATAATGAAGAATGTTTATGTTAAATTTTTAATATGTGTTGCATTAAATGAATGCATATTAAATATGTTATACTTAATATTGCATGTAATTAGTATTAATAAATAAACAAATCAAAAATAATAAATTTAGCTTAATCCTTAGTATCTCCACGTTTGGGTCTGGCTCCCACTGACGAGACCTCAATAAAAGTCGAAACCGGTCTGGGTAGTGGCCCCTTCCCTTAATGCATAGCAGCATACATGTCTGCAAGGAGATGCGCTTTGCATTATGGGAGATACTGAGACAAGGAGTGATGAGAGTTTGGTCCACCTTTGCTCGGAGTTTCCTGGTGTTGCACTACCTTACCCCAGCCTTGAAGATAATTTCAGGTGCAAACTTTGTTTGCTTACACTTGGATAAAGGATTAAACTAAATTTATTATAGTCTAACCAAGATCAAAATCAGTATCCCTTTGGAACAGCCCGTTTATACTGGTTGAAAAGGCGAGCGGTGACCAGAGATTCGTTTTGGATCTAAGGGAGGTGAACATGGTCACCAAGCCTATTGATTTCCCCATATGTACAATTGAAGAGCTGTTGGTCGGACTGGAAGGAACAAGAATTTTCTTGAAGCTTGACCTAAACTCTGGCTATTTCCAGATTCCCCTAAGGAAGGAGGACAGGTAGTATTTTGCATTTACCACACGGTGGCAGAAATACCAACTGTGCCGACTTCCACAGGGGGCCAGGAACTCAGCCATGAGTTTCCAGTGCCTCATGAATAACGTGCTGGATGGTTTGTTAGACATAGGCGTCTTGTGCTTCCAGGACGACCTGCTGATATACTCCACCAACATAAAGGAACACACTGACACCCTGCTAAAGGTATTAGACAAACTAGATAAGGCTGTCACTCAAATGCTCAAAATACGAATTTTTCCTCTAGGAAGTAGAATACCTCGGCCATATCGTAAGGGGGGCTGGGATAAGACCTTCCCAGAGCAATGTGAATGCCATACTGAAGGTGAAATCCCCTTCTACAATAGACAATATCAGGGTATGGTGAATTTTTACCCTAAGTTTATTCCCCAATGCTCCGAGATGATGAAACCCTAGTAAACTTAAGTTTGCCTGGAAGGAGGAACAGCAAGAAGCGTTTCATGCATTGAACAAGGCATTAACCACGGCTCCCGTTCTTGCCTATCCTAGACTAGGGGAAACCTTCTACCTTGCTGCTGATGCATTGGTGCAGTGCTGGAGCAAGTGGAAGGGGAGTCTTTCAAACTAATTGCATTCATCAGCAAGAGGTTATCTCCTTCAGAGAAGAATTACTCCATGATAGAAAGGGAGGCACTGGCAATTGTGTACAGCTTCAAGAAGCTCCGTCACATACTGCTGGGACAAAACATTGTCCTCAGATCAGATCACAAGCCCTTATCGTTCATATTATCTATGAAGGATAAGAACCAAAGGATTGTGCACTGGTCTTTGGAGATGCAGGAGTTCAACATGACAGTTTAGTTATATACCAGGAAAATCTAACATTGTCGTGGACCACCTGTCTCGGTCACTGTCACCCCAGGCTGAGGAGAAACCCAGCGACAACAAAGGAACTGCCGAACAAATCTCAGTCATTCAAAGAACTGTGAAAGGGGCATCACCCGACCCCCGGCTCCAGCTCTGGGAGAAGGACATCATTGAGGCCCAGAGGACCGACCCAATGTGTGTGTGTGTGTGGGGGGGGGTTACAAAAGAATATCAAATGAAGGAACCACATCGCATGGAATAGAGCCTTATGAGGACTTATACTTGGACAGTGATGGCCTTCTGCTGTCCAAGCAAGGCGTCAGAGGGAGGTGGAGGGAAAAGATTATTGTTCCAGAAGCCATGGTTCCTTGGGTGTTGTACACCTTCCATGATACTGATCTGGCAGGATACCAGGGACTTCACAGGACATGGAAGAGGGTGACAGATAGGTACCTTTGGAAGGGAATGAGACATGATGTGGAGGCATATGTGTCTTCATGTCATTTATGTCAAAGGAAGTCTCCCATCACAGGTAAGGCCCCCTATTCAACCGTTCCCTCTCCCATTGTGTCCCTTTCAGGCCATGGCCATGGACATTGTGGGACCGCTTCCCACCACCTCAAGGGGAAACAAGTATATCCTGGTAGTAACAGATATGTTCTCTAGGTTCCCCGAGGCTGCGGCCATGAAGGACCAGACGGCCAAGACAGTGGCTAGTAAGCTCTTCAAAATGATATTTTCAAGGTATGGAACACTAGAAACCCCGTTGTCAGATCGAGGTACAAACTTCACTGCTGCGGTAATCCTACAGTTATGCAAATCATTGGGGATAAGGAAACTTTTCACCATACCATATCACCCTCAGGTGAATGGGATGTGCAAGAGGATGAATCGCACTCTGAAGCTCACACTAGCAAAACTGGCAGAGGGGCAGATCTCAGAGTGGGATACTCATCTCCCTCACACCCTCTTCGCCTGTAGGACAGCCCTACATGCAGCCACCAGGGAGGCCCCCCGCAGCGATACTCTATGGCTTCGAACCCTTGTTTCCAAATGATTTCAGAGGCTCCAGGGCAGAGACCAGTTTTCCCGACATTGATGAATACCTCAACAACCTTATTAGGGTCAACAAGCTAGCCTATGACTTGGTGGCTGAGTCTAGTGACAGGGATTCCCAGTGTGCAAGACAATATGCAAACAGGCTGAGGAAAACCAAGTACCTTAGGAAGGGTAACTTAGTGCTGATGGAGCAGAGCTTCAAGGGAAAAGGAAAAGGGGGGAAATTTGGTAGAGGTGCAACTGGGCCTTTTGAGATAATAGAGAAAACAACACCTTTGATGTTTAAAATTAAGGAAACCAACAGTCGAGGAAAAGTCATCACTGTCCATTCTGACCGCCTGAGGCTATACAAAAAAAAAGATCCGAGAGGTTAGTCTGTTTCGGTGGCTCATTGGAAAATGTCTGGGGGACAAAGAGGAGACAGAGGGGTAGGAATGAATACAAAAACAGAGAAAACTCGCCCCATGACAATCCGCAATCACTGGGAGAAGAAGAAGCGCATCTTCCAGATGAATATTTCCCCTGCCTCATGAGACACAGAGAGACCCCAGAGATGACTCACGAAGACGGAACTCATGGAGAGGATCGAAGGGAGCCTATGAGGTCAGAAGGAGAGGGGGGAATCACTAAACCCCGTGTCGAGGTACATGCTGAGACCCAGGCAAGACGAGAGAACATTTCCCAGAGAAAGGAGAGGTTGCTGCTAAGAAAAAAAAAGGAGGGGAAGAAAAAAAAAAAAATTTTGTGGAGGGGGTAACACAATTAAAGAAAATTTTTTTTTGAAAGAAAAATTTTAAGATAAAAGGGGGGTCCTTTGTTAGATCGTGAATGAGGCCTGCCTTTACTAGACAGATACTCATTCGTGATCTAACAATGAAAGGAGCTTTAAACCAGAGAAAATACCTGTACTGCTGGTCAAAATTGTATTGGAAAGAAATAAGGAAGATGGGTAAAGTAAAGTAAAGTGTATTATATAATTGTATATTGAGTGTAAAGTGTATCATATAATTGTGTATTGAATGCGTATCTAATTATTAAGTGTATATCCATTTACTTATTGAAAGGGAAAGATTGTGAAATATTTAATGTGTGTAATTTTAATAAAGGAAAATAATTTGTATAAATCGAAATAAAGGAATGGTATGTGTAAGCTACGGCAAACAAAGAAAATGTGATGACTAAGAGCCTAACAGGACTCTTAGTCATCACGTTTGTCAGGGTCATGACTAAGAGCTTGCCAAGGTCATGCTCTTAGTCATGACCTTGGCAAGCCCATATTGGAACATTACAAGCAAGGATTACCTAATTCTCTGAGAGGAGCTCACTCATGGGTTCGCAATGAAGCAATTTGATGCGACCGTGAATGTAAGCTCCTTGGAAAAAAAAAAAGGTGAATGATCGAAAGAAACCGGGAGAAAAAGGTGGGAGACAGGGAGTGAAGGACATGAGGTGAAAAACAGGGAAAGAAAAGAAGGCAGGAAGTGAGGATGATCCCCGACTAGAAAGGGAAAGCTCGGGTCTAAGTGAAACCCGAACTGTGATGTTTCCCCTTGAAGGATCCAGAAATCTCAGACAAGCACCTCAGATGTTCCCAGCTAACAGCAAAATTTCAGTGCACGTGAATCCATGAGATGGGAAGGAAAGGAATCTGCAGTGTGAACAAGGATCCAACCAGGATGCACACGTGACTCGCATGTGGTGATTCAGTGAAACAGTGAGCAGCCAGAAATGGTAAGGCAATTTTGTCCTTTCTAAAGTTAAGTGAGAGCGCTGAAGGAAAACACATTAAGCAGTGTTGCTAAAAGAAAAACTGAAACCAATTTATTTGTCGGAGTAACTTTAGGAACATTGGACTGATAGTCCGAAGAGCCATGTCAGGTGATTCTTGCTCAATCTAGTATGCAAATGTTACCTTAGCTCTTTTCCCTGAGATTTTGTCCAGATAAATTTGTATTAATTGCCCAAGTGCATGCCTTTCTTACAGAATGATAAATGTGTTAATATGCGAGATTTTCATGTGATATTGTTTGAATGGTTTAATCTAATTAAGATAGCAGAAGAATTGATCATTTCATGTTTAATGTAATTTTATTAGTGTAAAATAAAACTTTATGTTTTGTCATTCGAAATCCTGGTATTAAATTTGTGCTTGAGATTGACATTTGCCACTCACTAAACCACGAACCATGATAAAGAGGAAAGAAAGATATAACCAAATAAGAAAGAGAAGGGGCCACGACTGCAACATTTTGAGAGCCCCCGAACATATCTAAGGTATAATAACTCTAACTGGCGCAGCATAAATATAAATTTGTTAGGGTTTGTTACCCAGGGAAAACCTTACAATCCCTGAACACAGAGAAAGTAGTTATAAGACACATTAAGAATTGAAAAACATTAACACCCCAAAGTACGATCTAACACTCTGCTTGGGGTAGGTTTTTGCCTGTCTCTGAGTAGAGCCATGCTGAGATTATGGCTATGTCTGGTGGTGGCGATGAGCCTGCCACTGGGTAGAGCCAATGCTGAGAGGTTCTTCTTGGTGACGGGTCCTGTCACTGAGTGGAACAAAGCTGAGTTGGGCAATCTTTCGGGATCGTCTACTTTTTAGAGAGGTCTTTACTTAAATACACTTCAATAAAGGTTGAAACCGGTCTGGGTAGTGGCCCTTCCCTTAATGCATAGCAGTATACACGTCTGCAAGGAGATGTGCTTTGCATTATGGGAGATACTGAGACAAGGAGTGATGAGAGCTTGGTCCACCTTTGCTCAGAGTTGCACTACCTTACCCCAGTCCTGAAGATAATTTCAGGGGCAAACTTTGTTTGCTTACACTTGGATAAAGGATTAAACTAAATTTATTATAGAGATAGAGAGAGTGAGTGCGATGAGGATAGCAGCAACAGAAGGAATAAACAAAGAAGAGAAATTTATTCTGTGAGATTAGAGTTGAACTGATAATTAAGTTGAGAGGTGAATGGAATGCATGACTGGAATATGTTGTTAATGCAGGCAGTGTTAAAAATTTTAAGATTCACTATGATAAATATGTTGTCAATCGAAAGAACTATCCACGACGAGTCTTCCAACTCCATGGAGGTTGTAATAATAATAATGATAATAATAATAATAATAAATAAAAAAAGTAATACAGTCATTTGTAGATAATGATTTACCTTTTGAAGATTTTAAAGGTGACATTTGAAGATAGCTATCATCTATTAATGCATCATTATCTACTGTTGATGACATCATTGGAGAAGTATCAGGAAATAACATATCAAATGGAAAGTCTTTCATGTACTCTACAAAATAGTAATAAAATATTTATATAAAGGTTATACATATATATTCGGTTTCAATGATGTTATCTTTCTTTCTTGAAACAAAAATAAGGGCAAATGCATACCATACATAGAAAGAGAGAGTGATGATACTGATCTTTTTGAAATAGCTTCAACTTCGCTCTTTTCAGATTCAGCAAGTATCTGAAACAAAAATAAAATAAATCTGAATAAGTTTATTAATGAATATTCAAAAATTATAAGAATAATGGTTAATTAATAAGATTTAAAAAAAAAATTAACCAATAACAAATTACAATATTCTTACTTTATAACAGGGGTGGGGAACGTCCGGCCCTTGAAACCATTTGATCTGGCCCTGCCAAGGCAACCGCAGACGGGACTCAAAATTCAATAAATCTAGGAGCTGTTTTCATAGCAACATAAATTAATATTAAGTTAATCATAATGACGTAGATTTTGAACGACAAGCAAGTAACGTCCATTACGGGATAGACAGGACACATACAAGTACATAATGGGACAGACACGTATGCTTCTCAACAGCTACCGTGGCAGAAGAGACCTTGAGAGTCGATGGTACGAACATTGGATATGTTCCAAATCCAAGATGCAGGATTAGAACAGCGCTCAAAGCAAAATAATCACATTGCTGGCAACATACACACGCACACACACACACACTGGATAGTTATTAAAACTTAAGTGCTGGACATCCTACAAATGGTGACTACAAAGAAAAGAAAAGTTGATGCAGAGTGTCAATCTTTCCAAGAGAAATGGACACATGAGTATTTTTCTCTTGGAAAGATTGACAGTCAAAGGCAAACCTGTGTGCCTGGTTTGTAGTAATGCATTAGTGTAATGAAAAAAGCCAATCTGGAGCGTCATTACAGCTCAAAACATGCTAAGCTCAATGAACTGGGAGCCCAAATGCGTCTGGATAAAATGCTCTTCAGCAGAGTTTGGAATCACAACAAGCTGTTTTCACTAGGCCTCATTGTGACAGAGATAACGTTATTCAGATGAGTTATGTAGTGAGCAAGCTAATCACAAAGAAGCTGAGGCCTCATGTAGAGGAAGAATTCTGAAAGAGTGCATGGTGGCTGCTGCAGAGTTGTTAGCAAAAGACAAAATTAAATTTTTTCGGAGTGTTAGTTTGTCTCGTAGAACCATCTCAGATCGGATTACTGAGTTAGCATAAGATATTGAAAAAATATTGAACAATTCTGCAGGAAATTTCCAATTTTTCTCTCTGGCTTGTGACGAGACAACGGACATAACAAAGGCTGCTCAACTGGCTGTTTTCGTTCGTGGGATAACTGCAGAGTTTGACATGCGAGAGGAACTGCTGTTACTGGAAGCCATGCATAGCACTACAAGAGGTGAGGACTTGTTTTATCAATGAAAAAACTTGAGCTAACATTTGAAAAGTTAAGTGGCTTTACTATAGATGGAGCTCTAGCCATGGTTGACTCGCAAAAAGGGTTAATTGCATTTGTCAAGAAAGAACTGAATCGTCTCAGTCTTGATCCAAGTGATTTAATTATATGCTACTGTATCATATACACTAAGAAAGTCTCTGTGTACTGTCGTTGTGGCTCAACAATGTCATGTCAACAGTAGTGACATGAATAAATTTTGTCAAAAGCAGAGGGTTTAACAGCTGCCAGTTTAAGGAGTTACTGAATGATCTCGAGTCTGAGTACGGTGATCTTGTTTATCACTGTGAAGTGCAGTGGCTGAGTCGTGGCAACATGCTCATGAGGTTTTGTGAACTGCAGGATGAAGTCAAGCAATTCATGGAGATGAAGAAAACCTGTCAGGGAACTAAGTGATAGCAAGTGGCTGTGTGATCTAGCATACATGGTGGACATTACCAAGTACCTCTTAGAGCTGAACGTCAAGCTTCAGGGGGGGGGGGCTCCAACCAGCTTCTCAGCTCCCTGCTTTCAATCATGAAATCATTTGAAGCTAAATTAAGGCTGTGGAAAGTGCAACTTGAAAGGAATAACACAGTGCATTTCCCCACTCTGGAAGGACAAAAGCCTTCTATGACACTCCAAAATGCTGGTGAATGTGCAAAACTAATTGAGGCATTTAATGAAAGATTCAAGGATGTGAAAAG
Organism: Typopeltis vanoorti; assembly: GCF_054136105.1. NCBI lineage: Eukaryota > Metazoa > Arthropoda > Arachnida > Uropygi > Thelyphonidae > Typopeltis > Typopeltis vanoorti. Next base: position 22,310,265 of record NC_143567.1, on the reverse strand, counting down.
TAAACAAATGGAATTGAACGTTTTTGCTACACCATTCAATGAGGAACCAACTGATGTGCCTGATAACCTATAAGGTTATCAGACACATCATTAAATCATTCAGCTGCAAAGCAATGATAAGCTGAAAGCTAGGTACAACAACCTCCCACTGCTTGAGTTCTATAAATGTTGCATAAGCAATGATGAATCTTCCAGTTTGAAGAGACATGCATTGAAATATGCACTGCTCACAACTTACTGCTGTGGGCAGTTCTTTCAAAGCTAACATCTCATGCCTTACCAAACAGCAGTTCCAGCCATCACATTAGAGGTGAGTTAATTAAATGTTTGACCAAATATAGCAAGCTAATTTTTAAATTGATAATTATGTATGGCCTGCAAATGATGCTATAAATATCGAAATGGCCCTTGGCAGAAAAAGGTTCTCCACCCCTGCTTAATACCATCATCTTCAGTATTACATATGGGAAAATCTACATAATCTCTGCATATTTTATTCAGCACATTATGATATGGTTTATGAAATAAACTCTGAATTTAAATAAATTCTTTAAATTAATAAAGGACAACAATTATGCTGTAAATATACATGAATGCTAGGAGTATTAGAAACAAAGGGATAGAGGTTGTTGCCTTGGTCAATATGTTGGGACCTCAGTTTGTAGGCATTAGTGAGATCTGACTATCAGAATCAGACATACTAACTGGTATCGAGTGTAAAGAGTTGGGTGGTTATGGTGTGAGTGGTTATGGTGTGAGTATTTTTAGGAATGATAGACAAGATAGGAGAGGAGGGGATGTTGCTGCTAATGATATCAGATGACTTGAATCCAGTTAGAGTCGAGACCTATGATTATAGTAGTACAACTACTATCAGTATTTTGTGTGGCAGTGAGTTTGAAGACATCTGGTGTGAAGTGGAATCTAAAAAGATCAATTACATAGTGGGGTGTTGTTACAGACTTGGTAGATCGGTTGCTAGTGATGAAGAAATGCATAACCAAATAGAAAAGAATAAATTTAGTTTAATCCTTTATCCAAGTGTGAGCAAACAAAGTTTGCGCCTGAAAGTATCTTCAGGACTGGGGTAAGGTGGTACAACTTGCGGAGAGCAAGGATTATGAATGATATTCTGGCTGAAATGTGTGAGGAGATGGGAGTACAGTTTGTTAATGTGTGGAATGAGTTTGAGGGACGGAGTGAGCTGTATGGGAGCGATGGACTGCATTTGAGTGGTTATGCTGTGAGTCGCTTGGAGAGACTGCTGCTGGAAGGTAGAGAAGTGAATAGAGAGAATGAATCAGATCAAGAGGGGAGTGATGTGGAAGAGCAGGAGAGTAAGACAGGAGAGATTGAAGGAGTGGAAATGAATGTGGAAGTGAGTGGTATGAGTATAGATAATGAGAGAATGGGTGTGCAAGAGGAGCAGGGAAACGGGGAGGCTCAGGGTGGACAGGGATACACAGCGTGAGAAAGGTGGATGCTCCAAGAGGAGGTGAGAGAATGTGTAGGCAGGAAAGTAATGGGATGATCAGGGATCAAAAGGAAACAGATGGAATTGCAAAGGGTTCTAAAATGAAGAAGCAGAAAGGGAAATGGCCCCAGTCCAGCATGGAGAGATCACATCGAGTGAGTGGTATCAGTGGAACTAGCTGTAGATCCAGAAATGAGTTGTTGTGTTTGTATACCAATGCTAGAAGTATAAGAAACAAGGCGGATGAAATGGTTGCACTAATTGCGTCTGTGCACCCAGAGATTGTCGGAATAAGTGAGACATGGTTAGATGAGGATGACATCCTGACAGGAATAGAGATGGAAAAGTATGATGTGTTTCGTGAGGATAGAAGGGGTAAAAAGGGAGGGGGAGTGCTATTGATGATAGAGAAAGAGTTATGTCCATACAAGGTAGAGATGCAAGGGGGAAATGGGGCCAGTGGTTTTGAGGCAGTATGGTGTGAGATAGAGGTGAATAGAATCAAATACTTGGTGAGATGTTGTTATAGACCTGGTAATGTGGATGGTGGTGATAGTGAAATGTATAGTCAAATAAGCCAAGCAAATAAGAAAAGGGTGATCATTATGGGTGATTTTAATTATGGCAATATAGACTGGAATGAAGAGATAGCAACTGGAAGTAAAGAAAATGAGTTTCTTGAGTTTTTGAGGGATAACTACCTCAGACAGTATGTAACAGAGGGCACAAGAGGATTAAGGGTCTTGGATTTGGTCATCTCATCGGAGGATGTAATTATCAATGAGGTATCAAATCATCCACCAATTGGTGAAAGTGACCATGAGGTGATTACTTGGGTGGTTGCCAGCAGTGCAAGGACCCCTGTGAAAAAAGGGTATATGTGGAACTACAAGGGGGGTGATTATGAAGAGCTCAGGAGACAGCTTGCAGGTGTAGCATGGAATGAGGAGTTAGCTGGAAAAGAGATCAATGCAGCTTGGGGGATTTTCAAAAAATATTTAGTGGATGCAATGTCGAAATGTATACCACGGGTGAGAAGGTTAAATAAGTTAGGTGTGAGATGGATGAATAAAGAGATTAAGCATGCAATACAGAGAAAAAGGGCATTGTGGAGGCAGCATAAGAGAAGTGGAAGTAACCAATTTCATGAGTTCTACAAAGACCAGGCAAGGAGAGTGACTTGGTTGGTGAGAGTAGCTAAAGAGAGGTATGAACAGCAGTTAGCTAATGAAGCTAAAAAGAATCCTAGGGAGTTCTTTCGATATGTAGCCAGCAAAAGAAAGAATGATTATGGAAGGATGACATTGATTGGAGGAAATGGTATAAAGACAGCTGTTGCAGAATGTGTGGTGGAGATACTTAATGAGCAGTTCATAAAGATCTTTCAATCTTGCGAATGTGACTTCATGGAGAGATTAAGAGCAGTTGATGATGGGGAGGAGAGACTGACTGTAAGTGAGCAAGAGGTGTTTGGGGAGTTGAGTAAACTAGATGTAAATAAGGCTGTGGGACTTGATAATATATCACCGCGTATTCTGAAGGAATGTGCCAGAGAGTTGACACCTGCCTTGACATATTTTTTTAATACGAGTCTTGCACTTGGTCAAGTCCCTAAAGAGTGGAAGGAGGGCAAGATTGTGCCACTTCATAAAGGAGGTGATCGAACTCAGGCATCAAACTATAGGCCTATCTGTGTGTCGGGTGTTGTGGTTAAGTTGTTGGAGAAGCTTGTGAGAACTAGAATCCAGAGTTGGGTTGACAACAATGGTATAATCTTTGATGGACAGCATGGATTTGCTAAAGGGAGGTCGTGTTTTAGTAATCTACTTACTTATTACAATAAAGTGACTGCTTCCTTGGACAGAGGAGAAGGATACACAGTAATATACTTGGATTTCGCAAAAGCTTTTGATAGAGTGCCTCATGATAAGTTGACAGTCAAACTAGAGCAGATGGGGTTGGATATTAGATTAGTGCATTGGATCGGAGACTGGCTATCTGATAGGTATCAACAAGTTGTGTATGGGGGTGCAATATCCAGGAAAAGGAAAGTCACTAGTGGAGTGCCTCAGGGATCTGTTTTAGGGCCATTACTATTTAACTTGTATATTAATGATATTGGCGAAGAGTTGGATGGAGATATTCAGTTGTTTGCAGATGATGCAAAGTTGGGACGAACCATAAAGAGTAGTGAAGATGTTGTGGCCTTGCAAGAAGACTTGAATAAATTGATTGATTGGGCAAGCAAATGGGGATGTGAGTTCAACGTTGCAAAATGTAAGGTTTTAAAATTTGGAAAACAAAGATGGGATGCAGAATTTATGCTTGGTAAGAATATATTGTTGGAAGTAGAGGAAATAAGAGATCTGGGAGTGATAGTGGATAAGGATCTAAAATTTAGGGGTCACATCGCCAAAATTGTGAAGACAACACAAAGACTTCTGGGAATGATGAGGAGGACACTGACGTGTAGAAGTAGGGAGATTCTTGTTCCATTGTATAAGGCTTTGATTAGGCCACACATGGACTATTGTGCCCAGATTTGGTCACCTGGTTTTCAGAAGGATGAAGAGATGTTGGAAAGGGTCCAAAGGCGACTGACTAAGGTAGTTTCTGACCTCTGGAATGTCGAGTATGAGGAAAGATTGAAAAGATGTAATTTGCAGAGACTAGTGGAGAGAAGGAAGAGGGGAGATATGATAGAGACCTACAAGTTGGTAAGGGGTTGCTATAGGATCAATGGTGGAGAAGTTCTACAGCGAATAGTGGGAGATCAGGGGAGAACCAGAGGTCATCCCTGGAAACTGTATAAAGAGGGTGTGAGTAGGGGAGTGAGAGGCAGGTTTTTTTCGTGCAGAGTTGTGAATGATTGGAATGCCTTGCCTGAGAGTGTGGTGTCTGCAAGGAGTTTGAATGTGTTTAAGACCCGGTATGATGAGATGTGTGTGAGATAAAAGGACCTCCTAGATGAGTCTTTGACTCCATGAGGTCTTGTTTAATAATAATAATAATAATAATAATAATAATAACACCGGGCAACTCTGAGCAAAGGTGGACCAAGCTACTAACACTCCTATCTCAGTATCTCCCATAATGCAAAACACATCGACTTGCGGATATGTCTAATGTTATGCATTAAGGGAAGGGCCACTACCCAGACTAGTGTAGAACTTTATTGAGGTCTCTTCAGTGGGAGTCAGGCCCAAGTGGAGATACCAGCCAGAAGCATTAGCAAGATCATCTGTACCTATAGGAGTTGCCAAATGGTGTGCCACCTTTTTAATAAATTACTCTGGATTTAGAGAAAGATGTTGAAAGTTTATTTTTCACTTGGTTAGAATATAATAAATTTAGATTAGACATATCCGCAAGGAGATGTGTTTTGCATTATGGGAGATACTGAGATAGGATTGTTAGTGGCTTGCTCCACCTTTGCAAGGAGATGTCCTGGTGTTGCACTACCTTACCCCAGTCCTGAAGATACTTTCAGGTGCAAACTTTGTTTGCTCACACTTGGATAAAGGATTAAACTAAATTTATTATATTCTAACCAAGTGAAAAATAAACTTTCAACAAATAGAAAAGAAGAGTGGGAAAAGAGTAATCTTAATGGTAGAATTTAATTATCCAAAATCTACTGCTACCCAATTGATTGGGTAGCAGTAGAATCTCATGAGAAGAATGAAAATGCATTTATTGAGCTGTTGCAGAACAACTTCCTCAAGCAGCATGTGAAAGAAGGAACTCGAGGTCAAAGAGTGTTACTTTTGATTATAGTGTCAGAGGGTGTTTCAGTTAAAGATGTAACTCTGCCTATGGTTGGTTAGAGTGATCATGCGGTACTCACTTGGAAATTGATTAAGTTTCTGAATGTTCCATTCAGAAAAGGTTACATGCTGAACTACAAAGCAGGAAATTATGACCACCTGAAGAGCATACCGAGTTCAGTGGAATGGGATCAGTTGCTGGATGGGAAGAATATCAACAGTGCATGGGAAGTATTTAAACAATACTTAAATGATGCGATATCAGAATGTGTCGAGAGAGTTCGAAGAATAAATAGAGTAGGAGTCAAATGGATATGTAATCTTATTAAGCAAGTAAGAAAAGGATAATGTGGAAGTAATACCATGTGCATAAGGATGATGTATGTTATGAAAATTATCAACCTGATGTACACACTGAACTCACTGCTACCTGTTGACCGGATGAAGAAACTCAGGTGTATAAGGATGAGGTATTAGAGCTGTTGCACAAACTGAATAAGAATTCAGCAATAAGGACTGATAGGATATTAGCACATTGTACTAAAAGAGTGTCAGCTGAACTGGCTATTCCTTTGATGAGGTTGTTCAATATGAGTCTCAGAATGGGGAAGATTCTGCAGGAATGGAAAGAATGTATAGTGATTCCATTGCACAAAGGTGGTGTAAAAACCGACATGTCCAACTATTGACCAATCAGTATCTCAGGAGTGGTGGTGAAGATTTTGGAAAAATCGGTTAGGGCTTGCATTCAGAAATAGGGTGACAGTGAATCTCTACTTTGCAATGAGCAACACGGGTTTACTAAGGGAAGATCATGTTTTAGCAACTTGTGCACATTTTATAACAATGCTACCACTGAACTAGACAAGGGGAAAGAATGCACCATGAAACTTTGGGATTTTGCTAAGGCTTTTGGCAGAATACAAGATGGTAGACTGTTGCATAAATTGGAGAAAATGTGTTTGGGTTATAGAATATTAGGATGGATAAGAGCAGGGCTGACTGACAGATATCAAAAAGTGGTATAGGGGGATGTGAGTCTGCAAGATTTAAGGTAACAAGTAGTGTGCCACAAGGATCAGTGCTTGGTCCACCGTTATTCAATCTGTACATTAATGATATTGGGAAGGATTTGACAAGTGACATACAGCTATTTGCTGATGATGTAAAGATAGATAGGGTAATCAGGAATGCTGCTGATATGCAGAATTTACAGAATGATTTGAATAGGCTGGAATTGTGGGCACAGGAAAATGGGTGTCAGATCAATGTCAGTAAATGTAAAGTCATTCACTTTGGCATGATTAGATATCCAATGTACTATTATATTGGTGGGATTATTATTGTTATTGTTATGTAATGCCTCCAAGGAATCCAAAGACTCATCGAGGGAGGGCACCTACTCTACAGCTCTGTCTTTGCCACTCAATCCACTAGCTACAATGAACCTCTCCTCCCATCATCTACACCAATGCCATCTACAGCCCACTTCCACCACTACTCATATTTTCACAGACAATCACAAACATCATTGCCTACATCGAGATTCGAACCCACCGCCTTTTGGCAAAAGACAGGATACACTAGCCACTCAGTCAACCAGGCCGGCAAAAATTATTATTACATGACACCTCCAGGGAGTCCAAAGACTCATCGAGGGAGGACACCTACCGCACAACTATCCATTCCCACTATTCAATACACCAACTGCAATGAAACACAACTACCACCCACCACCACCACTACTAGATTTACAGTGACATTCTTGGATGTTGTTATAATTATTATTATTATTATTGTATCCTCCATGGAGACAGCAGACTCATTGTGAGAAGCTCATTCAATTTACAACATATTTATCATATCAAATCTTAAAATCCTTAACACTCCTTGCATTAACAACATATTCTAATAACATATTCCATTCACTCACAATTCCATTTAAAAAATCTACTCTTCACAGCCCTTTTCTCCACACTCTTACATAACTTCCAGGGATGGCCTCTGGTTCTTCTCTTCTCATTTTCTACTCCTTTTATAATTCCCTCTGAACTAACTCCTTTAACTAACTTAATGTCTCTATCATATCACCTCCTTTCCTCCTATTCCCAAACTCTGCAATCCACATCTTTCAATCTCTCTCTCTCTCTCTCTCTCTTCCTCCATAGCCAGCATTTCAAAGTCCTAATATTGTCTTAGTCACTCGTCTGTGGACCCTCTCCAATGTTTCCACATCACATTGAAAACTAGGTGACCAAATTTGAGCACAACAGACCAAGTGCGGTCTGACCAGTGCTTTATGTAGGCAGCACAACCACTTCCTTATCCCTACATGTTAGAGTACTTCTTATCATAATGGCACTATGATGTGCAGTCTTTGCAATACTTGCAATATGCCCTCTAAACTTCAGTTTGCTGTCAACCATCACTCTCAAATCTCGAATCCCATCCACTTCCAGCAGCACAGCAGGAAGTGGATGGGATTTGAGTTTTGGTCTCTTCAATATAGTACATAGCCTTATATTTCTGTATTCCAAAAAGCAAATCCTTGCACTTAATATTAAAACTATAACCCCACTCTTTTGTACAAGTCAAAAGTCTATTCAAATCTTCCTGAAGAGATGTTGTTTATTTTTTAACTTAAGTGCTGTGTAAGGCTTAAGTGCTGTGAACGGTATATATTAGAACACAGAAATTAAGTAAATAATTAATTTATTAACTTATTGCTGATATTTCGCTAGTGTTATAACCAGCATCTTCAGAGCACAAAAACACAGTTTGTCAGATAAGTTAATAAATTAATTATTTACTTAGTTTCTGTGTTCTAATATATACCGTTAAAAAATAAACAACATGTTCGACGAACACATAAGTCTGTCCACACCTTCCTGAAGAGAATTAGCATCAGCAGTACTAATTATAATTTTCTCCAACTTTGCATTATCAGCAACAACTGAAGATCCCCAGTCATTTCATATGATATATAATTTACAAACTAGTTAAACAGCAGTGGTCCAAGAGCAGATCTCTGGGGCATGCCACTGGTTACTCTCCTTTTTTTGAGATACTGCTCCATCATGCACAACTTGCTGGTATTATTCAGAGTGCCAATCTCCAATCCATCTAACCAACATACTATCTGTTCCTATCCTATGCAGTTTGTACACAAACGTATGTGGTAATCTATTGAACACCTTTGCAAAGGTCCAAGAATATCATTTTAAGGAAGAATATAAATATACAAATCCATGCTGACCATCATATAGAATGACATGTCCATCAACCCAATCCTGTATTCTATTCCTAACCAATTTCTCCAACACCTTGACTACAACTGCAATTATACAGATGGGCCTGTTACTAAGACAGTTGACAGATTACTATGTGACAAGTTGGTGTAGCTACAGAAGATAGGATTGGTTAGAGGGAATGAATATTGGCTTTCTGAATATATCAGCAATTTGCATGTAATGGAGCAGTGTCTCAGAAAAAGGAATGGGAACAGTGGCATATCTCAGAATTCTGTTCATGGGCCCCTACTGTTCAACTTGTAAATGATATTTCATGTGGATTGACTAGTGCTCTTCAAAGGTTTGCTGATGATACAAAGTTAGTTAGAATTATCAGGAGTATTGGTGATGTTAGTTCTCTACAGGAAGATTTGAATAAACTTTTCAGTTTGGACATATAAATGGGATTATAGTTTTAAAATTGATAAATGCAGTGTGACACTTTGAGGTGCAGAGATATCAGGCTGCATACTGTATCGGTGCTGCTCTGTTTCAGCAGCTAGATGAGATTCAGGATCTTGGATGATGGTAGACAGTGAACTAATGTTCCAACAACAACATTCTGCAAATGTTGTGAAGACTGTACATTGTATTGCTACTGTAATAAGAAGTATATTAACATGCAGGAATAAGAAAGTGGTGGTGCCTCTATACAAGCCATTAGTCAGACCACACATGGATTATTGTGCTCAAATTTGGTCTCCTAGTTTTCAATGCAATGTGGAAATACTAGAAAATATTCAGAGATGAATGATTAGTGATATTGGAAGTCTGGAGTATCATTCATGTAGAGTGGTTGAGATATGTAGATTGCAGTCTGGTAGACAGCAGGAAAATAGGTGATATAATAGAGACCTGCAAGTTTGTTAAAGGATTTTACCAGTTTAATACAGAAAGGACTATAAAAAAGTGGAGGAAAAGATGAAAGATTGGCGGGAGGAGTCTATTTTTTACATGGAGAATGGCTGGTGAGTGGAACACATTGCTGGAGTGCATTGCAAAATAAGGGTTGCATAAATGATTTCAAGGTTCAACATGATACATATGTTGCTAATTTTGTGGGCTTCCCACAAATCTACTTCCTCTATGGAAGTTACTGTAATAATAATAATGATACTAATAATATTTTTATTCCAAAAAAAGCTTCAACCTGAATAAGAAAATATCATGCCATTTTGATGAGGTAGTGTGTTTTTATAACATCTAATAAATGAATCTACTAAATCAAATTAAATTTTGAATTTTTTTCTTTTCCTTAAGCACAAAACTGAACTACTTCCAGCTATTTAAATATAATTTTTTACAAAAAGTTTTAGCTCTAATGAAAAATAATATTAAATGAAAACATCAAAGAGAACTCACTTCAAATGTTTCCAACATTTCGGCAATTTCATATTGGTCTGCATTAAAAGCCATCTGAGCAGGAACATTATTATCTGCATTTTTAATTTTACATGCTGTTAGTGCACCTGGACACTGTAACAACTGGGAGATTGTTTCCTTAAATCCATAATGTGCAGCAAAGTGTAGTAATGTTGGTATTTCATCTGAGGCTTAAAAAAAATCATTAAAAAATATTTGTTTGTATTCATTTTATGAATAACTGATGAATTAATATACACATTAAATAGCAACAGCCCAAGAACAGAGCTCTGTGGCACTTCATTAGTCACTAACCTTCACTTTGAATCAACTACACCATATCTGTAAAAAAAATAAAATTATTACTATTACTATTATTACGGGCAACTCCAGGGAGTCATTAGACTCATCGAGGGAGGCTCCAAATCATATTCATCACAACTATTCGACATTCATACAGTATCTATCATACCTCGCCTTAAACTCATTCACTGTCACAGCATCCGCCACAGACTCAGGGAGCGCATTCCACTCATTCACTACTCTAAAAGTAAAGAACCCAGCTCTAACACCTTTACTAACCACACTTTTGCCCAGCTTCCATGGATGGCCCCTAGTCCTCCCACAACCAGCCCTGTTCTCAAAAATATCTTCTGAATTAATTTTATAGAAACCATTCAGTAATTTGAATGTCTCAATCATATCTCCCCTCCTCCGCCTATCAACCAATTTTTGCAACCCACAAATCCCCAACCTGTTCTCATAAGGTTCATTCCACAGACCTGCTATCATCTTGGTCACTCGCCTCTGGATCCTCTCCACCTCCTCCCCATCAAGAAGAAACCTAGGTGACCAAATCTGGGCACAGTAGTCGAGATGGGGTCTTATCAAGGCTCGATACAGAGGAACAATAACCTGCTTGTCTCTGCTTGTCAATGTATTCTTCAGCAACCAAGTGATTTGATGAGCTGATTTGGCCACTTTTGCAATGTGTCCCCTAAATTTCAATTCCTTATCCACCAACACTCCTAAATCTCATGCCTCATCAATTTCCTGGAGCAGTTCCACCAATGCAGTAAACTGCCGCCAATCTTTTCACCACATAACCTTACATTTTGCCACATTAAATTGACATCCTTAAACGTGTGGACAGACTTATGTGTTCGTCGAACATGTTGTTTATTATTTTAACGGTATAATAGAACACAGAAACTAAGTAAATAATTAATTTATTAACTTGATGCTGATATTTCGCTGGTATTATAACCAGCATCTTCAGAGCACAAAAACACTGTTTGTCACAATACGCGAGACTAAAACAACATGGTGTACTTCAACAAAATTGTAGCAGCAACACAAAGACTAGAGTCCTGATTTTGGCGCCCTCTATCTGAAAAAAAAAAAAAAAAAAAAAACCACGCTATCATACTAGAGTCCTAGAAAAGTGCTAGTTTTTTCTTAATATGACTGTCTCCCAGATCTTTGGCAAGTTAATACAGCCATATTTGTTGAGATTTGGAGTGTGTTTTAGGGCTTCTGTCGCCTCTAAGAACAATCTCTCTGATTTATATGGGTTTCTGTGTAGTACTTTTCTGTTTTTCCAGTTGATCCTGTACCCTGCACACAGGATCAACATCAACTGGAAAAACACAAAAGTACTACACAGAAACCCATATAAATCAGAGAGATTGTTCTTAGAGGCGACAGAAGCCCTAAAACACACTCCAAATCTCAATCTCAACAAATATGGCTGTATTAACTTGCCGAAGATCTGGGAGACAGTCATATTAAGAAAAAACTAGCACTTTTCTAGGATTCTAGTAATATATGATAGCGTGTTTTTTTTTTTTTTTTTTTTTTTTTTTTTTTTTTTCAGATAGAGGGCGCCAAAATCAGGACTCTAGTCTTTGTGTTGCTGCTACAATTTTGTTGAAGTACACCATGTTGTTTTAGTCTCGCGTATTGTGACAAACAGTGATTTTGTGCTCTGAAGATGCTGGTTATAATACCAGCGAAATATCAGCATCAAGTTAATAAATTAATTATTTACTTAGTTTCTGTGTTCTATTATACCGTTAAAATAATAAACAACATAAATTGACATCCATTCTCCTTAGCCCAGACCTCCAATCTATCCAAATCATCCTGCAAAATTTTGACGTCATCTGCATTCACTATTGCCCTACCCAACTTCGTATCATCCGCAAACAAATGAACTGTTCCTCTCAGATCCTTTTCTATATCATTAATGAACAAATTAAACAGCAGTGGTCCAAGAACAGATCCTTGTGGTGCACCGCTAGTCACAGGCTGTCTTGTGGACTCTACTCCTGAGTAAACCACTCTCTGATATCTCTCCGTCAACCACCCTCCTATCCATCTCACCAACCCTATGTCCATCCCCATATGCTGCAATTTACTGATTAGAATTTCATGTGGTATCCTGTCAAAGGCCTTAGCAAAGTCCAGTAGAATCGCTGTAAATCCATTACCCTTATCCAGTTCAGCCGTCACTGTGTTATAATACGTGAGCAAGTTACTGAGGCATGATCTACCCTTTGCAAAACCATGCTGTCCCCGATACAGTATCCCATTTTCTTCTATCCAATCTTGTATTTTCCTCTTGACTATTTTCTCTAAGACTTTGATAATGATTCCTGTTATGCTGATTGGCCGGTAATTTTCAACAGCAGCCTTGGAACCACCTTTGTGCAGCGGAACTATTTTCCCCTCTTTCCACCCCCTTGGGACTCACCCAGACCCGAGGCTCAAATTAAACAAAATGGTCAAGGGCACTGACAATTCTTTAGCCGCTTCACATATGACACAAGCTGGTATACCATCCAATCCCACAGATGTATTGACATTGAGGTTCTGTAATAGACTATTTACCTCTACTTCATTCATCACAATTCCAGTATAAGCTGTTGGTTCTTCCATGCCTGCAAAGTTACCACCTGGATGATATACTCTTGCAAAGTGCTTGCTCAGTAATTCCACAATATCGACTGATTCGGTTACCTCCTTACCCTCAGCATTTTTTAAGATCATTCTACCATGAGCATTTTTCCTTTTACTTGCAACATATTGAAAAAACTGTTTTGGATTCTCTTTAGCCTGCATGGCCAATTTTCTTTCGTAATCTGCTTTTGCTTTTCTTACTACCCTTGTTACCATCCTGGCCTGAGCTTTATACTGTTCCTGCGCCTGATGGTCACCTTTCTCCTTAAATTCCCTCCACAATTGTTTCTTTTTTTGCAGCTCAAGCTTAATAGTGTTATTCATCCATTTAACCCCTATCCCCTACTTGATTTATTATTCGGACTCTTGGTATACAGTCAACCAATGCCTCCTGCAAACAGTTCTTAACCACCTCCCATGCGCTATCAACATCCAGCCCTTGCAGTTTTACATGCCATGGCACTGAGCTAAGCACACACTTAAGCTTGTCATACTTACCAGCCCGGTAATTCGACATGTACCCTGTCTTAATTGTAAATTCCACTCTTTTAGCCACTTCCCAAGTCATGACTTTATGGTCACTCTCACCAATTGGTGGCAACATGGTCATGTTCGTTACAGCCACATTCTCAGTTGCAATTACAAGGTCCAGCATTCTCTGCCCCCTGGTATTTTCCACTACATGCTGTCACAGATAGTTGTCCCTTAATAACCAAATAAAATCCAATTCCTTCCTCCCATGTGCCCTCTCCTCTTTCCAGCCAATGTTACCATAATTGAAATCACCCATAATAATTACCCTCCCACTCATTTCTTCTATTTGCCTATGCATACTATCCCCACCATCTATTCCATCACCTGGTCTATAGCAGCACCCAATTGTATATTTTGTTCTGCTAGATTCTATCTCACACCAAACAGCCTCAAATGTGCTCTTTTCTCTATCCTGCAGTTCAACTTCTATACTCCTTGGCTGCAGCTCATCAGCTATCATCAATAACACTCCTCCCCCCTTTTTATTCACCCTGTCACTCCTGAACACGCTATACCCGTCGCATTCAATCCCACTAGAATTCGTGTATAGAGGCTTAAGTGCTGTGAAGACATAATGTTGGAGGTTTAATGGATTTTTTACAACACTCAGAAAGGATTAAAAAGAATTTAATACTTCCTATATTTCGTCCTAGTCACTAGGACATCTACGGGGATTACAAAAATAACTAATGTAACATAACACAAATATCATACAATACTAAGCCCAACCACATGGGTGACACTAAAGTCCTATCTAGGTGGAGCGCCCTCTAAGGGCGGTTGTAGGTGGCCTGGAATATAAAGTAGGATCTCTGGTGATGAGTGTTTCCCAAATTTTCGGAAGCTTAATGCAACCGTATTTATTAAGATTTGGTCTGTCCAACAGACAGCAGATCAGCATCCATCCGCCTAGAGGAACACAAGTCTTACATCTGTAAACACAACTACGGTCATTCAGGCTTGGCTGACCATGTCTTGGACACCACCCACAGAGTATCATGGAAGCAAACTACCATGCTCCATCACAGCAAATTCAAGAAAGAGAGACTATTCTTAGAAGAAGCAGCAGCAGCAGCTCTTAGAAATGAACCAAATCTGAATAAATATGGTTGCATTGAGCTTCCGAAAATTTGGGAAACACTCATCACCAGAGATCCTACTTTATATTCCAGGCCACCTACAACCGTCCTTAGAGGGCGCTCCACCTAGATAGGACTTTAGTGTCACCCACGTGGTTGGGCTTAGTATTGTTTGTTATTTGTGTATATGTTACATTAATTGTTTTTGTAATCCCCGAAGATGTCCTAGTGACTAGGACGAAATATAGGAAGTATTAAATTCTTTTTAATCCTTTCTGAGTGTTGTAAAAAATCCATTAAACCTCCAACATTATAACAATCCCACTAGCTTTATCATCTTCTGTCAGCCATGTTTCACTAATACCAACAACCTGCGGCCTGGAAGTGCCAACCATGGCCAAAAACTCTTCCTTCTTGTTCCTAATACTCCTGGCATTAGTGTACATTAATTGCAGAAGCTCATTTGTCCCATCCCTACTTTGATGCCTTATACTAACTATCCCATCCTGATTTGCTGTCCTTCGTACTCGCTCAGGCATAATATACTCATTCATACACTCAACTGCCTCCCTAAAGTCTGCATATCTACTCCCCCCCCCCCTTAATAAATCTAGTTTCCCTGAGTCTGTACATCCACTTCCACATCATTCATCAACACTTCTCAAGTCTCCGTACACCAACTCCATTCAAATGTAACCCATCCATCTTATATAAGTCCTTTCGCCCATCGAACTCATTCCACACATCCACAAATTCCACACCACTCTCCATGCATAACCCACGCATAAAGTCATTGGCAATTATGGTCAAGGGCACTGACAATTCTTTAGCCGCTTCATGTACGACACGAGCTGGTATACCATCCAATCCCACAGATGTATTGACATTGAGGTTCTGTAATAGACTAGTTACCTCTACTTCATTCATCACAATTCCAGTATAAGCTGTTGGTAAATTACATGGTAATCTACAGTAACAAACTTCAATGAAATATTTCATACTGGAAATAACAGAATTCTCTTTGATGGACAGCATGGGTTTACTAAGGAAGATTGTGTTTTAGCAATCTGCTTACTTATTATAACAAGGTGATGAATACGTTGGATAAGGAGGACTCATATGAGTCCTCCTTATCCAGCGTATTCATGACAGAAATCATATGCAGTGGAATATTTAGATTTTGCAAAGGCCTTTCATGGATTGCCACATGACAAATTAGTAATTAAATTGGAACAGATGGGACTGTAGATTATTATGTTGGATTGGAGATTGGATGTTTGGTAGGTATCAAGTTGTGTACAGGGAAGCGATATCCCAGAAGAGGAAAGTCACTAGTGGTGTTCTCAAGGCATCTGTTTTGAAGCCACTGCTGTTTAATTAATATATAAATGACAGTGGAAAGGACTTAAATGTGATATCCAGTTGGTTGATGATGCAAAGTTGGGGAGAGTTATGAGAAGTAGTGCAGATGAAGCTTCACAAGAAGACAAGACTTGAATAGACTGCATGTGCAAGTGTGGAGGGAGGGGGGGGCTGTCAGATTAATATAGCAAAGTATAAGGTTTTAAAATTTGAGAAGCAAAGATGGGATGCAGAGTAAAGGATGATGGGGATATCTTAGAGGAAATGGAAGAAATGAAAGATCTGAGATGATGCAGCCACTTGATATTTCATGGACATTTTGTAAAAATTTTGAGGAGAACACAGCGGATTATGGCAATGACGTGGAGAAAAATTACATGCAGAAGTAACAATGTTATGATTCTGTTGTGCATAGCCTCAATCAGACTATATACGAGGGTGGTGTCTGAAAAGTTCTCGGTCTCGACCATAGATTGCAACACAATTGGCAAATTTTTTTTTTCTAAGTTGGTACATGTGTTATAAACATCCAAGTGAAATTGCAAGTCATTCTGTTAAGTAGTTTGTTTTATACAGCTGTCTGAAGCAAAAGTGTTGTCTGTATCCCTTGAAATGGATAAAATTGAGTATCGTGCAGTTATAAAAATTCTTTGTAAAAGAAGGTTTAACGCCAAAAGAAATTCATTCGAAGTTCATAAAAGTTTATGGGCACATTTCTCCTTCGTTTTCGACATTTTAATAAATGGGCTGCCAAGTTTAACCATGGCTGTACCAGCCTTCAAGATGATCCATGTGAAGGACGTCCAAAAAGTGTAATAACACCAGAAATCATTGATCAAGTGCACGATATGGTATTGGATGACTGGCAAGTTAAAGTGTGTGAAATTGCTGAGACTATAGGCATTTCAAAAGAACATGTAGGATATATTTTGCATGAAGAATTGCAAATGAAAAGCTTTGTGCAAGATGGGTGCTGTGCTTGCTCACAGCAGATCAAAAACGCACTCGCACAAAAATCTCTGAACAGTGCTTGGAGCGTTTTATCAAGAATAAAACAGATTTTGTGCATTGATTTCTTACTATAATGAATATTATGAATGGATGAAGCTTAGATTCACCATTACACACCATAATTCAAACAGCAGTCAAAACAGTGGACAGAAGGCGGTTGTTCAGCGCCAAAGAACAAAGAAGACAAAGTCAATTCCATTAGCAGGAAAGGTCATTGCATCAGTATTTTGAGATGCTAAACTCATTTTGTTTATTAATTATCTTGAAAATGGTAAAACAATAACTGGGGAATATTATTCTGATCTTTTAACCAGACTAGACGAAAAAATTCGTGAGAAAAGACCCAGTTTGCAGAAGAAAAAAATCATCTTTCATCAGGACAATGAACCTGACCACAAAAGTGTTTTGGCAATGGGAAAATTAAGGGATCTGCACTATGAATTATTGGAACATCCACCCTATTTGCCAGATTTGGCACCCTCTGACTTTTATCTCTTCCCAAAACTAAAACTATTCCTCGCTGGTCAGCATTTTTCTTCGAATCAAGAGGTGATTGCAGATGTAGAGGGATATTTTGCACATCTTACTGAGAACCACTACAAGGATGGGATAATGGCTCTGGAGCATCGCTCAAATAAATGTATTATTCTTAAGGGAGATTATGTTGAAAAATAAAAATACTTTTGAATTTATAAATTCATTTTTTCATAGTTGGGCTATGAACTTTTGAGACTACCATCGTACTGTGCAGATATACAGTTGTCTGGTTTTGAAAATAATGAGTTATTGGAGAGGATTCAGAGATGATTGACTAAGTTGGTATCTGGAATGTGGAGTAGGAGGAGAGATTGAGAGAATGCAAACTGCAGAGCTTAGTGTATAGAAGGAGGGGGGGGGACATGATTGAGACATGATAAGCTGGTAAGGGATAATTACCAGATTAATGCAAATTAGAATTTTCATAGAATGTCTGGAGACAGGAGGAAAACAAGAGGCAATAACTGTATAAAGAGGGGGAGAAAAAATAACTTCACATGATAACCACAGCAATTGACTTTAATGAAATAAAGGTACAAATATTTCATACTGAAATTAACAGTACATCATCAGTGTAGAACAAACAGTTAAAAGGAATGGAATACAAAGTACAGAACAGTCGGTAAATTACCAATTAAAATTGTTGCTGCATGCTAGAAAATTAATATTAACAAAATATTATTAAATAATTCTTAAAAACTATTTCTTTGATGGTTACATAGGATAAGAATCTCCCAAACGTTTCGGAGAGAGACAATCATTTTGATTCAAATTTGGCCACTGTAAAAGGGCTTCGAAACTTTCTTTGAAAAGGTGTTCATATTTAAACTTGCATCTGTGGAGAAGAAAAACTTTATCTCACTGGATATTGTGCTTAGTGTCAATATTATGTTGTGCTTAGTGTCAATATTATGTCCTTCATTCTTTTTTTCCACAGAACAGCCTGTTTATCCAAAGTATGTTAAATTACATTTGCACAATATCTGGTAAAATATAATAAATGTAGTTTAATCCTTTATCCAAGTGTAAGCAAACAAAGTTTGCAACTGAAAATATCTTCATGACTGGGGTAAGGTAGTGCAGCACCAGGCAACTCTGAGCAAAGGTGGACCAAGTTCTCATCACTCCTTGTCTCAGTATCTCCCATAATGCAAAGCACATCTCCTTGCTGACATGTATACTGCTATGCATTAAGGGAAGGGCCACTACCCAGACAGGTTTCAACCTTTACTGAGGTCTTGTCAGTGAGAGGCAGACCCAAACGTGGAGATACAAAGGCAGAAGCAATAGGAAGGGTCATATTTACCTATAGGAGTTGCCAACAGGTGTACCACCTTATTATTGAATTACTCTGGATTTAGAGAAAGATGTTGGAAGTTTATTTTTCACTTGGTTAGACTATAATAAATTTAGATTAATCCTTTATCCAAGTGTAAGCAAACAAAGTTTGCAACTGAAAATATCTTCAGGACTGGGGTAAGGTAGTGCAACACCAGGCAACTCCGAGCAAAGGTGGACCAAGCTCTCATCACTCCTTGTCTCAGTATCTCCCATAATGCAAAGCACATCTCCTTGTTGACATGTATACTGCTATGCATTAAGGGAAGGGCCACAACGCAGACCGGTTTCAACCTTTATTGAGGTCTCGTTAGTGGGAGGCAGACCCAAACGTGGAGATACTAATGCAGAAGCAATAATTAATCATATTTACCTATAAGAGTTGCCAACAAGTGTACCACCTTATTATTGATTTACTCAGCATAGCAGTATACATGTTAGCAAGGAGATGTGCTTTGCATTATGGGAGATACTGAGACAAGGAGTGATGAGAGCTTGGTCCACCTTTGCTCAGAGTTGCCTGGTGTTGCACTACCCTGCCCCAGTCCTGAAGATATTTTCAGTTGCAAACTTTGTTTGCTTACACTACGATAAAGGATTAAACTAAATTTATTATAGTCTAACCAAGTGAAAAATAAACTTCCAATATCTGGTAAATGCCAGCTAATGATAGAGGTGCCAGTTTGTCTTTTGTAGATGGCAACAAGTGAGAAATTTTGTTGATATGAAAATATGTGGGACTGAGATGATACTTCTTCAAAATTCTGCTAATAGGTTCTGAGATGCCTGAAATGTAAGGGATTGGAACCCTGTGGGCTGTTGAAGAAACCTGATGTGTTGGAACATAAGAGTCAATTATCTGCTGGATTTGATTAGGGTTGTAACCATTAAATTCTATTAACTTTTTTATAGTGAAAAGTTCCTGTTGTAAGTTTGAGGGAGAAAAGCACACTTTATGTGCTCTATTAATTAAAGACTTGATAACACCAAATTTTTTGAGAGGTATGAGTTTTGAGAGCAAACTTTTGATGAATGTATCTGCCAGGAAAGGTAGGTTTTCGATAGCACTGGTTGATAAAGTACCAGAGGATGTGAGTGTAAGGAGGATGTCCAAGAATGGTAAACTACCATCCTTTTCTTTTTCCATGGTGAACTGAATGAGTGGGTGAAGGCTAGTGATCTCTTGTAGGAATGAAGTAAGTTCCTGTTCAGTATGCAGCCAAATAGTAAAGACATCATCAACATAACGAAACCAAATAGAGGGTTGGGAATGAATGGATGAGAACAAGGTGTCTTCCAGATGGTTCAAAAAATAGTTTGTCAAAGGTGGAGACAGAGGGCTACCCATAGCAGTACCTTCACCTTGTCTGTAGATCTTGTTTTCCAGCTGAAATATCCTGAATATATAACAAATTCAAAAATTTTGGCAATATCCGGAGGGTAATCATCATATAGTAAGTTCACGTCAGCTAATGGAATATTGGTAAAGAAACTCTATCATTAGCTGGCATTTACCACATACCATGTGAATGTAATTTAACATACTTTGGACAAAGTTCAAGGCTATTCTGTGGAAAAAAGAATGAAGGAACATCACTATTATATTGAATACATGAAACCTCAAAAGACTGGTCTTGCACAACATAGTATTGACACTAAACACAATATCCAATGAGATAAAGCTTGTTGTCTTCTCCACAGATGCAAGTTTAAATATGAACACCTTTTCAAAGAAAGTTGTGAAGCCCGCCCTTTTACATCAGCCAAATTTGAATCAAAATGATTGTCTCTCTTTCCCAGTTTGGGAGATTCTTATCCTATGTAACCATCAAAGAAATAGTTTTTAAGAATTATTTAATAATATTTTGTTAATATTAATTTTCTAGCATGTGGCAACAATTTTAATTGATAATCCACCGACTGTTCTGTACTTTGTATTCCATTCCTTTCAACTGTTTGTTCTATACTGATGATGTACTGTTAATTTCAGTGTGAAATATTTGTACCTTTATTTCATTAAAGTCAATTACTGTGGTTATCATGTTATTTTTACAGTTATGCCATGGGTACCTTTAAAGAAAGAGGGACAGAGCAAGGCGGTGAGAAGTAGACTTTTTTTTGCATGGGAAGTGGAGGGTAATTGGAATGCACTGTCTGAAACTGTGATGAGAACAGAGACATTGAATGCATTAAGTCAAGGTATAGTGAGGTTGTGTGTGTGTGTGTGTGTGTGTGTGTGTGAGAAAGAGAGAGAGAGAGAGAGAGAGAGAGGAGAGCATGTGCGATCTCCCTTGATGAGTCTCGATTTCATGGGGGTCTGATGATAATAACAACATCGGTGTGCAGAAACAACAAGCAAATTAAAGAACAAGGAATACAAGATATATGCAACAATTGGTTTACTAATTAAAAACTTAATTTATTATATTATAATTCATTATATGGTATGAAGTGGTATGAAGGTCAGCATTAAAAAGACAAAGACAATGAAAATAGGTAAAATTGTTGAAAATGTCAACTGTGTTGTGAACGGGGAACCTGTGGAACAAGTAAAACATTTCAGCTACTTAGGCACGATTTTTAGTGAAGACGGTAAATTAAATATGGAAATAGACAACAGAATCAACAAAGCTGGTATGGTAGGAAATCAATTGAATAAATTCATATGGAATAAGAGAGAAATTAGTCGAAACACTAAATTAGCTGTATACAAGACAGTGTTCAAGCCAGTTTTAACTTATGAATCTGAGAGCTGGGTCAGAAGTAAAACACTTGACCAAAGACTAGAGACCGCAGATATGAGAGTCCTGAGAAAGATTATAGGTGTGAACAGATGGCATCAATGGCAATATCATATTAAAAACGAGGATATTAGGAAAGAACTCGACATTGTCGGCATCCAGGAATGTGTTAGCAGAGCTAATCTCAGATGGTAAGGTCACTAAACAGAATGGGTGAGGAAAGATTAGCAAAACAAGTGTTCTCTGCCAGATTGTCAGGAAAACGACCCAGAGGAAGACCAAGATATAGGTGGATTGATATGGTACAATGTGCCTTAGACGATAGAAATATAAGATCTGATAATGATAATATTGGAGTCTTGACAAGAAACAGACTGATTTGGAGGAAAATTGTAGATACGAAGTTAGTAATGATGTAAATTTTTCATGTAGTACTATCATATCCTGTACACCCCTTGAGGGTACATGTCAGGAATTTGATGATGATGATGATAATTTATTATATTATATTATAAATTATATTAATTTATAACAATGGAAGAACTTACTCAACTTTCTGCAACTTACTCAAATCCAGTGTGTTTTATTATATGATGTGATATCTTTTCACTACTTGTAAATGGAAAATATATAATTTCTGCATTACTTCAACCCTGATATCTCTTCAGGGTCTGGCTCCCACTGATGAGACCTGAGTAAAGGTTGAAGCCAGAATGCGTCTGGACGTTTTGTCTAGCAGAACCATAGCTGAGATTAATAGAGTGCAACAGTGATCTGAATGATCACCTAGTGTTTGGAGGAAACCCCTTACTTATACAAAGATCAGGGCAGTGGCTTCCAGAGCCTTCGTAGCTCAGTTGGTATAGATGAAGCCCTTTGGTCGGAAAGACCTGAGTTCGATTCCCATCCATGATGTGAGGTACCTTTACTGGTCTCTTTTGAGTAAAGGTCAGTTAGCCAGTCTCATAAGGAGGTAGAGGGTTTTTTCACCCAGAAACTCGGGTTTTTCGTCTCTCAGAACAGGCAAACCACCCTGCGAACACACACACACACACACACACACACACATAGATTTACAGTCATAAATACATACTTAATCCCTCATTAGGAAGGCTCAACCAGTCCTACAGGATGGATGAAGACCAGGGTGGGGGGGGGGGAACCTCATACAAATAAATAAAGTGGCCTTTCCCATACTAAGGCAATTAATCTGAAATGAAGTCATTAGGTTCTATATACAGCTAGCCTAGTCATGAAGAAACTTCACATGCAAACTTCATTTGTTTATGCTTATGATAATTGATTAATCCTTGCGATAAAGGATTAATCAAGAATATAATTTCTTGGCATTTTTAATTTACATTATGATTCAGGTTTGTCTGATGCAAAAGGGCTTCAAAACTTTCTTTGGAAAGGTCTAACCTGAATCATAAAGACTGTCTCCCTCTCCTAATAATTTGGAAGATTCTCATTTTATATAACCATCAAAAATAGTTTTAATAGTATTTATTAATATTAATTTCAAGTGCACAGCAACCACTTTTAATTAGTAAACTGATTGTTGTATGTACCTTGTATTCCTGGTTCCTTGATTTGCTTGTTGTCTCTATACACTAATGATATACTATTATTTTCAATACGAAATATTTGTACTCATTAAATTTTATTACTGTGGTTATCGTGTAATTTTATTGTTTTATAGTTATGCCACAGGTGCCTTTAAAGATTATACCATATCTGTATCCCTTTCTGATAACTGTTCATCAGCATCTCTCTTATTTGCTAAAATTTATATAATAGAATTCCAGGCAGCAGTATCTTTTCAGATGCTTTTTGCCAAATCTAGCACTGCTATAGCATAACCATTTCCCTTATCTAACTCAACTATGCTCTTTCTGTCTAAATTACAAACTTCTAGATGTCTGCCCTATTTAAGATCAAGCCCATTTTGACTATATAAGATTTATTGCACTCACCTAAAAATCACAATCCTTTCTACAAACATCCTGGAGATTCACAGAGGTAATCAGGGTACATGTGGAATTATCGGGCTGGAAAGTATGACAAGCTTAGGAGTTTGATTGGTTCAGTGCCATGGCATGTACAACTGCAAGCACTAGAAGTTGATAGTGCATGGGAGGTAGTTAAGAAGTGCTTGCATGAAGCAATGGCTCACTGTATACCTAGAGTCCGAATAATAAATCAAGTAGGGGTTAAATGGATGAATAACACCATTAAGCTTGAGTTGCAAAAAAAGAAACAACTATGGAGGGAATTTGGCACATGAACGGTATAAAGCGCAGGCCAGAAGGGTGACGAGTGTGGTAAGAAAAGCAAAAAAAAGGATTACGAAAGAACATTGTCCATGCAGGCTAAAGAGAATCCTAAACAGTTTTTTATATATGTAGCAAGTAAAAGGAAAAATGTACATGGCAGATTGATTTTAAAGAATGCCGATGGTAGGGAGGTAACTGAATCAGTTGAGATAGTTGAGTTACTGAGTGAGCACTTTGCAAAAGTATATCATCCAGGTGGTGACATTGCAGAAACGAATAAACCAGTAGATTATACGGGAATTGTGGTTAATGAAGTGGAGGTGAGTAGTCTATTGCATAACCTCAATGTCAATACATCTGTGGGATTGGATGGTATACCAGCTCGTGTTGTACGAGAAGCAGCTAAAGAATTGTCAGTACCCTTGACCATTTTGTTTAATTTGAGTCTTGGGTCTGGGTTAGTCCCGAGCGGGTGGAAAGAGGGGAAAATAGTTCCACTGCATAAAGGTGGTTCCAAGACTGCTGTTGTAAATTACCGACCGATTAGCATATCAGGAATCATTGTCAAGGTCTTAGAGAAATTAGTCAAGAAAAGAATACAGGATTGGATAGATGAAAATGGGATATTGTATGGGGGACAACATGGTTTTGTGAAGGGTAGATCATGCCTCAGTAACTTGCTCACTTTTTATAACACAGTGACGGCTGAACTGGATAAGGGTAATGGGTTTACAGTGATACTACTGGACCTTGCCAAGGCCTTTGATAGGATACCACATGGAACCCTAATCAGTAAACTGGAGCAGATGGGTATAGATATAGGGTTGGTGAGATGGATAAGAGGGTGGTTGAAGGAGAGATATCAAAGAGTGGTTTATTCAGGAGTGGAGTCTAAAAGACGTCTTGTGACTAGTGGAGTGCCACAGGGCTCTGTTCTTGGACCACTGCTTTTCAATTTGTTCATCAATGATATTGGAAAGGATCTGAGAGGAAGTGTTCACTTGTTTGCTGATGATGCAAAGTTGGGTAGAGCAATTGTGAGTGCACAGGATGTCAAAATTTTACAGGATGATTTGGATAGTTTGGAGGACTGGGCTAGGAAAAATGGATGTCAATTTAATGTGGTAAAGTGTAAGGTTATGCACTTTGGGGTGAAAAGAATAGCAGCAGTATATCGCATTGGTGGAACCATACTCCAAGAGATTGATGAGGCCAGGGATTTGGGAGTGTTGGTGGATAGGGAGTTGAAGTTCACATTGCAAAAGTAACTAAAACAGCTCACCAAATCACTTGGCTTCTGAAAAATACTTTAACATGCAGAGACGAACAAGTTGTTGTTCCTCTGTATCGAGCCTTGATAAGACCCCATCTGGACTTCTGTGCCCAGCTATGGGCACCAGGGTTTCTTCGTGATGGGGAGGAAGTGGAGAGGGTCCAGAGACGAGTGACCAAGATGATAGCAGGTCTGTGGAATGATCCTTATGAGAATAGGTTGAAGATTTGTGGGTTGCAGAAATTGGACGATAGGCGAAGGAGGGGTGATATGATTGAGACATTCAAATTACTGAAGGGTTTTTATAAGATTGATCCAGAAGATATTTTTGAAAATATGACTGGTGGTGGGAGGACTAGGGGCCATGCATGGAAGCTGGGCAAGAGCGTGGTTGACAAGGGTGTTAGAGCTAAGTTCTTTACTTGGAGAGTGGTAAATGAGTGGAATAAGCTTCCAGAGTCTGTTGTGGGTGCTACGACCGTGAATGAGTTCAAGGCAAGGTATGATAGATACTGTGTGAATGTTGAATAGTTGTTCTTGACATGATGTTAGGGCCTCCCTCGATGAGTCTGTCGACTCCTTGGAGTTTCCCGGAACAATAATAATAATAATAAATAATAATAATAATCAGTGGTCTTTGGAATGTGAAGTATGAGAACAGATTGAGAGAATGTAAGTTGCAGAGCCTAGTGAATAGGAGGAAGGGGGGGGGGGATATGATTGAGACCTATAAGCTGGTCAGGGCTGTTATCAAGTAGACATGGAAGAGATTTTTCATAGAACGGGAGAGGAGAGTAGAACAAGAGGCCATTGCTGGAAACTGTATAAGGAGGGTGTGAACAAAGGAGTGAGAAGCAGGTTCTTTGCATGGAGGGTGGTTGATGAGGGGAATGCATTGCCTTAGTGTGTTGTGGATGTGGACACATTGAATCAGTTTAAGACACGGTTGGATGAACATTGTATGCAATAGTGAATACCTCCCACAATGAGTCTTTGACTCCATGGAGGTCAAATGTTAATAATAATAATAACAATAAATGTCCATGCAATTGTGGCCTTTCTTACATAGGGTAAAAATCTATAAGTTTGGAAATTGCACAAAAAGAGCATATTGGAGACATAATTAACTGAGAAGAGAGCTCGGGGCCTAGTTTGTAATTTCTCCCACACACACATCATAATAAGGAGGGGGATAAGAGCTCCACGCCTTATCCCATTCATTTGTTATTAATGAATGAATGACTGAATGATATACTGTTATTTTGAGTATGAAATACGAATCACCAGAATCTGAACTTGGAATGCATGCATTTTCTAGTTACAGATGACCACTAGCATCATGGTGTGCAGTTTTCCGTGCAAGTCCGGCAAGTGGCGTCATGCTGTGTGAACTTTAATTGTTCTGGCTGCTTTTTTTTAGTGCTTACAAGCAAGTTTGGCGATTTTGTGATGGCTAACCACAAGGAACAGAGTGTGCGTGAATTTCTGATTTCTTTTTGGTAAAACTCAGCTGAAACTATTGCTACACTTCAACAAGCCTTTAAGGATGACATTTTATGTAAAACGCAGGTATACAAGTGGTTTTCTCATTTCAAAAATGGGAACATGTCAGTTGAAGACCAACAGTCTGGCCAACCTTCAACAAGCAGAAATGATGAAAACATTGAAAACGTTTGCCAGGAAATCAATGAAGATCATTGAAAGACCATTGGGTAAGTTTCTGAAGAGACAATTTGTAATGCAGTTTGTGCAGGCAAATTTTAAGATTTGCAAATGAAACATGTCTGCTAAATTTGTGCCTCATTTGCTCACAAAGGATAAAAAAAAAACTGTATGAATGTTTGCTGCGATTTGTGGAAGCAAGTTCTTAATGACCAGAACTTTCTTTCAAAAGTTGTGACTGTGACTGGGTATGAGTCTTGGTGCTACAGTTATGATCCAGAAACAAAACAAGCATCAAGCCAATGAAAATTGCAAATTCACTGAGACCCAAGAAGGCACATCAAGTTTGAAATTTGTTCCTCCTGGACAGACAGTGAACCAAACATTTTTCTTTTTGTGACAGTGTGCAACAAATATGGCCAGAAATTTGGAATAGCGGAGATTGGTTGCTGCACCGACAATGCCCCAGTCCACATGTCAGTTGAAGAACAACAACAACCTGGCTGACCTTCAACAAGCAGAAATGGTGAAAACATTGAAAATATTTGCAGGAAATCAATGAAGATCATTGAAAGACCATTTAACAAGTATCTGAAGAGACAATTTGTAATACAAGAACTGTCTGTCCAACAGCTCTTGATGAAAAACAATATGGCAGTTGTTCCCCACTCTTCTTACTTGTCCAATCTTACTCCACTTTTTTTTTTATACCATGTGGACAAAGTGAAAGAAAAGTAGCTGGAGGCCATAAACAGTATTCCAGCTGAACAGTTCCAGAACTATTTTCAGCAGTGAAAAAAAAACATTGGGACAAGTGCATTGACACACATGGAGAGTACTTTGAATGAGACTAGAATATGGTATTATAAAGTTTAATAAAATTAAAAAAATAAGGATAATGGTAAGTATAGAAGCAGTGACATTTTTATGCTTTATACTAATGCCAGGAGTATCAGGAATAAAGGAGATGAATTGGTGGCGCTGATAGCGTCAGCCTGGCCAAAGATTATTGGGATCACTGAGATGTGGTTGACAGAAGATGATATAGTAAAAGGAATAGAAGTAGTAGGGAACAGCATTTTTTGGTAGGATAGGAGGGGAAAACATGGTGGTGTAGTACTGCTTATGATAAGTAATGACTTATGTCCTATATGAGTGGAGGCTTTGGAAGGCCTTGACACTAACAGTTTTGAAAGCATATGGTGTGAGGTAGAGGTGAGCAAGACAGGATATTTAGTGGGGTGTTGCTATAAGCCAAGGAGCACAGATGATGGGGACCAGGAGATGTTTATGCAGGTCAGCTCGGCAAGTGCAAGAAGAATGATTGTTATGGAAGATTTTAACTATAGCAGTATAACCTGCTATAATTATAGTAATAAGGGAATAGAATTTCTAGAATTCTTGAGTGACAAATGTCTTAGGAAACGTAATAGAGGTCCAAGAGTTTTGGATTTGGTCATGGCATCAGAAGTGCTGATGGTGTGATGGCATCTCTCCCCACAGCTGAAGGGGGGGGAGTGACCCTTCAGCTGTGGATTTTGACATGGAAGATGGGTGGACATGCAGTAGTGTCAGAGAGAGGAGAACGTATGTGGAATTATAAGGCAGGTGATTATAGTAATCTTGGATGTCAACTTGGGGCAGTTCCTTGGAGGGCGGAATTGAAAGGCCAGGATATCATTGGTGCTTGGGAAATGGTGAAGGAATATTTCTTAGCAGCAATGGCAAGCTGTATTCCACAAGTGAAGAAGTGGAGATAATTTAGTGTGGAGGGGATGACAGACTATATCAAACAGGAACTGCAGGTGAAAAAGAGATCACGGAAGAGATATAAGGATAGGAATGGAGGACAGATGCATGAAGAATATAAAAATCAGGCTAGGAGAGTGACTAATATGGTGAGGAAGGCAAACCTGGAATATGAGAACAGATTGGCACTGAAATCCAAAGAAATTTCTAGGGAATTTTTAGCTATGTGGCCAGTAGGAAGAGAAATGATTGTGGAAGAATGACATTGAGGGATAAAAATGGGAACAGATTGACTTGCGGAGGACCTAGTGGAGTTGTTCAATGAGCACTTTATTGGAGTATTTCATCCTGGAGAAGAAGGTTTTAATACTAGAGGGATAGGACAGGCTCAAGGTTTAGAGGTGCAAGAGGAGAGAGAGTGTTCCAAATACTGAGTACTCTGGATGTCAGTAAAGCTGTGGGACTGGATGGTATTTCACCACGGGTTTTGAGAGAATGTGATAAAGAACTGACAGCTCCGCTGACCTGGCTTTTCAATGAAAGTCTGACTATGGGAAAGGTACCTAAGGAATTGAAGAAAGGTAAGATAGTGCCATTGCATAAGGATGGTAGCAGACTGGAAGTGTCTAATTATAGGCCAGTTTGTGTGTCATCAGTAGTCATTAAGGTCTAGGAGAAATTAGTGAGGGACTATATGCAGCATTGGGCAGATGAGGATAATGTTATCTGTGAGAATCAACATGGATTTGTTAAGGAGTGCTCTTGCTTAAGTAACATGATTGCCTTTTATAATAAAGTGACAAGAGCAGTTGATGAGAGAAAGGTATACACTGCCATTTTTTTGGATTTTGTAAAGGCATTTGACAGGGTGCCACATGATAAGCTGATATTTAAGTTACAGCACATGGGTTTAGATGTTGGGTTAATCCATTGACATCTGAATATCTCCTGGATTGCAAAGATTGCAAGGGGATATTAAGTTGTTTACAGATGATGTGAAGCTGGGAATGGTTATTAGTAATAGTGCAGATGTGGTGGCCCTGCAAGAGGATTTGAATAAACTGGACAGATGAGCAAATGAATGGGGTGTCCGTTTAATGCAGCAAAATGTAAAGTCTTGAAGTTTGGGATACATCGATGGGAGGCTGCATACTCAATTGGAGGAGCTGTACTAGGGGAAGTAGGGGAGACAAGAGATCTGGAGGTGATGATTGATAAAAAACTGAAATTCAGGGGACATATTGCAAAGGTGGTGAAGGTAACCCAGAGGTTTGTTGCAATAATGAGAAGGACACTGACCTGCAGAGATAGAAGAGTTATCATTCTGTTATATAAGAACCCGACCAGACCACACTTAGACTATTGTTCCCAAATTTGTACCCCAGGATTTGAAGGGGATAAATTAACTGTGGAGAGGCAGATAACAAAGATGGTTTCAGGACTGTACAATGTTAATTATGAGGATTGGATGAGGGAATGTGGCTTGCAGAGTTTGGTGAATAGAAGAAGGAGAGGTAATATGATTGAGACTTTTAAACTGTTGAGAGGCAGTTACAGGGTGGACACTGGAGAGTTCTTTCACTTGGTGGAGCAGCGGGAAGGAGCGATGACAAGGGGCCATCTCTGGAATGTACGAAAAGCAGCTGCGAGCAAGAGGGTGAGGAGTGGTTTCTTTACATGGAGGGTGGTAGAACTGTGGAATACATTGCCTGATAGAGTGGTGAGAGCAAGAACGGTCAATGAGTTCAAGGAGTGGTATGATAGACTTTGTGTTTCCTAGGAAGGATCTCCCACGATGAGTCTCTTAATTCTATGAAGGCCTGAATAATAATAATAATAATAATAATAATTCTGATTATTTTTGGATATGCCTGATGTTTATACTCATTAAATTTTATTACTGTGGTTACTGAATAATTTTACTGTTTTATAGTTCTTATCCCATTCACTGTCATTCATCATAACAATGAATGGGATAAGAGCTCCATGCCTTACATAGAAGACAACTTTGCTACTTGCAACATAAAAGAATCTATTATGGTCATCCGTTAACAAGACACACACTCAATAAGAGTCAAGGAATGGTCCTTTGTGATTTTCAAATTAACTCATTAGATTTTCCACATATCAGACTAACTTTTTCAGCCAGCTATATTGCATATCACTAAAAAATAGCTAAACAGTGCCAGCTCCCACACTCCACATAATTTCCATTTCAACTTATATTGTAATGGTTACCACAAGTTCTGTATTCATGTTAGCCTTTTACTATATTTTTGTTCATGAATACAAGAATCTGTGGTAGCAAAGGTTGGTTGATTGGTAGAGCCTCTGCTACTAATGGCTCATGCAAAAAAGTTAAGCTTGAGCACGGTTAGTAGGGCCTCTGCTACTAATGGCTCATGCAAAAAGTTAAGCAAGCTTGAGCACGGTTAGTAGTTGGAAGGGGAAACAAATCATTCAATGCTGTTGGCACACTCTCCCTCTATGAGTCTTTGGACTCCCTGGAGGTGTCAAATAATAATAATAATAATAATATCTGAGATATGAGTCTGAATAACTCAGTAAGCAGATTGTACAGGATGAATGGCATGGAGTTTGTGGATTTCTGGAGTGAGTTTGATGGAAGGAAGAATTTATATGAGATGGATGGTTTGCATCTGAATGGATTTATTTTCAGGAATCTTGAGAAAGTGATGTTCAGTGAGAGTGCAAAGTCAGGGAAACTAGCATGTTTAGGGAGGGGGAGACGTGAGCATAGGTCCAGGCAACCTAGATGTTAGTAAATGGGACAGTGATCACGTGATAAAAAATGTAGCACTCAAGGTTCTTAACTTCAGTTGGCAAAGTAACACAAGGTGTAAAGCAGGTTGTGGGATGAAGGATGTATTGCCGTTTATATAATAATACCAGAAATATTCAAAATAAGGGTAAGGAATCTCTGGCATTGGTTAGTACAACTTGGCCAAACGTTATAGGCAAGAGGGAAACATGGTTGACAGAAGATGATCTGGTCACAGGTATAAAATGCAAGGGATATATAGTGTCCTCACAGAGGACAGAAGGTACAGGACAGTGGCAGGAGTTATGCAAATGATAGCAAAGAAATTAAAGCCCAAAAGAGTAAAAATACAATGGCCAAACAGAGGCCATCAGGACTAAATATGCAATTGTTTGCTGCTATAATATGGAGGGATATATAGGAGAATGTAGCTGTTATTCACTCACAAATGAGCATCATGAGCACAAGTAGATTAATTATCATGGGAGATTTCAACTATGGGGACATAGATAGGAAGGAGGAATGGTCATAGGCAGGGAAGGTAATGGAATTTATACAGCTGTTGAGAGATAATTACCTGAGGCAGCATGTAATGGAAGGGACACAAGGTTTTCTGATTACTGCATCAGAGAACTTACAACTAACCAATTTAACTACACTGCCTCTGCTTGGAGAATGTAATCATATAATCCTGACCTGGGAAATTGCCAGGCATCCAGAATTTTCTATTAAGAATGGATATACACTGTGTGGAAAGAGGCCAATGGACACCCTCATGGTCAAGGTACATTGTGTCTTGTAATGATTCATTTTTGCAGCAGGTATAAATTGGAGGAAGGAGTTTAAAAGAAGCATCATGACAGGATGCCACTTGCAGGCCTCTCTGTTCAGCAAACTGTTGACAAATTGGGCCATCTCAGATCAACAATCAGTGATGCCATACTGAGATGGAAGCACAGGGAGTCAACTGCAAGTGCTATTCGCAGTGGATGACATACAAAACTCACCAAATGTGACTGTAGAGTCCTACAAAGGATAATATGTAAAAACTGCCATTCGTTGGCCAACATCGTGAATGCAGAGTTCCAGGCATTGACTGGAACATGAATTTGCTCAAACACATTCAGAACTGAGGCTCATGACATTTCCAGAATTTTCAGACACCTGTCTAAGTTCAATGTTCATGGCACCACAAACAGGTCGAAGGCCAAACCAGGAAAAGCTAGATCATTCCATCACACTACCACCTCTGAATTTCATAGTTGGAGTTACTCTTGTAAGAGACGTTCAACAGGCATCCATCACACTCCCACCCCACCCATCCATCTATTCGCAGAGGGTATAGCATGATTTTTTGCTCCATAACACATCATTCCAAACTTCCACATTCAACAGTAAAAATCTTTGCACTTCCATATTGCTCCGTCCATGGCAGGAGAGCAATATGGAAGCCCCACATTACTCAAACAAACATGCAGTGATGTCTTCAGTGGTGCAAAGAGTTTTTACAGTTGAATGTGGAAGTTTGGAATGATGTGTTATGGAGCAAAGAATCATGCTTTACCCTCTGCAAATAGATGAATAGGTGGGGTGGGAGTGTGATGGATGCCTGTTGAACGCCTCTTACAAGAGTGAGTAACTCCAACCATGAAATTCAGAGTGTGATGGAATGATCTAGCTTTTCCTTGTTTGGCCTTCGATCTGTTTGTGGTGCCATGAACATTGAACTTAGACAGGTGTCTGAACATTCTGGATAATGCAATGCTTCCTATCTCATGACATTTCTAAAGAACTGATCTCTGTCTCTCTCAGAAAGGCAATGCATCATAAGGCTGCTGCTGTAATTGCATGATTTGTAAACATGAATATGACCACACTTGACTGGCCTCCACAGAGCCCTAATCTCAACCCTACTGAACATCTGTGGGATGAAATGGATTATCAGGTGAGGTTAACAGACATTTACCCCACAACAGTAAAGGACCTTATTACATGCCTACAGGAAGAATAGTACAAAATTCCCATTCATCACCATCGTATGCTTCTGGAAAGTATACCACATAGAATTGCTACAGTCATCGCAGCTAAAGGAGGTCATGCATTTTATTTAGGTGAGTGCCATGACTGTTTGTTACTCACACTATGGTGTCCGTTAACTTTTTTCCAAGCAATGTAAGGGTTAACAGACATTTACCCCACAACAGTAAAGGACCTTATTACATGCCTACAGGAAGAATAGTACAAAATTCCCATTCATCACCATCGTATGCTTCTGGAAAGTATACCACATAGAATTGCTACAGTCATCGCAGCTAAAGGAGGTCATGCATTTTATTTAGGTGAGTGCCATGACTGTTTGTTACTCACACTATGGTGTCCGTTAACTTTTTTCCAAGCAATGTATGTGGAAATATAAAGTAGTGAGACCACTGCTTTATATTTCAAACAATGTTGTTGATGCTCTGTAAGAGGTCTAAATTGGCTTGAAAAAGTTCAATGTTTGGTCCCCAGAGCAGGGTTTCTGGATTATGTAAAAATTAAAAAAAATTACACAAAATACAAAATATAGAAAACTGATAAAGCTGGGGAAAAAAAATCCTTAGCCCACTCACGACAGATATGTATTGGCATTATCAAACAAACTGCCCTATTAAAGTCTCTCAAGAATTGCACATAAAATGATTGATAGTTTTGCTAAACATTGTATATGCGAAAAGAAGCTGCAGGATTCCAATTCTTTATATTAACAGCATTTTTGAAGGTGTGGTAAAGTCAATTTGTGATTTCAAAGAAATCACAAATTCACTGTCACCTTCAAAACACATCAATGAAATCTGTAATTTCTTACCTTCTCCCGAAAGACCAACTGTCACCATTACTGCTACCTGATGTTTACCAAGGTTTCATGTTCATGCAATTTGTCTTATTTTGACCAAATGGGAAGATCATTTAAAATTTTGTTTTATTTTATTTTTTCAGAATACCAGAGCCAATATCCTGATTATCAAACCACATAAATCTGCTCTGGCTCAAGATGGAATGACAACACTAGCAACGGGATGAAAATAATCTTTCATATAGATAACCTTACAAGTGTAATCATTTATTTAAAGTAAGTGCCGAAGCCTTACTCCATTGGCTTAACTTATATTGCAATAACTGCCTTTCTATTTCAAAAGATTAGCAAATTGTAATTTATTTATTCTTATATTTTTAAAAGTGTATAATAAAAAATTTTTATAGATTTTTAGTATACATATAGATATTTATTTTGGACACTACATGATGAGTACTTTACACCAGTTGTATAAGTTATGAAAATATACGTTTATATTTAACATTTGGCAATATCATCTAATTTGTAGATTATGTGTTACTGTAAGATATTTGAGTGTAGAAATGCAGCATTTGGTTAAATTTCTAAGGTGGTATTACATTAAATTCCTTTCACCACAATATGGTGATGAAAGGTAAACTGTTATGTAGGTTACAGCAAAAAACAAGTAAAGTGAATGGATTTTTCAAAAATAGTACAGTGTTGTGTGAATGTAGTATGTCCTACAAAATCAATAATAATCATAATATAGAGGCCTGAATCATAATAACAATAATAATAATTCCAAGTTTCTTGCACTTTCATACTTTTCCCATTCAAAGAAAACCAAATCATGTTTTTGTTAAATAACTATCAAATGAAACAAAAGTTTTTAAATTGAACAACAAATTCCAGAAAGAAACTAAAATTCATGAACATAGAGTAGAGGAAAATAACAACTGATGTACGTAGGAGCTAATGTAGATACTAAAATTGGAATTTACAAGAATATAACACAAATACTCAGAAAACCAATATTGTTTTCAGAAGATTGAATAAAATATATGGAAATCATCTGAATATCATAACAAAACCTGGATTATTGTGCATAGATTTGGCCTACTGGATTCATGGGGATAAAGAAGCAGTGAAAAGGGTGCAAAGAAGAGTTATAAAGATTATATTCAGATTATGTGATTTAGATTATGAGCAAGATTGTGAGAATGTGGATTACAGACTCTGGTTAACAGGAAAAAGAGGGATGATATGATAGAGGTCTATAAACTTCTTAATGCGTGTTACAGGATATTGTCTGATGAAATTTTTTGTTACATGGAAAGTGGGAAGATATTCATGAAAGTTAAGTTTGTTCACAGTCAAGAAAAGAGTAAGAGATAAGTTTTTCCCTGATAGAGGAGAGTGCTTGGAATAGTTTGCCTTTAGGGGTAGTGAGTGCATCTAGTGTGAATGAATTTAAGAAAAGGCATGACATGACAGGGTTTTTGGTTAATGTATAGCCTCCTTTGATGAGTCCTTGACTCCGTGAAGGCCTCAGATAATGATAATAGTAAAACCAAAACAAAAATCTTCAATAGCAAAGTGAAGGTCATACTATTATATGGATCAGAGACACAAAACCTTCAAAAAAACAAAAACCAAATTAAATATTTTTCAAATAAAGTACTTGTATAAAATATTAAAAATATTCTGGCCTCAACATATAACAAATGATGAATTACATAAACAGATAAAGCAAAAAAGTAACACCAATGAAATAAAAATATGTCAATGAAAAATGGATTGGCCATTTACTAAGAATGGACAGAGGAGAAATACCAGGAGCAGCTTTGACATGGACCTTGGAAGGAAAAATGGAAACAGAAAGACTTAAACTATTACTGGTATTATTATTATTATTATTAACATCTGAACTCCATTCGGTCAGAGAGTCATTGTGGGAGGTACAACACTATTGCACACAAAGCTCAACCAACTATGCCTTAAACTGATTCAATGTGTCTACATTCACAACACACTCAGGCAATGCATTCCACTCACCAACCATCACCATGTAAAGAATCTACTCCTCACATCCTCTTTACAGAATTTCCAGTGACAGCCTCTTGTTCTACTCCCTCCACCATTCTATCAAAAATCTCCTTCATGTCAACCTAATAACAATCCCTAACTACATTATATGTCTCAGTCATACTATTAGTATTAGTAGTAAGAAAGGATTTTATTGTGTTTATTTCATTATCTACACTAGTTTTTAAGTTTGTGCTATTGAAGTTGATGGTTTTATGTGTGATTTGTGTAGTCTTTAGTTAGAATATTATTGTCTCCATATTGTATCCAATCGTATTAACCATATTCAACACGGTGAATGAAAATTCTAACGCATTGTTTCCCAGGCCACTACCATTTAAAGACTACATTATTTGTGACATAGATGATGCTTTTGTTGCTTGCTGAGCAAGTGGCATATATGCATCCCATGCTTTAAAAATGTGGCAGGTGAGAAAAGGGAATGTGTATGCTTGTATGAAATGTAGCCAATCGAAGCATTGGGAGGAATAAGTAATTTGATCTCAGGATTTAGCAGCAGCAGCAGCAAAGATAATGCTTCAGAAATTTGTGAATGCCAATTTTCGGATACCAGTAGTACACTGAAGAATGAGGAGAATGTGAAATATATACATATGGATTTGACCTTGGGCAGTGTGACAGAAGGGAATGATTTGTCTGATGACCAAGAATGTGTGTGAATGACAATTGAAAGTAGGATGTGTGATGAGAGAAATGAAACTGCCAAGGAAGGAGACAGAAAACATGAAAACAGAGTTGAGGAGAATGAATGAAGAGGCTTTTGAGGTTGGCTAGTGCAAGAAGAATGAGAGTAGATGTGAGAGAACAAGGGAGAGAATGGAAGAAACAGTGGGATAAAAGAAACAGGAGAAAGTTGTGAGAGAGAGAGAGAGAGTGGAAGCAAGGGATAGAGAGATAAAAGGAATTAGGGAAAGTGTGAGAGAGAGAGAGAGAGAGAGAGAGAGTGGAAGCAAGGGATAGAGAGATAAAAGGAATTAGGGAAAGTGTGAGAGAGAGAGAGAGAGAGAGAGAGAGAGAGAGATTGGAAGCAGAAAGAGTAAGGGATGCCACTGAGAGAAAGATAAATGAATCTGTTTGGAATATCATGTATGGAGATTCGATGAAGAGATGTAATGGTTGGTACAAATTACCTTATAGGTAGCAGGAATTATGTAACACGAGATTGATATTAGGGACAGAACAGAAGAATGTGTCTGAGGAAAGAGAGTGACCGTGTTGCCCTGGTATGATAATGCAGAGTGAAGGAGAAGAGTAGTGATGAGAAAAGATGTCTGGAATATGTGGATGCCTAGAGTACATTTGAGGATAAAAAACAGCTGTATTCAAGGTTTGGATTACATTTGAATGCATGGCATAGGCATTGGGAGAAACTTGTTTTTGGGACACATGAGTGTGTAAGGGCTGAGAAATTAGAATTTCAAGGGTTGAATACAGCAGGAATTGCCTCAAGTGGAGGATAGTAACTTGAGAAATGAGAGGGTGTAAAATATATTGCAGAGTAAGTGGAATTGTGAGGGGAGTAATATTATTATTATTACCCCAAGACCTCATGGAGTCAAAGACTCATCTGGGAGGGCCTTTTATCACACACACAGCTCATCATACCGTGCCTTGAACACATTCAAACTCCTTGCAGACACCACACTCTCAGGCAAGGCATTCCAATCATTTACAACTCTGCATGAAAAAAAAAACTTGCCTCTCACTCCCCTACTCACAGGAAATATATACAGGAAATATAAATCATAGGTCATCACCATAGGGATGACCTATGGATCTCCCACAATCTCCCACTATTTTCTGTAGAACTTCTCCAGAATTGATCCTATAAACAACCCCTTACGTGTAGGTCTCTATCATATCTCCCCCTCTTCCTCCTGTCCATACTCGACATTCCAGAGGTAAGAAACTATAGTCAATTGCCACCCTGTTTCTCTGTTATGCTAGGAGCAAAATTCTAGGAGCATTAGGAATGAAGGGAATGAGTTCCTAATAATCCTAATGCCCCTAGCATTTTGCTAGAAGCATTAGGAATGCATCAGAGGAAATAGAGTGTGCTGCCCCTGTATGATAATGTGAAGTGGAGGAGAAGAACAGTGATATGAATGAAATGATAGTGAGGATGTCTCAGAATAGATATCTGGAATATGCAGATGCATGCAGTACATTTCAGGATAGAGGAGTGCTGGATGTGAGAGAAGGATTACATTTGAATGCAGACGGATGCAGGCATTTTGGTTTATGGGCATGTGAATGTGTCTTGGCAGGGAAATTAGAATTGCACAGGGAAAATGTCAGATACACCCTGTCTTCAGAAATGACAGGGTGTACATTATGTTGCAGAACCAGACAAAAGTATGAAGGGAGTAATAATGGCCATAAGGCATTGCACTGGTTTTTCTGTATACAAATAGTAAGGGCATTAGGAATAAAGAGAATGAGTTTGTTACTGATTGACTCAGTCACTCTTGTTGGTATCAGTGAAACTTGGTTAACTAAGGAAGATGTTCTAACAGGGATAGAAATTGAATGGTATAGCATATTTTGGAAGGTAAATGTGGTGGTGGAGTGTTATTCATGATAAGAGATGAAATATGCCCTCTCAGGGTGGTGAGAATCACAGTAGAAATAACAATAATGGCTTTATATGGTGTGAGATAGATGTTTATAAGACAAGATATTTAGTGTAATGTTGCTATAGACCAGGGACTATAGGTGGGGATGAGAAGGAAATGTTTAAGCAAATTAGTTTGGCAAGTGCAAAGCAAATGATTATTATGGGGACTTCAACTCTGCTGTTTATATTACTATAGTTGAAGTCCCCATAATAATCATTTGCTTTGCACTTGCGGCATGCACTACCAGGGTAGCTGCATTCTTGGATTCCTTTTGGGACAACTATCTTAGGCAGCATGTGGTGGAGGAAACAAACACATGGATTTAGTCATAGCATCGAAGGATCTGATGACAGAGATGTCATACTTACCCCAAGTTGGTAAGAGTGTCCATGTGGTCCTGACTTGGAAATTGAATAGTCATGTAGAAATATCAAAGCAGAAGGATTTCATGTGGAATTATAAGGCAGGCAACTATCATAGACTTATAAACTACCTTGCAGCAGTACAACAGATGAAAGAATTTCAAGGAAGAGAGGTCATAGTGCACTGGAGATACTTAAGAAAATATTGTTGATAGCAATGGCAGATTATATACCTCAAGTGATAAAGCAATTTGTAGTCAAATAGATGACAAGAGAAAATTAAACACAAATTGCAGATGAAAAAGATCATGGAAGACATAAACAGAGAAGGAGAACATAAAAGGAGAAGACTGCAGAGCTTGGTGATAAAAGACAAAGAAAGGAGATATGATTGAGACAATTTAAGCTGCTGAAGGATAATCAGATTAACACTATGGTAGAACAAGGGGGGGGGGGGGAGGTAAATCCATGGAGGTTACAAAAGGAAGCAGTGAACAAAAAAGAAGTAAGTTCTTTGCTTTGAGATTGGTAGGAGCATGAAATATGGCAATCCACCTGTGTTCACCATTTGCGCCTTTACCACCCTCACAGGAGCATGTGAGGGTGGTAAAGGCGCAAATGGTGGATGAATTTAAAGAGTGGCATGGTAGACTGATATGGTATGGTAAAAGATCAGAGTAGAGAGAGACTGTGAAGAAGAAATTATACATAGAATTCAACTTAGTTAGATATTCTTTGGAAAACATCATGAAGCACTCAAAGGAAACATCAAAATTTTCATTAAAAGAAAAATAATCGACAGTTCTATACTTCTAGTGATGACATATGGAAGTGAAACATGGACTTTGATAAAAAAAATTTGAATTTAGTGCAATTCAGTGGCATAGAAGTGAATGGAGCACTCTGAGGGAGGCTTCTGTCCACAGTGGACAGAAAATGGCTGTTGCTGCTGATGATGATAATGATGACAGACTTTGTATTGTAGTATTGATCTTCCACAAGGAATCTTGTGACTCCAATGGGGTCAAGAAAATAACATAATTATTAAGCAGTGCAGTTATTTTTTTAACCTTCCATGGACAACAAACAGCTAAGCACAGAAAACTGATCATTTTGCTTCTGGTCAAGATCATATCCAGGAAGAAGTAATTATTCCCCCTTCCATTTAAGATTCCAAATGCACAAAATATTTCAATTTTTATAATTTTATATGGCAATTGAAAATGTGTTGTCTTATAAACTACTAGTTAGTGTAATATGCACCAAATGAAGTTTTCTATTTCCAATTGTAAGCACAACACCTGGTTGTGAAACTCAATACAGCACTGACAACACAAGTTCACTAACTGTAAATCACTGAGCACATTTAAAAAAATAAAATAAATAAAATCAAGAGAAATTCACTGTCTTAGCTTTACCAGAATTCATTATTTATTATTCACATTCTTTATATGATTCTTTAATGTTAATATCTTTAATTTTAAATATGATATTAATAGCATTTAAGAACAAACTTCAGGATATTTTTAAATCTCATTATCCATACTCCAAAATATGAACTTGTCAGATTAAGTACTGTAGTATTTATATATTGGAAAAAAATTGCAAAATCTAGAATTTCAGGATTATCCTAGACCC
Organism: Typopeltis vanoorti; assembly: GCF_054136105.1. Classification (NCBI taxonomy): domain Eukaryota; kingdom Metazoa; phylum Arthropoda; class Arachnida; order Uropygi; family Thelyphonidae; genus Typopeltis; species Typopeltis vanoorti. The sequence continues at coordinate 22,269,525 of NC_143567.1, read as the reverse complement.
CAGTATGGGCTTTGTACTTGCATAATGAATGTACTTAATGATATTTATAGATCCAAACAAAAAAATTTCCAACTTACAGACTGATAAATTGGTGAACTTTTCATGCTCATGAACAAAATGCTCAAGAAGAGAAACTCCTGCAGATGGTATATATTTCTGTATATATTCTGCCAAAAAATTATCCATACTCTGAGCAGATGCAATGCCTAATGCTTGACACATTAGCTCCACTGGGGAAAGTGTTGCAAAAAGCAAAGTACAGAGTTCAGTCAATTTAGATTCAATTTTGAGATTCTTAATTCCAAGAAGTTTTCCATCTATTTTGATATGTACATCTATAACTCTTGAAATATGAAGATATTTCTCTGAAAATAATTTAGGTGTACATTAATATTAAATTTTTATAATTTTGTATAAGATTTCTTAAGAGACATTAATAAAAAGTACTAACTCACTTGTATTATTATTGTAATTATTATTGTATATGCATCTCCAAGGAGTCTGAAGACTCACTGCAGGAGACCTAAACTATCCACACAACCTATCATATCTGTACTTGAATTCACTAGCAGACAAAGCATTCACAACTGCCACTGGCAATCCATTCCATTCATTTACCACTCTCCAAGTGAAAAAAATCTAGTCCTTGCACCCCTATTAACCATGCCCTTACTCAACGTCCAGAGATGACATCTTGTTCTGCATCCTCTAGCCAAGTTGCAAAATATTTCCCCTGCATCAATCCTATAAAACCCTTTAAGAAACTTAAATGTTTCTCATATCCCCTCTTTTTCTCCTATCAACCAACTTTTGCAATTCATACACCCTCAATCTATCCTCATATCCACAAACCACTTACTATCTTGTGGCTCGCCTCTGAAAGTACCCCCAACCCCTCCATCATTTCTTCATCCCCAAGAAACCCAGGAGCCTAGACCTCAGCACAGTAATCTACATGTGGATGTATCAAGACCTTATAAAGAGGAATAACAACTTCCTCATCTCTACTTGTTAGTGTGTTCTTCGATACCAAATAATCATATGAGCTACCATAGCAATATGCACTCTAAACTTCGACTCGATGTCTACCACCATCCCTAAATCCCCAGCTTCATCTATTTCCTGGAGTAAAGTTCCATCAATGTGGTACACAGTCTGTAATTAATTTATTCCAAAATGCATAACTTTACATTTCTCCATATTAAACTGATACTCATTATCTTTTGCCTATACTCACAGACTATTTAAAACATTCTGCAAACTCTCCACATCATTTTAAATATTCTTCTTCAGTCCATCCAGCCATCCTTCAGGATGGATAGAGTCCCCTACTTTGGAATCATGATGAATTAATGAAGTCGGTATGTCACTCCTCTGGTGCAGCCTGTAACAGTAAGTATTTTCTGACTGTAGGATCTGTGTGTTCACAGGACCTGTATACCTATTTTGAGGGATGCAAAAAACAAGTTTCTGGGAGAAGAAAACTTTCTACCTCCATATGAGACCAGCTAGATCACTATTTCATTGAAAAAACCCAATAAAGGATGCACACATATCATAGACAGGATTCAAAACTGGGTCTTTACAACCAAAGACCCAGTTTGGAATCATCTATGGAATCGGTGCCTCTGTAGCTCAGTTGAACTATTACTCTACCTAATTTTGCATCACCAGCAAGCAAATGAATATTTCCTTTCAGATTATTTCCTATATCATTTATGTACAAATTAAACAGTAGTGGTCAAGCACTGAAACTCGCTGCACACCACTAGTCACCCATTTTTGCCATGATTCTGCCCCTTCCTGTACCACTTTTTGGCATCTGTCCAGCAGCCACCCTCTTATCCATATAATCAGTGTCATATCCATCCCCATTTGCTATAATTTGTGTAATCAAGTTCCATGTAGTATTCAGTCAAGTGCCATTTTAAAATCCAGCAGAATTATTATGTAATCATTTCCTATATTCAATTCAGCTGTCACTCTATTATAAAAATAGTACATTATTAAGGTATGATCAACCCTTCAAAAAGCCATGTTGCTCTTCATAGAGTATTCTATTCTTATCCACCGATTCTTGAATTCTTTTTGACCAATTTTTCCAGTACTTTTACCACCACTCCTGAGATACTGATTAGTCTATGATTTGTTATTGCAGACTTAGCACCTCCCTTGGGAATTATATTGCTCTCTTTCCAATCCCTTGAAAACTCTAGAAGAATTGAGACTTAAATTAAACAGCTTAGTCAGTTCTTTTCCAGACTGTCACAAAAGATGAGCTGATATCCCATCTAATCCCACAGTTGTATTTATAATGCGATTATGCAATATCCTAAGAATCTCCAATCTGTCCACCTCTGTTCCACATTGGTCTTTGTCACATATATCACAGCATTAACACAGTCTGAGAGAGGCAGTATCAGAGTGTATATAGGGATTAAGTGGATGACTAACAATATTATTATTATTATTATGTCACACCTCCAGGGAGTCCAAAGACTCATCGAGGGAGGGCATCAACTCTACAACTCTTCGTCTCACTACTCCACCAACCTTCATCATCTAACACCAACGCCATCTACTGCCGACTACCACCACTAGTGCTTTCATAGACATCCATGTCCACGGCAGGATATAAAGCTATATAAAGCAGCATATTCAAAAAAACAAAGCATTGTGGAAGGAATATAAACAACAAAGTGATCAGCATGTTCATGAGCAGTATAAAGCACAAGCAAGAAGGGTAACTTATATGGTAAGAAAGGTTAAATCGGATTTCGAGAGAAAATTAGCTAAGCAGGCCACAGTAAATCCAAAAGCATTTTTTGGCTATGTAGGAAGTAAGAGAAAGAATGATTATGGAAAGATAACTTTACTTAATGCTGATGGTAGGAGAGAGACAAAAACAGAAGAAACAATTCAGTTACTAAGTGATCGCTTTGCAAGGGTATATCATCCAGGTGGTGACTTCGCAGTTACTGAAGTGACAGAGACTGATGTGAGCATTGAGGTAGATGAACTCGAGGTACTCAGCATTTTTAAAAATATTAATGTGAATATAGCAGTGGGCCAGGATGGTATGAGAATGTGCAAGTGAACTGGCAGTGCCTATGATGAAGTTGTTTAATCTAACTCTCAGCTATGGCAAGGTTCCAATGGAGTGGAAAGAGGGTAAGATAGTTCCATTACATAAAGGTGGCTCCAAGACAGAAGCAGAAATTACAGACCACTTAGTATCTCTGAGTGGTGGTTAACGTATTGGAAAAGTTTATTAAAAGTAAAATTCAGTAATGGGTAGATAGCAATATGATAATTTATAGGGGGGGGGGGGACAGTATAGCTTTGTTAAAAGTAGGTCCTGCCTCAGTAATTTATTCACATTTTATAATAAGGTAGCAACAGAATTGGATAAAGGAAATGGCTAACACCATGATACTGCTTTGCATTTAACAAAATACTGCATTGAAAACTATTACATAAGTTGGTGTAAATGGGAATGGCTATGAGGCTGGTGGCATGGATGGGGGGGGGGAGCAGATGGCTGATAGAAATCAGAGGGTGGTATATGGTAGAGTGGAATTACAGCAAATGATGGTGACTAATGGGATGCCCCAGAGCTCCGTACTAGACCACCGCTTTTTAATTTGTATCTTAATGATATGGCAGAAGATTTGAAGGGGGGACACATTCAGTTGTTTGCCAATGATGCAAGACTAGGAAAGGCAACCTTATAAAGATGATGTCAATTTATTTAAATCATCCTGTAAGCAAAGGACAATGGTTGTAAATTGAATGTTATAAAATGCAAGGTAATCACTTTAGGATGAAAATTTTACACACTTCACTTCACATCATATCAATGGTATAGTTTACAGGAAATGGATGAGGCTAGAGATCTGGGATAGACTGAGGGTGTGTGATTGCAGAGTTCAGCTGACAGGCAGAGGAGAGGGGATATGATAGAAACTTATAAGTTACTAAAGGGATTCTATAAGATTGACACAGAAGAAAATTTTCAATACTTGGGGAGTAAGGAAAAAAACAAGGGGTCACACTTGAAAGTTGTCTAAGAGTGTGGCTAGTAAGGGTGTGTAGACTAGGTTCTTCACTTGAAGAGTGGTGAATGAATAGATAGGATATTGTGTTAATGGATAGAGTAGGTCCATGAATCTGCAATGAATCTTTGACTGCATGGAGTGCCCATATAAATAATAAAAAAGCAGAATTTCCAGATTTCTAATTCCTTAGCCCACTTATGGTAATAAATCTGACATAAATTTCTAACATTTTATGGGTAGGAGGATTAATATTAATAGAACCAAATAAATATAAATAAAAATTAAACAAAAAATAAAGCTATTAGATATTATTATCATTATTATTTCACACAACTCATTGAGGGAGGGCACCTGCTCTACAACTCTGTCTCCACCAACTGACCGCAACCACACCAATGCCATCTACCGCCGCCCACCACCACGTTTTATCACAGACCATCACAAACATCCATACCCATGGCAGGATTCAAACCCGCAGCCTTTTGGCTGGAGAGCGGATACACTAATCACTTGGCCAGCCAGGCAGGCATACTTATACATAAATTGCAGTTAAACCATCCTTATCCAAATTTGATTTTGCTATAACACTAAATAAGAAACACCACTTTAGAAATATTTCACACTTAGATGATATACCCTTGCAAAGTGATCCCTGAGTAACTCAACAATTTTATTTACTTCTGTGACCTCGTCACCATCAGAACTCATTAAGGTTATTCTTCCATAGACATTCTTCCTTTTATTTTCCACATAATGAAAGAACTCTTTGGGATTTCCTTCAGCATGCTTGGCTAGTTTCTCCTCATAATCTGATTTTGCCTTCATTACCATGATGGAAATCTTTCTCCTTATATACCCTCAATAACAATTTCTTTGTTTGCAGCTCATACTTAATGATATTATTCATCCATCTAGCTCCTTACTGATTTATCCTCCTTACCTTAAGTTCACAGTTTAGTACTGCTTCCTCCAGATGCCCTTTAACTATCTCTCATACACCACTAACATCCTTCCCTTGCAGGATTTTATGCCATGACACAGCTTCAAGCTTCCCATTTCCTTCCTGCTATGTGAACTTTCTTCCTTCACATCTATATCTCCATAATAATCACCTAAACTGCACTCATTGTACTAATTTGATGATGTATATCTTCGAGATCATCTTTGGGAACCCCTGGCCCAAGGGTTGCCATATGAACACAACAGCTTATGGCCAAAATTTAAAGAAAATATGGCCAAAAATGGCCACTTTGGAAAAGTAATAGGCAAAAAATATGGCCAAAGATATAAAATGATTAATTGTGTGAATTAACAGACCAACAATTAAGTGTGCATAAATTATGCCTATATATTCAATTACACATCATCAAAAATACTTTTAATTACACTTAAAATACTTACACTAAAACTCAGCTGTTAATTTGACAGCACTTCCTCAAGATATTGAATATCTTGTTCTTCTATTTCTTACTATTACTATTATTCAGGCCTCCATGGAGTCAAAAGACTCTTTGTGGGAGGCCCTTCCTAAGAAACACAAAGTCTATCAAGACTCATCGAGGGGAGGTCCCCCCCTCCCCCCCTAAGAAACACAAAGTCTATCATACCACTCCTTGAACTCACTGATCATTCTCGCTCTCACCACTCCATCAGGCAATGCATTCCATGGTTCAACCATCCTCCATGCAAAGAAACCACTCCTCACCCTCTTGCTAAAAGTTTCCTTTCGTAACTTCCAGGGATGGCCTCTTGTCATCACTCCTTCCTGCTGATCAAACAAGCGAAAGAACTCCCCAGTGTCAACCCTGTAACCACCTCTCAACAGTTTAAAAGTCTCAATCATATCACCTCTCCTTCTTCTATCCACCAAACTATGCAGTCCACATTCCCTCAGCCGATCCCCATAACTATCATTGTACAGTCCTGAAATCATCTTTGTTATCCGCTTTTGTACCCTTTCCACAGTTAATTTATCCCCTTCAAATCCTGGGACCAAATCTGATTAATTAATAGTCCAAGTGTGGTCTGATAAGGGTCTTATACAACAAAATGATGACTGTTTTATCTCTGCAGGTCAGTGTCCTTCTTATAATTGCAGCAATCCTCTGTGTTACCTTCACCACCTTTGCAATAAGGACCCTAAATTTCAGGTTTCTATCAATCATCAATCCCAGATCTCTTGTCTCCTCTACTTCCTCCAGTATAACTCCTCCCATAGAGTATGCAGTGTCCCAAAGATGTTTTCCAAACCTCAAGATCTTACTTTTTGCTGCATTAACCCGACACCCGCATTCATTTGCCCATCTATCTAGCTTATTCAAATCATCTTGCAGGGCTGCCGCTTCTGCACTATTACTAATAATCCTTCCCAGCTTCGCATCATCTGCAAACAACTGAATATCCCCTTGCAATCCACTGACAATGTCATTGATATAAAGCTAAACAATATAGGTCCTAGTACTGAGCCCTGTGGGACCCCACTTGTAACCTTCTGTCTCCTTGAAACTGCTCCACCATACACAACTCTCTGATACCTATCAGACAGCCAATCCTGAATCCAGTTGACCAATCTCACATCCAGACCCATGTGCTGCAAATGAAATATCCGCTTATCATGTAGCACCCTGTCAAAGTGCCTTCGCTAGGTCGAAGAAAATTGCAGTATATGCCTTTCCCTCATCTAATGTTCTTGTAACTTTATTATAAAAGGCTAGCATATTGCTAAAACAAGAGTGCCCTTTCACAAATCCATGTTGACTCTCACAGATAACATTACCCTCATCTGCCCAATGCTGTATACGGTCCCTCACTACTTTCTCCAAGATCTTAACAACTACTAATGACACACAAACTGGTCTATAATTAGACACTTCCAGTCTGCTTCCGCCCTTATGCAATGGCACAATCTTACCTTCCTTCCATTCCCTGGGCACCTTTGCTGAAGCCAGACTTTCATTGAAAAGCAAGGTCAAAGGCACTGTCAGTTCCCTAGCTCATTCTCTCAAAACTCATGGTGAAATACCATCCAGTCCCACAGCTTTACTGATATCCAGAGTACTCAGTATTTGAAACACACTCTCTTCCTGTACCTCTAAACCTTGAACCTGCCCTATCCCCCTAGCATTAAAACTAACTCCTGCAGGTTGAAATACTCCAATAAAGTGTTCATTGAACAATTCTACTATGTCCTCTGCATCAGTCACTCTATTCCCATTTTTATCCCGCAATATCATTCTTCCACAGTCATTTCTCCGCCTACTGGCCACATATCTAAAAAATTCCCTAGGATTTTCTTTAGATCTTAGGGCTAATCTCCTCTCATATTCCGGTTTCGCTTTCCTTACCACACCAGGCACTCTTTTGGCCTGTGTCTAGTATACTCTTCATGCATCTTCTCTTCTCCTGTCTCCTTATATCTCTTCCATAGCCTCTTTTTCACATGCGATTCCTGTTTAATATTGTTTGTCATCCACTTTACTCCAAATTGTGTCCTCTTGTTCACTCGTGGTATACAACCTACCATTGCTGCTAAGAAATATTCTTTCATAATTTCCCATGCACTAATGATATCCTGGCCTTCCAATTCCTCCCTCCATGAAACTTCACCAAGTTGACGTCTTAGACTATTATAATCACCTGCCTTATAATTCCACATATGTTCCCGTTTGTTTGATACTCCTGCATGTCTATTCATTTTCCAAGTCAAAACCATATGGTCACTCCCTCCAACTGGTGGGAGAGATGTCATCTCAGTTATTATCAACTCTTCTGATGCTATAACCAAATTCAAAACTCTTGACCCTCTTGTTCCTCTATTACATGTTGCCTAAGACATTTGTCCCTCAAGAATTCTAGAAATCCCATTCCCTTATTGCTACATGCATCTTTCTCTCCCCAGTTTATACTACTCTAGTTAAAATCTCCCATAACAATCATTCTTTCAACTATTGTGTTACTTGCTGGCTGTTAAGGCATAATTCGATAGTTCTTTAAAATTATTGTGTTTGGATACTGCTTGCCAAAATTCTAAAGCTTCCTTAGAGATTCCATCTTGTTTGGAGTTTTCTTCTTCATTCCACGCAACAAGGATAATTTTTCTGTATTGGTCTTCAACTACATCAACATCGTTTATTAGGTAGAAAAATGGCAGATCAGAAAATTTTCCCTTTTCTGTTTGGCTTAGAATAACAGTAGGATTTAAAAGTGACAGACCTTTAAATATATCAGCTGACTCAGGGAGCTGCTTGTTCACTTGATTCAACAATTCTTGAAGCATGGCTTGGCATCTAAATATCACAGACTTTATTTTATTATTTTCTTGTTCCATATTAGGAGAAGTGCTAAAGCTGATCAGGTACGTCCAAATTTCTTAATTAAATTTAATTCCAAAGCCTACATTTTCTACTATTTTGCATATTCCATCTTCATTGTTCAGCCTTTGATAAAGACTATCTCTGTGTATGTGCAGTTCTTTGGCAAAATCGTAAGGATCAGCATAGGTTTGCTGGAAAACAAAACATTAAGCCTTTCGAACTCTTTAACAACGGGAGTAGCAAATACAAAGTAAAAATAATTCATCCTATCTTGTAACATCTCTTTTATCAACCATGCCTTATACCTTGTATCCTGACCTCCAGATTGTTCACGGCAGGTGAAGTAATCAATTAATTCTTCCCAATTTAGTAGTATATTATTGAAGACTTCACCTCTCACTAACCAGAAAATTGTCTTGGACAATTTTCTAAATGGAAGGGGTGCATCTCACTCCTGGTCATCTTCAACTGCTGAATTCATCACTTTAAAAAGAGCCTTAAAATCTTCTCTTCTCATATTGCTTTTTGAAAACCATGAAGGAATTTCAGTCAAAATGAATCCAACATTGGATAGCAGCTTTGAAAATGCATGCTGTATACAAATTGCCAGAGAGTGGCAAATGCACTTCATTTGAATACAGTTCGGATTTTCATCTCTAATTCTGGTCCATAGGGAATTGTTACTTCCAACCATAGCAGCAGCAGCATCACTAGTAAATCCAATACAGTTCTTCAGAGTTTGATTATATGAAGCTAACACTTCTGAAATTTTATTAAATAAAACCTCTGCTGTTGTCTCTACAACAGGTATAAGACCCAAGAAAGCTGAGTGAATTTTATTTGTTGCATTGCAAAAAAATCTAAGAACTATGCACAAATGCTTTTGTATTGCAATATCTGTAGATTCATCTACTAGTAATACATACTTTTTATCTTCTAAATCATGCGTCAGTTGCTCTTTCAATGAAGCAGCAATTACATTTTCTATAATTGCAATACATTTGGTTCTGTACAGTTTAATGCCAGAACACTATTTTGGCAATGTTTCTTATCTACTTCACCTATATGATCTACAGCACGAATTGAGGAATGACATGCTATTGCAAGGCTAAGTTCTATTATTGCTTGTTTTTCCTGGTCATTCATGGACGATTTGATAACTTTATCTAGAGTTGTTTGTGATGTACCAGGAGATTTATAATGGTGTTTCTTTGATTTTTCGTGAACAGATATGTTATAAAGTTTTGGCAGCACGTTAGTTTTGCAATACATGCAATATGCATGTTGCCCATCATTAGAAGATTTCAGCCACAAATATTTTACTTCCCACTCTTTTTTATATTTTCTTCCACCTCTATTATCACTTTTGTACTTAGGCCTTTTAAAGGGCTTGAAAAAAACAAAATATCTCAATTCAGAAAATGAAGAAACAAAAAACAAATTATAGATAATAGTACTACAAAATTTGTAGTACAAATATTAATCTGGCACGGCAAACACCAATCTGGTAAAGGGAAAATAACAAAAATATAAGCAAGATAAAGATCGAGTTTATAAACAATATTAAAAAATTATTCATTAATTATACTAAAATCACTTAATTACCATTCTTACAAAATTGAAATACATATTGTCACAATGTGGATAAGGTTTATGCAAAATATTCCAGTATGAACACTTATGAGATAGAACTATCACCAAAGAGCACCAAATGTCTGATATCACGCAACGGAACAACACTTGCAACACAAAGTCTATGCCGTAACTAACTAGAGACGATCAAAACAGACATGGACCCAAGCTAGTATGGTTGTTGCATATGTGTTTTATACAAGTACAAAACGAAGCTGCATCGTGTTTGGTGGTATTTATCAACAGAACTGGGTCAAGTTTATAGCAACAATAGCGAGCGGGAGCTTTGTGTACTTGTTTTATACAAGTACAGAATGAAGCTCAAGCATGCTTGGTGTTATTGAGGGAGTCATAATAACAAACTATAAGCCAGCTACCAAAGGCTCATTATGACGTCATCGAACAAACATTATCAGTAACAGTCAACCAAACAGCACGTAAAGGGTACCAACAGCCTTACAATGCAACAACAATATTAAACTAAGTAAATAATGCATATGAATTGAAATCTTTGTAAAAATGGCCAAATTAGTGGCCACATTTGCATAGATGGCCAAACTGATTTTTTCATGGCCCCAGAATTCAAAAAAGTGCCAAATTTTTGAAATTTCGCCATGAAATGGCCAATCTGGCAACCATGCCATGACCAGCAACCAACCAACCATTTATTTTGTTTTATTAGCTTTGATTGCCCACCAGATTGCTTCAAATGAACATCCATTCTCCCACCTATCTCCTATTCTCTATGGCTACAATTCATCTGCTATGATCAGCAGTACCCCTTCCCCGATCCCATCTTCTTTATCCTCCCTGAAAATAGTAAACCCTTCACATTCTATCCCTGTAACTACATCATCTGCTGTCAGTCAATTCTCATTGATGCCTGCACCTTTTGGTAAGAGTTACAATAACCAATGCCAAAAACTTCTCCCTCTTGTTCCTAATACTTCCAGCATTAGTATACAGAAACTGCAGCACTCCTTTAGGTCCACAACCACTTTTTCTTCCTAGACTGACTACCCTATTCAATATTTTTACTTGTGCAATCAGATTCTGCACTTGTTGGTCATTTTCACACTCAACCACTCATCTCAGGTGCTTTCACACACTCACCCGCATTCACCCTAATTTAGTGTTCCTGGATTTGTGCTTCAGCATACTTGATGAACAAAGCTCTCTCTAAACTCCTAACACCAAAACCATTTAGGTCTGTCATTATTATACAATTCTTCTTTCTGTTAAACTCAGATCATAAGCGTACAAACCCTACATCATTCTTTTGCACAACCTGCCAACTGATTCGTTTGCTATCACTGCCCTCCTCCTCAATTCACCTCTATCACAGAGTGGCAGACGACTTACAGTCTTCATCTTCTTGCTGTTCTTTTCTTCCTTTGTCTCCAACAACTCCTTTGCATCCTCCCTCATAGAATAATACTTTTCATCTCTCAGATCATTAGTACCAACCAAGAAAATGAGTTCTTTCACCTTACTTTTCTGCATCCATATGGCATAAATAATATCATTAATTTTTGTGCCTGGGAAACATTATTATTACGGGTATCTCCATGGAGTCAGTAGACTCATCGCAGGAGACCCAAACTAGCAAAACAATATCTGTCATATCTCTTCTTCAATTCATTTACAGACGAAGAGCTCACAACTAAGTCAGATAATGAATTCCACTCATTCACCACCCTCTAGGCAAAAAACTTTGTTCTCACATCCTTGTTGACCACACTCTTCTTTAATTTCCAGGGATGACCTCTTGTTCTTCCATCACTATCACACAGCTGAAACATTTCCCCTGCATCAATCCTATAAAAACCTTTCAGTAATTTAAATGTTTCTATCATAATCCCTTTTCTCCACCTATTAACCAAACTCTGCACCGAGCATCCGACAGTAGGCAGAAATATGCAGCGGCAAGTGCATTATTGTTGCGTATGTGCACTGTTTTGTTTTTGCTACTGTAAATGGGAATTATAAAAATAATTTAATTTAGGCATATAATAAAATGTTGATTTTTTTGAAACTATAAAAAATGCATTTAATTTAAGTTTTGAATTATTTTGTTACAATAGAAAATAGAAAATGAAAATTATCAGTCAAGCAGCAGAGAGTTCCAAAGCTGAAGAGTATGGCATGATTAACAAAGACAATAAAGCAATATGTGTTATATGTTCCGGGACAGTTGTGTGCAGAAAGTCGTCAGTAAAACGGCATTATGAGACAAACCATAAATCGCTCCTTGAAAAAAGCAAGGACGAACAGAAAGAATTTATTGCTTGGGCAATTAAAAATAGGAATATCCAGTCAACAACCCTAATGAAATTTATCGGCAGTCGTTCAAATATAACTACTGCTAGTTTTTTTCCCTCAAAATGTAATTGCCAAACACAGGAAACGCTTTAGAGATGGGGAATATATAAAAAAAGCATGGTTAAAATGAGCACCAGTTCTCTTTGAAGATTTTGAAAACAAGGAAAAAATTATTCAAAGAATAAAAGATATGCCTTTGGCTAGAAACACAAAGGTTAGTCAATTGGTAGAGCCTCTGCTACTAATGGCTCAGTTAAGTAAGTTTGAGTGCGGTTAGTAGTTGGAAGGGGACCAACGTTCGATGCTATTGGCACACTCTCCCTCGATGAGTCTTTGGATTCCCTGGAGGTGTCAAATAATAATATAATATATAATAAGATAGAATCATAGAAATGGCTAAAAATATAACTCATCAGCAAAAAATATATATAAAATCTTCTGGTTTAATTCCTCTTTGTCTTGATGAGAGTAGTGATAACTTGATCAAACTCGTTTAGCAATTTTTATTCATTATTCTGTTGGGAATAATATCAAAGAAGAATTGATAAGTTTAATATCATTAGCAACAACAACAAAAGGAATAGATATTTTTCAATAGTTGGAAATGCACTTGCTGAAAGAGATATAGATCCTTCCAAAATTGTATCAGTAACTACTGATGGTGCTCGCAGTATGACTGGAGAGGAAAATGGGCTCATCAATTACTTTACCAAACGTAGTGGACATTCAGTTCTGGGTTTTCATTGTATTATACATTGGCAGGTTTTATGCGCAAAGGCTAGTTTCAAGCCACTGGAAGATATTATGAGCATTGTAACAAAATTGGTCAATTTTATATTGGCACACGCTTTAAATAAACAAAAATTTATACAATTATTAAGTGAGGTAAACTCGATGTACAATGGTTTACTTATGTACAACAACCATCGATGGTTAAGTCGGGGGAAAGTTCTTCAAAGATTTGTTGAGTGTTTAGATGAAGTTAGACTTTTTTTACATAATGAGAAAATCGTTGAAAAATACAATCAATTAATGAATGTCATATGGCTTTCGAAATTAATGTTTTTTACTGATTTGTGTTTACATTTAAATGAATTAAATGTTAAACTGTAAGGTGTTAACAAGACAATTACTGTCATGTTTGATTTAATCAAAGCATTCAAAGCTAAATTACCAATTTTTAATCGTGGTGTTATTTCCAATACCTTCCAATATTTTCCAAATACAAAAAAAAATTCTTTGGAGATCTAGAATCTCATGAAAAAAAAGATCAAGTTAAATTCACAAAAGAGTTTTCTACATAAATATAGAGAGCCAATAGGCTTCAATTCAGTGCTGCAAACATTATTTAAATTAAGGGGATATTAAATCCCACATTGTTTTAAAGCCGAATAAGAAACTCAAAGATAGGAATCAAAGAGTTTCACATCAAATATAGCAAACTATAAAAGTTTCGGCGGATTGTAGCGTAAGCTGAAGCACGTAGTTCAACACTAGGGCAACTCGTAGCAGAGAAGGGTAAAGTTCTGATAATAGTGATCAGAACTATAACCTCCTCTGCTATGAGTTGCCCTAGTGTTGAACTACGTGCTTTAGCGTATGCTACAATCTGCTGAAACTTTTATAGTTTCCTATATTCGGCACGAAACTCTTTTGTGAAAACTCCTGAAACCTGAAACAACAAAAGGTTTCAGGTTTCACGAAACCTGAAACCTTTTGTTGTTCAAAAAAACTAGCGATGGCAATATATTATCAATTTTCTCCTCTACATATGCTTGTGCATCATTATTTTTCGAAATAAATTTTATAAAAGACAGTTTAAGAAATAGAATGACTGATGAATCTCATTCGGCGTGTGTATTACTAACAGTAACAAAATATGAACCTGATAAAAAGCATTTGCCATCTAATGTACAACAGCAAAAATCTCACTAATAAATTGATATATTGATATTGATAAATTAATGAATTGATAATAGGTTGATATTGATTTGTATACGACAACGTGTATGCCAAAAGTATGAGTTCATTTTTATGAAATTCTATGTTAATTTTTAAACTTCTCTCAATAAAATTCTGCAATTAATTTTGTATTAATTTTTCCCCTATTAAAAACTTCACGGCAAGTCAACAACTCAATTTGTAATATTTTGGCACGCACACATAAAAAGGTTGCCACCACTGGGCTACACCATCTAATGATAAATTTCATATCTCCTAGAATGCTACTTTCTAAATACAAAAATCATCTGAATAAACAATAAAATTTCCATAATACAATATTATAAAGCATTTGGATGTCATATTGCTGGTTTTCAAATCCATGTTGCTTTCTAACCTTCCATGAGTAACTGCTGTAGCACGTGGCAGTGAATTTGAGGTGTGCAGAAGAAAGTGATTTTTAATCGGTGAATAGTCCATTTTTTCCCTGTTTTTCTACGTTTATGAGTGCTAAATTGTTTCTCTGAATACGAGCATACTTCAGTGGTTGTTTTTTGGAAGTTAGTTGCTGTCGCGATATAATATATTTTGGTTACTGTCGGAATCGAATGCATAACGGTGGAAGACAAAACGAAGCTAAGTTTTCATTACTGTATTTAGTTATATTTCATTTTATTTAATTATATTTAGTGTATTTAAATGTTTTGTTTTGCTTGTAATTGTTTGCACTTTTTTTCTTATTTATTTAACGGAATTTATTAACGCACTCTATTATAAGCAATATCGTAAGGGACTTTGTGGCATGCAGTACTTGCGGCATGTATGCGTCTCGGGAATTGGACATGTGGCTTGTGAAAGAGAGCGGAGAGCGTATGTGCGCAAAATGCAGTCAGTTGGAGGAAATAAGTGCATTAGAAATATCGATATCCGACCTTGTTGCTCCAGGAATGGGGAATGAATGTAGGAAGACAAGTAGTGTGGAAGGAGAGAATGAAAAAAATATACATATGAATGAGAAAATAATAGTTGATAGTGTGGAAGGTGTGAGTGACTGTGAAAGTTTAGGAGATGGTTTTGTTTGGGTGAGTGAATTTAGATTAAGAGTGACTGACCTGCAGAGGGAGATAGATGAGCTGAAAGAGGAGGTGAAATGTCTTGTGAATGAGAGCAGAAGTATGAAAGATAAGATTAGGAGAATGGAAGAGATAAATGCAAGGCGATTCAGAATAGGGGAGAGAGAGAATTTTGGGAGTATGACTGAGAGGTATGGAGGTGCTAGAAGATTAGAGAATGGAAACAGTGGGAGAGATGGAATGAGAGAGGGGTATGGAAGTGCAAGAAGTGGAGAAAATGGAAACAGTAGGAGAGAGGGAATGAGAGAGATGTATGGGAATGCTAGAAGACGAGAGGATGGAAACAGTAGGAGAGATGGAATGAAAGAGGGATATGGAAGTGTTAGACGAGGAGAGAATGGAAACAGTACGAGACAGAGAGATGTATGGGAATGCTAGAAGAGAAAATAGCAGTAGAGGAGAGGGAATGAGAGAGACCTATGGGAATGAAAGAAGAGGAGAGAATGGAAACAATAGGAGAGAGGGAATAGTAAGAGGTATAATGTATGGCAACTCAATGATCCATGGTGTTCAAGATAGGATGCGTGAGGTGTGTTTTGCCATGAAGAACAATAGAAAGGGTGGCTATGGCAATTAAGAGAGGTGAAAGGGTGGATGAGATGATTGTGATGGTAGGAACAAATGACTTGAGTGGTAATGTAAGTCAGGCAGCGAGAGATATGAGATTTCTGCTTGAGGCAGTACGGAAGAAGACAGAGAGAGAAAAAATAGTGTGCGTGTTGCCTAGGTATGATAATGATGAGCTGAGCAGAAGAGCGGTGATATTGAATGGCATAATAGCGAGAATGTGTGACAAGAGAGGACTGGTATATGTGGATGCTTGGAGTGCATTTGAGGAAAGAGAGGAATTGTATGCGAGAGACCGCTTACATTTGAATGAGGAAGGACGTAGGCATATGGAGAGATTGCTGTTCTGAACGAGTCAGTGTGTCCCAGGGAGGATGATAGCAGGGGTGGCCTCTTGTGGGAATGGATACTTGGGAGAAGGGGGACGACATCAGGTAACACTGAGCCCAGTGGAATCTAGAGGGGATAATGCTGGGTATAGAAACAATGGCATTTATATGCTTTATATTAATGCCAGGAGTATCTGGAATAAGGGAGAGGAATTGGTGGCACAGATAGCATCAGCCTGGACAAAAATTATTGGGATCACTGAGACGTGGTTGACAGAAGAGGATATCATAACAGGAATAGAAGTCGCTGCGTATAGCATTTTTCGTCAGGATAGGAGGGGAAAGCATGGTGGTGGGGGTACTGCTTATGATAAGTGATGACCTATGTCCTCTAAGAATGGAGGCTTTGGAAAGAAGTGAGACAAATGATTTTGAGAGAGCAAGACAGGATATTTAGTGGGGTGTTGCTACAGACCCAGGAGCACAGAGGATGAGGACCAGGAGATGTTTAGACAGCTAAGTTTGGCAAGTGCAAGAAGAATGATTGTTATGGGAGATTTTAACTACAGTAGTATAAATTGGAGAGAGGAAGATGCATGTAGCAATAGGGGAATGGAATTTCTAGAATTCTTGAGGGACAAATGTCTTAGGCAATGTAACAGAGGGAACAAGAGGTTCAAGAGTTTTGGATTTGGTTATAGCATCAGAAGAGTTGATAATAACTGAGTTGACATCTCTCCCCAGTCGGAGAGAGTGACCATATGGTTTTGACTTGGAAAATGAATAGACATGCAGGAGTATCAAAGAGACGGGAAGTTATGTGGAATTATAATGCAGATGATTATAACAGTCTTAGACGTCAACTTCGGGAAGTTTCATGGAGGGAGGAATTGGAAGGCCGGGATATCATTAGTGCGTGGGAAATTATGAAAGAATATTTGTTAGCAGCAATGGTAAGTTGTATACCACGAGTGAAGAAGAGGACACAATTTGGAGTAAAGATGATGACAAACAATATTAAACAGGAATTGCATGCGAAAAAGACGCTATGGAAGAGACTTAAGGAGACAGATGAAGAGAAGATGCATGAAGAATATAAGACACAGGCCAGAAGAGTGACTAGTGTGGTAAGGAAAGCAAAAATGGAATATGAGAGGAGATAGGCCCTAATATCAAAAGAAAATCCTAGGTAATTTTTTAGATATGTGGCCAGTAGGGGGAGAAATGACTGTGGAAGAATGATATTGTGGGAAAAAAATGGGAATAGAGTGACTGATGCAGAAGACACAGTGGAATTGTTCAATGAACATTTTATTGGAGTATTTCATCCTAGAGATGTCAGTTTTAATGCTAGAGGGATAGAGCTGGTTCGAGGTTTAGAGGTACAGGAGGAGAGTGTGTTTCAGATACTGAGTACCCTGGATGTCAGTAAAGCTATGGGACTGAATGGTATTTCACCACGAGTTTTGACAGAATGTGCTAGGGAACTGACAGTGCCTTTAACCTGGCTTTTCAATGAAAGTCTGGCTTCAGAAAAGGTTTCCAGGGAATGGAAGGAAGGTAAGATAGTGCCACTGCATAAGGGCGGTAGCAGACTGGAAGTGTCTAATTATAGACCAGTTTGTGTGTCATTAGTAGTTGTTAAGATCTTGGAGAAAGTAGTGAGGGACCGTATACAGCATTCGGCAGATGAGGGTAATGTTATCTGTAAGAGTCAACATGGATTTGTGAAAGGGCACTCTTGTTTTAGCAATATGCTAGCCTTTTATAATAAAGTTACAAGAACATTAGATGAGGGAAAGGCATATACTGCAATTTTCTTCGACCTAGCGAAGGCACTTTGACAGGGTGCCACATGTTAAGCTGATATTTCATTTGCAGCACATGGGTCTGGATGTGAGATTGGTCAACTGGATTCAGGATTGGCTGTCTGATAGGTATCAGAGAGTTGTGTATGGTGGAGCGGTTTCAAGGAGGCAGAGGGTTACAAGTGGGTCCCACAGGGCTCAGTACTAGGACCTATATTGTTTAACCTTTATATCATTGACATTGCCAGTGGATTGCACGGGGATATTCAGTTGTTTGCAGATGATACGAAGCTGGGAAGGATTATTAGTAATACTGCAGATGTGTTAACCCTGCAAGAGGATTTGAATAAGCTAGATAGATGGGCAAATGAAGGATGTCAGGTTAATGCAGCAAAATGTAAGGTCTTGAGGTTTTGGAAATATCGATGGGATGCTGCATACTCTATGGGAGGAGTTATACTGGAGGAAGTAGGGGAGACAAGAGATCTGGGGTTGATGATTGATAGAAACCTGAAGTTTAGGGGACATATTGCAAAGGTCGTGAAGGTAACACAGAGGATTGCTGCAATTATGAGAAGGACACAGACCTGCAGAGATAAGAGGGTTATCATTCCGTTGTATAAGTCTCTGATCAGACCACACTTGGACTATTGTTCTCAGATTTGGTCCCCAGGATTTGAAGGGGATAAATTAACTGTGGAAACAAAGATGGATGACAAAGATGGTTTCAGGACTGTACAAGGATAGTTATGAGGATCGGCTGAGGGAATGTGGACTGCAGAGTTTGGTGGATAGAAGAAGGAGAGGTGATATGATTGAGACTTTTAAACTGTTGAGAGGTGGTTACAGGGTTGACACTGGGGAGTTCTTTCGCTTGGTTGAACAGCGGGAAGGAGTGATGACGTGATGACAAGAGGCCATCCCTGGAAGTTACGAAAGGAAACTGTGAGCAAGAGGGTGAGGAGTGGTTTCTTTGCGTGGAGGGTGGTTGAACCGTGGAATGCATTGCCTGATGGAGTGGTGAGAGCAAGAACGGTCAATGAGTTTAAGGAGTGGTATGACAGACTTTGTGTTTCTTAGGGGGGACCTCCCCTTGATGAGTCTTGATAGACTTTATGTTCTTAGGAAGGACCTCCCACGATGAGTCTTTTGACTCCATGGAGGGCTGAATAATAATAATAATAATAAATGGTATTTTATTTCATTAATTATATCAAAAAGTTGTTCATAGTAAGGGTTGATACAAATGGGTGGTCGTAGTCATGGGCTTCCTAAAATTCCAGATTGGAGAATTTATAAAGTTGAAGATG
Organism: Typopeltis vanoorti; assembly: GCF_054136105.1. Taxonomy (NCBI): domain Eukaryota; kingdom Metazoa; phylum Arthropoda; class Arachnida; order Uropygi; family Thelyphonidae; genus Typopeltis; species Typopeltis vanoorti. Next base: position 22,250,112 of record NC_143567.1, on the reverse strand, counting down.
TTCCTGAACTAATGAGAGTTCAAGAATCGCTTGAGAAATATGGGTTAAGAGATCCTTGTTTGAGGTAAGGAATGAAAATTGCTTTCTGTAACTGGCAACCTTTATTCAATCCAAAGGTTAAATTATGGTATCAATGCTGAATTTCTCAAAAATGCAATATTATTTGACACCTCCAGGGAGTTCAAAGACTCATTGAGAATATATTCTGACATTATCTCGGATTCTGATATGTCACTTCCAATTAGCAGTGGATGATCGATGCTATATGCGTTCTTCAGTAATGAAAAAAAAATAAATCCTTGATTCGATTTCATCAGCAGAGAAGAAACTTAAGTTAACTTTATGAACCCCAACACATCCCAGTCACCCCAGCTGAAGATGAGTGTGCAAGTGTCATACGAAGATAACAGTTGTTTAGCTGTTTGGAGGAGATAAATAGAGAAATATGCAGGTAACAAAAATGGGATTCCATGAAGGTACGGTGTAATGGTATTTACACTGTTTACTTGATAAATAAATATCTACATTTTGAAAGGTCATGATATTTTGTCTAATCCAATGCTAACAAAGCTGCATATTGTTAACTTTGAAGGTTATCTTTGCTCCATTGAATGATATGGATAACAGTGTTCAAGACCTGGAAAGCTTGTGATGTTTGCAGCATGGTTTGATGAAAGAGCAGGAGGAACGGATCATACTGTTATCAAAAGTCATAGATGAGATTACAAGTTAATCTGATTAAAATGATCAATTTTGAAGTTAGGAGAAATACTAAATGCTTTAGCATTGAGCTGTTTAATAAATACATAACAAAACCATTATATAATAAAAACTGTAAGGTAATGGAAAACCCACACAATATGGGATGAAATGACCATAAGTGACTTATTTAGTGTTATACTGCTTATTATGTGTAGACCATTTATGGAAACTGAGGAGTGATTGCTGGAGGTCAACTGGTTTACATAGTGTCTTATAACTGTTATATTTAAGAGAAGATGCTTTTTATGTACCCTTACTATTACTGTTTGCTATTATTATTCTTTATTACTGTATAGCTGTTATGTTACAACTTATTCAGAGATGGTGCACTGACTGCTATATGCATAATTTGTATTACTTCTAGGCCTCTGTGATGAATTCATTGTGAATGACACACACACACACACACGCACCATAATAGCTGTCATACTTCATTTTCAACTCATTTCATGGCAACCATCATTCTCTATGTAAAAAAAAACAAAAGAAAACATTCCTTCCCTTCCTTGTGAAACCATTCATAAATAGCTTAGCAACGACTGTATTTTTCGTTGTTGCTACTTCTGTGTGCACTAACTCCTGATACATACATCTCCTCTCTCACCAAACAAGAAATCTGTCAAACTTTGCAGATTGCACTCCTTCATCCTCTCCTGGTTGAAAGTTGAACCTTTACCTTTTTAACATTTCTCTATCTCTTTAAATCTGTGCTAGTCCAGATGCAGCCTTGTCAGTGCCATATGCAAAGGCACTTGCACAAATATCAGTAGTTCAGTTTTAGAATAGAGGTCACAGTTGTTGGTTTTAGCTGGACTCAGTTTCATTACATAGTTGATAAATAACTATATGAAATATAACCATGTGTTATAAAAGCACATATATGGTTGCTTTTATAATTTTTTTTATCTAATAAGACATTCTGTGATTTTTTTTTTTTTTTTTTTACTTTGTTGGAAAGATATGGGTTTATTTATGTTGTAGTACAAGAGGAAGCTCTGTAAGGTCTTTTCAACTAAAGAGCTTATATGGGGTGGCAGGACTTTTTATCAACTCAGATTTTTCATCTCATACAACACACTATCCAGAGAACGCACACGTGATTTGCATGGCATTATCCTCATTCAGCTGCATTATTTTATGGAGAAATTTAAGAATAAATTTGCCATCTGCTTATCTCCTTGAAGTTGTCCAATCAGCTTAGTTAAGTGGATGATTTGCAGTTTTTTTCATGGCACAAATGGCTTGTATATCAACAGTCACCATCCCAGAATCCAGTTCACTGCTGATAAAAAAATAAATAAAAATAATTATGGTAGCTCTCATTTCTTGTTTCCTATGTTGTACAAGTCATTTTGTTTTCTATATATTAAACTTATTCATATGCTAATAATATCACACGCACACATATACGAGTCTTGTTATCACAGAAATTGGGAATAATGAAAAGCTTTCTCAGATGGCCTACATAATTTGTTAGGATTTATTATCCTGAGAAGAATTCATAATTTTCAGAGGACATCTCAGCACTAAGATATAATTCCCATATAAATGAGAATGATGTGACATGTACCGTTTGGTTGAAAAACATCTAGGTTTAAATCTTGTCCTGACACGTGGAACTTGTTTAAGAGCTTTTTCATTTAGAGTTAAATTAACTAGTTTCGTGTAAAGACAGAATGGTTTTCCATCCCACAAGTAGCCAAAGTTTTTTGAGAATACACACTATTAAATATTTCATTGGTGAAATAGAATTGGCGGATTGTGTAGCATTGTAAAGTTGAGTCTATGAACTCCCAGGATGGGGAGTTGTAGTGTCAGGTAATAATAAAACTTGAAAAATGTTAAAAGAAGTAAAATGAACCCAAGAATTCTATTTGCTGCTTTTTTTTGTATATGATATCCATGAAAAAAAAAAATCCACCTGCAGTAATCAGATAATCTGCAGTGTGTTATTATCGTCATCAGTATTCTACTGGGAGATGGTAACATGCTGTTGCATATGGAAATGTATCTGTTAGGCCTGGATCAATCCACTGCTGGATGAAGGGATCCCTTCAATTATCTCCATTTGATTGCCCATTATTAGCTTTTCTTATCCCTTGTATTCCAGCATGCCTAACAATTTCATCTTTATCTTCTAGTTTGCTATCCATAGGTCTCCATTCTGTTTATAATTTAGGCTATCTTGTAATATGTCCATTTCTCAATCTTAGCACATCATAGGGTGTCCTGTCTCTGCACCACACTGAGCATATTCCTTTCCATTCTTCTCTAAATATCGTTAGTTAAAGCCTGGGTTTTGCTGCCACATGTAATTACAGATAAGACACACTGGTCAAAAGCTTTCCTCTTCAAACTAATGTTAATATTACCTTTGAAGAAATCTTTTATCCTCTCAAAAGCATTTCAGGTAGGTGTATTCTTCTTAAGTCTTTTGTTTGTCCATCTTTAATATTTTTGTCTCAGATAAACACATGAATCTTTTCGATGTTAAGTTGTCATTCATCATGACTTTTCTTTTATTTAAATTTATCTTCAACTCAGTTAAGCTAATTCTAATTTTATTTCTAGATCTTCTGCTAAGAGAAGTATGTTATCAGCAATCAGCAAAATACAATGAGTCCAGAATCTTTCCATTAATTTTAACTTTTCCATTCTCCCAGTTCATAAACAAACAAACAAAACATTTCCTTTAAGGTAAATGTAAAGAGTTTTATAGATATTGTATCTCTCTATCCTATTCCTTTATTTATTGGAACATTCTCACTCTTCTTATGCAGTTGACAGAGGCAGCATGACTATATATATTTCAAGGTTTCTATACCTGTTTCTTTTCTTTCCTGTTATAAGTGGTTCTCGGATATCTGAGATTCAGATGGCATCAAATGCTTTTTCAAAAGCTGTGGGTGCTATGACAGTGAATGAGTTCAAGGCAAAGTATGATAGATACTGTGTGAATGTTGAATAGTTGTGATGGATATGATGTTAAGGGCCTCCCTCGATGAGTCTAAGGACTCCTTGGAGTCGCTCGTAATGATAATAAAAATCAAAATTCTCTTCCCATTGCTGACAGGTGATGGGTGCTGCAAAAAAATCACCTGTTCTGTTGTAAGTAATGGAATGTCCAACACATTAAATAATCTATTGCAAATATACAGGACAAGAGGGCAGCTGTAGAATTCATATTCTACTGTTTCCAATCAGTAACAGATGTCGTAGATTGGATTTCCGATGTTCAAGTATCTCCATTTGATAGTATTGACTTGAAAGCAGCCATATGTAATTCTCCAAGCAAGATTCCTCCTGTCAGGGTATCTTGGAATTACAATAAGTTATGAAACAAACTATTGTTATCAGTACCCAACTGTGGAAGTTCATGGCAAGAGATTAAAGATTTCTTTATACCAAATTTTACTTTTTATTGAGGTCAAATTCAGTGGGAGCCAAGCCCAGAAGTGATACCATGCTGAAGTAATGCAGAAGTCATATTTCCATATACAAGTAACCAAAAGGTATCACACCTTATTGTTAAAATATTCTGGATTAGAGATAGATATTGAATGTTTATCCACTTGGTAATATTATAAATTGCCATATGCCAAGAAATTAAATTCTTGATTATAATATAACCAAGTGGAAAAACTTTCAATATCTATCTCTAATCCAGAGTATTTTAATAATAAGGCCGACATATCATGTGACACCTTTTGGCACTTATATATGAAAATATTACTTCTTCATTACTTTAGCCTTGTCATCAGCCTCTATATATGAGTTGCACTGTCATGAAGTTACTTCATGTGCAAACTTTGTCTGCTTACACTTGAATAAAGGATGAAGCCAAGAATATAATTTCTTGATATCTTTAATTTAAAAAGCATGGTAGTAATGTCCCATGTAGCAGTGAATTTGAGGCAATCTGGTTTGAAATAGAGGTTAAGAGGATGAAATATATGGTGGGGCGTTGAATTTATACAGACCTGGCTGTTCAGCAGAAGGAATATTATTATTATTATCATGTGACACCTGCAGAGAGTCCAAAGACACATCGAGAAAGGTTAACTACTCTACAACTCCGTCTCCAATTAATTCACCATCCACAACAAACTGTAACTACCATCATCTCCAACAATAACATCTACCACCCACCACCACTAGTATTTTCACACAAATATCCATTATTTAAATTAAGGGGGTATTAAATCCCACACTGTTTCAAAACCGACTAAGAAACTCAAAGATCAGAATCAAAGAGTTTAATGCCGAATATAGTAACTATAAAAGTATCGGTGACTACTAGCGTAAGCTAAAGCACGTAGTACAAACTAGGGGCAACTTGTAGCAAAGGTGGGGAAAGTTCTGATTGCTATTCTTAGTATTTTCCATAATGTAAAACCCATCTCCTAGGAGATGTATGATGTTATACATTATGGTGGGAGGTCACTACTCAGACCGGTTTTGATCTTTGTAAAAGTGAAACGGGCTCTAAAAATATGACGATCCCTAAAGATTGCCTAACTCCGCATTGTTCCACTCAATGACAGGCTCACCCCTCCACCGAGAAGAACTTCTCAGCACTGGCTCTACCCAGTGGCAGGCTCACCCCACCACCAAGCAGAGCCATAATTTCAGCAGTGGCCCCCACTCAGAGACAGGCAAAAACCTATCCCCAAGCAGAGCCCCTCTCAGAGCCAGCCCCCCACCGGTTTCGATCTTTATTGAGATCTCATCAGTGAGTAGCTAGACCAAAATAATACTAAGGGTATAGCAAAAAGAACTTATACACTCTGCTATACGAGTTGTCAAAAAGGTGCACCCATAAATTATTTAAAATAAAGAGCCAATAGCCTTCATTTCGGTAATGTAAACATTATTTAAATTAAGGGGATATTAAATCCCACATTGTTTCAAAACCAAATAAGAAACTCAAAGATCGGAATCAAAGAGTTTCATGCCGAATATAGTAACTATAAAAGTATCAGCGACTACTAGCATACGCTAAAGCACGTAGTACAAACTAGGGCAACTCGTAGCAAAGGTGGGGAAAGTTCTGATTGCTATTCTTAGTATTTTCCATAATGTAAAATCCACTATACCCTTTCGCTATACCCTTAGTATTATTTTGGTCTAGCTACTCACTGATGAAATCTCAATAAAGATCGAAACCGGTCTGGGTAGTGACCTCCTACCATAATGTATAACACCATCCTTCTCCTAGGAGATGGGTTTTACATTATGGAAAATACTAAGAATAGCAATCAGAACTTTCCCCATCTTTGCTATGAGTTGCCCTAGTTTGTAATACGTACTTGGACTACGTGCTTTAGCTTACGCTAGTAGTCGCCGATACTTTTATGGTTACTATATTCGGCATGAAACACTTTGATTCCGATCATTGAGTTTCTTATTCGGTTTTGAAACAATGTGGGATTTAATATCCCCTTAATTTAAATAATGTTTACATCGCCAAAATGAAGCCTATTAGCTCTTTTATTTAAACAAATATCCATGCCCATGGCAGGATTTGAACCTGCAGCCCTTTGGTGGAGGAGTGGATATGCTAACCACTTGGCCAACCAGGCTGGCATATCATGAGAATAAGAGTGAGATGAGTTATGATGTACATAAAGTGCAGGCCAGAAAAGTTAGTTACAAGTATTGTGTGTAAATCAGAGTGCGAAAAGATGAGGAGACTGTTCAATTAATAAGTGCTCACTTTACTAAAGATATCACACATGTATATAACATGGTGTGCACAGTGCTACTACTACACTGAAGCAATTCAAATGCATGAAAATGAGGTTGAAGCTGTTACATAATCTGGATAAGAATTTGCCAATAGGAGCAGGTAATATATCAGAATGTACACTAAAGGAACATTCAGCTGAATTGACTAGGCTTTTGACATGGTAGTATAGCTCGAGTGTCAGCTCAGAAAAGATACCACAGGAATGGAAAGAATGCATAGTAGCTCCATTACAAGGGTCGTGCAAAAACTAATGTGTCTAACTACTGACTAATATATATATATATATCTCTGGAGCGGTGGTGAAGATTTTAGAGAAGTTAGAAAGAAAATTTGCATACAGAAATTGGTTGAGAGATAAGCTATACTCTGCAAGGAACAGTATGGATTCACTAAAGTGACGTCATGTTTCAGAAATTTGCTCATATTTTATGATAGTGTTACCGCTAAGTTGGATGAAGGTAATGGGCACACTATGATACTATTGGATATAATAGATGCCACATGAAAGGCTTTTGCATAAACTGGAGAATGTGGGATTGGGATAGAATTTCCTGACTTAGATGAATAGGCAGTTGAATGACTAATAATAATAATAATAACAATTATTATTATTATTATTATTCAGGCCTCCATGGAGTCAAAAGACTTGTCGTGGGAGGTCCTCCCTAAGAAACACAAGGTCTATCAAGACTTATCAAGGAGAGGTCTCCCCTGAGAAACACAAAGTCTATCATACCACTTCTTAAACTCATTGACCATTCTTGCTCTCACCACTCCATCATGTAATGCATTCGATAGTTCAACCAACCTCCACGCAAAGAAACCACTCCTCACCTTCTTGCAAACAGTTTCCTTTCGTAACTTCCAGGGATGGCCTCTTGTCATGACTCCTTCCAGCTGTTCAAACAAATGAAAGAACTCCCCAGTGTCAACCCTGTAACCACCTCTCAACAGTTAAAAAGTCTGAATCATATCACCTCTCCTTCTATTCATGAAACTCTGCAGTCCACATTCCATCAGCCGATCCTCATAACTAACATGGCACAGTACTGAAACCATCTTTGTTATCTGCCTTTGTACCTTTTCACAGTTAATTTATCCCCTTCAAATCCTGCGGACCAAACCTAAGAACAATATTCTAAGTGTGGTCTGATAAGAGACTTATACAACGGAATGATAATCCTTTTATCTCTGTAGGTTGGTATCCTTCTCATTATTGCAGCAATCCTCTGTGTTATCTTCACCACCTTTGCAAAATGTCCCCTAAACTTCAGGTTTCTATCAATCATTAACCCCAGATCTCTTGTCTCCCATACTTCCTCCAGTATAATTCCTCCCTCCATAAAACTTCCCAAAGTTGACGTCTTAGACTATTATAATCACCTGCCTTATTATTCCACATATGTTACCGTCTCTTTGATACTCCTTCATGTCTATTCATTTTACAAGTCAAAACCATATGGTCACTCTCTCCAACTGGTGGGAGAGATGTCATCTCAGTAATTATCAACTCTTCTGATGCTATAACCAAATTCAAAACTCTTGAACCTCTTGTTACTTCTATTACATGTTGCCTAAGACATTTGTCCCTCAAGAATTCCAGAAATTCCATTCCCTTATTGCTACATGCATCTTCCTCTCCCCAATTTATACTACTGTAGTTATAATCTCCCATAACAATCATTCTTCTTCTTGCACTTGCCAAACTCAACTGTCTAAACATCTCCTGGTCCCCACCCTCAGTGCTCCTGGGTCTGTAGCAACACCCCACTAAATATCCTGTCTTGCCCGCCTCTACCTCACACCATATGCTTTCAAAATTATTAGTGTCACTGCCTTCCAAAGCCTCCACTCTTAGAGGACATAGGTTACCACTTATCATAAACAGTACTCCACCACCACGCTTTCCCTTCCTATCCTGCCAAAAAATGCTGTACCCAGCGACTTTTATTCCTGTTATTATATCCTCTTCTGTCAACCATGCCTCAGTGATCCCAATAATTTTTGGCCAGGCTGATGCTATCTGCACCACCAATTCCTCTCCCTTATTCCAGATACTCCTGGCATTAGTATAAAGCGTATAAATGCAGTTGTTTCTATACCCAGCATTATCCCCTCTAGACTCCACTGGGCTCAGTGTTACCTGATGTCGTCCCCCTTCTCCCAAGTACCTATTCCCAAAAGAGGCCACGCCTGCTACCATCCTTCCTGAGGTACACTGACTCGTTCAGAACAGCAATCTCTCCAGATGCCTACGTCCTTCCTCATTCAAATGTATCTGGTCGCTCGCATACAATTCCTCTCTGTCCTCAAATGCACTTCAAGCATTCACATATTCCAGTCCTCTCTTGTCACACATTCTAGCTATTTTGTCATTCAATATTACTGCTCTTCTCCTCAGCTCGTCATTATCATATCTAAGCAACACACACACACTATCTTTCCTCTCTCTCTGTTTTCTTCAGTACAGCCTCAAGCAAAAATCTCATATCTCTCACTGCCCGACTTACATTACCACTCAAATCATTTGTTCCTACCATCACAATCATCTCATCCACCCTTTCAATTGCCATTGCCACTATTTCTATCATTCCTCCTGGCAATGCTTTATACTAATGCCAGGAGTATCCGGAATAAGGGAGAGGAATTGGTGGCGCAGATAGCATCAGCCTGGCCAAAAATTATTGCGATCACTGAGACGTGGTTGACAGAAGGGGATATAACAACAGGAATAGAAGTCGCTGAGTATAGCATTTTTCGTCAGGATAGGAGGGGAAAGCGTGGTGGACGGGTACTGCTTATGATAAGTGATGACCTATGTCCTCTAAGAGTGGAGAATTTGGAAGGAAGTGAGACAAATGATTGTGAGAGCATATAGTGTGAGGTAGAGGTAGGCAAGACAGGATATTTAGTGGGATGTCGCTACAGACCCAGGAGCACAGAGGATGGGGAGCAGGAGATGTTTAGACAGCTATGTTTAGCAAGTGCAAGAAGAATGATTGTTATGGGAGATTTTAACTTCAGTAGTATAAATTGGAGAGAGGAAGATACATGTAGCAATAGGGGAATGGAATTTCTAGAATTCTTGAGGGACAAATGTCTTAGGCAACATGTAACAGAGGGAACAAGAGGTTCAAAAGTTTTGGATTTGGTTATAGCATCAGAAGAGTTGATAATAACTGAGTTGATGTCTCTCCCACCAGTTGGAGAGAGTGAACATATGGTGTTGACTTGGAAAATGAATAGACATGCAGGAGTATCAAAGAGACAGGAACTTATGTGGAATTATAAGGCAGGTGATTAGAATAGTCTTAGACGTCAACTTCGGGAAGTTTCATGGAGGCAGGAATTGGAAGGCCGGGATATCACTAATGCGTGGGAAATTGTGAAAGAATATTTGTTATCAGCAATGGTAAGTTGTATACCACGAGTGAAGAAGAGGACGCAATTTGGAGTAAAGTAGATGACAAACAATATTAAACAGGAATTGCATGCGAAAAAGAGGCTATGGAAGAGATATAAGGAGACAGGTGAAGAGATGCATGAGGAATATAAGACACAGGCCAGAAGAGTGACTAGTGTGGTAAGGAAAGCAAAACTGGAATATGAGAGGAGATTGGCCCTAAGATCCAAAGAAAATCCTAGGGAATTTTTTAGCTATGTGGCCAGTAGGAGGAGAAATGACTGTGGAAGAATGATATTGTGGGATAAAAATAGGAATAGAGTAACTGATGCAGAGGACATAGTGGAATTGTTCAATGAACACTTTATTGGATGTATTTCATCCTAGAGGAGTCAGTTTTAATGCTAGAGGGATAGGACTGGTTCGAGGTCTGGAGGTACAGGAGGAGAGTGTGTTTCAGATACTGAGTACTCTGGATGTCAGTAAAGCTGTGGGACTGGATGGTATTTCACCACGAGTTTTGAGAGAATGTGCTAGGGAATTGACAGTGCCTTTAACATGGCTTTTCAATGAAAGTCTGGCTTTGGCAAAGGTGCCCAGGGAATGGAAGGAAGGTAAGATAGTGCCATTGTATAAGGGTGGTAACAGACTGGAAGTGTCTAATTATAGACCAGTCTGTGTGTCATCAGTAGTTGTTAAGATCTTGGAGAAAGTAGTGAGGGACCGTATACAGCACTGGGCAGATGAGGGTAATGTTATCTGTGAGAGTCAACATGGATTTGTGAAAGGGCGCTCTTGTTTTAGCAATATGCTAGCCTTTTATAATAAAGTTACAAGAACATTAGATGAGGGAAAGGCATATACTGCAATTTTCTTAGACTTAGCAAAGGCATTTGACAGGGTGCCACATGATAAGCTGATATTTAAGTTGCAACACATGGGTTTGGATGTCAGATTGGTCAACTGAATTCAGGATTGGCTGTCTGATAGGTATCAGAGAGTTGTGTATGGTGGAGCGGTTTCAAGGAGGCAGAGGGTTACAAGTGGGGTCCCACAGGGTTCAGTACTAGGACCTATATTGTTTAACCTTTATATCAATGACATTGCCAGTGGATTGCAAGGGGATATTCAGTTGTTTGCAGATGATGCGAAGCTGGGAAGGATTATTAGTAATAGTGCAAATGTGGTAGCCCTGCAAGAGGATTTGAATAAACTAGATAAATGGGCAAATGAATGGGGATGTCAGTTTAATGCAGCAAAATGTAAGGTTTTGAGGTTTGGGAAACATCGATGGGATGCTGCATACTCTATGGGAGGAGTTATACTGGAGGAAGTAGGGGCGACAAGAGATCTGGGGTTGATGATTGATAGAAACCTGAAGTTTAGGGGACATATTGCAAAGGTGGTGAAGGTAACACAGAGGATTGCTGCTATTATGAGAAGGACACTGACCTGCAGTGATAAGAGGGTTATCATTCCGTTGTATAAGTCTCTGATCAGACCACACTTGGATTATTGTTCTCAGATTTGGTCCCCAGGATTTGAAGGGGATAAATTAACTGTGGAAAGGATACAAAGACGGATGACAAAGATGGTTTCAGGACTGTACAAGGATAGTTATGAGGATTGGCTGAGAGAATGTGGACTGCAGAGTTTGGTGGATAGAAAAAGAGAGGTGATATGATTGAGACTTTTAAACTGTTGAGAGGTGGTTACAGGGTTGACTCTGGGGAGTTCTTTCGCTTGGTTGAACAGCGTGAAGGAGTGATGACAAGAGGCCATCCCTGGAAGTTACGAAAGGAAACTGTGAGCAAGAGGGTAAGGAGTGGTTTCTTTGTGTGGAGGATGGTTGAGCTGTGGAATGCATTGCCTGATGGAGTGGTGGGAGCGAGAACGGTCAGTGAGTTTAAAGAGTGGTATGATAGACTTTGTGTTTCTCAGGGGGGGACCTCCCTTCGATGAGTCTTGACAGACTTTATGTCTTAGGAAGGACCTCCCTCGATGAGTCTTTTGACTCCTTGGAGGCCTGAATAATAATAGTAATAATAATAAACACTCCTCACGCATCCTATCTTGAACACCACGGATCATAGAGTCCCCATACATTATACCTCTTACCATTCCCTCTTCCCTATTGTTTCCATTCTCTCCTCTTCTTTCATGTCCTTGAACCATTCCTGTTCAATCTATATGTAAATCAAAGATGACAAGAAATTATATTCTTGGTTTCATCCAAGTGTAAACAAACAAAGTTTGCATTGGAAGTCACTTCATAACTGGGATACTTGTATATGAAGGCTAATAACTTCATGTCAATTGCCTGAGTATAACCTTATTTGGTTTGCCTTACTTAATTTATAGTATAACCAAGTCATATAACTTTCAACTTCTATCTCTAATTCAGAATATTTCAGTAATAAGGTGTGACACCTTTTGACTATTTGTATATAGAAATATGACTTCTGCATTGCTTCAACCATGGTATCACTTCTGGATCTGGTTTCCATTGATGAGACCTCAATAAAGATAGAAACCGGTCTGGGTAATGACCCTTCCCATAATGCAGCATTCTACATGTTTTTAAGGATATGTGTGTTGTATTATTGGATACTAAGGCAATTGATGTGAAGTCATTAGCCTCCATATAGAAGTAGCCTAGTCATGAAGTGACTTCACACACAAATTTTGTTTGCTTACGCTTGGATAACTGATGAAACAACCAAGAATATACTGTAATTTCTTAGATCTTTAATTTATAATTTGATGTTACTTAATGAATCCAAGGGCTCAGTGAGTTAATGGACTACCTGGAAGGGGCCCACATAATAAAAGTAATATATTAGTTAAAAATGGTAAAGTGACATATTGAATACTTCAATCAGAGTATCATCTTGATAAGATAATTAAAACTACTTACCAGGTACAAAAAATTGTACAGTGTATGGATTGAGAACAGTGACTTGAACTTCTATAAGATTATCAACTTTTAAGAGCACTTGTAGGTGTTGCATTTTGTAGAGACTGATGTTATTTAAAAGTACATATACTTTATTGCTACCCTGAAAGTAATAATTGAATTAGATAAAAATTTACATTGACAAACAAATTTAATCATATTACATATTGTTTTCCAATTAGAGCTGTTTATTTGTTGCCTATGTTGATCAGTTATAATTTTATATAAAATGACACAATAATACTTGATTATCACGTACAATAATAACGTCATGAGAATAATTAAAATACATCAATCAACTAAAAAAAAAAAAATGTAAAAAAAATACAACGGCAAAAACAATAAAATGACACAATAAACAACAAATCACATGATAACCACAGAAATTAAAAACTGTCCAGCATGCTAGAAATTAATATTAATCATTAAAAACTATTTTTGATGGTTACATAAAATGAGAATCTCTCAAACTTTTGGGAAAGAGAGACAATCGTTCCGATTCAGATTTGGCAGCTGTAAAAGGGCTTCACAACTTTCTTTAAAAAGGAATTTCTCACTATTAAAACTTTAATGGAATTTAACAGTTACAATCCTAATCAAATCCAGTATATAATTGACTCCCATCTTCCAACACCTCAGGTTTCTTCAACAGACCGAAGGGTTCCAATCCCTTATATTTCTGGCAGCTCTGAACCAATTGATAGAATTTTGAAGAAGTATCACCTTATTCCGAAATATATTCCTAAGAAGAAATTTCTCATCTGTTGCCATCTACAAAAGACAAAATGTCACTTCTATCCTTAGCTGACGTTTACCAGATACCTTGAATGTAATCTGACATACCTTAGGCAGACAGGCTGTTCTGTGGAAAAAATAATCAATGAACATCAATATTATACTGAATAATACCTTAACCTCAAAAAGTCTAACACTAAACACAGCATCCAGTGGGATGAAGCTCATCTTCTCCATAGAAGCAGGTTTAAATATGAATGCCTTTTCGGAGAAAACTGCGAAGCCCTTTTACATCAGCCAAATCTGAATTGGAACAATTGTGTCTCTCTCCCAAAAGTTTGGGAGATTCTTATTTTATGTAACCATCAAAAATAGTTTTTAATAATTATTTTTTAATAATAATTTCTAGCATGCAGTAACAATTTTTAATTGGTAAACCACTGACTGCTGTATGTAACTTGTATTCTTGTTTTTTTGATTTCTTGTTTCTACGCACTGATGATGTATTGTTATTTTCAGTATGAAATATCTGTACTCTCATTTCGTTGAAGTTAATTACTGTGGGTATCGTGTAATTTGTTGTTTACAGTCATGCCACAGGTACCTTTAACGACTAAAATTACACAATAGCCACAGTAATAAAGTTTAACGAAAGTACAGATATTTTATACTGAAAATAACAGCACATGATCAGTATGTAGAAACAAGAAAAATCAAAGTACATGAATATAAGATAGATACAACCATCGGTTAACCAATTAAAAACAGTTGCAGCATGCTAAAATTAATATTAATAAATAACAAAACTATTTTTGATAAAATCTCATTTATCTAAACATAAAAAATAGTGTTAATATTATTTATTAATATTAATTTCCAAGTATCAGGCAATGATTTTTAATTAATTATTATTATCATCCCAAAACCCCATGAATTTTACAGGCTCACCTAGGAGGTCCCTCTGTCATACACACTCAAATTCTCGGCAGATGCCACACACAAGCAATGCATTCTAATCATTCACAAGTCTCCATGCTCTCAAGTTTTCCCAATCTCCCACCACTATACAAAAAAACCTCCCCAACATTTATCCTATAACAACCTCTTATCAATGTTTATGTCTCAATCATATCACCCCTCCTTCCTATGTCCACTAGACTTTGTAAATTGCATCATCTCATCCTCTTCTTATGTTCAACATTACAGAGACCAGAGGCTGTTTTGATCAACTGCCCCTGGATCCCCTCTAACACCCCCTCATCCACCAGAAAACTAGTAGTCCATATGTGGTCCAATCAGACCCTTATACCAAGAACCTCCCCACCTCCACAAGTCAGCATCCTCTGCATTGACAGCAGAATTTGAGGTACAGTCCTCACAACTTTCAATCTGCCTTCCAAATTTCAGATCCCCATCCATCACCCCAAGATCTCCCACCACCAACAACACATCCCCAACAAGAGTAAACTCCACCCAGTCTACCCAAGTCCTCCCACAAAGCAACAACATCTGCTGAACTCCCAGGGACAGTGCAAGAGTATCTGACGTAAATAGGCAAAGAAACTTGAGGCGCCCCTATACAATGTCTCTATGCAGTAATTAGCGCATCGTTTTTTTCAATACCCAAATTAGATTAGTGCATCTCTAAAATTCGATTAGTATGCCTATATATATCTTAAAAATAATGTTACAGATTTTAAAAATTTCTGTCTATACATTTTCATGCCTAACTATTTTAAAAAATCACCCACCAGAAAGAAATAATTTAGTTACCGATTTAAAACATTTCACAAAGTTATTTTAATGGCATACTACACTACTTCCATGTACACTATGTATACCAGGGTTTCCCAAACTGTGTTCCACAAGAAGTTCCTGGAATTTGTCATTTTAGTTTTCTAAGCATTTTTTATGAATAAATAATTTATAGTGGGAATATTCTGAGGAGAACTCAGGGGTGTTTAAGGGTCAAAGCTGTATAACTGAGAGGAGACCTCCACATAGCCTTTAAAGGAATGTGGAGAACCGACCAGGGCTTCTGATCTAATGTCCAGTCCTCACCTTCTCGTGGTGCACCCTGTTGGGTATCTACTTTGATAATGAACGAATGAGGATGGGCTGGCAATTTGGGATTTAGCCGACCAAATTGTATTCTTATTGGTTAAACCAAAATAAAAAATGATGGCACAACATGACAAAATTTCATGCCGGCTGGGGCGTCGCCCGGTTAAACAAGGCCCCCGTTGTTTTCGCCAGGGAACCAGGGCGAACAGCGAAAAGTCAGCTACTGGAAGAAAATCTGAAAACAAACCCCAACTCAATATCACCAGAGTTAAAGATCGGTACTATCAACATAAGAAGCCTGAATGGCAAAGAAATGGAGCTAGATGAGGAATTAGATAAGTACCAGATCGACATAATAGGGGTGACTGAAACAAAAAAGACCAAAACTGGTGAGATCTTTCTGAGCAATAAATACAAAATGTTACATTCAGGCAATGACAATCAAGGAAAAGAAGGAGTATCCATAGTATTCAACACAAAAAAAAAGGCTAATCTTCTTGAATGGCAGTCAGTCTCAAGTAGAGTAATGTGGGCAAATATGAGAATGGGGAACTGGACAATGAGACTTATTTGTGCCTATGGTCCCACAGAAGGTTCTACTAAGGTAGAAGTGGAGGAATTTTTTGACGCTTTAGAAAAAGCAACTGACACAATGAAAAAGGAAAAGTTGGGGATCTAAATAGCAGAGTAGGAAATGATTGTGAGACATAGAAAAATATTTTGGGAAAATTTGGAGAAAAGAGCAAAGCTAATAATAATGGCAAATATCTGTAGGATTTCTGCTCAGGACATGGACTGGTTATTACTAACACCATGTTCCAACATAAAAATGCGCACAAATCCACTTGGAGAGAAGAGGCTAGGAATAAGAAAAGTCTCATTGACTATGTTATTGTTGATAGTGATGTTTTCTCCCTGGTGCAGGACACCAGAGTGTACAGAGGATTTGAAATTGGAAGTGATCACTATTTAGTCTTGAACAGGATAAAATTGAATTTCATATTGAAAAGAATAACATGTAAGAAAGTTTTAAAGCGAATAAAAGTTGAGCAGCTCTCAGATGTGAACTGTAGACTAAAATACAGAAAGATTATTGAAAAGAAAATGAAAGAGTTTGAGAACAGGAATCAAACCTTGGAGATTCAGTGGCAAACTGTGAAGAAAACATTGATTGATTCTGCCAGAGAGGCATGTGGTGAGGTTGTGTGCAAGGATAAAAAAATCAGAACTCCCTGGTGGACACAGGAAGTTAAAGAGGCAGTGAAGGAAAAGACGAAAGCATATCAAAAGTTCCTGGCAAATAAGTCAGCTTTTACTCTTACAGAATACAGAAACAAATGTAAGAAAGCTAAACAGTGTGTAAAACTAGCTAAACAAAAGTCATGGGAGGACTTTGGCAAGAATATAGAAAATAAATATCAAGAAGGTGGCAAAATATTCTGGAGGTTGTTGAAGAAGCTTAGGAATGGAGGAAAGAGTGCTGTAAAAGGAATTAGAGATGATAAAGGTGACATGAAAACAGGAGAAAAAGATATCCTTGAAGTATGGAGTAATTACTTTGAAAAACTGCTAAATGAAACAAGCTGTGATGACAGCACAGTGATAAAAAACACTGACCAGGCATGCAGTCAGGAATACATATCCATACTTGAAGTAGAAAAAGCCATCAAAGGCTTGAAATGTGGAAAGGCAGCAGGAGTAGATGATATTCGACCAGAAATGCTGAAGTATGGTGGTATAAGAGTCTTACAGTGGCTGCACTGCATAGTTCAGAAAGCTTGGACAGAGGGACGAATTCCCGATGATTGGAGTAGAGCTCTCATAGTACCCATATATAAAAAGGGAAATAAAACTGAACGTGAGAATTACAGAGGTATTTCCCTACTGAGTGTTCCTGGCAAGATCTATGCAAGTATACTTGAGAAACGGTTGAGAAGAATTGTGGAAGAAAAGCTTGGTGAAGAACAAGCTGGATTCAGGCCAAACAGAGGCTGTCAGGATCAGATCTTCACTTTACGACAAATAGTCGAGAAAGCATGGGAATATAACAAAGATCTGTATTTAAGTTTTGTCGATTTTGAAAAGGCATATGATAAGGTGCCAAGAGAGAAGCTATTCAATACGCTGCAATCATATGGTGTCAATGGGGCATTATATCAAGCAATACTTAGTCTTTATTTGAGTTGTAAGTCAGCAGTTAGAATTGAAGGAAGTACAGGAAGATGGTTTAATGTTAAATCTGGTGTGAGACAAGGATGTACGTTATCCCCTCTGTTATTCATTATCTATATGGATCACATTATGAAGGAAAGTGGTATTAAACCTGATATCAAAATTGGAGATGTTAATGTCAGCTCTTTGCTTTATGCAGATGATGTTATACTTCTAAATAAATCCGCTACAAGTCTGCAAGATTCTCTGACTAAATTGAATAGCTGTTGTAATAGATATGGTATGAAGGTCAGCAATAAAAAGACAAAGACAATGAAAATAGGCAGAATCATTGAAAATGTCAACTGTGTTGTGAATGGAGAACCTGTGGAACAAGTAAAACATTTCAGCTACTTAGGCACGATTTTTACTGAAGATGGTAAATTAAATGTAGAAATAGACAACAGAATCAGCAAAGCTGGTATGGTGGGAAGTCAATTGAATAAATTCATATGGAATAAGAAAGAAATTAGTCAGAACACTAAATTAGCTGTATACAAGACAGTGTTCAAACCAGTTTTAACTTATGGATCTGAGAGCTGGGTCATAAGTAAAACACTTGACCAAAGACTAGAGACTGCAGATATGAGAGTCCTGAGAAAGATTAGAGGCGTGAACAGATGGCATCAATGGCAATATCATATTAAAAATGAGGATATTAGGAAAGAACTTGACATTGTCAGCATCCAGGAATGCGTTAGCAGAGCTAAGCTCAGGGGGTATGGTCACGTAAATAGAATGAGAGAGGAAAGATTAGCAAAACAAGTGTTCTCTGCCAGGTTGGCAGGAAAACGACCCAGAGGAAGACCAAGATATAGGTGGATTGATATGGTACAAAGTGCCTTAGATGATAGAAATATAAGATCTGATAATGTTGCAGTCTTGACAAGTAACAGACTGATTTGGAGGAAAATTGTAGATAGGAAGTTAGTAATGATGTAAATTTTTCATGTAGTACTGTCATATCCTGTACACCCCTTGAGGGTACATGGCAGGAATTTGATGATGATGATGATGATGAATAATATTTAAGAATATGTCGAAAAGCTGGGATCCAGAATGCCTAATAATATTATTATTATTATTATTCAGGCCTCCAAGGAGTCAAAAGATTCATTGAGGGAGGTCCTTCCTAAGACATAAAGTCTGTCAAGACTCATCGAGGGGAGGTCCCCCCCTGAGAAACACTAAGTCTATCATACCACTCTTTAAACTCACTGACTGTTCTCGCTCCCACCACTCCATCAGGCAATGCATTCCACGGCTCAACCACCCTCCACACAAAGAAACCACTCCTTATCCTCTTGCTCACAGTTTCCTTTCGTAACTTCCAGGGATGGCCTCTTGTCATCACTCCTTCCCGCTGTTCAACCAAGCAAAAGAACTCCCCAGTGTCAACCCTGTAACCACCTCTCAACAGTTTAAAAGTCTCAATCATATCACCTCTCCTTTTTCTATCTACCAAACTCTGCAGTCCACATTCTCTCAGCCGATCCTCATAACTATCCTTGTACAGTCCTGAAACCATCTTTGTCATCCGTCTTTGTATCCTTTCCACAGTTAATTTATCCCCTTCAAATCCTGGGGACCAAATCTGAGAACAATAATCCAAGTGTGGTCTGATCAGAGACTTATACAACGGAATGATAACCCTCTTATCTCTGCAGGTCAGTGTCCTTCTCATAATAGCAGCAATCCTTTGTGTTACCTTCACCACCTTTGCAATATGTCCCCTAAACTTCAGGTTTCTATCAATCATCAACCCCAGATCTCTTGTCTACCCTACTTACTCCAGTATAACTCCTCCCATAGAGTATGCAGCATCCCTTCCATGTTTCCCAAACCTCAAGACCTTACATTTTGCTGCATTAAACTGACATCCCCATTCATTTGCCCATCTATCTAGCTTATTTAAATCCTCTTGCAGGGCTACCACATCTGCACTATTACTAATAATCCTTCCCAGCTTCGCATCATCCGCAAACAACTGAATATCCCCCTGCAATCCACTGGCTATGTCATTGGTATAAAGGTTAAACAATATAGGTCCTACTACTGAGCCCTGTGGGACCCCACTTGTAACCCTCTGCTTCCTGGAAACTGCTCCACCATACACAACTCTCTGATACCTATCAGACAGCCAATCCTGAATCCAGTTGACCAATCTGACATCCAGATCCATGTTCTGCAACTTAAATATCAGCTTATCATGTGGCACCCTGTCAAATGCCTTCGCCAAGTCTAAGAAAATTGCAGTATATACCTTTCCCTCAACTAATGTTCTTGTAACTTTATTATAAAAGGCTAGCATATTGCTAAAACAAGAGCGTCCTTTCACAAATCCATGTTGATTCTCACAGATAACATTACCCTCATCTGCCCAATGCTGTATACGGTCCCTCACTACTTTCTCCAAGATTTGTGTATCATTAATTTTCACATATCGAAACCTTTCAACATTTGGGAAAGAGAATACTGCTGTTTATGATCGGCCATAAAAATTGCCTGCAAGCAGATTAAAACAATTGGCGGCATATAATATTTTTCGTACAATCGAAGTTTTTAAGCAGCAATGTAGAAGCTGACCCTGATGAACAGAGCAGTAAAATTTGCAGAAGAGTAGAAGAGGCAATATTGCCATACCGTCGGTTGTATGATAAAAAGAAACAAAATGCCCGCCAAACAATGTTAGCTCAATTCTTTGTTAAGAAGTAGAATAATAAAATTTATATTCTGAATATGTTTTATAGTCTTTCAGCTTCATGATTTTACTTTAACTAGGCCCTGAGACATACCTTAATTCTTTTATAAAAAAATTAAAGTTCAAAAAAGAAATTTGAGGAATAAATTATACTTTTTCCCATAGGTTATTATATTCGATTAGTGCGTTTTCAATTAATGTGCCTGTTTTAAAGAATGCACTAGCCGCACTAATTGAGGGATTGCTGTATATGTATGTTGTCATACTCACACAAGCATATGTACACCTACACATGTGGATATTTATAAAAATAATATCATTATGAACATTTATATATAAATGTTTATATGTAAAATTTATTAATCAAAACCACTACATTTGTATACATATATGATTACTCCTAATATCTGTATAGGAAGAAAATTATTACATCTTAAATACAAAAATTATGAAAAATTAAACTTTCGGGTTTTGCTTTGGCAGAGTTTTGAATTAATTCAGTCTATATTGATTGTAGATGCAATTTCATGCTCTATAGATATTATTGCTAGACGAGTGAGTCATTCCTGAGCCATCGTAGAGTGAGTGTAAGTTTTAATTTCGAGAAACTCCTCTCTGAACTTGCTACTGATACTGGCAAAGTCTAAAAAAATTCTCAGAGCAATAAACACATTTGGAACACTATTTTCTAAATTATTTTTGCATATGTATGACAGAAATCTAATGAGGAAGTATTTTCTGGAATTCACCTTGCTATTATTTGTAATTCACTACATAAATCTGTTCCATCAATATTTCTAGAATGATCATGTGTTAAATAATTTTCCAATATCAAACATTTTTTAAGCAGTTCTGCTGAAGTACTTTTTTGAAATTCATATATCTTTAAAAGAAAACCAAACTTTTCGTTAATTGTAAACATGTGCTTGAATTTTTCATCAACAGATGCAATTGCGGTATCAATAATTGAAAAATAAAAATCTACCTTAAATTTTTGTTTAAAATCTGTTATGAATTCATCCCCTGCTTCATACACAAATTGTATCTTTTTTTTTCTAAGTGTAACTGTTTCTTGTTCAAAATTAGGCGTTAAACCTAAGACCTCAGGATTTTTTCCGCATCTGTTAACATCTTTTCAAATTCGTCCTCATTTTGGATTTTCATTAAGAGATTCTTTGTACCATTAATACAATTTATGGCACCATTTATATCAAGGCTTGTATTCTGAAGTTGTTTACTTGTAAAGTTTATTTCAAGAAGTATATTATACCACATCACTAAGGATACGATAAATTTTAACTTCCTTAAAATTAGATGCCTTTTTTTGGTACACCACGAATCTGGCGCTAGTGTCCTTGGTAAATGTGGCGGTCGAGTTAAGCTAGTCTAGAAAACGTGTTTTTAAAGTTAAATATAGTGTGGCTTTTTGTCACAAATTGTGCTAAAATTGTGCATCGGTTAGAAACAAGTGTCCTTCAGTGGTATTATTGTTTAGAACTGTGTTGTATATATTGTGTTTTCACTGCCGTTTGTTTCACTATATCAACGTGTAAAGATGGTGTCCAACAAGAAACGTACGTCAGCGGCGCGCAGGACTTCTACTTCTACACGAAAGGCTGGCTCAGCGTTAGATTTTTCGCAATGGATGCGTTGCGGAAACTGCTACATGTATGCACCGAAAAATGTGAAGGATCTGTGGTCGGTCTGGCAAAATGAAAAGAAAGAAAATGTCGACGTATGTGAGAAGTGTCGGGATAGGCTGGAGCGTTTAGGAATGGAAGCTGACATCGGGACCGTAGCGGAAGAACTTCGGCGGGAGTTTATGAAAATGAAAAATGACCTTCATCTTCTTCATGAGGAAGTGGAAGTGATTGGTAAGGAGATACTGGAAGTTAAAGCTGAGTTTAATGTGTTAAACAGAGAAATTAGGACTATAGAGATTACTTTAGCTGAAGTAACTAGAACAGGATTACATATGGGTGAGTCTTTGGTGAATGATTCAGTAATAAATAGTATGGGAGTGATTCGGAGTCAACATAATAAAACCACAAGTGGCCAAGAAGAAATGAGATGTAGTGAGAGTGGGGGGGTAAGTAATAGAGAGTTGAGTAATGAAGCTGGGAGAGTCATGCTGAATAGTGTAGAGAATGAGTCCATGAGTGTGAACTTGAATGAAGTTAATAGTGGTAAAATATATGGTGATTCTATGATTAAGGGTATGGAGAGTGGTATGCATGAGGAGTGCTTGGCTGATGGTACAATAGAAAGAGTGGCTTTAGCAATAAAGAGAGGGCATGAAAGAGACAAGATGATAGTTATGGTGGGTACGAATGACCTGAGAGGTAGTATAAATCGGGTAGGAAAAGATTTAAGAACATTATTAGATATTGTGAAGAGGAAAAGTGTCAATGGGAGAATAGTGTGTGTGCTGCCTCGTTTTGACAATTACGAGTTAAGTAGACGAGCAATGATAATGAATGATATGATTGCAAGAATGTGCAGAAAAAGAGGTCTGGAGTTTGTTGATGTTTGGAGTGTGTTTGAAGGAAAAAGGCAGTTGTATGCTAGAGATGGACTGCATCTTAACATGGAAGGACATAAGAGATTGAAGAAGTTATTGTTTTCTGAACAGGTTGAAGTTATTGGGCAGGGAAACTAATATTGAAAAGGTTGAGTGTAAGAGAGAGAAACTTTAGCACTGATTGTGTATTTATTGATCCTTATAGGCAGAATAAATTGCAGAAGAGAGGGGAAAAAAATCGGCATAGGACTACGGTAGTTAGTGACTTATATATCAGTTCTAAAGCCGGTACAAGATCTAGAGGGAATCTGCAATTTTTGTATACCAATGCTAGAAGCATTCGAAATAAGAGAGAAGAATTTTTGGCATTAGTCAGTGAAATCTCACCAAAAGTTGTAGGCATTAGTGAAACTTGGCTGTCAGCAGAAGATGTGGTCACTGGAATTGAATGTGATGGGTACAGTATTTTCAGGGAGGATAGAGAAGATAGAACAGGGGGAGGAGTACTGTTGATGATAGCTGATGTGTTGCAGCCAAAGAAAGTAGTATATCATGATGATAGACATGTGAATGAGAGTTCATTTGAGGCACTCTGGTGCGAAATAGTGACCAACGCAACCAAATATACAGTTGGATGCTGCTATAGGCCAGGGAGTACAGGGGGAGATATTGAATTCATGCATCAGCAACTTAGTGCAATGAGTGAAGGCTTAGTGATTATTATGGGGGATTTTAATTATGGTGATATCAATTGGAAGGAGGAAATATCACGTAGCAAAAAGGAAATGGAGTTCATACATCTGCTACGAGATAATTACTTGAAACAGCACGTAACTGAAGGGACACGTGGTGTGAGAGTGTTGGACCTGGTTATTGGTTCAGAGGTTATATGCATAAGTAAGGTGACCTCGTTACCTCCAGTTGGTGAAAGCGATCATGTGGTATTGACTTGGGAGGTTGCAAAATCTGTGGATTTTTCTATTAAGAAGGGATATGTACGAAACTACAGGTTAGGCAATTATAACAAGCTTCGGAGTGAGCTTGCAGCCATCCCATGGCAGAACATATTGCAAGGGAAAGATGTTAGCAGTGCTTGGGATAAAATCAGCGGGTATCTGAGGAAAGCAATATCAGATTGTGTCCCCATGGTCAGGAGGTCAAACAAGGCAGGCATTAGATGGATGAGCAGTAGTATTAAGCTCGAACTACAAAAAAAGAAAATGTTATGGAGAATTTACAAGGAGAAGGGCGATCAGGACACCCATGAGCAGTACAAGGCTCAAGCTAGGAAGGTTACCAGCATAGTTAGAAAAGCTAAATCAGATTATGAGAAGACCTTAGCCAAAGAGATCAAGGGTAATCCCAAAGAGTTCTTCCGCTATGTGGCAAGTAAGAGGAAGAATGACTTCGGAAGGATAACCTTAGTGGGTGCTGATGGTATTGAGGTGACAAAATCAGATGTAATAGTCGAGTTACTGAGTGATCACTTCTCAAAAGTCTATCACCCAAGTGAGGATATCTCTATACCTATAGCAATACCTAATGTGAGAATTGAAGCTAAAGAATCAGAGGTATTAAATATATTGCGAAACTTAAATGCAAACACTGCGGTAGGCTTAGATGGAATATCAGCTCGGGTGTTGCGTGAATGTGCAAATGAATTGTCAACCCCTCTTACCTGGATATTTAATTTAAGTTTGAACTCTGGTATGGTCCCTAGGGAGTGGAAGTTAGGCAAAGTGGTTCCTTTGCATAAAGGTGGCTCTAAAACTGCAGTATTGAATTACAGACCAATCACCATCTCAGGAGTAGTGGTAAAAGTATTGGAAAAGTTGGTTAAAGACAAAATTCAAGAATGGGTGGATCAGGATATGATACTCTATAGAGGCCAACATGGTTTTGTTAAAGGTAGATCCTGCCTTAGCACTCTATTAACTATCCATAATAGAATAACATCAGAGTTGGACAAAGGAACTGGCTACACAGTGATACTTCTGGATTTTGCTAAGGCTTTTGACAGGATACCCCATAGAACACTGTTACGCAAATTGGAGCAGATGGGAATGGATATTAAATTGGTGATATGGATAGGAGAATGGCTCAGGGAGAGATACCATAAGGTGGTGTATGGAGGAGCCGAGTCCAGAATGAGGCAGGTGACCAGTGGTGTGCCTCAGGGCTCTGTGCTTGGGCCAATGTTGTTTAATTTGTATATAAATGATATAGGAAACGGCTTAAAGGGAGATATTCAGTTGTTTGCTGATGATGCAAAGTTGTGTAGTGCAATAAAAAATCAAGCTGATGTTGCAAGTTTGCAGGAGGATTTAAATAAGCTGGTAAAATGGGCAAAAGAAAATGGATGTCAGTTCAATGTGGAAAAGTGTAAAGTCTTGCATTTTGGGATTAAAAGATTACCAGCTGTGTACTACATAGATGGAAAGGTACTCCAAGAGATTGATGAGGCTAGGGACTTAGGGGTATTGGTAGATAAGGAGATGAAGTTCAGAGGACACATTGCTAAGGTGTCCAAGATTGCACATAGGATTACTTGGTTGTTGAGGAACACACTGACATCCAGAGATAAAGAGGTTATTATTCCCCTTTATAAAGCATTGATACTTCCACATTTGGATTACTGTGCTCAGGTCTGGTCACCTGGATTCCTTGGAGATGAGGCTGTGGAGAGGGTTCAGAGAAGAGTGACCAAGTTGGTGAGTGATATAAAAAATGCTCCCTACATTGATAGATTGAGAGCTTGTGGATTGCAGAGATTGGTTGATAGGCGAAGAAGAGGGGATATGATAGAAACATTCAAATTACTAAAAGGTTTTTATAGGATTGATGCAGGGGAAATGTTTCAGCTGTGTGATAGTGATGGAAGAACAAGAGGTCATCTCTGGAAATTAAAGAAGAGTGTGGTTAACAAAGGTGTCAGAACAAGGTTTTTTGCCTGGAGGGTGGTAAATGAGTGGAATTCATTGCCTGACTTTGTTGTGAGCTCTTCATCTGTAAATGAATTCAAGAAGAGATATGACAGATATTGTTTTGCTAGTTTGGGTCTCCCGCGATGAGTCTACTGACTCAATGGAGATACCCGTAATAATAATAATAATAATAATAATAATAATTAAATTTTAAGATGACTACCTGCGTCTAATTTCATGATATTTCCACTTAATCCACATCAACTATCATCTTGAGATATTTCTTGCAGTGCTTCACAAACATTGCACAAATTATATCTTAGCGGCTTTAATGAGTCAATTCGACTTTCCCATCGTGTATCACAGACTAGCTTGAGTGAAAATTACTTGTCTTTTGAGATATTCCCATCGACGAGTCGAACTGGATAAAAATACATATAGATGACGTACCGCGTCAAAAAATGCTGTGGCATCTAAAGTATTAGCAGTGCAATTCACTACTAAATTTAATGAATGTGAACTACAGTGTACATACATTGCTCTCGGGTTAATATTTGAAATTCGTCGCTGCACACCTTTTACATCACCTTTCATATTACTGGCGTTATCGTATCCTTGACTTCGTAAATATTGTATTGATAATGAAAATTTGTCTACAGTTCCTAGTATTTCATTTGATAAAAATTCTCCAGTATTATTTTTTATTTCTATAAATCCCAAAAAGTGTTCTTTTATAGAAACTGTGCTATTACTAGTGTCTACGAATCGAAGTACTATGCTCATTTGTTCCGTGTGACCAATGTCGGACGTACAGTCAATAATTATAGAAAAATATTTTGCGGCAACAACAGATTCTAAAATTTTCTTTTTTATTGCATTGGCGAAGATGTTTATTATTTCATTTTGAATATCTTTTTCAAGAAAATGCACATATGTATCTTTATCTTTTATTCTTCAAAGATGTTCATTCATTATTGGATTAAATGTGGCTAGAAATTCGACAAATTTCAAAAAATATCCGTTTCCATGCGAAAACAATATCTCATTTGTTCCTCGAAATGATAAATTTTGAATAGCTAACGTCTGAACTAAAGCAAAGAGTCGTTCTAATACTTGCACCCAATGTTTCTCCTCTTTTCTAATAACTAGCAAGTTCTCTTCATCAATGGTTTTCTTTTCTTTTATTCGAATTTCTAATTCTTTCCACTTATGGTCATTTTCAATGTGTCTTTGACTTTTTTCATGCACAGCTAAAATAGAAGAAGCATTTTTCCAGTCCCTCAATCCAGAATCAGCAAGGTTAATCCGCCATTGATCAAATAATAAATAGCAGAAGCAAAATGCAGAATCCGTGAATTTTGAATACAATGACCATAAACCTGCATTGTCTCGCCATTAAATAGTCTTAGAGTATAATGAGTCATTGAAAATCTTCTATTATTGTTATCTTTCAGAAAATCAACATTATGAATCTGTTCAGGTCCATGTTCAACTAATAGTTGACGCAATTGATTGATATTGGAAAATTTTACAGGACACCAAGTTGCTGGATCATTATAATTTAAATTTGTAAAATCAAATCCTTTTATCACTGGATCTGTAGAACAACCAACTTCAGAATCAACAATACTCATGTGATCTGTAGATTTCTCCTTCAATGTTTTCATCCAATTTTTTATATCTGTAGAATTCTCCTCCAATTCATTAATCGAAACTATAGACAAATTATCCAACCAATAATCTTGCATGCAAAAGATTTTCTTCTTGTACGGGATTAGAATCTTCTCGGCAAAGATATTTTAAAAATGCACCTTCTTGTTTTTTTAAACTTTCTTCCTTTTCCACTCGACATTTGCGATGCTGAAAACTCAATTTCTTTTTATCCATTTTCAAAATCCAGTAACTGAAATATTTATAAATAAAAATAAACCTAATTATAAAAAATACTAACTTGAAACTATTCAGTAATTAACAAATAAATTTTTATACATTTACTCAATGAAGTATTTATCAATTATATATACCTTATAAGTTATAGCTATATAACTTATCTATCATACATTTATAATCTAATAATTCAACAATATCGTTTTCTATGAACATAATTGACAAATTTCTAAAATGCATCTGACTTAACGAATTGTGTAAATATTTTTAAGGCATTTAAGTACAGAAAATTAGCGTTCACCGCTAGCATTACAAACAGGCAGTGTCCAGGGCCGCATCAAAATGGATGGTTTACATTTGAATGGATTTGGTGTACGGAGACTTGAAAAGGTGTTGTTGAATGTAGTGGAAGTGAATGTGCAGAATCAGGAAAACTAGAGTTATTAAGGGGGGTTGAGAAATAGATATCCAGATTTTAGGGAGACAGTTGAGTATGTGAATGTGTGTAACATGCCCAAGCGAGTAAGAAAGACCATGAATCAGAATGGGATAGTTAGTATAAGGCATCAAAATAGGGATGGGACAAATCGGCTTCTGCAATTCATTTATACAAATGCCAGAAGTATTAGGAACAAGAAGGAAGAATTTTTGGCCTTGGTTGGCACTTCCAGACCACAGGTTATTTGGCATTAGTGAAACATGGCTGATAGAAGATGACACAGCTAGAGGGATTGAATGTGAGGGGTATGGTGTATCCAGGAGTGACAGGGAGAATAAAATGGGGGGAGCAGTGTTATTGATGATAGCTGATGAGCTACAGCCAAGAAGAATAGAAGTGGAACTGCAGGATAGAGAAAAGAGCACATTTGAGGCTATTTGGTGTGAGATTGAATCTAGCAGAACTAAATATACAGTTGGGCGGTGCTATAGACCAGGTGATGGAAAAGATGGTGGAGATAGTATGCACAAGCAAATAGAAGAAATGAGTGGAAGGAAGGTAATTATTATGGGGGATTTCAACTATGGTAACATTCATTGGAAGGAAGAGAGGACACATGGGAGGAAGGAATTGGATTTTATGCGATTATTAAGGGATAACTATCTGCGACAGCATGCAATGGAAAATACTAGGGGTCAGAGATTGCTTGACCTAGTAATTGCAACTGAGAATTTGGCTGTAACGAATATGACCACGTTGCAACCAAATGGTGAGAGTGATCATAGGGTCTTGACTTGGGAGGTGGCTAAAGGTGTGGAATTTACAATTAAGACAGGGTACATGTCGAATTACCAGGCTGGTAAGTATGACAAGCTTAGGAGATTGATTAGTTCAGTGCCATGGCATGTACAACTGCAAGGGCTAGAAGTTGATAGTGCATGGGAGGCAGTTAAGAAGTGTTTGCATGAAGCAATGGCTGACTGTATACCTAGAATCTGAATAATAAATCAAATAGGGGTTAAATGGATGAATAACACCATTAAGCTTGAGCTGCAAAAAAAAAGAAACAACTATGGAGGGAATTTAAGGAGAAAGAAAAAATTCATGTGACTGACAGGCACATGAATGGTATAAAGTGCAGGCCAGAAGGGTAACGAGTATGGTAAGAAAAGCAAAAGAAGATTACGAAAGAACATTGGATTATACAGGAATTGTGGTGAATGAAGTGGAGGTGAGTGGTCTATTGCAAAACCTCAATGTCCATACATCTGTGGAATTGGATGGTATACCAGCTCGTGTCGTACATGAAGCAGCTAAAGAATTGTCAGTACCCTTAACCATTTTGTTTAATTTGAGTCTCGGGTATGGGATAGTCCCGAGGGGATGGAAAGAGGGGAAAATAGTTCCACTGCATAAAGGAGGTTCCAAGAATTACCGATCAATTAGCATATCAGGAATCGTTGTCAAGGTCTTGAAGAAATTAGTCAAGAGAAGCATACAGGATTGGATAGATGAAAATGGGATACTGTATGGGGGACAACGTGGTTTGTGAAGGGTAGATCATACCTCAGTAACTTGCTCGTGTTTTATAATCCAGTGACAGCTGAACTGGATAATGGTAATGGGTTTACAGTGATTCTACTGGACCTTGCCAAGACCTTTGAAAGGATACCACATGGAACTCTAATCAGTAAACTGGAGCAGATGGGGATGGATATAGGGTTGGTGAGATGGATAGGAGGGTAGTTGATGGAGAGATATCAGAGAGTGGTTCATTCAGGAGTAGAGTCCAAAAGACGGCTTGTGACTAGTGGCGTGCCGCAGGGTTCTGTTCTTGGACCACTACTTTTCCATTTGTTCATTAGCGATTTTGGAAAGGATCTGAGAGGAAGTGTTCACTTGGTTGCTGATGATGCAAAGTTGGGTAGAGCAATTGTGAGTGCATAGGATGTCAAAATTTTGCAGGTTGATTTGGATAGTTTGGAGGACTGGGCTGGGGAAATGGATGTCAATTTAATGTGACAAAATGTAAAGTTATGCATTTTGGAGTGAAAAGATTAGCAGCAGTATATCACATTGGTGGAACCATACTCCAGGAGATTGATGAGGCCGGGGATTTGGGAGTGTTGGTAGATAGGGTAAATCAACTCATCAAATCATTTGGTTGCTGAAAAATACTTTAACAAGCAGAGACAAACAAGTTATTGTTCCACTATATCGAGCCTTGATAAGACCCCATCTAGACTACTGTGCCCAGATATGGGCACCAGGGTTTCTTCTTGCGATGCGAGGAGGTGGAGAACATCCAGAGGCGAGTGACCAAGATGATAGCAGGTCTGTGGAATGAACCTTATGAGAATAGGTTGAAGATTTGTGGGTTGCAGAAATTGAACGATAGGCGAAGGAGGGGTGATATGATTGAGACATTCAAATTACTGAAGGGTTTTTATAAGATTGATCCAGAAGATATTTTTGAAAATATGACTGGTGGTGGGAGGACTAGGGGCCATACATGGAAGCTGGGCAAGAATGTGGTGTTAGAGCTAGGTTTTTTACTTGGAGAGTGGTGAATGAGTGGAATAAGCTGCCAGAGTCTGTCGTGGGTGCTATGACTGTCAATGAGTTCAAGGCGAGGTATGATAGATACCGTGTGAATGTTGAATAGTTGTTCTTGACATGATGTTAAGGCCTCCCTCGATGAGTCTGTCGACTCCTTGGAGTTGCCTGAAATAATAATAATAACACTTTTGGAGACCCGAGGCACAACATCATTATGAGGCCTCAAAAATAAGCACTTTTTTTAGTTTATTGAAAAAATAAAAGTCAACATTTCCATGATAACTAATTTTAATAACACAATACAATATTGGTATACATATATTTGCATTTTAAAAAAGTATAAAAATAAATCAGTTCAAATTTAAATTAAAAAAATCCATAATTAAAAGTTTTTTTTTTTTTCTGGCTTTGGTTTTAGCAAATATATCTATAATGTCATCATAATTAATTGAGTCCATTATATCTGATTCAATGTATAATAACGACAGGTCACTTGTTTTATTTTCGTGCAAGTTGCTTCTTAAATAATTGTATAAGGATAAAGGTTTTTTTTAAAAAAAAAAAGAAAAGAAAAGAATTTAAATGCAATCAAATTAAGCTTGCTAATCAACATAAAAATAGGAACTTCATTAACTGTAAAGTTCAGATATTCTCACTGAAAAAAATAAAAATTTTGAATTTACGGTAATTTGTAGCAAAAATCATCATATTTATGGAATTACAACATGGATCTAAATATAAATATAAAACATTTCAGTTTGCAGTAACACGCAGAGTATGCCTCCCTGATCGACAGAATTTTTTAAGTATCTGCTTCCCAACCACCCAACTTTAGGTGAAAGGTAAATTTTGTCGCCTAGTGCAAGACCACCTTATTTACTGGAGACCTTAGTTAAAACATAGAAGCAATCGATAGTAATGATAACTTGCTATGCTCGCTAACATTCACTATTTTACTGGACATTTTACCCTAAAATAACTAGAATCTTGATGCACAAAAAATGAACTGAAAAATCAATCAATTTAATTTATAAATAATAATAAACTTGAAAATAAAATGCTCTGTTTATGTGATATAGAAACTGCTCTTCCACACTAATTAATACAAATAGCATAAGCACACAAAAAAAACCTCTGATGTCTCAGAAACGTGTTTCAAAACTGAGCCCAGTGGAGTCTAGAAGGGAGCTGGGTATAGAAACAATGGCATTTATATGCTTTATACTAATGCCAAGAGCATCCGGAATAAGGGAGACGAATTGGAATGATTGTTACGGGAGATTTTAACTACAGTAGTATAAATTGGAGAGAGGAAGATGCATGTAGTAATAGTGGAATGGAATTTCTAGACTTCTTGAGGAACAAATGTCTTAGGCAACATGTAACAGAGGGAACAAGAGGATCAAGAGTTTTAGATTTGGTTTTAGCATCAGAAGAGTTGATAATAACTGAGATGACATCTCTCCCACCAGTTGGAGAGAGAGAGTGACCATACGGTTTTGACTTGGAAAATGAATAGACATGCAGGAGTATCATTGAGACAGGAACTTATGTGGAATTATAAGGCAGGTGATTATAATAGTCTTAGACGTCAACTTCGGGAAGTTTCATGGAGGGAGGAATTGGAAGGCCGGGATATCGTTAGTGCATGGCAAATTGTGAAAGAATATTTGTTAGCAGCAATGGTAAGTTGTATACCACGAGTGAAGAAGAGGACACAATTTGGAGTAAAGTGGATGACAAACAATATTAAACAGGAATTGCATGTGAAAAAGAGGCTATGGAAGAGATATAAGGAGACAGGTGAAGACAGGATGTGTGAAGAATATAAGACACAGGCCAGAAGAGTTACTAGTGTGGTAAGGAATGCGAAACTGGAATATGAGAGGAGATTGGCACTAAGATCCAACGAAAATCCTAAGGAATTTTTTAGCTATGTGGCCAGTAGGAGGAGAAATGACTGTGTAAGAATGATAGTGTGGGTTAAAAATGGGAATAGAGTGACTGATGCAGAGGACATAGTGGAATTGTTCAATGTCCACTTTATTGGAGTATTTCATCTTGGAGGAGTCAGTTTTAATGCTAGAAGGATAGGGCAGGTTCAAGGCGTTTCAAATACTGAGAACTCTGGATGTCAATAAAGCTTTTGGACTGGATGGTATTTCACCACGAGTTTTGATAGAATGTGCTAGGGAACTGACATTGCCTTTAACCTGGCTTTTCAATGAAAGTCTGGCTTCGGCAAAGGTGCCCAGGAATTGGAAGGAAGATAAGATAGCGCCATTGCATAATGGTGGTAACAGACTGGAAGTGTCTAATTATAGACCAGTCTGTGTGTCATCAGTAGTTGTTAAGATCCTGCAGAAAGTAGTGAGGGACCGTATACAGCACTGGGCAGGTGAGGGTAATGTTATCTGTGAGAGTCAACATGGATTTGTGAAAGGGCACTCTTGTTTTAGCAATATGCTAGCCTTTTATAATAAAGTTACAAGAACATTAGATGAGAGAAAGGCATATACTGCAATTTTCTTAGACTTAGCAAAGGCATTTGACAGGATTCCACATGATAAGCTGATATTTAAGTTGCAACACATGGGTCTGGATGTCAGACTGGTCAACTGGATTCAGGATTGGCTGTCTGATAGGTATCAGAGAGTTGTGTATGGTGGAGCAGTTTCAAGGAGAGAGAAGGTTACAAGTGGGGTCCCACAGGGCTCAGTTCTAGGACCTATATTGTTTAACCTTTATATCAATGACATTGCCAGTGGATTGCAAGGGGATATTCAGTTGTTTGCAGATGATGCGAAGCTGGGAAGGATTATTAGTAATAGTGCAGATGTGGTAGCCCTGCAAGAGGATTTGAATAAGCTAGATAGATGGGCAAATGAATGGGGATGTCAGTTTAATGCAGCAAAATGTAAGGTCTTGAGGTTTGGGAAACATCGATGGGATGCTGCATACTCTATGGGAGGAAGTTGGGGAGACAAGAGATCTGGTGTTGATGATTGATGGAAACCTGAAGTTAAGGGGACATATTGCAAAGGTGGTGAAGGTAACACAGAGGATTGCTGCAATTATGAGAAGGACACTGACCTGCAGAGATAAGAGGGTTATCATTCCGTTGTATAAGTCTCTGATCAGACCACACTTGGGATTATTGTTCTCAGATTTGGTCCCCAGGATTTGAAGGGGATAAATTAACTGTGGAAACAAAGATGGATGACAAAGATGGTCTCAGCACTGTACAAGGATAGTTATGCGAATCGGCTGAGGGAATGTGGACTGCAGAGCTTGCGGATAGAAGAAGAAGAGGTGATATGATTGAGACTTTTAAACTGTTGAGAGGTGGTTACAGGGTTGACACTGGGGAGTTCTCTCACTTGGTTGAACAGCGGGAAGGAGTGATGACAAGAGGCCATCCCTAGAAGTTATGAAAGGAAACTGTGAGCAAGAGGGTGAGGAGTGGTTTCTTTGCATGGAGGGTGGTTGAGCCGTGGAATGCATTGCCTGATAGAGTGGTGAGGGCGAGAACGGTCAATGAGCTTAAGGAGTGGTATGATAAACTTTGTATTTCTTAGGGGGAACCTCTCCTTGATGAGTCTTGAGAGACTTTTTGTTCTTAGGAAGGACCTCCCACGATGAGTCTTTTGACTCCATGGAGGCCTGAATAATAATAATAATAATGATAATAATAATAAAATGATTGCAAGTTCAATACTCAGTGATCTGTTCTTTCCTAATAGAATTCTGGGAAATTACAGGGTGAAATATTCTTAAGAACGTTATGCATTAAACTGTGGAAAGGGTTCAGAGGAGAGTGACTAAGTTGGTGAGTGATGTAAAAAATGCTGCCTGCATTAATAGTTTGAGAGCTTGTGGATTGCAGAGGTTGGTTAATAGGTGGAGAAAAGGGATTATGATAGAAACATTTAAATTACTAAAAGGATTTTATAAGATTGATGCAGAGGAAATATTAGCTGGGTGATAGTGATGGAAGAACAACAGGTCATCCCAGGAAATTAAGGAAAAGTGTGGTTAACAAGGGTGAGAGAACGAGGTTTTTCACCTGGAGGGTGGTGAATGAGTGGAATGCTTTGCCTGACTGAGTTGTGAGTCAGGCATTCTTCATCTGTAAATGAATTCAAGAAGAGATATCATAAATATGGTTTTGATTTTGATAGTTTGGATCTCCTGCGATGAGTCTACTGACTCCATGGAGATTATTATTATCCAGGCATCCATCGACTCCTTGAACTCATTGACCGTTCTTGCTCTAACCACTCTCTCAGGCAATGCATTCCATGGTTCAACCACCCTCCACACAAAGAAACCACTCCTCACCCTCTTGCTCACAGCTTCCTTTCGTAACTTCCAGGGATGGCGCCCTTGTCATTGCACCTCCTCGCTATTCCACCAAGCGAAAGAACTCCCCAATGTCCACCCTGTAACTGCCTCTCAAAAGTTTAAAAGTCTCGATCATATCACCTCTCCTTCTTCTATTCACCAAACGCTGCAGCCCACATTCCCTCAGCCAATCCTCATAATTAACATTGCACAGTCTAGAAACCATCTTTGCTATTTGCCTCTGTACCCTTTCCACAGTTAATTTATCCCAGGCAAATCCTGGGGACCAAATTTGAGAACAATAGTCCAAGTGTGTTCTGATCAGAGTCTTATACAATGGAATGATGACTCTTTTATCTCTGCAGGTCAGTGTCCTTCTCAGTATTGCACCAATCCTCTGGGTTACCTTCACCACCTTTGCAATATGCTCCCTGAATTTCAGTTATCTATCAATCATCATCCCCAGATCTCTTGTCTCTCCTACTTCCTCCAGTATAGCTCCTCCAATTGAGTATGAATCCTCACATCGATGGATCCCAAACTTCAGCACTTTATATTTTGCTGCATTAAACCGAAATCCCCATTCATTTGCCCATCTGTCTAGTTTATTCAAATGCTCTCACAGGGCTGCCACATCTGCACTATTACTGATAACTCTTCCCAGCTTCACATCATCTGCAAACAACTGAATATCCCCTTGCAATCCATTGACAATGTCATTGATATAAAGGTTGAACAATACAGGTCCCAGTACTGTCCCCTGTGGAACCCCACTTGAAACCTTCTGCTTCCTTGATATTGCCACATCATAAACAACTCTTTGATGCCTATCAGACAGCCAATCCTGACTCCGACTAACCCAACATCTAAATCCATGTGCTGCAACTGAAATATCAGCTTATCATGTGGCACCCCGGCAAACACCCTTGCAAAATCCAAAAAGATGGCAGTATATACCTTTCCGTCATCAACTGCTCTTGTCACTTTATTATAAAAGGCAATGATATTACTAAAGCAAGAGCACCCCTTAACAAATCCATGTTGATTCTCACAGATAACATTACCCTCATCTGCCCAATACTGTATATAGTGCCTCAATAATTTGTCCAAGACCTTAACAACTACTGATGACACACAAACTGGCCTATAATTTGACACTTCCAGTCTGCTACCACCCTTGTGCAGTGGCACTATTTTACCATCCTTCCATTCCTTGGGTACCTTTCCCACAGCCAGACTTTTATTAAAGAGGAATATCAATGGATCTGTTAGTTCTTTAGAACATTCTCTCAAAACCCGTAGTGAAATACCATCCAGTCCCACAGCTTTACTGGTATTCAGAGTATTCAGTATTTGGAACACACTCTCCTCTTGCACCTTTAAACCCCAAACCTGCCCTATTCCTCTAGTATTAAACTTTCTTCTCCAGGATGAAATACTGCAATAAAGTGCTCATTAAACAACTCCACTATGTCCTGCATCGATCATTCTATTCCCATTTTTATCCTGCAATATCATTCTTCCACAATCATTTCTCCTCCTATTAGACACATAGCTAAAAAATTCCCTAAAAGATACCCGTAATAATAATAAGACGGGTTCTGGTTGTTGCTGATAAATTTTCCCTAAAAATATCTTGAAATAGTTAAGGACTGCATATATAAATTTACAATAAAAAAAAATTTTTTTTTTATTGTAAATAAAAAAAATTTTTTTTAGAGATGCATTTAAAAAAGGAATAAAATAAGTGAAGCCTGTCATTATTACATTATTTTTTAAAGGTATCACTTTCCATTCAAAGATCACACCCAAAGAACAATTAAACTAACAAATGAATTAGTAATATAACACAAAAACCAAGTTGCAACTTTTATATTTAAAACATTTTAAACTTCACTTCATTTTAATTGGTTATTGAAGAACACACTAACATCCAGACATAACATTTTAAACTATAGCTTCACTCATTCACTGCCAAGGAATTTAAAGGGAATTACTCTAGTAACACATGCAATTAATTCCTAAACAACTTTCAAATTGGATGCATAATATTTGGTTCAATTAAAACATACCTCCTTGATTTTTGTAGGTATTATATCAAGAACTTCTGGCAAAGAAGTTTCTTGAACACCTGGAAACATTCTCTCCATACTCCTAATCATGGTTTCAATGCTCTGCTGATCTACTTTATTCATTATGAGATGTGTCCATGTGTCATATGACAAGAAAGCTGCCTTATGTGAATTACTTATATTGTCTTCAGTTATTCCATATAAAATTGCTATTGTATGTGAAGAAAAGAGATGGGCCAGACTAAACACATCATTTCTATGATTATCAGTAAATTTTAAGAGAGCTGTTGATATTATTATAATTATACACTTAGACTTTATGAAATTCTGAATCTGAGATGGACGAAGAGGAAACTGTAACTTTTCAATATACTCATGATACACAGTCTTTAATTTTACACTGGAATTCTTGGTAAACCAAGTATTCAGATATTGTCCAAGCTCATCAGCATCAAATGCATTAAGGATAATGAAGGATGGAATGAGGGCTGACCGCTTAAAAGCTGAAATAAATCAAAGTGCACAGTTAATATTAGGATCACAATATAAAAAGAAAACATTATTTCAAATATATGAAATTGTTTTTATATTGAATCACTAATGGATACATCCAGATATGCAACCCCAATCCATGAGTTTCAAGAAATTACAAAATATGGTTCTGTATATTTAAGAGGGATACTAAACTTTTCAGAAGAGTCTTAAATTTTTATATTGTGTTTGTATATGTAAGAGAGTGATGTCTCTCTCTTAGCATTCAAGAATTCTAATGTCTGAAGAAATAGGGAATCGTTATGTTGTTGTATGCCATTGCTTTTTGTGTTTCTCTCTCTCTCTCTCTCTGAGTGTGTGTGTGTGTAAGGGGATACCCAAAAATAACTGGAATCTGAACTTGACCCACCCACATTTTCTAGTTGCAGATGCTGCTGCTAGGCACCATGAGTGTGCAACTGGCAACTTGTATCATCCTGTGTGAACTGCTTCATTGTGCTGGCTGCTTTTTTAGTTAGTGCTTACAAGCAAGTTTAGCGGTTTTGTGATGGCCGACTAAAAGGAACAGAGAGTGCGAGTGAATTTTATTCTTTTCGGTAAAACTGCAGCTGAAACTATTGTTATGCTTTGGCAATCCTTTAAGGACACTTTAGGTAAAACTCACATCTATGAGTGATTTTCTCATTTCAAAAATGAGGATATGCCAGTTTGAGGACCAATGATGATCTGGCTGATCTTTGACAAACAGAAATTATGAAAGACATCAAAAAGGTCAGACAATCAATGAAGTTCATCGAAAGATTAGTGAGCAAGTTTCTGAAGAGATGAATTTGTCAAGGAGTTCGTGCTAGTGAATTTTAGCAGAAAATTTGCAAATAAACATGTGTCTGCTAATTTTGTGCCTCATTTGCTTAAGGATCAAATCTCCTCAATCTCTCTTCATGTGAATATGTGTGTGTGTGTGTGTGCATGCACGCACATGTGCATGTGCGTGCATGTGCGCATGCGCACCTCATAGATGTTCCACACATCCTACATGGAAATTTAGTCTTTCCAACCAGTCAGTTTGTGTCTGTGTGGAGAAACCAGTTACATATTTGAAGATACATTCCTGACAGCACTGTTCCTTACTTATGAATGGGCTATGTGGACCTCCCTTTAAAAAGTATGTTATTTAAAAATAGTTATTGCAATACCCATCATTAAAAATCCTGAATTTGTGGCACTAATTCACTCAGTATGCCCAAAGTAATTGCTGTAAGTGAAGTTCGGTTGTTTTCTGACATTATATTAATGAAATCCATTCCAGAAAGTGATTAAGAATGGAATATAGGACTGAGGCTGGTGGACATAGGATTCTCTATGATCAACATGGGCTTTGAAAGACAGGTCTTGTTTTAGCAATTTGCTTGCATTTTATGATAAGATGACAAATGTGTTGGACAAGGAAGATTCATATAGAGTGATATTCTTGGATTTTGCAAAGGCATTTAATAGATTAGAACATGACAAAATGATATATAAGCTGCAGAAGATTGGATGTGATAAGAGATTGGTCAGGTGGACTGAAGATTTAATTTTTTTGAATGATAGCAACAAGCTGTGCATATTGGAGCAGCTTTTCAGAAAAGGAAGGTGACCAGTGATGTGTCTCAGGGTTCTGCTCTTAGGAGTGATGTGTCTCAGGGTTATGTTCTTAGGAATGATGTGTCTGAGGGTTCTGTTCTTGCTGTTTAACTTATTTGCTAATTGATATTTCATATGAACTTACTAGAAATCTTCAATCGTTTACTGACTGTGCAAAGTTTGGTACAATTATAAGGAGTATTGTTAATGTTAATTCCCTTCAGGAAAAATTGAATAAACTTTTGGTTTAGGCAATTAATGAGGTCTAACAGATAAGCTTAGGTGTTGATGGTTATTCATGACTTATTTTTCACGGTATTAACAACACCACAAACACTTTTTTCTTCGACAAAGATGTTTTATTAACGCTTATATTTCGCTGATTTTCAACTCAGCATCATCAGAGCACAACACACAAGTAAACGCAACAGTGAGTGAGCGAAACAATATAATTGCAAAAGACAAAAGATCTAAAGTCCTATTTCTGGTGCCCTCTAACGAGAAAAAAACAAAAAACAAAAAAAACAGCAGTTATCCAGGAGTTTTTCTTAGGATAACCGTCTCCCAAATTTTTGCCAAATTAATGCAACCATATTTGTTAAGGTTGGGAGAATTCTTCAAAGCCATTGCTGACTCAAAAAATAATCTTTCAGATCTATAACAACTCCTAAATAGCACATTCGTTTTCCTCCATCTAATCCGGTGTGAAGGAGTGTCCAAAGCGTGGTCTGCCAGTCCCGACTTGCCATAGTAATAGTAGCGAATGCATCTTTCATGTTCTTCCAGGTGGATGTTCACTGATCTTCCTGTTTGCCCATAATAGGCCAAGTCACAGTCACATGGAACTTCATACACTCCTGGGTGTGCTAAAGGGTGAAGTTTATCCTTAGGCGAGCGGATCAGAGTTGCCAGCTTGACATGAGGTTTGAAGGTGGTGCGAAGGCCATGTTTCAACAATACTTTGGCTATCTTTTCCGATGTACCTCTGATATAGGGAATAGAAATGGTCGTGTTGTATTCTTGTGTATTAGGGGAGGGCAGAGTAATGGGCCTATGTAGTATTTTATCTATTTTGTAGGGATTGTAGCCGTTGGCTAAGCAAAAATCTAATCCTAAAAGATTCAGACACAATGGTTAGTTTCGATGTCACCTCCTTATTTACCAATGTACCACTTATAGACACTCTTGATTTAATCAAGTCTAAATTTCCCCCAGATATTTTTGAATTATTTCAATTTACCATGAATGCAGGTTACTTTACATGGGGGGGAAATTCTACAAACAGATTAATGGTACTGCTATGGGTTCCCCACTCTCTCCCCCCGTTAGCAAATTTTTACATGGAACATTTTGAAAACAAAGTACTTACCACAGCTACATACAAGCCACAAGTGTGGTTGCGCTATGTAGATGATGTGTTTGCCATCTGGCCCCATGGACAAGACACTTTGGATGCTTTTGTCACCTACCTAAACAGCCAACACCCCAAAATTCACTTCACAGTAGAAAAAGAATCAAATAACTGTTTACCATTTCTTGACACATTAGTCACCCGCCTTTCAGATGGATCACTATCTTTTTCTATTTACAGAAAGCCTACACACACAGGAAGATACCTACATAAACAATCACATCATCATCCAGTCCAACAGTACGGCATTTTAAAAACACTGACACACACAGCCAGAGCCATTTGTTCTAACGATACAGCTCTGGCCACTGAACTCCAGTACCTGCGCCATACGTTCTTAGCCAACGGCTACAATCCCTATAAAATAGATAAAATACTACATAGGCCCATTACTCTGTCCTCCCCTAATACACAAGAATACAACACCACCATTTCTATTCCCTATATCAGAGGTACATCGGAAAAGATAGCCAAAGTATTGTTGAAACATGTTGATATGCTTCAGGATATTAAATGATGGCTGACAGTGAAGTTTCAAAGGCACATTGCAAGTGTTGATGCTAGCATACAGGTATGGATAAGAGTGATGCCACTATATTATATAAAGCATTGATCAGACCACACCAAGACTATTGTGTTCAAATTAGTTCATTGTTGAAATAACAGACAGGATACAGAGATCCAATGACCAAAGTAATATCAGGACTTTGGAATGTTGGTTATGCAGAGTGGGAATATCAGAATTGCAGAGTCTGGTGAATAGAAGCATAAAAAGTGACATGATAGAGACATTCAGATTAGTGCGAGGATATTACCAGATTAATATAGAGGGGTTTATAAAAAAGAATGAAGGGTGAGAGAAGAAGGATGAGATGCCATCTGTGGAAGTTGTGTAAAGGTGTGGTGAAGAAAGGTATGAAAAATATTTTTTATATGGAGATTGTTGTGTCGGAAAAAGAGCTGACTCACTATTTGTAAGCCATCTTGTTTCCAACCCAACACACAGTGATGATTAGACCTAAGGATAAGGACATGCTTATGCCTCCAAAGAAAGGGCTAAGAGAGTATTGTATATATGTTCACTCAAAAGTATATCAAACCAACTGAGATTGTTAATATTAAGTAAACTTAGGAAATCTGTATTTAGAATTGATAATGTCTGTGTAAAATAAGCAAAGGGAAATTGTGTCTCAGGACCGAAATTGTCATTATTAAATGTGCATAAGAGAGCTATGTATTAGAACCATTTCAAAACAGTTCAGAGTTGGGGTGACCAATCGGCCGTGGCTAAGAGTATGACGTAGTCACCGAGAGAGGGTGCTTGCATCTGTAATATAAGCCATGGTGCGAGACTCGATCGCTCTCTCGTTTTCTGTTCCTGTGTTCCCATCCAATCCTGGATAGCTACGGAAGCTTGTCGCCGGTGGCCAGCAACAACCTCCCGGTTGCTGTTGTACCAAGTCGAATAAAGCCACCAAAGGAATGAAGTCAGAATTCCAGTAAAGAGCTGTTGGTAAGTTGTGCCAACGTGAAGTCAGCGAAGATATTGGAAGTAAGTTGCTGATGCCACAGAAACATGTGGTGAGAAAATATGGAAGTGAAAGCATGGAGGAAAGTCATGGAAACTCCATGAAAAGAACAAGATGGTAATGTACAATTTTTCATACTCATTATAGAATTGTAATCATAAAAGGAATAGGAGACAAGGATTTAAGGAGCTCCACACATTAACTTACACATAGTGCCTAAAAGACTGCTTGGACTGATCTGTCTGTGTCAAATAAGCTGGTACCACTCTAAGCTTGTGCTGAGAAAAGAACCTAACCTCTGAACTGTTTGTCAGG
Organism: Typopeltis vanoorti; assembly: GCF_054136105.1. NCBI lineage: Eukaryota > Metazoa > Arthropoda > Arachnida > Uropygi > Thelyphonidae > Typopeltis > Typopeltis vanoorti. The sequence continues at coordinate 22,207,412 of NC_143567.1, read as the reverse complement.
AAGAAGCTATATGATATAATATTAGATATTAGCCTGAATTTTAATTAAGTTGTGGGGGGGCGATAGAGCTTGAGCATGAATTAGAATATCTTTCCATGTTAAAATACAAGACGGAATGCGTCTGACATACTTTGTATAAAGTTGTATATAATTGTGCTTAGAAAATGAGCACTGAGTAACCCTGTATGGAATAATTGAGTCTGCAAATAATAATGTAACAGAGATATAGGATTGTTTCATTTAAACATAAGAACTGAAATTTTGGATATCTTAACCTAAAGAAGGGGGGGGAGTTCAGACTATCTAGCATTGAAATTATTACTTAAAGTGTATCTATGCAAGTGTTTATAATAAATGTATTTCTTTATATCAAAGTTCATGAGTCTGTTGTCTCTGAGATTGAATTACCACTTATAAAACTTTCAGACCTGTATGAGTGAAGGGGGAACCAATTTACGTAAGAAAGAAAAGGGGGGGAGCCACGACTGCACATCACGTGATCCCTTTGTTGTGTTATATTTTTCTTTTTTATGTGGTCTGTGGTCTGTGTGACTGCCATATTGTTATATCTTTAACTGTTTTTACTTTAACTTTACAGTTAACATTAATTGTTGTATCACTTAATATCAGATATTTGTTTGCCGACAAATTTGTATTGATTAAAGACTGCGCCAGCCGGCAACTAAACTCTGATACATTATCCAAGAATACTTAAAGAAAATGTAGGGATCATGAGGCATGCAGTCGTGGTCCCGATTCTTATATCACTATTGGTTTCCCCCTTAATGCACAGTACGTAAATTTTCAAACGGTAGCTCAATCCGCAGAAAGCATGACAAACTCATTTGATCGTATATAAAGAAACACATTTATTATGGCACAAAGACAAGTATACATGTTAATCAAATCCTTAATCTTAAAAGAGTCTGGGTTCCCTTCACTTAATTAATCACATCCATAACTTCTATATTATAGTCCCTTACTTGACATAAATTTCTCACTTCTATACGTACATCTCAGACTCTTGTAACTAAGTTACCTAATATTATCACACATGTAATATTGCATATATACACAAGACAACTCAATAATTCTGACATGAACTTCTCTAGGGTAATACTTCTTATTCTTATTTAATCCTCCTTCCAAAATTTTAGCTAACATTTAATTACGTTCTGACCATATAACATTGCTGTTCCTAAATCACACAAACAGTTCGGACCTCGGCCTCCTGTTCGCCTGGAGCCTAATATGCTTTCTTATTAACCGCAGACAAAAGTGTCCAAATCGCAGACTGTTCTTATAGCACTACACAGAAATAGCATGTTTCCTTAACTTCTGCTTCCTTAGGCCACGGTTACTTTAATCCAACATTTAACATAAGAAAATCTTACGCTTACCGTTCTTGCCTTGAACTGGATACTCTGGTCTGCTTACAGTGCCTTCACTGATGGCAGCCTTGCTGTTCCTTTGTTTCCATACGAACTGAAAACACTCATACACGGATTTGAACACTAACGTTGATCCCATCAGTGGCTCTTTCTTCTTATGGATCTGAATACATTGTAGTTGCAGCCTTGGCCCACGCAGCATACATAGCAAGGGGGGAATTCTTGCTACACGTGGCGGCAAGCTCTACACAGCTCTCCGACAGGAAGCTAGGTGCCGACGAAACCCGGAGACAAGAGACAAGAGAGCGATTCGAATCCCCGCCGAAACCTTTATACCTCAAACCAGCTCCCTCACTCGGCGGTGTCATCATGCATACGGTGACTGCCGATTGGATGCTGTAGCCACAGACTGTTTTACATGGCTTAAAAACATGCTCTAGCTTATACATATTTACTTGGCAATCTATACATGATTTTATATTCTAATTCATTTACAACTGTTCTCTATTAAACTCATGGGCTATTTTAATATTGTTCAGAGCTTACACACTTGGATATTTACATGTTCTTGGGACATTAGTTGGTACATTTCCCATTCGGAGGCATAAGCATGTCCTTATCCACTCCTTCTGAGATAACTTAATGTTGGGTGGGAAAAAAAGGTAACTCATCATTTTTTTCAGACACAACAGTTGTTTAGCGTTATATATTTGAGTATCAGAATTTAGTTGCAGGCTGGTGCAGTCGTTTAAACAAAATATAAATTTTTTCGGCAATGAAATAACTGATATGCATGAGAGATAAATAATACATATAAAATAATACATAAGAAATAAAAGTAAAAAAAGTGACGAGGTGGAGACGTAACAAGATTTATTATTTAATCAATAGTGTTATTATTATCATTATTATCATATGATGATAATAATACTACTGAAAAAAATAATAAATCAGATGTAGAAAGTTTTTTACCTTGGATATAATATATGTTGAAGATACCAAGCTATTTTAAACCTGCTTTTTACTCCAATTCCCAAGTAAGCACACAGACAAATACGTCAAGTTTGCACCTGCACGTAATGCAAGTCTAAGTTTACCCTTAATGCAACATCCATCTCCTTGAGGAGATGTATGATGCTATGCATCAAAGGCAAGGGGCCACTACCCAGACCAGTTTCGACCTTTATTAAGATCTCATCAGTGGGAGCCAGGCTTAGAAATACCAAGGTTAAGTAATACAGAGCTTATAAGTATTTTACCAAAACAAGTTACCAAAAGGTGCTTTGACCTTATTAAATAAAAATCTCAGGATGAGAGAGAGATGTAGAAAGTTTTTTACCTTGGGTATAATATATGTTAAAGATATGTTAAAGATACCAAGCTATTTTAAACCTGGTTTTTACTCCACTTCCCAAGTAAGCAAAAAGACAAATAAGTCAAGTTTGCATTACGTGCATTAGACTTGTACTACTTTATGGGTCACTTAGACTTGCATTACATGCAGGTGCAAACTTGACTTATCCACAAAACTTGACAAAATCCAAGTATATTACTGTGTATCCTTCTCCTCTGTCCAAGGAAGCTGCCACCTTATTGTAATAAGTAAGTAGATTACTAAAACATGACTTCCCTTTAGCAAATCCATGCTGCCCATCAAAGATAATACCATTGTTGTCAATTCAATACTGGATACTAGTTCTCTCAAGCTTCTCCAATAACTTAACCACAACACCTGACACACAGATAGGCCTATAGTTTGATGCTTGAGTTCTATCACCTCCTTTATGAAGTGGCACAATGTTACCCTCCTTCCACTCCTTAGGAACTTAACCAGGGCCAGCTCTACCGATGGTGCAATGCATGCATTTGCACGGGGCTGCAATTTTTTTTTGGGGGGGGGGGGGCAAAATGAAAGTGAATAAAATGATGATGTGGAATAAATAATACTGCATAAGATCGCAGTTTTTATAATAAGCTGACTAGTGACTTATTATGTGCATGATGCTGTTTCTGTTTCCCACAATCCGTCGACCAATGATACTCGTGTAATGCTCTTCGGTAATCAAAGTTTTGTGAGTCATTCTTCGCTTACTCTCTTTTCCTTTCCCTCTCGCCTCTCCTCTCTATTCCTTGCATACACAACAATGGAGTCTGCAATAAAACTGCATTTAAAAGTTCATTATGCGATATTATATTCCCATCTTGTGCTTGTTAACCACCTTACCGGCCGTTATGAATCAAATACGCATCCGCATACGCTTCGTATCCATCATATATTTCATTGTTGTAACAATGGTATTATAATTTTAATAAGCACTTCGCATCCATGATAACGTGAACGTCTATAGACGTCTTGGCCGGTAGCGTGGTTAACTTACTATGAATTGAATTTCCCACTGTTAGCTGGTGTTAAATTCTGAATGAGAAGAATTATAATATAGTAATATCTCATTCAGAGTTTAGCATAATCTGCCATTCCCAAGGCCAATTTTGTTCATCAGAATAAATGTTAAAATATTACCTACTGTTGTGTGCCACTATTTTGTATAATACATTGCAATATATTTGTAAAAATTTGTAGTTGTTAGTTGTATTAATCATGCTAATTCTTAGTATTGTGTATGCATACCATGTGAACTAAACACGGGAACTTGGAACTTAATCCGATTATATGAATTACTGCCTAAGGTAAGTAATTCATATAACGTGTACTAAAAAACGAGTCATATAAGAAGTAATTGAAATTTCCACTAGAGTCCTTCTCTTTGAGTAACAGCCGTCGATACTGTAATCTACAGAATATTTCAGTTGTTTTTGAGCATGTATTAAGGAAAGTTGATTTTGCTCAGCGTTAGTGATTGTTACAGTGATAAGTTTTTTTTAGAGTTTTATGTAAATTAGTAGTTAGTACAGTGTTTCAACCTCCATTAATTACTAAATAATACCATACTACTAATAATATTTTATCGTAGGTTACAATCAAATAGATTACAATGTCTGATAAAAGAAAAAACTACCAGGTGCAGAATATCGCAAACGGAAAAAAGAACGTGATATTCAAAAACATAGCAGGACTTTATACGACAATTTCCGAATCTAGTGATTTAAGTGATGAACTTGATAGGTACACTGATCCAGCTAGATGGAATCCTTCTTTAAATGATGCCGAAAGACTTTAAATCATAAAAAAGGGCCCGAAAAACCAAACAGTGATTTCATTTTTCCGCACAGCTCTAATGGTAGGAAATTTTCGTTAAATTTTTACACCAGAGAACTAAGCAATGGAGAACATATTAATCGATCATGGTTAGTGTATTCAAAAAAAAAAAGATTCTGTATTTTGTTTCTGCTGTAAGTTGTTTTCCTGTGATATAATGTCATTCACTACTGATGGGTATAATGATTGGGGTCATTTGTATGTGTATCTTAATGAACACGAGAAATCTAAAAACCATTTGGAGGCCCATAAAAAGTGGATTGAATTATCGTCTAGGCTTAAATTAGAACAGACAATTGATTCAATGCAACAAAAGTTATTAAATTCAGAAATTCGGCACTGCAGGAGCATAATAGAACACCTAATTGCTGTTGTCCAGTTCTTCGGCCAACAATGCTTACCATTTCGTGGAACATCTGATAATTTATATGCAGGGCTGTTTCTACATTTCGCAGGGCCCTGTGTGAAATGGAAAAGCGGGGCCCCTGAAAGTTATGGAAATTTTAAATGGAAGAATATCTTGTTATTCTTCGATTTAAATCAATGGAATAATTGATTTAAATGGTATATATTAATAATATATATTAATAATTGATAATGATATAATTAAATCAAATATGAAAAATATTTATGCACATAAATAAACAAGCATGCTCTTTAGCATCAATTTAAGTAAAGGGAAAAAATTAGTTAAAAAATAAATGTGTTTGTATGTACATAATAAAAGACCAATGAACATAAGGCCAGAAGAATGATTTATTTAATAATATAAATAATAATATAAAAATATGAAAAAAATATCAATTTTTACTATAAAGAATGAAATATATGTATAACAACTTATAAGATTTAAAAGAAATCTTAATATATTAAATTTTATTTCACCTAATGGACTTATCAATAAAATCATTTATAACACTATCATAATTCAAATTTTTTGCAATTTCATTTTCTATAGATATTATTGCCAGGGACGACAAACATTCTTGAGACATAGAAGATCACAAATAAGTTTTTATTAATTTTAATTTGGAAAATGACCTTTCTGCTGATGTGATTGTAACTAGACTGGTCAATAATATTTTAAATGTCGTAGTAATATTTGGATAAATATCCGACAAATTATTTGCAATTATAAATTTTAAAATATTAATGGGTGCATCTTCTGGAACAATATTTCTAAAAATAATTAATTCATTGTAAAATTCAGATTCATCAATATCTGTATTTAATTTTTGATACAGCTGTTTGCAGCAAAATTTTAATTCATTTTCTGTCATTTCTCTTATTACTTTCATTATTATTTATTATTATTATTATTCAGGCCTCCAAGGAGTCAAAAGACTCATCGAGGGAGGTCCTTCCTAAGACATAAAGTCTGTCAAGACTCATCGAGGGGAGGTCCCCCCCTGAGAAACACAAAGTTTATCATACCACTCTTTAAAGTCACTGACCGTTCTCGCTCCCACCACTCCATCAGGCAATGCATTCCACGGCTCAACCACCCTCCACACAAAGAAACCACTCCTTACCCTCTTGCTCACAGTTTCCTTTCGTAACTTCCAGGGATGGCCTCTTGTCATCACTCCTTCCCGCTGATCAACCAAGCGAAAGAACTCCCCAGTGTCAACCCTGTAACCACCTCTCAACAGTTTAAAAGTCTCAATCATATCACCTCTCCTTTTTCTATCTACCAAACTCTGCAGTCCACATTCTCTCAGCCGATCCTCATAACTATCATTGTACAGTCCTGAAACCATCTTTGTCATCCGTGTTTGTATCCTTTCCACAGTTAATTTATCCCCTTCAACTCCTGGGGACCAAATCTGAGAACAATAGTCCAAGTGTGGTCTGATCAGAGACTTATACCTAAACTTAAATACTTAAACGGAATGATAACCCTCTTATCTCTGCAGGTCAGTGTCCTTCTCATAATAGCAGCAATCCTCTGTGTTACCTTCACCACCTTTGCAATATGTCCCCTAAACTTCAGGTTTCTATCAATCATCAACCCCAGATCTCTTGTCTCCCCTACTTCCTCCAGTATAACTCCTCCCATAGAGTATGCAGCATCCCATCGATGTTTCCCAAACCTCAAGACCTTACATTTTGCTGCATTAAACTGACACCCCCATTCATTTGCCCATCTATCTAGCTTATTTAAATCCTCTTGCAGGGCTACCACATCTGCGCTATTACTAATAATCCTTCCCAGCTTCGCATCATCCGCAAACAACTGAATATCCCCCTGCAATCCACTGGCTATGTCATTGATATAAAGGTTAAAAAATATAGGTCCTAGTACTGAGCCCTGTGGGACCCCACTTGTAACCCTCTGCCTCCTGGAAACTGCTCCACCATACACAACTCTCTGATACCTATCAGACAGCCAATCCTGAATCCAGTTGACCAATCTGACATCCAGACCCATGTGCTGCAACTTAAATATCAGCTTATCATGTGGCACCCTGTCAAATGCCTTCGCCAAGTCTAAGAAAATTGCAGTATATGCCTTTCCCTCATCTAATGCTCTTGTAACTTTATTATAAAAGGCTAGCATATTGCTAAAACAAGAGCGTCCTTTCACAAATCCATGTTGATTCTCACAGATAACATTACCCTCATCTGCCCAATGCTGTACACGGTCCCTCACTACTTTCTCCAAGATGTTAAAAACTACTGATGACACACAGACTGGCCTATAATTAGACACTTCCAGTCTGTTACCACCCTTATGCAATGGCACTATCTTACCTTCCTTCCATTCCCTGGGCACCTTTGCCAAAGCCAGACTTTCATTGTAAAGCCACGTTAAAGGTATTGTCAATTCGCTAGCACATTCTCTCAAAACTCGTGGCGAAATACCATCCAGTCCCACAGCTTTACTGACATCCAGAGTACTCAGTATCTGAAACACACTCTCCTCCTGTACCTCCAGACCTCGTACCAGTCCTATCCCTCTAGCATTAAAACTGACTCCTCTAGGATGAAATACTCCAATAAAGTGTTCATTGAACAATTCCACTATGTCCTCTGCATCAGTCACTCTATTCCCATTTTTATCCCACAATATCATTCTTCAACAGTCATTTCTCCTCCTACTGGCCACATAGCTAAAAAATTCCCTAGGATTTTCTTTGGATCTTAGGGCCAATCTCCTCTCATATTCCAGTTTTGCTTTCCTTACCACACTAGTCACTCTTCTGGCCTGTGTCTTATATTCCTCATGCATCTCTTCACCTGTCTCCTTATATCTCTTCCATAGCCTCTTTTTCGCATGCAGTTCCTGTTTAATGTTGTTTGTCATCCACTTTACTCCAAATTGCGCCCTCTTCTTCACTCGTGGTATACAACTTACCATTGCTGATAACAAATATTCTTTCACAATTTCCCACGCACTGGTGATATCCCGGCCGTCCAATTCCTCCCTCCATGAAACTTCCCGAAGTTGACGTCTAAGACTATTCTAATCACCTGCCTTATAATTCCACATAAGTTCCCGTCTCTTTGATACTCCTGCATGTCTATTCATTTTCCATGTCAACACCATATGGTCACTCTCTCCAACTGGTGGGAGAGACGTCAACTCAGTTATTATCAACTCTTCTGATGCTATAACCAAATCCAAAATTTTTGAACCTCTTGTTCCCTCTGTTACATGTTGCCTAAGACATTTGTCCCTCAAGAATTCTAGAAATTCCATTCCCCTATTGTTACATGCATGTTCCTCTCTCCAATTTATACTACTGAAGTTAAAATCTCCCATAACAATCATTCTTCTTGCACTTGCCAAACTTAGCTGTCTAAACATCTCCTGGTCCCCATCCTCTGTGCTCCTGGGTCTGTAGCAACACCCCACTAAATATCCTGTCTTGCCTACATCTAGCTCACACCATACGCTCTCAAAATCATTTCTCTCACTTCCTTCCAAATTCTCCACTCTTAGAGGACATAGGTCATCACTTATCATAAGCAGCACCCCACCACCACGCTTTCCCCTCCTATCCTGACGAAAAATGCTATACCCAGCGACTTCTATTCCTGTTTTTATATCCTCTTCTGTCAACCACGTCTCAGTGATCGCAATAATTTTTGGCCAGGCTGATGCTATCTGCGCCACCAATTCCTCTCCCTTATTCCGGATACTCCTGGCATTAGTATACAGCATATAAATGCCATTGTTTCTATACCCAGCCTTATCCCTTCTAGACTCCACTGTGCTCAGTGTTACCTGACATTGTCTCCCTTCTTCCAAGTATCCATTCCCACAAGAGGCCACCCCTGCTATCATCCTCCCTGGGACACACTGACTCGTTCAGAACAGCAATCTCTCCAGATGCCTACGCCCTTCCTCATTCAAATGTAAACGGTCTCTCGCATACAACTCCTCTCTTTCCTCAAACGCACTCCAAGCATCCACATATACCAGTCCTCTCTTGTCACACATTCTCGCTATTATGCCATTCAATATCACCGCTCTTCTGCTCAGCTCATCATTATCATACCTAGGCAACACGCACACTATTTTTCCTCTCTCTGTCTTCTTCCGTACAGTCTGAAGCAAAAATCTCATATCTCTCGCTGCCCGACTTACATTACCACTCAAGTCATTCGTTCCTACCATCACAATCATCTCATCCACCCTTTCACTTCTCTTAATTGCCATAGCCACCCTTTCTATTGTTCCTCCTGGCAAGCACTCCTCACGCATCCTATCTTGAACACCACGGATCATTGAGTCGCCATACATTATACCTCTTACCATTCCCTTGCTCCTATTGTTTCCATTCTCTCCTCTTCTTTCATTCCCATACCTCTCTCTTCTACTGTTTCCATTCTCTCCTCTTCTAGCACTCCCATACATCTCTCTCATTCCCTCTCTCCTACTGTTTCCATTTTCTCCACTTCTAACACTTCTATATCCCTCTCTCATTCTGTCTCTCCTACTACTGTTTCCATCCGCTCGTCTTCTAGCATTCCCATACCTCTCTCTCATTCCATCTCTCCTACCGTTTCCATTCTCTCCTCTTCTAGCACTTCCATATCTCTCTCTCATTCCGTCTCTCCTACTGTTTCCATCCTCTCGTCTGCTAGCATTCCCATACCTCTCTCTCATTCCCTCTCTTCTACTGTTTCCATTCTCTCCTCTTCTAGCACCCCCATACCTCTCACTCATACTCCTTAAATTCTCTCTCTCTCCTACTCTGATTTGCCTTGCATTTATCTCTTCCATTCTCCTAATCTTATCTTTCATACTTCTGCTCTCATTCACTAGACATTCCACCTCCTCTTTCAACTCATCTATCTCCCTCTGCAGGTCAGTCACTCTTAATCTAAATTCACTCTCCCATACAAAACCATCTCCTAAACTTCCACAGTCACTCACACCTTCCACACTATCAACTATTATTTTCTCATTCGCTCCTATCATACTACTTGTCTTCCTATTCTCCGTTCCTGGAGCAACAAAGTCGGATATCGATATATCTAATGTATTTATTTCCTCCAACTGCCTGCATTTGGCGCACATACGCTCTCCACTCTCTTTAACAAGCCACATATGTAATTCCCGAGAAGCATACATGCCGCAAGTACTGCATGCCACAAAGTCCTTTATGATATTGCTAATAATTGAGTTTTTAAATGGCGGAGGACTTGGCGTTACGCCACTTGCGACTGCTGCTGAATCCACCATCATTCCTTACTGCCGAGTAGCGTAATCTTTAATAATTATTCAATTAATAAATAAGAGGGGAAAAAAGTACAAACATCAGAACATTTAAAGTACTAAATATAATTAAATAAACGAAATATAACTAAATACAGTAACTTAGCTTCGTTTTGTCTTCCACCGTTAAGCGTTCGATTCCGACGGTACCAACATATATTGTATCGCGACAGCAACTAACTTCCAAAAAAACAACCACTGAAGTACACTCGTATTCAGAGAAACAATTTAGCACTCAAAAACGTAGAAAAACGGGGGAAAAAGCGGACTATTCACCGATTAAAAATCTCTTTCTTCTGCACAGCTCAAATTCACCGCCACGTGCTCAATTTCATATCATAAAGAAATCCAAATAAGTTTTGGTGAATTTCATACAATTCAAATCTTTTTTTGGCAGATTGTAGAGCAGTATCTAAAATTACAAAAAAGAATTTATCCTAAAATTATCTTTGTTATCACCTATGTGTGATTCATCAAGCGTTTCACAATCAAAAAATACTTTTCTTCGACGTACTTGACTTTCTTTAATTTTTTTTTTTTCAAAAAATCATGTTTATAATAATATTATACTATTATTGTTTCCTAATAATAGTACAATATGTTGAATAATCATATGTGTAAACTAAGAGCAACAGCTCATCCAGGTTATGATACGCATAAAGTTACAAAAATTTATGTAATGCATTTTCATTATATACACATATGTACATTCATATAATATACATATTACATATTATTATTATAATATAATTACATAATAAAATTTCATCATACAGAGAAAGTTGCATAACAATTAATTAGAAACAAAAAAGAACAAAGCAGTTAAATAGCATTTAAATTATACATTTTACACATAAGACTGGATCTTTGAATACAAATATGCTAAAAACCAATCATTTATACAATTATTTTGAACAGAGCTTCCTCATTTCTGTGGGAAAATAAATACTCTTTGATTAGAGTTTTGTATTTGTTTGGGTTAGTTTCATTTCTTATTGTTAAAGGTAGTGTGTTGAATACTTTTGGTGCTAAATAAGTATAATGTTTGTGTGTTGCTTCTTTATTTGCTTTTGGAACTAAATATTTTAGGCCCTTATGTCAACTAAGGAAAGTATCTTGTTTGATATTTATGTATTCGTTGTCATTTTTTTATGAATAATAGTACCCTATAGACATATAAATATCTAAGGGGTAGTATGTTTAGTATGGTGTATTTATTGCACATTGCAATATCTATTTAATTTCTATTTCTAATAGATTTGACAGTTCTTTAGCAATCTCAAAACAGCTATCAAATCCTGATATTCTCTGCTCTTCAAAGTACTGCACTAACTCTTTAATATGCTTAGTTGTTACATCTATGGGAATTTTTGCCTTTTGTAATACTTTACTTACTAAATTAACTTATGACAAAAGCTCATACCAAATTACAAGGCTTAGTATAAACTCAAATGAATTTATTTGTTCATATATTGAAACCACTTCTACTTTGATAATATCATCTGATGCAGTTTTCAATAATTCTTTTAGTGCATTAAGAAATTCTGGAATTTGAAAACGTACAGCTCTAACTGATTCTATTCTACATTCCCATCTTGTATCACATAACGGTTTTGGAGTTAATTGTTTAACAAATTTCTTTAATATGTCCCAACGTGAACTTGAGGCACAAATAATGTATATATTTTTTGTATAACATTAAAAAAAATTATTGCTATAATCGATGATTTTGCGACATCCTCTAAAATGAAATTTAAATTATGACAGGCGCAAGGAGTATAAAATGCCTTTTTGTTTTCATCTAAAATGTAAGCACGGACTCCTTTCATATTCGCTCCGTTATCATACCCTTGCCCTCTACAATCTGACAATTTAAGATTTAATTTATTCAAAAGTGATTTTATATTTTCATATATACCTTTACCAGTAGTGTCACTAGTTGTTAAAAACGTCTAAAAGTGTTCATGAATTTCAATATCTGCTTCAAATATATGTAAAAATCTAAAAAGTACTGAAATTTGCTCCTGATGACTAACATTAGGAGTACAATCAAAAATTATTGAATAGTACTTTGCCTGTTGTATCATATTTACAATATTTTGTTGAAATTTGGTTCCCATATCAACAATTAATTCATTTTGCACAATGGGTGATAGATACGAATTTTGTTTCTTACCTATAATTTTTTTTCCCGAACATCGCATTAAATGATCTTTTAAAAGTGGATCAAATTCTGCAATTAATTCTAGGATTCCAAAAAAATTACCATTATGGGCTGTGTACAAAGTATCAACATTACCTCTAAAAGCTAAATTATGTTCAGATAACCTTTGCAACGAGTTGCCCGGTGTTGTACCACCTTACCCTAGTCCTAAAGATACTTTCAGGTGCAAACTTTGTTTGCTCACACTTGGATAAAGGATTAAACTAAATTTATTATAGTCTAACCAAGTGAAAAATAAACTTTCAACATCTTTCTCTAAATCCAGAGTAATTTAATAAAAAGGTGGCACACCGTTTAGCAACTACTATAGGTAGAGATGACCTTGCTAATGCTTCTGCCTGGTATCTCCACTGAGGCCTGGCTCCCACTGAAGAGACCTCAATAAAGGTCGAAACTAGTCTGGGTAGTGGCCCTCCCCTTAATGCATAACATTATACATATTTGCAAGGAGATGTGTTTTGCATTATGGGAGATACTGAGATAGGAGTGTTGTGATCTTGCTCCACCTTTGCAACGAGTTTCCCGGTGTTGTACCACCTTACCCCATTCCTGAAGATACTTTCAGGTGCAAACTTTGTTTGCACACACTTGGATAAAGGATTAAACTAAATTTATTATTATGTTTGGATAAATAAAGAATTGCTGCTACTATTCGCCTTAAAACATTTCTTAACCATTCTGCTTCAAATTTTATGACATTTTGATTTGCCTGATCAATTGTATTGTGATTTTTTAAATTACATTCCATTTGTGTCCATGAATACATGCATTTCATGTGCACTGGATTTCATTCGTGCAACTTTAATCTTATACTTACATGTCACCAGTCAGAAAAGCTATCCAGTCAGAAAAGTCTATCTCACACCATACTGCCTTAAAACCACTGGCACTATTTCCCTCTTGCATCTCTACTTTGTGTGGACATAACTCTTTCTCTATCATCAATAGCACTTCCCCCTCCCTTTTTACCCCTTCTATCCTCACAAAACACATCATACCTTCCATCTCTATTCCTGTCAGGATGTCATCCTCATCTAACCATGTCTGACTTATTCCAACAATTTTTGGGTGAACAGACTCAGTTAGTGCACCATTTCATCTGCTTTGTTTCTTACACTTCTAGCATTTGTATACAAACACAACAGTTATTCCTGGTTCTACAGCTAGTTCCACTGATACCACTCATTCAATGTGATCTCTCCAAGCTCAACTGGGGCCATTTCCCTTTCTGCTTATTGATTTTAGAACTCTCTTCAATTCCAACTGTTTCCTCTTGATCCCAGGTCATCCACTTCCCTTTCTGTCTACACTTGCATTCACATCCTCCTTAAGAATCCACCTTTCTTATGCTGTGTACCCCTCTCCACCCTGAGCCTTCCCATTTCCCTGTTCCTCTTACACACCCATTCTCTCATTTTCCATACTCATGACACTCACTTTCATTCATAACCACCTCTTCAATCTCTCCTGTCTTACTCTCCTGCTCTTCCACATCACTTCCCAATTAAATTAAACTGTAGTCATCTGTAATTATTAATTTTTTTATTCACCACATAGTGAAATAACACTGATTCTCTTTGGCCCACTAACCTAATTTCTTTCCTCATAATTTGATTTTGCCAATCACATGTTTTTTTTCTCACCATAACATTTCTTTTTTTGCAACTCTTGCTTAATGATGGTACTCATTCCATTTAGGTATGCAATCTAATGCTACTTCTCTCAAATCTCCTTTATCCATTTTCCATTCACTGACATCCTTCTCTTGTAGTTTCTAATGCCATGAAACCACTGTAATGTTGTCTGCTAAGATTGTTGTAATCACTAGCTCTCAAGTTCCACATAACCTCTTATTAACTAAAAATTCTATATTTTTATTTTTAGCAACCTCCCAGATCAAGACTATGTCTATGTAACTATTATATGCTTAGGGATAAACAAAGGGAATTTAATAGCTACACTATTTACACACTGCTGCAAAAATCAAACAAAAACTAATTTATAATTGTACTTTCTGAAGAAATATCAGACTATGTAGCTAGCATGCCTGTACATGCAAAATCAACATCTCAAGGAAAGAATGCGAAGTTAGAAATAAAAGAACAACAGAATAGTAGTTATAAAAGCAGATAAGGCCAATGCCACTGTAGTTTTAAACCACCAAGATTACATTTATAAACTTGCCTCTTTGCTTAGAGATATCTACCTTCCATTATACATGATCCAACCAATCTACAGACCGAATCAGAATGCTTCACAGGGTCCTTATAAAGGTCACCTCTTAGCCTGTGGAAACCACCAATAAACTAAAACCATAGTTCTAGATTCCATCCAGGATAAATAGGCTACCAAAAATCCACAAATAAATTGTGCCATTATGCCCCATTGTGGATGGTATTAATTCATCCACATACAAATTACCCACACATTTAGCCAAAGTACTCTCACAATATACAGGTATCCCTTGATTAATGATTAATTAATCCCTTGATGTTACAGCATATATCAAAATCATGTTAATCAAATATAATAATCATTGGTAAAAATTACAGTTCATCCATGATCAATTACTGTATTAATAATTTGTTTTATATGGTACTTATTTAGGAAAGATAAAATATAAATGCAAAGTAAATGTTTAATAAATGCTTGTACCTACATTAGTTACTGCAATTTTTTATGAAAAAAAGTTATCAAGAGTAGTTTGAACAGTTTTACTTTTTTCTTATCAGCATAGATTCTACGATAACAAGCAAAATGACTCTCTAGACCTCAGCAAACAAGCATTTTTCGATTAACATCTGGATCCATTCCATATCCATTACTTGCTGCTTAAGTGATTCTAAACTGCAAAATAGTCCCTCCAGTTCATATTCCATTTGTTCGTTGTCTTCATATGCACATTGTTGTTCAATTTCAAGAAGATCACTGTCACTGAAATCTTTTGAATTTTAATCCAATAATTCTTTAACATCTTCTGCATCAACACCATCAAAACCAAGGCCTTCACCAATGATTTCAATGATTTCTTCAACCACGTTGTTCACAGGATTTTGAAAACCACCTAAGTCATTAGCACATTCTGCAAAAGGTTTTTCCAAATAGCTCTCATGCAACTAGAAGACACTTGCTCCCACGAATCATGAATGTTTTCAATTGCATGTTTAATGTTAAAATTTTTCTAAAATTCTTGGAGCACAATTGCATTTTCTCCTATTGTTGTTTCTACTGCCTTTGAGAATGTCTTTTTAAGAAAATAGGCTTTGAATATTGCAATGATACCCATGTCCATGGGTTGTAGAAATGATGTCGTGTTTGTTGGAATTTTGGTAAATTTAAAGGCATGTTAATTAAAACTCTTGCCACGTATGTAAAGGGATTGTCACAATTCATTTCGCAGTGTTAATCAAATCTTGCATTAAGCAAGGGATATCTGCACACATTGTATTATTTTAAAGCCAGTTGAGAAAACCTCACACTTCAACACACTGATATAATGGTCACTTTTGATGTCTCACTTAAAGAACTCCTTATCTAAACTGAATTTTTTTCCAATAATCTCAGCCATGTTTCAGTTTACCATATGTTTTGTTTGGCAAGGAAAATTCTATAAACAGATAGAGGGGACAGCCATGCTCTCCACTTTCTTCATCCCTGTTTAACTACTTCATGTAGACCTTCAAAGATACATCCTTAAACTCTGCCCCACGTAACCCAGTGTTTGGCAATGTTACATAGATGATGTGTTCTCCATCTGGTCATGGTCTGGATGCTTTCAGACATTTCTTTAACGCATCTAAACAACCAACATCTCAGGATCTAATTCACCTTAGAAAAGGAAAACAGCAACAGTTTCCACTTGCCAGACACTTTGATTACAAACCAGCCTGGCAGATCCCTGCCATTCTCCATTTACAGAACCCCCCCCACACACACACACACTCACTAGTAGATATATTTACTAACAGCACTCTGAACATTCCCATTACTTTTTCCCTATATAACAGAGAAAAATTAATCATTTCTGAAATGATTACCAAACAATTGAACTTGACCACATTTTCAACATTTTCTTAGCCAATGACTACAATCCCCCACCAAATCCAAAAACCATTAAAATCCCATAACCATTCCCCATGTCCCTCCAGAATAGAGACCCATAAAATCTATCACCATTCCATATCCCTGGGCACTTCTGAAAAATTAACAAAAATCCTGAAGAAATACAATCTTACAACCACTTACAGACCATATAAGAAATTGGCATTCCTTATCTGCTCTACCAAAGACCAGTCACACTCTCTAGACTTTCCAGGCGTTTCCCAGGTTACCTGCAGTTGTATACTGTCCTACTATGGCCCAAACAGGCAAGGCAGCCAACATTGCAATTCCTGAACACAAGGATTACATCTTGTTCTACCACTATGGCCACTCAGGACTTGCTGACTATGCTTTGGACACAGTGGTGCACCCAGGAAGGGGGCCAAGCCCCCTCCCCCCCCAAAAAAAGAAAAAGTTAAAATACACTAAAAATTTTTCCAAAATACTTTTCCTAATTAAAATTCATTTTTTATTTATGTTGTGTCGTGTCTTCTATTTCTATACAACTTATGAATTAGCGGTCACATAAGGTGAGAGTACCCTATAGCAGTGTTTCCCAACCTGTGGTCTGCAATGATGGGATAGGTGGTCCACAGGCAGACTTAAATTAACAAATAAATTTAAGACTTAAATTAACCAATAGTGGCAGAATGTTCATGGAATGAACATTCTGCCAATATTTTAATTTGTAGCAGCAGAATGACGAGTAATAAAAGAGGGATTAAGTGAACAACAATGGTTTTATTGCTTCCACTTTTCCTTGCTGTTTTATCAGATTTGGAGTGAACATGTGTTGTCCACATGACCACATTTCAACCAATTGCTTGTTGTTTATTGATTTTTTATTGTTGAAAGATTTCCTCCTTCAACCAAGGCTCAATATATCTCCAGAAGTGCTAAGTAATACTTGGACAAAGTGTGCTGTGAGTTAACCCCAGTATTTATATATTTTTAGGAAATCACACAACTGAAAGATAAAAGCAAGCTGCCAGTTGAGTTGAAATGCTAACTCTCTTCAACCGAATTCCATATGTGAAACTGCCATAACAACATTCGCTATATATATATATTTCTAAGTTTTAACCCGTTTATGAATTTTAACACCTTCTGCTGAACTTTATTGCTGCTTTGGGGCAGGCGAACTCGCACACATCTAATTAAAACCAATAGTTTTTTTGTTAGATACTGTGATTGCCGGTGCAACATATGGTTTTGCTTGAGTCTAAATAGCATGGTTTCTGTATGAAAGGGCATGTGATTAATTAATTAGTGTCATTTTAATCCCAGTTGTCTCTAATTGCACTATTTATTGAGAAATATATTACACAGACTGCTGGTACCTTATTCACTGACATAATAAAAGTACTTGTTTTTCTTGCCTCTGCAATATAGTGGCTATTGGGGAGGCTGTGCTGTTTACAGCGGGAGCAAATTACTATCCCCCGCTCTGAATGTGTTTCAGCTTTTTTTTCATTTGTGAGGTATATGCGAAACTTTTTAATTTCTTTTTTCGAAAAGTAAAATCAGGGGTAAGAGTTATATACGAGAGCGAGTTATATTCGAGTGAGTATACGGTATTTCAATTATGGATAAGCACATTGGTACCTTCTTTAAACGGAAAAATAGCTCGGATGACAGTGATAATACAAACAAGTTCGTAATGACAGTTTGTGTGTAGTTTCTGAAGAGAAAGAAGACTGTAACAAATCCACAGAAATCCCATCAGTTTTATTTTTATTATTATTATTCAGGCCTCCATGGAATCAAAGAACTCATTGTGGGAGGTCCTTCCTAAGAAACACAAAGTCTATCATACCACTCCTTAAACTCATTGACTGTTCTCGCTCTCACCACTCCGTCAGGCAATGCATTCCAAGGTTCAACCACCCTCCATGAAAAGAAACTACTCCTCACCCTCTTGTTCACAGTTTCCTTTCGTAACGTCCAGGGATGGCCTCTTGTCATCACTCCTTCACGCTGTTCAACCAAGCGAAAGAACTCCCCAGAGTCAACCCTGTAACCACCTCTCAACAGTTTAAAAGTCTCAATCATATCACCTCTCTTTTTCTATCCACCAAACTCTGCAGTCCACATTCTCTCAGCCAATCCTCATAACTATCCTTGTACAGTCCTGAAACCATCTTTGTCATCCGTCTTTGTATCCTTTCCACAGTTAATTTATCCCCTTCAAATCCTGGGGACCAAATCTGAGAACAATAATCCAAGTGTGGTCTGATCAGAGACTTATACAACGGAATGATAACCCTCTTATCACTGCAGGTCAGTGTCCTTCTCATAATAGCAGCAATCCTCTGTGTTACCTTCACCACCTTTGCAAAATGTCCCCTAAATTTCAGGTGGTTTCTATCAATCATCAACCCCAGATCTCTTGTCTCCCATACTTCCTCCAGTATAACTCCTCCCATAGAGTATGCAGCATCCCTTCCATGTTTACCAAACCTCAAGACCTTACATTTTGCTGCATTAACCCGACATCCCCATTCATTTGCCCATCTATCTAACTTATTCAAATCCTCTTGCAGGGCTGCCACATTTGTACTATTGCTAATAATCCTTCCCAGCTTCGCATCATCTGCAAACAACTAAATATCCCCTTGCAATCCACTGAAAATGTCATTAATATAAAGGTTAAACAATATAGGTCCCAGTACTGAGCCCTGTGGGGCCCCACTTGTAACTCTCTGCTTCCTTGAAACTGCCCCACCATACACAACTCTGATGCCTATCCTGAATCCAGTTGGCCAATCTGACATCCAGATCCATGCGCTGCAACTTAAATATCAGCTTATCATGTGGCACCCTGTCAAATGCCTACGCTAAGTCTAAGAAAATGGCAGTATATGCCTTTCCCTCATCTAATGGTCTTGTAACTTTATTATAAAAGGCTAGCATATTGCTAAAACAAGAGCGCCCCTTCACAAATCCATGTTTACTCTGACAGATAACACCACCCTCATCTGCCCAATGCTGTATATGGTACCTCGCTACTTTCTCCAAGAGATCTTACTAACTACTGATGACACACAAACTGGCCAATAATTATACACTTCCAGTCTGTTACCGTTCTGATGCAATGGCACTATCTTACCTTCCTTCCATTCCATCGGCACCTTTCCTGCAGCCAGACGTTCATTGAAAAGCCAGGTCAAAGGCTCTGTCTGTTCCCTACAACATTCTGTCAAAACTCGTGGTGAAATACCATCCAGTCCCACAGCTTTACTGACATCCAGAGCACTCAGTATTTGAAACACACTCTCCTCCTGTACCTCTATACCTCGAACCTGCCTTATCCCTCTAGTATTAAAACTGACTGTTCCAGGATGAAATACTCCAATAAAGTGTTCATTGAACAATTCCACTATGTCCTCTACATCAGTCACTCTATTCCCATTTTTATCCTGCAATATCATTCTTCCACAGTCATTTCTCCTCCTATTGACTACTAGCTAAAAAATTCCCTAGGATTTTCTTTGGATCTTAGGGCCAATCCCCTCTCATATTCCAGTTTTGCCTTCCTTACCATATTGGTAACTCTTCAAGCCTGTGTCTTATAATCTTCATGCATCTTCTCTTCACCTGTCTCCATTATATCTCTTCCATAGCCTCTTTTTCGCATGCAATTCCTGCTTAATATTGTTTGTCATCCACTTTACTTCAAATTGTGTTCTCTTGTTCACTCGCATACAATTTACCATTGCTGCTAACAAATATTCTTTCACAATTTCCCATGAACTAATGATATCCCGGCCTTCCAATTCCTTCCTCCATGAAACTTCCCAAAGTTGACATCTTAGACTATTATAATCACCTGCCTTGTAATTCCACCTACGTTTCCATCTCTTTGATACTCCTGCATGTCTATTCATTTTCCAAGTCAAAACCATATGGTCACTCCCTCCAACTGGTGGGAGAGATGTCATCTCAGTTATTATCAACTCTCCT
This sequence comes from Typopeltis vanoorti, assembly GCF_054136105.1. Classification (NCBI taxonomy): domain Eukaryota; kingdom Metazoa; phylum Arthropoda; class Arachnida; order Uropygi; family Thelyphonidae; genus Typopeltis; species Typopeltis vanoorti. Next base: position 22,186,788 of record NC_143567.1, on the reverse strand, counting down.
GATGCTATAACCAAATCCAAAACTCTTGGACCTCTTGTTCCCTCTATTACATGTTGCCTAAGACATTTGTCCCTCAAGAATTCTAGAAATTCCATTCCCTTATTGCTACATGCATCTTCCTCTCCCCAATTTATACTACTGTAGTTAAAATCTCCCATAACAATCATTCTTCTTGCACTTGCCAAACTCAACTGTCTAAACATTTCCTGGTTCCCACCCTCTATGCTCCTGGGTCTGTAGCAACACCCACTAAATATCCAGTCTTGCCCACCTCTACCTCACACCATATGCTTTCAAAATCATTAGTGTCACTGCCTTCCAATGTTTCCAATCTTAGAGGTCATAGGTCGTCACTTATCATAAGCAGTAATCCGCCACTGTGCTTTCCCTTTCTATCCTGCCGAAAAATGCTGTACCCAGCGACTTCTATTCCTGTTATTATATCCTCTTCTGTCAACCACGTATCAGTGATCCCAATAATTTTTGGCCAGGCTAATGCTATCTGAGCCACCAATTCCTTTCCCTTATTCCAGATACTCCTGGCATTAGTATAAAGCATATAAATGCAGTTGTTTCTATACCCAGCGTTATCCCCTCTAGACTCCCCTGGGCTCAGTGTTACCTGATGTCGTCCCCCTTCTCCCAAGTACCTATTCCCAAAAGAGGCCACGCCTGCTACCATCCTCCCTGGGACACACCGACTTGTTCAAAACAGCAATATCTCCAGATGCCTACGTCCTTCCTCTTCAAATGTAAGCGGTCTCTCGCATACAATTCCTTTCTGTCATCAAACGCACTCCAAACATCCACACATTCCAGTCCTCTCTTGTCACACATTCTAGCTATTAGGTCATTCAATATCACTGCTCTTCTGCTCAGCTCGTCATTATTATACCTAGCAACACACACACTATCTTTCCTCTCTGTGTCTTCTTTCGTACCACTTCAAGCAAGAATCTCATATCTCCGGCTGCCCTATTTACACCACCACTAAAGTCATTTGTTCCCATCATCACAATCATCTCATCCACCCTTTCACCTCTCTTAACCCCAAAGCCACACTTTCTATCATTCCTCCTGGCAAACACTTTGTTATTCAAATAGTTTGTTAATTAAGATTCTGCTATATATTTTGTAACAGGAATTTAGTATACCGATACCTCTATAGTTTTTAGGGTCATCTCTATTACCTTTCTTAAAGATAGGAATCACAATTGCTTTTTTCCATTCTATTCGGGGGATACCAGCTGAGTAAATTTTATTTAAAAATAATAAGAGTCTTTCTTTGAATCTTGTTCCTGCATATTTATATAGTTCTGAACCTAGCTTATCTTCTCCAGGTGATTTTCCGTTTCTTGTTTCTTTCAGGCTGATTTCTAATTCTTCAGTTATTTCCTTTTCATTTTCGTTAATTGTTTGCCAGTTGCCTTTTTTAAAATATTTTCTGTCCACAGTTCTGTGTAGTAATTTAGAAATTCTTCTAATTTCAATTCAGTGTTTAATTTTATGTTTTCTTTGGTATCTGCATTTAGGTGTTTCAAAATCTTATATACATTGGGTCTTATTTTATATAAATCATGTTCTAAATTAGAAACAAATTTATTCCATGATTCTCTCTGTCTTTTTCTGACTTCTCTTTTAGCTATGGCTCTTATTCTTTTATATTCTATTTCATCTTCTAATCTTTTACTGCTTCACCATTTGTGATAGGCTTCTTTTCTCTTTTTGATTATTTCTTTGATTGTATCATCCCAGATCTTCAGTTTTTTTCTTTTATTGAATTTTTTGGTCTTTCCTAAGTTTTCATTTGAACTCAAATGAACTGAATATTTTACAGCAGATATATTCCTTGTTTGTTTTTCCATCTTTCTGATTGATTACAGACATTCAAAACATATTATTCTGATATTGCATTTGTACGATGACAGTGTTTTTAAATATTAATTTCCCCTAATACCCAATATCACATAACTTTCTGATTTATAATGAGGAAATAATATGTATATTTTCTTATTTATAATTTGTTAATTTATAATAATCAAAACTTAGTTTCTGTGTGGAAAAATTAAACGTTATGTTGAAGAATTACTATGGAAAAATAACGAATTAAATAAAAACTGTACCTATGTTTCATAACAGTTTTCAGGTGTGTGGTAGTGTTGCAGTGGGAGAGGGTGTAAAACTATCAAAGTCGAAATAAAGTTCAATTCTATTGTGAAAATATGAAATTTCACATTTGATGCATGCACATCTACATATTTTGTATCAGAGAATATAAGCAAAAGTATCGCTTACTTTAAAATTGGAGCAAATTTTATTTCATTTTGTAAAGACCGATTATATAGGGAAACCAGCAAGGTAAAAGTGCAAAGAACAGTAGATTATGATATTTTGAAAAAACTTGGTGATATGATTAAAGAATTGAATATTGTTCTCTATAAAGCAAAGTCATTGAAGAATAATTCTTCGATGAACATAATAAAGAACATTGGCAGCCAGGTTTTTTTTTTTTAATAATATTATAAATAATTATCGTGAATTTATTTTTTCTAAAACGAAGAAAATGTTCCGTCAAGTAAGCGATTGACAAAATTAGCACAAAAACATTAAACATTGGTTCTCCAAGCTAATGCAATATTTAAGTGAAGAAAGTATGAAAGGATTTATATTTTGTCCTGGAATTTAAAACTGTACAATAAAAAGAGAAAATGAAAATAATTTCTATATTTTTAGTCTCTCTAAACATAACTAAGAGTCCAGTTGCTCAGTATAAAGCAAGCAACTGCGTTCCTTGTTATAGAGAACTGAGACTTAGTTTCGCGAGATAATCTGGTTAAGTGTTTTTTAGAGGATTATCACGCCTTCTAAAGGACAGAATAGCCAAATTGCACTTCTTATCCATGTTCTTTTAACAGGTGTACTGAATCATATCCAGATTTAGCTGGACGTATATATACGTCCTGGCCGGTTGGGAGGTTAATTCATCTATATTGATTGTAAATGCAATTTCATGCTCTATAGATATTATTGCTAGACCAGTGAGTCGTTCCTAAGCCATAGTAGAGCTTAGTGCCCCTAGGCGATTGCCTAGGTTCGCCTAATGATAAAACTGGCCCTGGCAGTTGGTAAGGTTCCTAAGGAGTGGAAAGAAGACAAAATAGTACCACTCCACAAGCATGGTTCTAAGACAAAAGTCTCCAACTATAGGCCAGACTGTATAACTGCAGTTGTGGTCAAAGTGTTGGAGAGATTGGTAAGGAATAGAATACAGAATTGGGTTGATGGATATAGCATTCTTTATGATGATCAGCATGTATTTGTAAAGGGTAGGTCCTGTTTTAGTAATTTACTTGCATTTTATGATAAGGTGATGAGTATGTTAGATAAGGGAGAATCATAAACAGTGATATTCTTAGACTTTGCAAAAGAGTTTGATAGATTATCACTGATAAGTTGATGTACAAGCTGCAGAGAATGGGAATATATAGTATTGGTTAGATGGATCACAGATTGGCTCTCTGAATGATACCAGCAGGTTGTGTATGATGGAGAAGTGTCTCAAAAAAGAAAGGTAACCAGTGGCATGTGCCAGGATTCTGTTCTTGGGCCACTGCTGTTTAACTTGTTTGTAAATGATATATCATGTGGACAGACTGGATATCTTCACTTATTACATTTGCTGATGATGCAAAGTTGGGAAGAATTATAAGTAGCACTGCTAATACTGAATCCCTTCAGGAAGATTTGAATAGACTTTTTACTTGGACAAAAGAGTAGGATTATAGTTTTAATATCAATAACTGCAGGGTGTTGCATTTTGGAGTGCAGCAACATAAGGCTGTGTACTATAATGATGGTGCTGTACTGCATGAAGCGGAACACATTAAAGCTTTGGGTGTGATGGTTGAGAGTGGACTGAAGTTTAGAGGGCATATAGCAAGTGTTGCACATCGTAGTGCTGCTATAATAAGAACTACTCTAACTTGCAAGGATAAGGAAGTGGTTGTACCAGTGTATGAGGGTGGTCGGAAAAGTTCTCACCCTTGACCATAGATGGCAACACTATTGGCAAGATTTTTTTTCTAAGCTGTTAGATCTGTGATAAGCATCCATGTGAAATTGCAAGTCATTCTATCAAGTAGTTTGTTTTATACAGCTGTCTAAAGGAAAAGTTGTCTGTATCCTTTGAAATGGATAAATTGAGTATTGTGCATTTATAAAAATTCTTTGCAAAAGAAGGTTTAACACCAAAGAAATTCATTCGAAGTTTATAAAAGTTTATGGGTACTCTTCTCCTTCATTTTCAACAATAAAGAAATGGGCTGCCAAGTTTAAATGTGGCCGTACCAGCCTTGAAGATGATCCATGTGAAAGACATCCAAAAAGTGTAACAACACCAGAAATCATTGATCAAGTGCACGATATGGTATTGGATGGCTGGCGAGTCAAAGTGCGTGAAATTGCTGAGACTATAGGCATTTCGAAAGAATGTGTAGAATATATTTCGCATGAAGAATCACAAATGAAAAAGCTTTATGCAAGATGGGTACCACGCTTGCTCACAGCAGATCAAAAATGCACTCGCATGAAAATCTCTGAACAGTGCTTGGAGTGTTTTAACAAGAATAAAACTGATTTTGTGCATCGATTTATTACTATGGGTGAGACTTGGATTCACCATTACACACCAGAATCCAAACAGCAATCAAAACAGTGGACAGAAGCTGGTCGTTCAGGGCCAAAGAAGACAAAGTCAGTTCCATCAGCAGGGAAGGTCATGGCATCAGTGTTTTGGGATGCTAAAGGCATTTTGTTTATTAATTATCTTGAAGAGGGTAGAACAATAACTGGGGAATATTATTCCGATCTTTTAACCAGACTAGACGAAAAAATTTGTAAGAAAAAGGCCAGGTTTGCAGAAGAAAAATATCATCTTTCATCAGGACAATGCACCTGCCCACAAAGGTATTTTGTAATGAGAAAATTAGGGGATTTGCACTATAAATTGTTGGACCATCCACCCTATTCCCCAGATTTGGCTCCCTCTAACTTCTATCTCTTTCCAAAACTAAAACTCTTCTTCACTGGTCAGCATTTTTCTTTGAATCAAGAGGTGATTGCAGCTGTAGAGGGATATTTTGGAGATCTTACTGAGAACCACTACAGGGAAGAGATAATGGTGCTGGAGTATGGCTGGAATAAATGTATTGGTCTTAAGGGTGATTATGTTGAAAAATAAAAATAATTTTGAAATTATAAATTTATTTTTTTCATTGTTAGGCTGAGAACATTTCAGACCACCATTGTATAAGGCACTAGTCAGACCACACTTGGACTATTGTGCTCAGATCTGGTCACCTGGTTTTCAATGTGATATGGAGACATTGGAGTGGGTCCGAGTGACTAAGACAATATAAGGACTTTGGAATGCTGGCTATGGAGAGAGGTTGAAGAAATGTGGATTGCAGAGTTAGGTGGATAGGAGGAAGAGAGGTGATATGATAAAGACATTTAAGTTAGTGACAGGATTTTATCAGATTAATCCAGAGGGGATTATAAAAAGAGTAGAAGGTGAGAGGAGAAGAACCAGATGTCATTCCTGGAAGTTATGCAAAAGTGTGGTGAAGAAGGGTGTGAGGAGTAGATTTTTTTACATGGAGAATTGTCAGTGAACGGAATGCATTACCAGAATGTGTTGTTAATGCAAGGAGTGTTAAGGATTTTAAGATTCCATATGATAAATATGTTGTCAGTTGAATGATCCTCCTGATATCCCTCAAAGATCCTTCTTTTGCAGATCTTTATATCATGGTACTGCTTCAAGCTGCCTCCTAAGTGTATCATAAGCACCTGCCTTATTGTTCCACATATATCCCATCTTAAATGGAATTTCAGTTTTGCTACCTCCCAAGTGAACACTACATGATCATTTTCAGGCTTGAAGATGTTTGCTGAATGTCATCAATTTTTAAGGCTATGGGAAGACAAGCAATTTTTTTCAAAGTTTTGCTAATAATCTAATTTCTAATAATAATAATAATAATAATAATAATAATAATGGAATAATAATTACATGGTTGTTGAAGAACACAATGACAAGCAGGGATAGGTCAGTTACTGTTCCACTTTATAATAATAAAGCCACACCTGGACTACTGCACACAGATCTGGTTGCCTGCTTTCTTCAGTGATGAAGTGGTGGAGAGCATTCAGAGGTTAGTAACATAGACTGTGGAAGATATGTGAATGCTCCCTATGAGAATAGATTGAAGGTTTTAGGTCTTCAAAAACTGACTGATTGGAGAGAAAGAAGGTATGATAGATGCATATACATTATTAAACAAGTTATAGATTGGAACTGATCATGTTTTTCAGTACAGTGCAGAAGACGAGAGAATGAGGGGTTGCCTCTGTAATTTGTGTAAGAGTGCAGTTAAAAAGGGTGCGAGAACTACAGTTTTTTCTTGGAGGGTGGTGAATGGGTGGCATGCATTGCCAGAGGTGGTTCTGAGTATTTGATCAGTGAATAAGTTTAAAGAAAGGTACAATAGGTACTGTGTGAATAATGACTAGTGTGTCAATAAATAGGGTCTTCCCACAATGAGTCTCCTGACTCCAAGGAGATACCCATTAAATATTTTGAATGAGGAGACTAAGCATGAAATCTGGAAGAAAAAGGCAATTTGGAGGCGGCACAAAATAGATAAAGGTAATAATCATTTGCATGAAGAGTATAAAGAGCAGGCCAGAAGAATAACTCATTTGGTAAGGACAACAAAAGAGCAGCACAAGCAGAAATTAGTAAATCAGACCAAGAAAAATCCTCATGAATTTTTTCAATATCTGGCAAGTGGAAAGAAGAATGATTATGGTAAGATGATGTTAATGGATGAAAGTGGGAGATTGGTAACTGTTGCAGAGGACACAGGCAAGGTATTCGGTGAGTAGTTCACTCTCAGTGGGAAATCAGAAGCTCAAGTGTAGAGAATGAAATGAGAGAAGACAATGATGAGTGAGTAAGAGGTATACAAGGAGTTAAGTAAACTAGATGTCAATAAAAATGATGGGACTTGATATATCACCACATAACTTAAAGTTTATAAATGTTTCAAAGAGTTATCATCAGCCTTGTCCTACCTAATTAACAAGTCTTGAAGCAGCACGTCCCCAAAGGAGTGGAAGGCAGAATTGTTCCACTTCACAGAAGTGGAGATAAGGCAATAAATTATAGGCTGATCTGTATATTTGGAGTAGTAGTTAAGGTATAGGAGAGGTTGGTGAGACATAGGATACAAAAGTGAGTTGATAGCAGTGGTATTCTCTGTGCTTGAATGGGTATGTTAAAGGGAGGTCATGTTTTATCAACTTACTTAGGTGTCCCATAAGTTCCGAAATATTTCAATAATTCATAAAAATTAGAATCTTATAGTGCAGTTTGCATGAAAGTGAATCGCAAGGAGGGGGACTTTTTTTGGTGGGGAGAAAAAATTTAGTTCAAATTTTCACCTATATTGGGTGTTGTACCACTTGCATCATTTTCAAATAAGAGTTCTGTAAAACACAGGGTGTAGTGTTGGTAGGTTGTAATGAATGAATGCATGCGAATTCCCAGTCATTGAGGTGAACAGAACTGTTTTTGTGAAAAGAAAAATTTGTTGCTGTGATGCTTACGCACGATGAAGGGCGCAGAATACTGGCATTTTTGCTATGCCTGTGATTCTTGCAGCTTCCCATGCACTGCTCACACTGCTTATTGATTGTGATACCACAATGCTGGTACAGGCTTCGGATAACACTGGTCTGCATGTTCGAGGGCAATCTGACAAATTTTCAGTTTTCCCGAAGCGTTGTATTAGAGACTGCAGTCTGGCAGGAGTGATAGGACCTCAACCTTTCTTCATTCTTTTCTGTGTTCAAAACTTTTAAAACTTCTGCTACCAATTCCCCACTTATGCAAAACAACTTCACTAACAATGCCTTATCCACCAAAGTAAGCATCATAGCAGCAAATTTTTCTTTTCACCCCAATGACTGGGAATTTGCACGCATTCATTACGAGCTGTCAGCAGTACACCCTGCATTTTATAGAATTCTTACCTGCATGTATTTGCAAATGAGGGATGTAGTACAGCACCATCTATAGGTGAAAATTTGAACTAATTTTTTTTCTCCCTGTCAAAAAAATCCCACTCCTTGCGATACACTTTTGTATAAACCGCACTCTAATATTCCAATTTTTCTGATTTTTATGAATTATTGAAATATTATGGAACTTATGGGATGCTCTGTAATATAAGAAGCTGACAAATGTTTTGGAAAAATGAGATCCATATACAGTGGTATATTTAGAATTTTTAAAAGGCATTTGCTACATTGCCATACCACAAGCTGGTCACTAAACTGAAGCAAAGGGATTGGATAACAGACTAGTGAGTTGGATAGGTGACTGGCTATTGGATAAATATTAGCAAGCTGATTATGGGGGAGGCAACTATCTATTTAAGGAGGTAAGTCACTAGTAGTGCCACAAAGGTCTGTTTCAGGACCATATAACTATAGTCTCACTCATACAATCTATTCAGATCCTCCTAAAGGATTTGATCAAATTCTAAAGGAGGAATTGAATAGATTGTATGAGTGGGCAAAAATATGGAACTGTCAATTCAATGTTGCAAAGTGTAAGGTTTGAAATTTGGTTGGCAACAATAGGATGCATAGTATACACTTGATGGGGAAATTTTGGAGCAAGTTGAAGAAATAAGAGACCTTGGATTGGACAAGGATCTGAAGTTCAGAGGTCGCATTGCACAAGTTGTAAAGACATCACATCAGATTATGCCAATGATGCAGACATAAAGAGGTTCTAGTCAAGGGCGTGCCGGCCATATGTGCAATGCATGTGATGCACACAAGCGTCAGGATAGTAAAGGTGCCAAAGAGGAGGAAATACTTAAAAAAAAAACGTTTTTTTTAAGTGATTTTTTTTTATTGGAGGGGGGGGAATAGGGGAACCAACTAAAGTTCTGCACACAGGTGCCGGACACTACTGGCACACCCCTGGTTCTGTTCCATTGTATAAGTGCAATGTCTTATAGAAAACGTCTTATACAAATGCACACAAAATAATTTTTGAATTCTAAAAAACTAAAAGATTTTTTTTTCTGTTATGTAACATATTATAGATCTTTCAGATATCTTGTTAAATCTATCTACTGTATATAGTTATTGTGCGGATTTGTATTTCAATTAACTTTAAGTAATATACCGTAATCGCAAAGAGCCGATCTGTCGCACTATAAAATCAGATTTTTTAAATTTGCGAAGTTAGACAAAGTTATTATGAAATCTTTAAAATTGTTCATTGTTCTCTTTGTTACTGCTACAATGGTATGCCTTCGAGTTTTGGGAAATAGATATAACTTTCACTTTCCTTGAATTTGCCCGAAGCAAAACTTCAACCAGCACCAATATTTCACCACTAGCATGCCAACCGTCTCCCACCCTAGCTCAGCAGGAGTTGGTTAAAGGTCAAAGGATTCCGACAACCAGCCAGTCTTAGTCACAGCTATGGACAAAGGAAAGACATCAGTCTCAGCCCTACTTAAAACAACGGACAAAGATCAGTACTCTCTCTTATGCCAATATTGTAGCTAATACCACCACATGAATTCCTACTACTGGGACGACTACCACGGATACAAACAGTGGCGCACCCAGGAAGGGGGCTATTTTCTTTTCTTTTTCTTTTTTGGGAAAAAGAAAAAGAAAAGAAAATAAACACTAGAAAATTTTCCAAAAATCTTTTCCTAATCAAAATTATTATTTTTATTTATGTTGTCATCTATTTCTGTGCTACTTATCATGTATTGGCAATCACTGCAGATACTCAGTCATCGGTCATATGCAATGTGTAGTGTGTATTCGTAAATCGTCTACTCAATTCGCCCCCCCCTCCCCCGAAGATTAAACCCTGAGTGCTCCCCCCCCCCCAAAAAAAAAGATTAAATCCTGAGTGCGGCACCGGGTACAAATGCACATGTTCCCGAGGCAAGGGAATAGTTATAATAGTATTCGAGAATATCCCATTAGAGGAATGCCTAGATGCAATGGCGCAGCATGTCTCACTGAAAAATATAACCCATGTTTCAAGAGTTACTGGAACCATGCAAATGTATTTTAATAATGCATTGTAGTCCGAGATATTAATTGAAAAAGGATTAAGCATCGGAGTATATCATCTGAATGTTTCACCAATCGCGCTAGCACCCAAAAAAGTAAGAATATCAAATATTCCAATAGAAATAAGCCACCAAATGCTTCGCAGATTACTGTCAACTTACAGCGCAGTGACAGGTAAAATCCGAATACTGCAAACCTTTAGGCCTGAGTTCGCCCACATCAAAAGTTTTAGAAGATAGGCTTTATGCAACAACATAATCGGCTCCAAATTTAAAATAATAAATATGGAAATATACGGAGTACCTCATAAACTTTCTCCACTCATGGTTTCTCTCAAGATAGCCAGGAACATGAAAAGCTTTTGCTTCACCCCTTATGTCAGTGACGTTTATATTACTGTTGCTGCTTAGTGCTTCTACTGCCACGAAGAAGGCAATGTACTATCAACGTCACTGACATAAGGGGTGAAGCAAAAGCTTTTCATGTTCCTGGCTATCTTGAGAGAAACCATGAGTGGAGAAAGTTTATGAGCTAATTGCTCACCCTGAGTGGGCTAGGAGATTAGTCCTCAATGTTGAAGTTTAGGATGGCTTTAGGTCTTTTATGTTTGAAATAATCCATTGCGTCATAATCTGCAGCCAGTTGGATCAGTTTGTTAGGGTGCACAAATGCTTTTGAGAAGAATTTGATTGCTATAGTCTGCATGAAAGTGTAAATATAGGGGACATTTGTGTTCCGATGTAGCTGGACAGTTCGGATGAACCATGGGGCACCCAGGATCATTCTGAGACATTTGTTCTGGATAAGTTGTAATTTGAGAATATTAGTATTTGAAGTATGTCTCCAGGTCGGTGAAGCATAGGTGAGTATTGGGCGAACCATCAATTTGTATATGAGAAGTTTGATTCTGGTGCTCAGCTTACTGTTTCTGTTAATTAGCAGGTAAAGCTGGGCTATGATGTGTTTGCACAGAGAGTCTTGATATGGGAGCTGAAAGTCAGTTTTCTGTCCGGTATTACACTAAGATATTTGATCTCAGTTTTCCACGGAATTTTAGTGTTGAAAAGGAGAATATCTTCTTTAGGTAGCACTGATCTTCTAGAGAATAGGACGGCTACACTCTTCAGAGGATTCACTTGGAGTCGCCATTTGGAGAAATGTTGTTCGATTAGCAGTAGGTTTTCTTGCAGTTTCTTGATGGCTAGGTGAGGCTTTAAAGATCCGGCCAATATCACTGTATCATCAGCATTTAGAGCTTTAATTGAAGATAATGGGTTTTGCAGTATATCATACACTTATAAGGAGAATAGGATTGTGCTAGTAAGGATCCTTGTAGACCTCCAGCCAAGATGCATCTTTGTGTCGAGACTACCCCACACATCCTGACTTGCATGCGCCTATCGTAGAGGTATGCCTCTATAAGATGAATAATTCCGATTGGTACACCAGATGATATCAGTTTGTATAGCAACCATAATGCCAAACCTTGTCAAATGCACTGGCTATGTCAAGGAAAACAGCCCCAGTGCATTGATACCAGTTAAAACCCGTGATGTGGTCCACTAATCTGTGTATTTGTTCCGTGGTGCTATGCGATTGTCGGAAGCCAAAATGCTCCCCAGGCAGGATATTTAGTCAGAGTACTGAATCTTGGAGTCTGGTAAGAATTACCTTCTTGGCAATTTTGCCGAGATTTGAGATGAGGCTGATTGGACTGTAATTTTGAGACAATCTGGGATCTTTTCCAGGCTTATGGATCGGTATTATGTTTGCCAGTTTCCAGTAGGAAGGGAAATATTTGTAGTGAAGGATGGAGTTAATTATATTTGTCAGATGGACAACAGCTCAATGTTGTAGAAGCTTTATTACTTTGTTAGAGATACCATCGGGTCCAGGAGCCTTTTTGTTCTTGAACTTCTTAATAATAGCATATATTTCAGCAGGTGAGGTGGGTGCAATTTGAGTGGAATATGTGAGAGCAGAATTGAGTGAATATCTGACATTACGGTGGATCTTGTATATATGGTTAAAATCGAGGTGATCATATGCAGGTTTACACTGTTTTTCAAGATGATTTGCTATTGCTTCAGCTTTATCAGCATCAGTGTGGATGAGACTTGAATCTGTTTGGAGGGTGAGAAGAGGTTTATTTCTGTTTTTAATCTTTCGGATGAGATTCCATATAGAGTGGTTATCAGTAGAGATGGAGGTCAGTTTTTCTTCCCAGAGTTGAGTTCTATGGGCAGCGAGGGCATCTCGCAGTTATGGGATGTTACGGATCTTGAACAGTTGAACCTGTTCAAGATCTGTAATTTCTTGCCTTATTTTTTTTTTTCCTTGCTTATTTTTTTTCTCTAATCAGATTCATAATATCTTCTGGCAAGTGGTTGGATTTGCAGGTAGTTGCAGGGATAGTAACTGCTGCACAGGCTGCTTTAATCTGTTCTGTTAGATTTTTAACAGCTGTTTCAATTTCCTCTTTTGATTTAATGATGAGAATAGGACCAATATACCAATATAATTTGAAAGTACCTTGGAGAGCCTTTCCCAAGGAATGAATGAGTGAGGGGGGGGGAATAACTTTTCAAGGTTTCCCAATTTTAACCATATTGGGTTATAGTCTGATGACAGATCGTTATTCGTCATTAAATTGCATTGGAGTCTGATGTGCTGCAATATGGCTATGTCCAACACATTGGCCTGACCATAAGTGTTGTGATGGATGGGGTCAGCAGGACCTATTATATGAAGATTGTTGAAATTGAAATGTTTTGCGTTTTTTGCGAGCACAAACCACCTGATAATCGCTGTGATCTGCAATGGAATTGTCATCAGCAGTTGTTTCTATTACGATGGTGATATCTTGATGGATACTGGGAAGAAATTCAGAGAGTTGAGGGTCATTGAATCAACCTCTTCTATTTGATGAATTATGACTTTACTTAGCCATTTAGTGTGCAGTAGATTGCTTACATGCTTGAAGATAGCCAGAAGTTCTTTGAAATTTAGTTCTTCATATGGTACCTCCATGATTGGCCCCAAAGTCTGTTCTGTGGGGCAGGACATGCCTTACCCTTGTCACGATAGCAAATAGACAGTTGCTTATGATAAAAGATATGAAACAATGGCGATACTAGCGGCAGTAGGCCTAGCGTATCGCCCTTGTAATTTCAACTGACTTACCTGGATAAACTACTATGGAAAAATAAAGTGCCTGTTTATGGTAGCAAGCAATTAACTACTATTACTAATGAATAAGCATAAATCGCTAAAAAACATATCAATCAAATTCACAATTCACTGTCAATAATACACGAAACACTAACACGCGAGACACCATCACAAGAACTATACTACGTTCTCAAGAAGGCCATGTAAGGAAATTAAGCCCATATATACTCAAAAAAAAAAAAAAACGAGAAACCGGCTAACAATAGTATTATTATTATTATTATTATTGTTATTATTGTTCCGGGCAACTCCAAGAAGTCGACAGACTCATCGAGGGAGGCCCTAACATCATGTCAAGAACAACTATTCGACGTTCACACAGTATCTATCATACCTTGCCTTGAACTCATTCACAGTCGTAGCACCCACAACAGACTCTGGAAGCTTATTCCACTCATTCACCACTCTCCAAGTAAAAAACCTAGCTTTAACACCCTTGTCAACCACGCTCTTGCCCAGCTTCCATGCATGGCCCCTAGTCCTCCCACCACCAGTCATATTTGCAAAAATATCTTCTGGATCAATCTTATAGAAACCCTTCAATAATTTGAATGTCTCAATCATATTGAGACATTCAAATTACTGAAGGGTTACTCAAATTACAAATTACTGAAGAATTACTCAAATTACACCCCTCCTTCGCCTATCGTCCAATCTCTGCAACCTACAAATCTTCAACCTATTCTCATAAGGTTCATTCCACAGACCTGCTATCATCTTGGTCACTTGTCTCTGGATCCTCTCCACTTTCTCCCCATCACGAAGAAACCCTGGTGCCCATAACTGGGCACAGTAGTCCAGATGGGGTCTTATCAAGGCTCAATACAGAGGAACAACAACTTGTTTGTCTCTGCATGTTAAAGTATTTTTCAGAAGCCAAGTGATTTGATGAGCTGATTTAGTCATTTTTGCAACCCTACTAGCGTCCAATCTCTGCAACCCACAAATCTTCAACCTATTCTCATAAGGTTCATTCCACAGACCTGCTATCATCTTGGTCACTCGTCTCTGGATCCTCTCCACTTCCTCCCCATCACGAAGAAATACTAGCAACCCTAATGGATCAGAAAACCAGAAATATGAAACATCCAACCCCCAAAAAACAGAGCATCCCCAATAAGCAACAAAAATCTCAAGTACAAAATTTTCAGCCAAATACTGAGGGTTCGAAATCAAGTACCGCTAATGAAACTCGGCTTTCGAAAGAACCAGTGAACGAATTCTCCGTGCTTGCTGCGCAAGCTCATTAATTGAGAAAGAATATTTATTTGTTAATAAATGCATGCATTTATAAGCATTCTATTTAGGCTTTTATTTTTGTAGACAGAAGACATTTTAAGCTTGTGCAGCAATAATTGAGCTTTGCATTGTGTATCGAAGGCCGACACTAGTCAAGCTACCTTGGCTTGCTCGCTTGATGGAGCATCCAGGTCCTTGCTTCAGCAGTGTGATTTCATGCGCATGCATAGCCATTTCCACTCCCTCCACGTCATCTCACCCTGTTGTTTAAACACGGGCCATACGCAGTCAAAGTAGCTCTAGCCAGTGAGCTTCAGCCAGCCTTTACAAGTGTGCGTGTTGCTTCGGAAAATTAAGTTACAACCCAACTTTTTATGACGATGTTATTGACCAGTTCATAAAGAACTGCAGGGTAAAATTTGTATTCAAGTAGCTAAATTGAAAAAGATGGAATATCATTTGTAAAATAAATGTTGTATTTGTATGATTAAATGTACATAATAAATTTCTAAATACAGGTAACTCTCGTATAACGCAGTACTTATACAACAAATTGTAGTAAACCTTTATCTTTTCATATGTTTTTCACTGCACGACTTAAAAATCAAATTTTATCTTCATTAAATTTGTGTCTGCCTGTATCCCATATATAATTATAAGGTAGCAAATTTATATTAGAGGAAATACCCTTTAGCACACATGTACCTCAATTGTTTTGAAGTAGATGGGGAGAAAATGGAAGCATTTAACAATTTTGTGTTCCTAGGATGCTGAATTGATAAAGATGGTTATTGTACCAAAGAAGTTAGAAGAAGATTACTCGGAAAAAAAGCAACAACAAATTTAAGCAAGATCTTTAAAGATAAAGATATTAGCCTCACAACAAAAATCAGAATCGTGTAAGCAATGGTATTCCCTGTGGTGCTGTATGGATGTGAAAGTTGGAACCTGAGAAAGAGTGAAAGAAGGAAGATATATGCATTTGAATTATGGGTTTGGAGATGCTTACTAAGAGTACCATGGACTGCAAAGCAAACCAATAAATCAGTGATAGACAGAATAAAGATAGATTGCTACCTCGAAGCTATGATCATCAAGCAAATGACAATCTGGAGAAGATGATGATGCTTGCTGAAGTTGATGGAAGCAGGAGAAGAGGAAGACCAAGAATTAGATGGGTGGATGGAGTTAAAGAAGCAACTGGAGTGCGCTTGGAGGTTCTGAAAGACATGGTCAGGGACAGATCGGAATGGAGAGTGTATGTTCATCGAGTCGCCAGGAGTCTAAACGACGATCATAACACACACCTCAATTATTTATTTACCGTATAGAATGTTTATTGTTGAAAATTGTCCTCGTTTCTGCCAGGAAAATGCATTAAAAATCATAAATGTGTTCATCGCAAGCTGAGCACTTTATTTTCTGGTGAGTTACATACAATATGTAATGCTTGTTTTTTTGTGTAAAAAATTATTTTTATAGTAATGGCCACAAACTGCAACGAAAGGGAAAAACCAACATTGAAAACAAAATTAATTTCTCTCGAAGAAAAATATTCAAAATCTTGGATCAGTTGAAAAATGGAGAAAAACCAGGAGTTTTTGCAGGGACTTTGAATTTAAATGAATCAACAATTCAAACAATCAAAGAAAATGAACATAAAATCCAAGAAAGTGTTTATTGCTGGGACAACGATAAGCGCAAAGCACGTTGCTCGTGTACGCGATATTCTAATGGAAAAATGGAGACATCTCTAATGATTTCGATAGAAGATTGCACCTCAAAAGAAAATTCCTATGGATAGAAATCTTATTAAACAAAAAAACTCTCAAAGTTTATAAACATTTCTAGTGCAGACCAGGTGTTCAATGCGGATGAATCCGGGTTATATTGGAAAAAAGTGCAAAAACACACCTGTATTTCGAAAAATGAAAGATCAGCTCCTGAATTCAAAGTTTCCAAAGATAGAATTACTCTACTGTTTTGTAGCAATTCATCAGGTGATTACATGACAAAACCAGTGTTTATTAACCAATTCTCAAATCCTCGTGCTATGAAAGATTAAAATATGCACTATTTTATTTTGCCTAAAACATTTATGCATTATGTGCAATGAAGTTTAAGTACAATTTGTAATTTTTATACTTTTATACTATGTATTTGTTTCATAGTTTATATATTTTCTTAATTTACATGAATTACTTGAATTAAATAAAAATATTTTTTTTTGTTGGATATGTCATTGGTTGTTGATATAATTAAAAAAAAAAACGATTTCGGAACATAACTCTACTTTTTCTATGTGATCTGGGACTCGCATAACGCAATTTATATAATGCGGCATTTCTGCGGAACCTAACATCCGTTTACGAGGGTTACCTGTACATGGTTTTAAATGGTCAGTAATTCATTATTCCGCTAATCAGACTTCAATCACACCTCTCATTCTCTGAATGATAACAAGAGCAAGCGTGAATTTCAAGACCAGCATTCGCCGCTCGGAAGAACCTATGCCTACATCGTCTCTAACAGCCATCCTAGAGAAAAGGAAATACACAAGTAACAAACTCACACAAAAAATAGCGAAGAGGAACAAGAAAGAAAGCAGAAAAAGAGCCAAAAATAAACCAACGCAGCTGCAACAGACAATTTTTGCCCCCAAACATCCCAACAGAGAGGGATGAAATCGAGTTTTTGAGTCCTCAGAAGATGAAGAAGAAACTGCAAACGTAGGTCTTCCTCACACTGAAGGCCCGCTAACAAATGAGCAGCTCCAGAGCTTATGGAAAAAAAGTTCGAGGCTCATCACAAAAACAGCTGACAGCATATGACTACACCGTCGACATCAGTGGCCTTATTACCCAGATGAAAGAACTAAGAACTATTCTGGCAGGGGGGGGGAGGAAGAAAAACTATCAACCACAGGAAAAAATATACTACCTGATCAAAGGACTTGAATCCCAGCGGCAGCGTATTAAACGAGGATCACTCTGCAAGCAAAATAAATCAGGATATAGCGAGCACCCTACTAAACTTTCTCTCATTAAACGCTAGAGGATGTGCCACACTACTGCGAAATAGGTTCGTCCTGCAGCATATCCTTGCCCACTGGCCAGAAATCGTTATGCTGCAAAAATTCCATTCCACCGGCAAAGGTTCAGATAAGCACTGGAAGAACTGGCCATATACCATGCACCACTGTCCTGCCATAAAACTTCATGAATTTAGGAGTCACTATTGGAATCCACAAAAAAGCACCCTAAAATTAGGGATCATTGATACCTTTGTAGTTCAGTAGAAGTGGCGTTTGCACTCTACAGCACTTGACCGCACAAAGAAAGGATTTGGTGATTCAAATCTAGTCGACGACTAAAGGAAATTTTTCTAAGCCTTTTTCGACCGGTTCCCGAGTTAGTCGATCTCTGGCACGGGCTAGCGGGTTTTTTCTCCTTGAAACTCGGGTTTTTCGTCCCGTAAACTCAAGAAAATCGACCGTCGAACCCACACTATTTTCAGACATTAAAAATATTGTGTTAGGGTTAGGGACCACGAGATGGCGGCACTAGCTTGCCGCCTTCTTTACTGAGTACCAATGAATCAGTGATAGCCTTGGGCCAACTATCTTTCTGATTGGCTACCAGTGGAGATTGAACTGCCCACTCAGTCTACAAACGTTAGTAGGGTAAACGGCCATGCCTACTCCCTATATGAGAACAAACAGGCGTTAGCTGATTTTTTTTTTTTTTTTTGATACCTTTCCTGGGTGTGCAATATATATATACTCATTAGAACTCAGGCTGGAAAGAAAATACATATCATTAATGCATACATAGTATAAGACGAACAGCTTGCATTGCAAGTACTACAGTACATCCAAAATTACCTCAGCAAAGTCAATGAGGACCATCTCATACTGGCAGCGGATTTCAACTGCACTTTGGAAACTACAATGGACAGACATCAATGCCAGGAACATCGACACTCACTTGCTCAGCTTCTCCAGGATGTAATCAATGAGTACGAGCTAACTGGTATCTTCAGACGTCTTCACTCAATGAAAAAGTGTTCTCCTGGAAGCCCATAAGTGGTCTTAGAAGAGCCCTATTCCAGTAGGGCTGGTATAGGGATGCATAGTATCAATAGATACTATGCATCCATGCACACAATACCCTTCATAAGGAGTATCACATATGATCCATCTCATTCATCAGACCATGATTGAGCATCTGCATCTGGACACAAAGGAGGAGCATTCTGGGTCTTTAATAACAGCCTACTACTCGTACAGGACACAGAATATCTAAAATCTTCTAAAAAATATATTGCTACTCTGTCATCAGAGAGACATTCCTACTTCCAACCAATTTCTGATTAGTGGTCATTGCTTAATTCTAAAGTCCGATTATTTACTCAAAAGTATAGTCACCAGTGGAACTTAATTAGACATTCAGTCTTAAATAATCTACAACAACAACAATTACACATCATCTGGACTCTGAGGAATACCAGTCCTTAGAAGCCACCATACGCACACATCTAGAGCACTCTGCAAGAGGAGCACTAATAACAGCACGATGCATGCACATTAACTTCGCAGGCTCACCCACAAAGTATTTCTTTTCACTGGAAAAACGCCAACAAGAGTGCACCACCATTTCTGCTATAACAACAGATTGTGGAAACATTATAGAAGATCATGATGAAATCCTCTTATATGCCTTGTAGTACTATAAAAATTTATACCAAGCTAACCCAACATCCATGGATGACACTGATATAATTCTCTCAGATGTGAAAAGACTCAAACCAGCGATGCGGCATAAGACAGCACTTCCCATCACGCTACACGATTTGACAACTGCCTGCACCTCTTTACCAAAAGATAAATCTTTTGGCATAGACGGGCTCACCATTGAATATTACCAGTTCTGGGAACAGCTTGGACCTATCCTTTACAGAATATATATCGAAGCCAATACCAATGGCTTCCCGCCCAATATGACAACATTTGTTATTAAGCTTATTCCAAAGAAAGGAAACGCTACAAAATTAGAAAACTGGCAAGTCATCTCCATTATAAACACCGACTGTAAAATAATATCAAAAGCCATTGCCAACAAAGTTCGCTTAACGAAATAATATATAAGCAGCACCAGAGCTATTCTATCCCAGGACGATCTATCCACAAAAACCTACACCTCATAAGGGATCTGATAAGCATTGCTAACAACAACAACAGTGAAACAATGGGTCTTGTAACACTAGACCAAGAAAACGCTTTCGACCGTATTGAACAACCCTACCTATTCAACTGCTAGCACTTTCCAAAATCACTCGCAAACTTGGAATACGAGAAACAGGCCGAGGAGATAAACGCTGTGAAATCTGCTTTTCAAGCTGTTATGCCTGAGAGCGTATCGGTGCTATCATGTTAAGGCTGCCGAGAAATGGCAACCTTAACATGAAGTTCTCTCCATACAGAAGAGGAATATATCAATCTTGCTCATGCAGTCAGAAAAGATCAGGTGGCTATCTTTTTGATAAAAACCAAGAATGCATTGGAGAGACCTACATACTGCAATATAAACAAAATCTACAGCACTCTAATACAACAGTCCAACTAAAGCACTTTATTGGCAAATCCTGTGTCATCCCACCAAAGGTGCAATGCACTACACAGTCCAAGTATATTACGGAAATTCAACCCGGATGTTCCAGATAACCGTCTGTTCTACTACCGTCCGGCATATCTAAAGTGTCCTCAACAGCCGTAACATGAAGTTCTCTCCATACAGAAGAGGAATATATCAATCTTGCCTATGCAGAGTAAAAAAAAAAAAAACATGCGATTTTTAACTATCTTTTCATCACTGCGAAAGTAGCAATAAGTTTCTATCTTCAACACACAAGACCAGACAGCACAAGTTTCACAGAGAGAGAGACGGCTAACCATCTCCTTGCAGACTTCAAACAAAAGGTGAGAAGCCGTCTCCTACATGAGCATCATCACCATAGACAGAACAGCAACCTAGACCTTTTCCACCAAGACTAGAATCCACGGAACAACTCCTTGCTGAGAAGGGCGTCTGCATCACATTCCACTATCCAACATAGAAGTGACATCATTGCTCCCCGTTCCAAAGAAAGGGAGAAGAAATAGATTTTCGTGTTTAACAGTGTGAAAAATGATCATCTGTTACTTTCATGTAAATATGTGATATTGTCTTATAGCAAGTTGTTTTCGTGTAAGGGATAGTATCATGTCAAAATAACTGTTATTGGTATAGAAAGTGTAATATAGTCAACAACTCTTATTCTTATGTAATTTATCTCAACGATCAATGAGCACATAACTTCTCTGCCTGAGAACCAAAACCAGTTAATCCTGTACATATCATTGTTTTTTTTAAATAAAAAATCTCTCTCTCTCTCTCTCTCTCTCTCTCTATTATATATATATATATATATATATATATATATATATATATATATATATATAGAGAGAGAGAGAGAGAGAGAGAGAGAGAGAGAGAAAATTAAAACTGAATTATCTAATGATAATCCTCCAGCAATATTTTTGTTGATAAGGATGTCTAAGAATGGTAAATTTTCTATCTTTTTCTACTTCTAATGCGAATTTGATTTTCGGATAGCAATTATTCGCGATTCAGTATCCAAAAAGTTATGGCTAAAACGGCCTCGCCTACTCCCTATGAGGAATAAAATACGTTAGCTGATTATTATTATAATTATTATTATTATTATTATTATTATTATTATTCAGGAAATGTACGAAATCTTCAAATTTTTTGGGAGCAGGTCATTGTGTGCAAGTTCGTTCCATCACCCTCAACAAGTTAGGTATAATCAAAACCTTAAAAAAATTGAGCTTAAATATACTCAAAAATTATGAAATTAAAAGAACTTCAAATCCTATTCAATCACTTTCTCCAAAATGGTTACTCAAAAAAAAAAAAAAAAAAAAGAATAATAACTGTCATATTCTGATGAAGCATCCTGTCATAATTCAGAAATTCTTGCCATGCGTTGGTGACGCATCCAGAAAAAAAGCCCAAATATTAAAATCAGTCAACATCAGAATAGCCTTCAAACCTCTTACCACCTTACAAAATTTCTTACGTTCTCCTGTATTCTCTGTGATGTCTATAAAACTTTCATTTTATAGACATCCCAGAGAATACAGGATTCTGTGATTTTGTGGAAAGGAGTAAGTAGACCAAACTGGGAGAAATTTCGAAATCCGTAAAAAAAGAACACGTAAGGCTGAAAACAAAAGGGAAGAAAAAGCTGCCTCGCAGCACGCGTCATCAAAGAACCTCACATGGTAAATTGGCAAGCATCCTCCATGCCTTACTTAGAAGAAAATTACTTGGGCAGATGGTTCAAGGAGTCTTCCAAGGTCATCAAAAAGGCACACTAAACTAAGAATTGATCCTTGATGACATTTGGAAATATAATAATTATAACATTCAAGTCCTCTCTTATGCCAGTAATCACATACCAAATTTACACAACAACGAAGAGACACATATAAAACCCCTTTAGTAACTTATATGTACATAACATTAAATAAATGAGTAATAAATAAATAACATTGAATAAAAGAATAAATGAGTGTGCGCATGGTGAGATGGGTGGCGAGGAGGTAGGGGTGCAGTAGTTAAGCCTGCCCGCCACAACACGTTAGTTACACTTCCGGCGCTCATCTATCGGTATCGTTTAACATATTGTCTATTGACAGTGCTTGAACTCTTTTTCAAATGATTAGAAATTTCGCATAAAAACACGTAAATATGAAGAGGAACACAGAAGTTTTAGGCCAGAGTGGAAAGAGGAGTTTCTTTTTGTGAAACGACGAAGTAAACCAATGTGTGACATATGCCAAATAACACTTGCGCAATTCAAAGCCAGCAATCTCAAGCGTCATTATAACAAGCTATCACAGTAATTTTAGTAACTCTTGGCTCTGATTTAAGGGGAACTAAACTTTCAACTTTGAAAGAACAACTCCATGGTCAGAATAAATTGATGTCTATGTTTACCAAAGAGGATGATGTTACTACCTAGGCTGGTTTTATTTTCAAAAAAAAAAAAAAAAAAATCAGCTAACGCCTTTTTATTCCCGTATAGGGAGTAGGCGAGGCCGTCTATCTAACTTTTGGAGACTGAGTGGGAAGTTCAATCTCCACTGGTACCCAATCAGAGAGACAGCTGGCCCAAGGCTATCACTAATTAAGCGGCATGCAGTGAAGAGAGACGGCTCCACAAGTGCTGCCATCTCGTTGTCCCTAACCCTAACACAATATATTTAATGTCTGAGATAATGTGGGTTCTACGGTCGAGTTTCTTCGGTTTACGAGATGAAAAACCGGAGTTTCCAGAAGAAAACGGCTTAGTTGCCGACTAGATTTGAAAGTAAGTCTTCCTTCGTGCTGTCAAGCGCCGTAGTGTGCAAAAGCTAATCCACTGAGCTACACAGGTTCCTTGGTTTTATTTTAGCGTTTAATATTGCACAGGCAAGACGTCCGTACATGGACGGAGAATTTGTCAAGAAGAATATTGCACAAATAATTTCAGTTTTAGACTCGGATAATAAAAAAAAAACAAAAAATAAACTAATAAAAAAATTTTAAAAAAAGCTACTCAAACTGATTGAACAGATGCCAGTCTCCAGGCATACAACTGAAAGGAGAATTTCCGTTATCAGTGCTGACATCGTAAATAACTTAGACCATAACTTGAAAAACTATGCTGCATTTAGTCTGGCTTTGGATGAATCTACATATATTCAGGACAAATCACAATTAGCTATATTTGTATGGTTTGTATCTAACGACTTGAATGTCAAGGAAGAGCTATTGGACTAGATGGCGTTGAAAGATGCATGTGGCTCTGACATCAAAGAAATTCTCGATGTTGCACTTACAATAACAATTACAAAAGCTTCGGTATGGCGCAAAAAAACCGTCAGCATTGCAACCGATGGTGCTCCGGCTATGAGGGGTAAAACTAAAAGCTCATGGGGCTCCTTAAGAATGATGAATCATATCCTGCTTTCCTACCTGTACATTGCATTATTCACAGGGACCATCTAGTTGCCAAGTGTTTTAAATTTGAACACGTAATGGAAGTAATTCTAAGAATTGTCAATTTTATTCGTTCAAGTGCTAAAACACACCGACAATTCAAAAGCTTTCTCGATGAGTTGAATTGTGACGAGATTCCTAATGACGTATTATAGTTTTGCTTAGTAAGGTGGCGCTCAGTTAGCAATGTATTAAACAATTTTTTGTTGTTGATAGACCTAATCAAACAGTTTCTTAGATAAAAGGAGACTTTCCTTGATGAAAGTTTTCCTTCATCTCGAAGACACTCAGTGGTTGTTAGCATATAATATATGCTTCGATCATATATCTTCTCTTACGCCTATTAGCTAGTTTTTGGAGCCCACAGACCTTCAGTCTGTTCTCATGCGGAGCAATCCACAGACCTGTTCCAAGCTTTGTTCTTTTTACTGTGTTTTTATTCACCTCTAAACCCTCTCCACTACTTCATCAACAAGGAATGCAGACGACAAGATCAGTGCGCATTAGTCTAGATGTGGCCTTATAAAGGAGGAAACAATAACTTCCCTATCCCTGCTTGTCAGTGTGTTCTCCCATAACGATGTTATTTGATGTCCTGTTTTGGCTTATCACGAATGTACTATTATTGCTATGTTTTTAGATTAATAGAAATAATGGCTGCTGAGAAAGGCTCAATCTTTTTTTTTTTTTTAACTTATGTTAAACAACTTTCTGAAGAGACAGTGAAACATGACGGAGAAAGAAAAACGCTACGAATTAAAACATGGTTATTTATAAACTTAATGTAAGTTTACTCATACTGAATTACCGAAAAGTGAATTAAAAAAAAAAATAGGTGCCGGTACTCATTGTTTGCTAGAAGGAAAAATTGAACATTAAAAGGATATAAATAAAAAGAAATTAACTAATGCCTTTTATTCCCTTATAGGGCGTAGGCGAGGCCTTTAAACTCCATGAAAAGAAAAACTACGCAATTATTTACTGACACTGTTACTTCATAGTGTGATAATGTTTTTGGAATAAGAACAAATCAAGTATATGACACAGTTTATTAAGCATATATTTATTGTACAAGTATACAGACAAGTCTGTACATTGTACACCAGACTATCTTGTACAAGTATACGAGCAGCAGTCTGGCGTGAACGTATATAGAGCATGATAATAATTTAAAATTCTTAAAATGATTACATAGTTCTATATAACAAATATCTTAAAAATAGACAGGGAAAAATAAAAATTTTATTAAGTAACTAAACTTAATGGATAGGTAAACGTGTAAAAAAATTACTAAATATAACAAATTTCTAAATATACTGCATCCGCATGTCACACGTCACTGTAAATATGTGCCGGTAAGTCGTATTATTGTGTACTGTTCACCCCCTCAAAAGCACTGAAATGCGCATGCCAGATTTTATCACGGACAATAAAATGTATACCGTTTTGACATGTATCGGACGTTTCATAATTTATCTTCATTGAAAATTGCTGTTTCACCAAAGAGCCTGAACCACCATACGAAAGGAAACCGATAATTGGGAAGTTCCTTCCAATATTTCTATTTCCATATGTAACAAGGGGACCGTGGATTAGGAATAAGTGTTGTAAGTGATCCAGTTATAACAACTGGATATTCACAAGCAGTGAGCACAATTTTGATTACACATAATGCAGTTATAGGAACCTTTGGAAATCGATGCCAGTATTGCTTCCAGCAGGCCTGAGTTTAAAAATTCTTAACATGATTTATCAGAGTGAATTGAATATCTGGGCAAGGCGAAATTGCAATACACAAAATAATATTTACGCAGCAATTTCTTTCCTACTATAATACGACTGTGATAATGATTCCAAGCACAGACCAGCTTGACAATGGCGAAGAAAAACAAGGCAAAGCTGATATTGAAAACAAAAATTTCCGAGTCTATCCCGGGCAAACAGGTTTCACTTTTTTTGGCACAGAAGGACTGGGAACTCCTGGATTTGTGCAACAATGATTCGTAAAATGTACGGTAGCTGATGTTTATGGAAAGTCATGAACAGAAAAACAGCTCCGTGACGTTTCTTCGACAAGAAAGGGTTTACGCTTTCTGTCGAAGTAAAACTCAATTCCTCAATCCCTAAAAGAACGTTGCAAGCAAAAGAAAATCATTTTCATAACCACATTTAAAGTAAGCAACGGATACAAGTTTGATAACTGGTTTGAAAACGCTTCAGCACTACTATGCTCTAACACCAAATTTTCCACAAATTCACAGGGAGAAAAGACACAAACATAAGAAAATGCCTCGTTGATTATATATTATCGTTAGTGATATTTTCACACTGGTTCAGTATTAAGATACACAACAATGTCACACGAGTGCAATACTATTGTTCCTAGATTATACACTCTTTTAAGTACCCCTGTATAGGGAACTGAAATAGGAAGTGACCCCCATTTAACTTTGAACAGGATAATAAAGAATATCGTAATAAAAAGAAAAAAAATATGCACCAACGTTTTCAAAAAGGGTCAAAATCGAGCAGCATTTAGAGGTGAAATGTAGATCCAAATATGTGAATTTTGATGAAGAAATAAATGAAAGACTTTCCATAGAAATTAAGTCATCAAGTACTCAGAGAAAAATGCAAGAAATTAAATAATGTATAAAAGTAGTCAAACAAAAGTTACGGAAATATTTTAATAAGAATGCAGAAGATAAATATCACAGAGGCGGCAAAATGTTCTGGAGGCTATTGTACAAGCTTAGAAATGGAGGAAATAATACTGTAAAGGATTCAAAGATGACATTAAACCGGAAGAAAATGATAATCAGGTTATTATTTTGAAAAACTGTTAAATGAGGTAGGTGACAGAACATTGGTATATATTCAAGGTGGAAAAAGCATTAAAAGTCAATCATTAGTGGTTGTCAGGATCAATTTATTCTGAGACAAAAGTTAAGAAATCATAGGAATATAATAATGATCTGCACATACGTTTTGCAGGCTTGGAAAATGCATACAGTATGATGCCTAGAGAAAATCGAAATATTTGTTATATGATGTGGTGTGTGTGTGTGGGGGGGGGGGGGAGTAAATAGGATATTCCTCCTCTTCCTCTTCCGTATATTAGGCCTAGTGGCCCGTTACGTTCGTATTAGGCATGGCCTATTACAATTTGAAATCGCGACCACCTCGAGGATAAGGTGGTTAGTCCTATCTGATTATGCCCTATGGCTCCCGCTGTGTCCTATGTCTGTAGATGCGTGTGTTCACGGGGCCGGTTCCTGGGGACGAAAACCCGAGTTTCCGGGTGACAAAACCCTCTGTATGAGACCGGCTAACTCACCTTTATTCGAAAAAGCCCAACCTGAATTTGATGGCCTGATTGGCCGAGTGGTTAGCGTTTTTGAGGGTTCGAATCCCGCCGTGGGCATGGATGTTTGTGATTGTCTTTAGATGGGAGATGAATTTCATCGTCTGCTATGAGACTACTGCCCTCTTTATTGAAGGCCTGAAATTAAAAAAAAAAAAAAGTTCCATGTCTGATCTACAAAGCAGGGTTTCCTGACCTCGTAAAAAAAAAAATAAAGAAGCGAATAAAAATACAAAAAAATTATAAAACTCAAAGATATTTGGGGAACCACTGCTGAACTTAATCATGTAGCACTATCATAGTATCCCGTATACCCATTGAGGATACATATCAGATATTTGAAGATGATGATATAACAATCCCTACGGTAAAGCTACACAGAATTCTCATATACGAGTACCTAAAATGGTAGCATGCTATGCGAGTGTTGAGAATGGCATTATGGAGGTATTTCGATGACAAGAAAATTATTAGCATATAAGGCTAAAACCTTATGCCAACACAGTTAAACAGGCTGCACAATGCACCATAGCATTAATTCATTCATATGTATACACATCGCGTGTACACGCGCACGCACGCACGCACACACACACACACACACACACACACACACACACACACACACACACACACACACACACACACACACACACACACACACACACACACACACACACACACACACACACACACAGTATTCGTTTCAATCCTACAAGCTAAACTAGAAATATACATATAGTGAAACCGATGCCCATAGTGTTGTAGATACTGAATTCAAATTAACCAAAAGTAACTATTCAAATCATCCCAACTTAAACACAATCTTCAGGGATAGAGCAAACTTACTAAAGCAAAATGAAACGAGTGGAGTGCATTTGTGTGTGGGGAAGGAGGTAACTGAATTATTATTATTATTATTATTTTAGATTTCTCCTACGCTGCTCGACAAAATTAACAAAACAGTTAGAAAATGTGGCGTAACTCGAGCAATTTCTGATGAAGCAACATATCTGGTATGGTGGTGTACAATAGAATACCAACGAAATGAGGAAACGAACAGGTCTTCTTATTCTTCTCACCCTTATGGTTGATGGGATATGCTACTTTACTAGGGGATTATGAAACATTTCCTTCCTTGCCCTACACCAAGTATTTATGCCTGTAGATTGTGTGTGTGTGTGTGTGTGTGTGTGTGTGTGTGTGTGTGTGTGTGTGTGTGTGTGTGTGTGTGTGTGTGTGTGTGTGTGTGTGTGTGTGTGTGTGTGTGTGTGTGTGTGTGTGTGTGTGTGCGGTCTGTCTGATTTGAGGAATGAAAAACCCGAGTTTTTCCGGGAGAAAAAAAAGACCTGCTGACTCTTTAGTTGAAGAAACCTGATAAAGGTTCCTCATGGACGAGAATCGAACCCGGGTCTTTCCTACCGAAGGGCTTCGTCTATACCAATTTAAGCCTTTTCCAATGTCATTTACATACAAATTAATATAAATACATACAGACCCCCTGGGGCACGCCAATAGTCGCTTTTCTTTTCTGGGATATCACTCCTCCATACACAACCTGCTGAGATACCTATCAGACAGCCAATCTCCAATCTAACACACTAATCTCTACCTAAACCTATCTGTTCCAATTTAACTACTAGTTTGTCATGTGGCAATCTATCGAAAACCTTTACAAAATCTAAATATACTACTGTATATGCTTCCCTCTCTCTCGTCCAATGTATTCGTAAACTTATTATAATGAGTAAGCAGATTGATAAAACATGATCTCTTTTAGTAAACCGATCCTGTCCAGTAAAGAGAATTCTAATGCTGTCCAACTAGTTCTGAATCCTTGTCCTCAGTAGCTTCTCCAACACCTTGACCACATCTCCTGACAAGCAGATTGACCTATAATTCGAACCCATAGTCTTATAACCTCCTTTATCAGTGGAACAACTTTGCCATCTTTCCGCTCCTTTGGAACCTAGGCTAATCTAATATTCATGTTAAAAATGTAAAATTACAGCTGCTGCTAACTCCCTGGAACATTCCCTCAAGACACGCAGTGATATACCATTAAGTCCCATGGCTTTGTTGACATGAAGTTTACTCATACAGGCAAATTGTCTTTATTTTTAATACACGTAAGGAATATGTGTGAAAAATTGAAGCCAAATTCAGGTCACGGCTTTCTGAAGACACCTCTAATGGGGAGACAGTGATAGGTTACTAATTTGAGTTTTGGAACTGTTGATGCAAAGTAAAATACCGATCCAATCGCAAAACATCTTGATGCACTAAATATTTATTAAAATGGTTCACTAATTCAAACACAAGTAAATGTAAATTTCAATTTCTAAAAATTGATGAAATTCTGTACCATATTATTAACTGTTGAATTCATTTTCAATAAATATCATTTATTTTTCATATAAGTCAAAATATTCAAAGGCAACAGCTAAAGTATGCTGATAATTTAATGAACTCTACCGAATGATTCCTGTGCAAAAGAAAGCATTTCATCTATTAAGCTCTCTTCATCAAAATTTACGGCTAAAACTTTATCAATATACTACATTCTATAAAAAGCACTAATTCTTACCCAAATAGAATATTTCGGAAGAATTTGTCTTAGACTATCACAGAGCGATAAAAAAACTACAGAAGCAGTCGATGACAGCAACTCGCATTTCAAACGGCGTGCTTAAAGTGGTCAACTGGTAAGATTGCACCAATACGCCAGTTAATAGCTTCTTGTTAAAGCTAGGAGTCTAGCGAAAGCAGAAACTTTCCCATCGCAAACAAACTGCATCCTGTGTTAGTACATTATTTATAAAGAGGTTGGAGGGAGAGAGGGAGGCAGTCAGTGAGAAAGAAATGTGCACGACGCTCATTATATTATAATTACTGTGTTTGAGAAGGCCATGAACAGAAAAATGTTGATTTAAAAACGAAATGCTGAAGGAATTCACAGGTCGAGAATTTTGGCAAGAATTCTGATTATAAAGAATTCTGATATGCAGTGTGAAAATAATTGCGGATAGCCTCGATGCCAGATGTCAGTACACGAATATAGCATGCGATGTTAGGGTATTATAATTTTCCCTTTAATTCTCGATTAAAGACCCCTTTAATCGAGAGGAACATTGCTTATCTGTACTTAACTTTAAGCGATTTTGCGTTTTGCAGTACTAGTTTTCTTCATTATCATTATAAACCTACATTATACTTTTCATTGCAGCAATTCCTCACGTGTAAGATATGCTGTGTGCATAATTAACTGTATATTCCGTAACGTTCTGTGAATGCTTTATTTGATTCTGATTTTAATATCTTAATTTATGTGTTCTGTGTTCTGAAGAAGAATATATAACGAACGGAAAATTTAATACAATTAATAAACATTACTTTTTAATTTTCTATGTGGGTAATTTCGGCACGTGCATAATGTGAATTGAAACTGCAAGAAGCCTAGAGATACGAAATGAATGAGATCTAAGAGTCTACAGCAGATATCTCTGTCAAGTCTTCTTTGGACAGGTCCAGCAACCATGACCAATTTAAAAGATAACTGGCTGTCGCTTCGTTTCAAAAAATTCAGGGGAACACGTCCTTTTCAATCGATATTCCATTAAGAAATAAACTAGAACTTGATTTTGCGACTAGAAAAGTCCCTAATCAGATATTGTGGCACCTAGGATTTTAATTACTTTGCAACAATCATCAGCTATCACTTCGAAACAGCTGACATTATACAAGCCAAGATTGACACACATTAGGGATTCCATATTCCACGGTTCAAAAGTTTTGTAGATGCTTTTGTCTAAACATATGGTTGCATCTGTTATTTCTTTAGTTAAGTTAAAGCTAGTACCGCTTTAAATTGCATTTAAAAATGCTATGGGCTAAATAACTAGAGAGACATGTATGAATAATATTTATACTTTGCATATACGTTAGCACATATATATATATATATATATATATATATATATATATATATATTACATCTACATCTTATTAAGGTGGACGCCTTGTTCCAAGTAATTCAAAGTAAAGTAGTTTGTATCTCAATTGCGATAACTGACTATTTGACTGTACAGATGAAATAACATTAGGAATTTAAGATGATTTGGATTTATAATATTTCTCCCATTTGGACTACAAGAGAACAGTTTATTTGAGAATGTTTACTATTATGAACAAAAAATCTGGATGTTCTGGTACTTTTATATTGCGAAAAATAATCTGTATTATAGTAGTTCATGAACAGACAACAAAACAAAACAAAACAAACTAGTTTTGTGTTGGAAGTTTTTTCACTTGGTTAGACTATAATAAATTTAGTTTAATCCTTTATCCAAGTGCAAGCAAACAAAGTTTGCGCCAGGACTGAGGCAACTCGTGGTAAAAGTGGAATAAGCTCTCATCACTTGTCTTAGTATCTCCCATAATGCAAAGCACATCTCCTTGCGGACATGTATCATGCTATGCATTAAAGGAAGGGCCACTACCCAGACCGGTTTCGACCTATATTGAGGTCTCATCAGTGGGAGCCAGACCCAGAGGTGGTGATATTAAGGTGGAAGTAATGGAGAAGTCATAGTCGAAACCGTATAGGAAAATCGTAAACTCATCTCGTATAGGTAAATCGCAACTCGTATAGGTAATTATGACTTCTCCATTACTTAATATCACCACCTCTAGGTCTTTGTCGAGTCTTTATTGTCTCTGGATCTTTGTTGAGTTTTTATTGTCTCTGGGTCTTTATTGAGGTTCTCGTCAGCTCCCACTGACAAGACCTCAATAAAGGTCGAAACGGGTCTGGGTAGTGGCCCTTAATGCATAGCATTATACATGTCCGCAAGGAGATGTGCTTTGCATTATGGGAGATACTAAGACAAGTGATGAGAGCTTAGTCCACCTTTACCACGAGTTGCCTCAGTCCTGAAGATACTTCAGGCGCAAACTGAAGAACTTTATCCAAGTATTTGCTTACACTTGGATAAAGGATTAAACTAAATTTATTAAACTAGTTTTCTCATTACGGAATCTTTTGAAAGAAACAAATAGAATTTAAACGTTCGAAGTTCTATGAAAACTGCACATTTCCCTTTTTAATTAACGTAAGTTGGTTTTAAAACAGTTGTGAGAAGTTGCGGAAAAAAAAACTTGTTTGTTTAGTTTATATGAAGTATTTCCCGTTTCTGTTTCATTATGTTGCAAATCCTTTGAAAATTCTTCTTCTCACCCATTTTATCTAAACGAGGATCACCTTGGCTGAGTTCCAGATTAAGCAGAATTACCTGTGCAAAGGTGAAGTAGGAAACAAGATAGAATTAGGTAGCATGATGGAAAATTTGGCAAAGAATTTCAATAAAATCAAGAGTGTGTGCTCTTTCGCAGAGCTTGTGGTCTTAACACCGAAACAGAAATAGGTATTAATCAAGTGCCCTTGTTTTTAGAGATAGCAGTCGATTAGATGCGCTTTTTGGCTTAAAAAAAAAGAATGAATAAAATCCCACCGTCACTACAATAATGGAAGCTCAAAACTGTTTGTCAGGATGACTCTTACCACTCTATACAAAAAATGCTCATTTTTCTTTAGTGATCCTGAATGCTAACACGACTAAGGTATCCATATCCTCACAATAACAAAAATAATAAATAAATAACATCCAATACCGATATAATGTATCTTATCTTATCCAGTGGCTTTAACAGACCTTTAAGCGCCTACAACCTTCCAAGTATGCTTGGATTTCGTAACCGATATACGAGTATAAGATGGTCATTCCTATGCCTCTAAGTATTCACGACTGTAATCCATGTGCGTTCACGGGTCCGGTTTGCCTGCTTGCGGGATAAAAAAACCCAGATAAACTGGCGGAAAAAACCCTGCTTGAAAAAACTCAAGACCGGCTAACTTGGCTATGGCATATTCATAAGCTCCTCACGTCGTCGACGGAAATCGAATCTAGGACGCTCCTTCCTCAAGCATATGGTCGCGAAGCGCAAAGCCACTGGGCTAACCGCGCGGACCGATGTGATGTAAGAGAAACCAAATAATCTCCCAAAACGAACACGCCACCATCATAGAAATGTGGGAGTAAGCTGGATGCAGATTTCCCTTGGAAATCTCAATAGGGCTTGAGCCTGACGGCACATAAACGTGAGTGCTCTCATATAATATCTTGTCTACGATACACTCCACATGGAATTTTAACCGTATTGAAAACTGATCATCCTTTAAACAATCCTTCTACCCACCTTAATTTTTTTTTTCAATCTACACAAACAACACACCTAAAACAAGGAAAACATGACTGAGCACTTCTTATCCATTTGCAGCCGTCTGAAGAGGCGTTCAGAAACGGAAGAACGGAAGTTTGCAGCAAACGGATCCCCCACTTCCCCAAAAGAAAGTTATTCATCCTCCTACCTATATCTATCCCTCACCTACCAAGAAGTGACTATATCTGACTATACCTCTAAACTGGAACTCATTAACTTAGGCAAACTTCGTTTACTACAACTGTTCCCCCCCCCCCCAAAAAAAAACCAACCAAACTTCCACATCCTCTTATGTACTTCCGTCTCCTTCCTCGCTCCTAAGTACTTATGCTCCACCATAACCATAAATATCCCCAATGTTTAAGAAGGCACTCTGAAATCCTTCCATGTGATAATCCTAAATTAATTCAACTACTTAGAACACTAACTAATTAACGTGAATGTCCATTGATAACTGACATGCCGATTTATAAATAAACACGGTCTTAAATAAGCATAAAAACTTCAGAAAAATATACATGATAAACAACTATCATAAAGGCTCCACTAAAGTATCGATCTATTATACGTGTTATTACAGAAAATACTATTATTATAAATTATACTTTGTACAGCGATGTGTTATATACAAAAGAAACAAAGGAAGGTGATAATGTCATCTTTATTTGTGTATTAGGGTGAAATGACTTATTAATAAGATGGCCTAGAAACTTGAATTTTTAGAAACCGAACTCCTAGGATAAAGTAGGTAATATTATTTTAATAATTAAAATGGAAACAGCCATGGGTTCCAGCTGGCTGGTTTTAATCGTTTAAAACTTCAAAAATAAACAAATCAATGAAAGTAATAATTTACGAACTTCAAGAGAATTCTGTTTTAATGTTAACAATAAAGTAATTATATTGTATTTTACATACCTTGTTCATTCTGTTTGTGCTCCATTTGCAATGCAATAATTAGATCCACCAGTAATCCATTTCGAGTGATACCTAAACTGATTTGATCTATAAGTTCTTAGTTTCTCTTTATTTGTTCGTCACTACTCGGTATATCGGAAACAGAAGTGTGATGCAAGAGACAAAACAAAGGAAGTGTAAGTGTTTGAAATGAAGCTTCACTCTGTGTGAATCCTAGAGTCAAGGTAGAAGAGGAAAAGGCACGGCCGGAATTTAGTTGCCTAACTAGAGATAACGAGGAATAGATATAGAAATGTCCAGAGTAATCTAATCAGTAATTAGTTTGTACACAATAATATAATTTATCTGCGATGTTAGGGTATTATAATTTTCCCTTTAATTCTCGATTAAAGACCCCTTTAATCGAGAGGAACATTGCTTATCTGTACTTAACTTTAAGCGATTTTGCGTTTTGCAGTACTAGTTTTCTTCATTATCATTATAAACCTACATTAAATTTGAACAAACAGTGTCTATTACGAAGAACATTTTCTGTTTGAATAGTCGATGTGCTACTAATCAGACCAACCATATGGGATAGCAAAATTCGCGGAAGTTAATAATTGAGTCAACTTCCTGGTTCTGACTAGCTAAAAAAATACGGATAACGGACGAAAAAAAAAAAGGAAAAAAATAAATGATTAATAATGAAAACACTGACTAAAGGCAAACAGAAAGACATTTTTGCACTTAGACATTTAAAACTCACTTATCCTCTTAAATACTGCATTCACCCAGCAGCGTAATATTAAAATAAAATAAAAGGATGCTGAACGATGTGAGGTTTTATTCATCTCAAATCCTGCTAGTCCCTCTCCCAGGGACTAGCAGGATTTTGTAGGCGACTTACAAAAATTCGTAAAAAAATGGACGACTCAAATTTGAGCATAATGACAATTTTGAGTAGTATTTTCGCAATATTAATATTAAGGCGAAAAAAAAAAAAAGATTGGAGCGCCGACCTGGTGTGCTACTACCCACATTAAGCTGTTATATTTAGCACAGAAGGATAACAGTAAAATTAGTGATGATTCCACTCTTCGACGCAGAAAATTCTAATCAATCCAAGACTAAGAAATAATACTTAATCGATCTGCGAACCAATGACAAGTGATGATAAATTAGTTTAAGTACCCTTATTTACCAGTCTTTCGCATACTGTTGTTATAATTATACATTCAGAGTTAATAAATAGACGACAGTGGTCAGTAACCTCACAGTTCATAATAAATACTGAAAAGATGATGCTGAACATTTAATCATACAGTATCAAAATTCATGCAGTGTAACTCTTGGAAGCATCAATAAACTGTGTGCCTCGTCACATGCTGACATTTTCATTATTAGTTTCTCTGGTGCTATAATCTACTATCTACTTAAAACTATCTGTCCTTAGTTCTGCCATTACAGGATGAGTTAAGAGTGTTCCTCAATGCACTATAATATTTATTTGCTATAGTGATGTTAATAAGTGCGAGACAATTTAACTTAGAACATATTTATGTAACCCCTTACGGTTTTAAGCCTCACGGTGGAAAATAATTAAGAATAACATATTACTTTAAAAGAATTAGGAGCATAACTGCACTTTTAAATCACTGGTAATGACTGCCACTCTATTTCAAAAATTTGAAAGATTGTTATTATTCATTACATTAAATAATTATAAATATAACGAGACTGTGTGCGGTTGGTCTTAAAAAGGCCAGTGGTGAAGGCATATTGGTATGGGGATTAGAATTGTTGTTGTAGACATCATCGGGTCTTCTCATTCTCACCTTGACCGCTATTTCTTTCGGACCGAGTGTTGCCCAACAAGGTGACATGTGGTCCGATGCAGTGGGATTCTTCCAGCAATACCCAGTGTCACCAGGCTCGCATTCTGCAAGGATGGTTCTAACACATATTTCTGCATTCGCATGGTTCCTCATGGCCGCCTAATTCTTCTGATTTGAATCCTATCGAACATTTATAGGATCATGGAATCTCCGGATCTGCGTACAGCGGAGAACAATGTGCTAAAGTTTTGTGAAATAGAAAAGTGTCTCATGCACTTAGTTTTTGAATCTTTGTGTGTGTGTGCTCAGTAACTTTGGATGAGAGGACGAAGTACACCTCCTAACTACAATCATACAATCCGCAAGAGCTCTAGCAGAAAACGGAACATTCAGTACATCGTCAACACAGTTTATCATTAGAAATATGGGCAGAAAATTATAAATTATTTAGAGAAAATTATATTTTAAGAATTTGTCTATATCGCTGTTCTAAACACGTCGGTTCATACTTCACGCACACAAAACAGATGAAACTTAGAAAACAAAAACAGCAAATTATGACAAATGACGAAGTTCAATTAGACTAGTGGATAAAACAACCGATCTCAGCCAATGATTTCTAGGTGCTGCTGTCTCAGGACACACTCTGCTTTGTCTTTTGGGCGGTTTAATATCATTTGAACGCTAAGAATTTGTCCCGATGCGCCATCTGTGCTTCTGTTCAAATGGTTCAAAGGTGTCAGTATTTGTGACAGCACAACCGGCTATTTACCTGATTGTAATGCAATATTTACATTTCGAAAAGTATCCTCTTCATGAAGCATTATTATATTTAAGTTTAGGAATTACGCGAAGCCAGAAAAAACAATTAGGAGAGTTTTTAACAGGAATAAATGTAAAAATATAATATGGGATATATTGCTATTCCGTGGATGTGCACCGTTCACCTAACACACCCTGAATCCGGGTTATGAACGCAAGTGTGATGCAATGTTCATGCGTCGAAAAGTATCCTCTTCAGGAAGCATTATTTATTTGTGTTTAATTTTAGCAATCATGAAAACCGAGATGCCAGAAGCCAAAAAAGCTACGCAAAAATGCGCTACCTGTATATACGCCCCTCGTAAATGTTGACATGTTTGAAGGGGGAACTGCGAAATAGAATTATAACTATCAACTCAGCAGAACAGTGCCCAAATAACTATGGCTCATCGGTTCCCAACCGGTGGTATGTGCTGGGCCGTTCAGGGATACACGAAAAATAATCAGGAATGGCGGAAAAACAAGTAAAGTAAACTATTTTACATTAAGATAGGCACTGAACAAAAGTGTCGGTATTTAAAAACAGCTATTTTAAAAACAAGGGGTACAATTTATAGCAACGGGTTTAAAAGGGGTACGCAAGTGGAAAAAGGTTGGGAACCACTGGTCTAAGGCAAAATAAGAATGTCTGTGGGGAATTTCTGGGAAGAGCGTGCAACAGACTGGTGCTCTATTGACCAGAATGTTTTTTTAAATAGCTTCAAAATTTATATTTTTAGTTTCCCACTCTATTCTAGAACACTCTTCTAGTGATGGTGAATTTTTAATTTGCATGGAATTAATAAATTACAGGTGAAAGCAGTACCTTGAGTAGAGATGAGTCCACATTTTTTCCCTTTGATTTTCAACAAAATTAAAGTGTTACAGGTATATGTATTACTGGCTAGAAGGAAGGACACGTACACAGTTATCTAGCACAATACTCTAATTCCAAAACTACAACCAATTAAACACTCACACATCACCTAAAGATTTTCAAAATCGTTCACGCTCAGTGGGATTACTTATATGATATTGGTTGCAAAACAGAGAGGCTTTGAACACTGCCACGCAAGTCAGCAATTTGGTGGGAATTTCATTTCTTGGAGTAGCATTTCCTCTACCATTCTGACTCGTTTTGTATAGTGCCGTTTAGCATGAAAAACAAAATGTGCGCAATCTGAATGATCTTAGCTTCGATTCGCCTCTTTCATATATGGGGTATTGCTTTTCACGATAACAGTTGTACTGATAAAGCTGTCAGGATGATTTTCAATAGCATGAAACCTTTCATTCCACTTGAAATGCTCGCGTTTCATTCGAATATTACTTTTTCAGAAAGTGTTTCAAGAAAGTTCAGAAGAAAATGCAGCATATAAAATTTGGTTCGAAACAAGGTCTCTAGTTTCTTTCCTAACTTGTCGAAAACCTAAGTTTTAAACCCTTTAATATCTTTCTCTGCAAAGATATCGTCTTGGCCAGATGGCATTGCTTCCGATTTGCTCGGAATTATTTTCTAAAATGAATCGCAATATTGTTATCTTTTTAATCTCTCGTTTTTCGCTTATATAAACTGTGCAGCTCGGAAGGTACTCTAGAATGAACCTGTCTAAAAAGTGACAAATCTTTACCACAGAACTGCCGTCCTGTATTCTCCTTTCGGTCATTTCAAACTTAATGGATAAATCATCAATGCCAACTTCTTCAGTACTTGGATGCTCCATTCCTTTCACTTGTCTTCAATGATAAAACACAAGAGACAGATAGTCAAATTAATTTACAGTATACTTTCATGCTTACCGAATTTCATAATATTCTTTCATTTCATGTACTCTGATCACTGGAACCGTCTTTATTTTTGAGTATTTCCAATATATACAGCAATTCTAAACAATCGCCAATAAATTTATTTATTTTTTCGAAACCTTTAATTCATTTACAGTACTCACAGACTACTGATTTTACAGCCTTCGATGTGTAGCATTATTATTTAAAAAATACTAAACTAACGAGTAAATGCAAAAATATTGAAAATGGTTAACACATATAATTATGATTGTCACTGACTGAACTAGGATTCCGATCTGGACCATTTTAACGGTTCGGATTAAAAATGATCTGATTTAAAATTAACAAGAAATATAGCACACTTAAGAGAGAAATTATTGTTATTTTCGTGCAGCTATTTTTCAAAAAAAATAAAGTTATAGAAAATTATTGCACGATTTCAGTTGTGTCAAGTAATCAAAACAGATCAGTGAACAATAACACTTTTCTGTAGTTTCGCGCTATATTTTTATTATTTTATCATGCTGGAATACAAGAAATTCCAAATCTCATTTGGCCACTATATAAGTATTCTTTTTTCCCTTATTCTGGAACGTGTGTTTGTACTGTGACTACAAGAGGCCGACACGAAGAGTGACTCACGGGAACATTAAAACTAAGGAAAGAGCTTTTGATGCCGTCCAAGGTTGGAGCGTGTG
Source organism: Typopeltis vanoorti (assembly GCF_054136105.1). Taxonomy (NCBI): domain Eukaryota; kingdom Metazoa; phylum Arthropoda; class Arachnida; order Uropygi; family Thelyphonidae; genus Typopeltis; species Typopeltis vanoorti. The sequence continues at coordinate 22,147,367 of NC_143567.1, read as the reverse complement.
GAATCCATCTTTATTTAGCTTCTTACGTAAACAGAGATGTTGAAATGTGTTCGTCGATCTTAAAATAAAAGAACTCTAACAGTCACAGCTAAAATCACTCCAAAGTAACAGCGTTATTTTGGAATATGTTATCTGTAGTTTCACGGAAGTGTCAAAGAAACCATACTGGTGACTGTGTGGTTCAGCGATCTGAAACTTTTTTTTCGGCATGCATCTCAAACGTAGTCTGCAGAAATCATATCTCACGACCTGAACTAACTGTGTTCAAATTCTATCAAGAATAAGAATTTTTCCATGATTTCTTCAAGAGAAGTTAGTTACTTGTTTCCCCACAATGAGGCAAAACCAACCAGAGCACACAGCTCAAATACAAACATAACACACGACACCATAATGTTGTTAACATTTGATGTAAGCAATTTCTTCAAATAATTGTTTAAAGCATTGACTGACAGCTAGTATCATAATAGCACAGTATTATATACAGCATATAACCAGTCATTTCAATTTAGGTTTCGATCGGACACTTTTCAGTGGCGAAATAATAGCAAGGGACATGATTCAAACCATCAAAATTATATACAAATCATAGAAAATAAGTAAATAGCTCTCGATTCAGTTGTGATAATTAATCCTACTGAAGGGGCTGAAAAGTTGTGATAATCACCATGAAAGAATTGCGGTAGAACATGTCTTCTTATATATTCTAAAAGAAAAGAACAATTATTACAAATTGATGGACATGGGAGGGGGGTAAATGGTTTTACGATATGTTCTTTCTTGTGGTTATATCAGTTGCTTTATCATTTTTGTTCTGGCTGTTTATCAGAACTTTTCATCCCCCCTCCCATCGTTCACCACACTTTTTTAGTTAAAGGAAGCTGTGGTATCCAGTGCAATGGTCATCGACCTAACTAGCAAACAGATACACATACCGGACACTGAATTAGGAACTTTTATTTTACGCATAGGCATGCGACTGCCAATACCGATCCTTTACAATTCCCAGCGCATAGTTCGGTGAGATGTGGATCGGGAACAGCCTTCATTAAATGCTTCGGTCAACTGCTGCACACAGGAAGTTTTGTTTGTCCGTACAAGCCTTCTCAGACGACGGCGATCTCATTCCTAACAGAATGTCTTAGAACCACAGTTGAGCCTTTTAGACAAGCAATGTGGGTTATTTTTCCGCTGATTAAACAAACACCAGGGATATCTTACCTTTTGAGAAACCAGTCAGCTCTTCTATTTTCAAAATCGCGACTTCTTAAATAGCTGCCTAGAACACGTGATAATGCACGTGATCAAGAATTTTGCATATACGCTGCGTGACTGCATTAAGATTTCTAATTCAGTGGCCGTAACTAATTAAGTAAAACATAAACTGGACAATCAGCTAAACAGTTTATGGTAATACCGCTTACTCTCAAGTTTGGGAAACTGTTACACGTTAGTATACTTGAGTGAGTCAATAGTTAGATATGGAAAATATATCTAACTCTTTGAAGGTCAAACTGTTCTTAAGCCACTTCGCTACTCCATTGAGCACAGCGGTAGTGTTCCACTTGGATATGATAGCACATTTTTAAGCTGCTTCCGGCCCGATGTGAGATCTGAATACCCTGCTTAATAACTGGGGCCAGCTTGCAGTTCGCCAAGAGGAGACGTTAAACATTCGCCCAAGTCTGGTTATCCGGCATTTGCACAAATAAGCTTGAGCAAGAGATACTATAAGTGCAAATAACTGTATTTATTGTGGAATTAAGTCATTTAGGAACAGAAAATGTAGCGAGAAGTACAAAAGGTGAGTATATCTCCTTATGCAGGTATAAAGAAAATAGCACCTTGGATCTTTTCTTAACCAGATGTCCTCCAAATACACCATTGATGCTCATTTCCTCTTCGCAAGTCTGAATATAAAATCTTGTCTATATTTCCTTTTGTACAGATCGTTCTTCTCCCAGTCAATCTTAACCTCGTATCCTATGACACTTTAACAGTGTCAACTGGCACTGTGGTAGTGTCACATGATACGATCGGGACTTTTATGTCTAGTTTCCATGGTCTGATTATTGCTTCCACTCTTCTGATCCCTGAAGTTCCGATCTAATAACAAACAATTTATTCTCACTGGAATGAGTGCCTTTTCCCATCCAAATCCAAGCTCTAGTTCTCCAACAACTTTGCTAAAGTAGTCGAAGTCGAAAATTTAGCATATGTCAAGGCAAAGACTTCAGCCTCTCACTCAACAGACTATAACCCGTAACAACTGCAAAAATTATCAATAAATCCATACTTTGTAAGGGCTAAACGCACTGAGCTTGACTCCTGGTCAAATGACAGTCCAGCCTTCAGGTCCTTAGTCAAACCTGTAAGACAACTTCTGCCCTTTCATGTTTCTACGTCTCTCACATTCTGATGGTACAATGTAACGTCTACAAAAGATAAGGCAAACCTCTTGGCATCAGTCTTTTCTTCTAACTCATTTAGACAACTAGGATAAATCTGCTCTCACTATTACACGAAATACCCATAAGTCTGATTTTTCATCAGCAGAACATCAGAAAAAATATTCAATAGCCTTGACACTAACAAGTCTCTTAGCCCAATGGTATTCCTTCAGTTATACTGATTGGGCTCCAGAACTAGCACGCATCTTGTATCGTTGTATAAGCTGTCATACTCATATGGCATCAATTCAACAGTTTAAAAGCAAGAATCTCTGACTTCAATACTTTCTAAAATAATGGAAAAGCCATCAAGACTCAATTTCTCTACTTGAAGACACAAAACGTTACACAGTGACTATCAATATTGATTCCACCATTCTTGCTCTACAGAAGATCTAACTAATTTTCTCACCTTCGGATACTAGGCATGGAAAATCTTGGAGAAACTCAAGGGGCCACTCCTGATATTTCTGAGGCATTTGATAAGTCTTGCATCGTGGCCTTCTTATCAAGCCACCATTTTATGGTATTCCTCCTACATTTTGTAAATGGATCGCCGGCTTCCTCTCTGATCATTCACTGAAGTCACAGCAGATAGTTTCCTTTCCTCAGATTTTTCAATCAATGCTGGAGTACTGCAGGGTTCTGTGCTTTTCACCTACACTCTTCCGCCTATTTGTCGATTATCTTCTCTCTCTTTCTCTCTATCGTTTTCTCTGAAGTCCAATTATATTTACAGCATGACAGGTGATAGTATTCTCCCCATTTCTTTTCTTCGTTTACAAAATCTTGTAGTGCTCAGGTTATTCAGGCTTCAAAATCTTATTTTACCTTACCGTTATCAAATGGAGTGAGGATAACCTGTTGAAGTTTAATGCGAACAAAACACAATCGTGTCTCATTTCTCTCTCTCTCTCCCTCTCCCGGAAGAAAGATCATATTTCACTCTCCCTAACTACTGACAATATTCCAATCGCTAATCAAAATTAGTTTTCTCTTCTTGGGCTGACATTCACATCTAGCTTATCGTGACACAAACGCGTCACGAGCCTCTTCGGCCTCCCAAACGTTTTGTATTTTTTCTTGTTCGAAACAGTCCTTCTCTACTCAACTTTTGATCCTTTATAAATCTCAAATCTGTACTGCCATAGAATACATACTGTTCTTAAATTAGGAGGGGAGCACATAAAACTGCTCCAGCCGTTTTTCCCATGGAATTTTGTTGCTGCATTGTCTTCTCTATAAGTATTTCCATGAAGGCTGCAGCACTGAACTGGTCACTGCCATTCTTCCACTTTCCTCTAATCATATACGAACACGAGCAGCAGCTGTTTGTCAACACCCTTATACAGTTCAACTCCATACTTATCAAACCAACTTCTCATCCTCCATGTTTATTTCCTATACCTCTAATCTCTGGAACAGTTTTTCCCATTTCTCAGCTCTTTCAAGAAACACATCAACAAATTCCTTTCTTTTCTCTAAACCCTTGCCTTGTGTAAAACCATATTTGCTATATTATTTGCTCTCCACATAGAGCTGAACTCTGTTTCGATGTTAACGAGCAGCTGCTGGAGTGTTTATAAGATTTGTCGAAAGTGGAGAAATGATGATGGGACCAGTTCGGTGATACGGCACCCACTGACCATATCCTTTGGTTGGAAAGATTTGGATTCGAATTCCGTCTAGGACACAAAAAAATCTTTCTAAGGTTTTATTTAATCTGAAGGTGAGTTAGCTGGTCATAACGAGTTGGAAAATTTTTCCTCCCCCAGAAAATAAAATTTTTCATTCTGCAAAACAGGCAAATCGATAACAAAAATACGTAATTTAGATATAACACTTTAACGTCGTAGCCTTGAATTGCTTGGGTCTTAATTCTAAAATAACAAAATCGAACGTATCCGGTGTTAAATTTATAATTTTCGAGAATTTTCCGAAAAATTATTTAAGTTTTTTACTGATGCTTAAATATCTGAAGAATATTTAAAAACTTGTCTTATTCATAAACTAAAATATTATTTATATCCTTTTCTTATGTCAGCCCGACATACGAAGAATACCCACAAAACCTATAACAATAGTTTTCTCGGTGGGCGACTCAAAGAGAATGAGGGAATATGTTAATATATTTTGAAGAGCTGGAGATTGTATTCATGGGAGGAGATGGTATGGAGAAAGGCTGTTACATACACAAAAAAAAGCAAGCGAAAGAAAAAGATAAGGAATTTGTGCGATAAGTTTGGAGCTGAACAATGTAGGGATGTATACCAGCAGATGCTGTTGGTCTTCTTACAAGTTTAGAGGACAGTGGAGAAATTATGGTGGTACGAGTTCGATGGAGAAGCGCCCATGAAAATACCTATAAAAGGTATATTTACAAAAACAAAGCGCTCTATGAGAAAGATATTGGAGAGAGATTTGTGACGAGGAAATCATCTATTAAGTCTCAAATTCGAGAATAGTATTCTAAGGGGAGGGGGGGGGGAGGTTTTATAAAGTGCTACAAGTTGTGCAGGCGAGAAGTAGTGTTTTGAACGAGGGGGGGGGGCAGATACCTGCAGGCTACACGTTTCTCGAAGTCTGATATGGATGTGATGTGTTTGTGTCAGGATATGTCAGATGTGAAAGGCATTTTTAAATATTAGATTTACTATTAGCTATTCAGTTAGTTGCCTGCTATTAGTAGTGAATAACAGGTTAATATGCTGTAAGGAAAGTTTGAATCATACTGCAAGTGGTTGGTGAATACGATGAAAAGATGACAGAGATAAACTTATCCCACGTTACAGAAGTTAAATATACATTCCGGGTCGGGGTGTATGAACTCAGTTAGTGAAAAAAAAATAATTTTTGCTCTTTTAATGATTACCTTGGCTACAGAAAGAAGGAAGGCCTTATAAAACACCGTTCGTACAGTATAGGCTGGCGTCAACCGTCCAACTTTAGTTCTGTGAGGGAGCCAAGAAATTAAAATATTAGTCACTGCAGAGCGATGCCAGTCAACACCCATGAAGCAGCGCTAGAAGAAAAACTTACTGAAACACGCGAAGACCTTCTTATAAATAATGTTTTTTTTTTTTTTTGTAGAAAGACACGCACAAATTTCAGAAACGACAAGAAAGTCAGAGAACTCCATAAACCAGTGTGGCAGTTTAAATAAACAATCGGACACGTCAGAAATAAGCATTTTTATCCTTTCTTTTTTTCATTTTGTTTAACTCTGATCTACAATCCACTTCTTTCGTCATCACTCAAGTTGAGAGGGAGGGATGGAGTGAGAGAGTACGATATCTGGGTAACTTTCAGTGGTTCGTAGCAGTAGTTCTGCCAAAAGTCGACACCTGCAGGCTTACCGACTTTAGTCGGCTAGTTTGCAGTTACATTTTCACTTCGAGGTTGATCAATGTCAATCGCGTAGCTTTTTCGTAACGAAACAGAAACTATGCCTGTTAAACGACCAGTTGCAGTTTGCTTAATTCGACAAGAAAATACCGAACCATGGGGGTTTTGGTTGGCGGGGGGGAAGGATTTTGGCCAACCACCTACGATAGAAAGGGTAAGTAGTTTTTTTTTTATGAATTACTGGTGAATTAGTTTGACATCTCCCTTAGTATATCAGACTGTACGAGCGTTGATCTTCACGATGACGTGTACGGTTCCAACACACACATACACCAGTTTACGAATCACGAAGTTGTGGAAGGAAGGAAAAACAAAAGCAACAGTACCTAGACTCACAAGACTGTGTTTCCGATACAATTAAATCCTGAGATTTTACTCAGCGGACATGCGCGAGTACGCGCATACACATACATACATATACACTTTTGTTTGTTTGTGGCTTTCTTATTGGCGAATATCAGATGGTAATTAAGTAGAAGTGTAGCCATTAGTGAGAGCACAACAAATGTTACGAGGAGAGAACCTGAATTATCTTTTAGATTAAACATTATTTGGAAGACACCAGTGTGAATTCCCTGCAATATTGAATGAACGGAACATAATAAAAAATTTTAATTTCTCTCTCTCTCTCTCTCTTCCGATATGACGGCATATCGCACAGTGAGCAATAATAGGAAATCCATGCTAATGATAGGCTAAACACACTGCAGCAAACAAATCGCATATTTTTTAAACACAGTCTTTGTAAGCTTAGATGAAGATGACAATCAAACATTTTCCCAAGTCATGGAACTTGATTTCATATTGGGTGAACTATGAGTAGGTTACAGGGTCACACAAGATATTTTTCTCGAAAGAACAGTCCACTGTCGCACATGATGTATCCAAAGCACAACTTTTCTGATTTATCCGTTTATTCGTTGATTTTTTTAAAAAGAAATACGGAATTAGTTATTGTAGCTAAAAAAGACCTAAGCCTATTTTTTCCAATGCTGAAATGAATGTTAAATGAATTCTCATTCCATATTGTAAATAGCGTATTACGACCCAATTATTTCTTACTCGAGTAACTTAGCTTCTATAAACTTTGCTAGGTCAGAACAGTTAATTTCATCTCCTCAGTGTCCTTTGATACTGAGGAGATAAGATACCATGATAGCCTTTGGCAGGAATATCAAGGATTCGAATCCATTATAGGACAAAGAACTTTATGAGAGCTTTTCACCTGAAGGTGAATTAGCCAGTCTCACATGGAGCTCATAGCCTTATTTGCCTCTACCGCCACCATTCCAAACCACACAATAACTAAACTGTATGATTAGCGTGTAGTCTTTAGTCGGTTATCTCTTTTGGAAGAGAAAGCCCAAGTTTTCGGGAGAGGAAACCGTACTTTTATTTATAAGGGATTATAAATATAATTTCAGGTTCTGCAGCTGGCGACTCCTTCTTGCGCTTCATTCTGCTGACAACCTGATAGTCTGTTGAGTTATCTGAGTCCACTAGGGGCTGGTCGTTAACTGGCGACATAATCTCTCTGGTGTTATCTTGAGAAGTGCAGGGGAGAGGATCAGGGGATTGATAGTCCTCTGTTTCAACCTCTTCTATTTGGTGGATTGCCAATTTCCACACTCTACTTGAAGTCGAGCTCATCATATGGAGAATTCATAATTTGGGCTAAGAGAAAATAGCGGTTGCTCGGGTTTTCCGAGTAGTTTGCGAGTGATCCTGTAGATTTTGAGAGTCCACTAGCTAATCCCGTAGACAGCTTAGAGTAAGCGTCTACCAGCAAAAAGTTAGTTTATTATAGGTGACTGTCCTCAAAACAAGGAAAAAGGAGTTTCGGGAACTTACTTGGACACAGTGCAGAGACCTACCTCCCTAAAATACCATTCATCCACCACTGGTCCTCATTGCGGGTGGGGCCTGCCGGCCATCAGACCTCTGCATATTTCATACAGAGGGGGAGATAGTAGATCTCGAACTGTGTTAGTTCCAGTGCAATGCGAGCTTCCCGAAAAACCTTATATAAAATTCAACTAGGCAGAGTCTAAAGGAATACGTCCGATCACAACGATAGCCAACAACATCACAAATTCCCTAAATGGAATGCTTATAAATGCATGCATTTATTAACAAATAAATATTACTTCTTTCTGAAGTAATGAGCTTGCGCAGCAAGCATGGCAAGCATGGAGAATTCGCCCCTGATTCTGACTATGCTAGGAAGGTGCTAAGGGAGAGCTCATTCTCAAGAATTAACCAAATGTCCATTGCGCATTCGTGTTGCCATTTTATATTTATATGAACGATTTTCCTTGCAACATTCAATCCTACTCAATTTGCTCATCATTATCTCTGGATAAAAGATGATACAATGAAATTCCTTTTATAATATACGCATTACAGAATGTTGTTCAATACCTCATGTCATATACAATTAGCTCATTAACTTCAGTTTTAGAAATTCAGTGATAGCAATAGCTCGGGCATATGTAACTCTTCCAGTAGTGGTTTGAAAAAGTTACCAAGCCATTCTAAATCTCCAACCATAAAGATTTCGCTGTACATTAAAACTTACAACAGTCAGGATGACTGCCTGCTAAAAGTCTATAACTGCTTTGGTTTTTAGGTATTTGCCTTTTTGTTAAAGATTAACAAAGAGCCAAATACCGAAAAACTAGCCTCTTGTACTAATAGCAGTTGTGCCTTCTGTCCCTTCCTAGCAAAGGCCACTGGGTACTACTACCCATCTATACTTTCACTCTCTTTCATCTAGATGGCAACACCACATCATGCAACGACAAAGCTGACCTCCTAGCATAATTATTGTCGATTCGCGATTGATGATGTTGATGCGCGATTCACAAAAATCACCTTCTACTACTATGTTGGCAGGAACATCAGGAGTATCTCGAATAATTTAGATACCAAAAACGTTTTCTGATCCTGGTGATATTTTCCAAATGAACTCAAACACTGTGCCTCAGAACTACGACCAGTCATGCGGATATTCCACGGATATACAAAGGATGTGAAAGATGAAGTCTCTCCCATTTAAGCTGTTTGTTTTGTATTCTCGAGAGAAGGGGGGGGGATTGGATGGGATACCTACATTTCTTGTGGTGTTGCCAGTTTCCACAAGTAGCCCTCTCTCTCTCTCTCTCTCTCTCCCTTGCAGAACTTTGTTATCAAGCCATACTGTAATTACCTAATGAGTAAGATAATTATGTTTACTGACCGACCGCTACATACTATACAGGATTCGCAACTCAGTGAGGTACAAATTACCCATCAACTCATCTTAATACTGGATAATCATCATTCTTCCAATAGATCCAATCCATCAAAAGCGACTTCTAGCCAAGCACTGTATCCCTCAGCTCAAAAAAAAACAAACAAAAAAAACATGATCACTGTCCAGGACTTGATTTTCCAGTCATTTTTTAGCAAGCTACCATCTTATGTTCTGCTTCTGTTAACCTGTCAGTTTCTTTTCTGATTATCTAAGATGGTTGGTTTCTTCTTTTCTAATTTATTCACAAAAGCTAAAGCACATAAATGTTCTGTATCTGCGTCCAAATTTCTGTCGTCCCACCTTAACATTAATGACCTATTTTCACGAAACTCAAGTCCAAATCTCAGTATTGTTGATGCCAATACACTTAATTCTTCTTCTTTATTTGACCCACTTTGCGCTACTAACATAATTCAAGATTCAGCTCTGATCTCCTTCTATCAGTGGAGGAAGGATAATCTTATGACCTTCAATGGTACCAAACCCAGCCTTCTCTTATTAACTGTAATAACTTTATCAATCCTTACTATTGATAATACCACATCTGCCTAGATGAGATTTCTCTTCTTGGGCTGATTTATACCTTTAGTCTTTCATAGCACAAATCATATCCATAGTTGCTTCAGTCTATAAATATAAAAATTTCTATATATTTCTATTTCTTTCCTATATAAAATTCAAATTCAAACAACCTCAGAATATTGCTCTCAGGTTTGGCGTAGTGGATCAAAAACCTACCTAAATATTTTCAGTGGTTTCCAGAAGAAGACAGCAATGCAATGTCCTAACAGATAATTTTCTTCCAGCAATTCCCTCCAATCACATTTTGTTTTCTGGAGAGCATCAAATATATATATAGGTAGGGTTCTGATTTCTACAGGTATTTTCATAACTGTACGAAAACGGCACTTCTGCACAGAACTGGAAAGCATCATTCTTGCGCCCTCCTTCAAGCAAGTAAAAAGATGATGAGCTAATGGTCGCCATCCACACACTGTTCAATTTCAATCCTTTGGATATATTTCATCTACCATTATGTTTCGAAATAGTCTTGCCTATACATTTTACCCGAGGAACACTGCCTTCAGAAGTTCAAGAAAGATATCAAGAAGTTTCTGTTTCTTCTAAATACCAGTTCAGATTTTATGAGAACTTTGTGTGAGCAATTGTTCAAGAAAATACATAAGAAAGCCAGGCTGTCACAAAAAAAAGAAAAAAGAGACAAAATTCTACCTTTCATTCTGTCCAGTATCCTCACCTGAGTTGTCCAGACACAATGGCGAGGGTCATTATTATTCATCTACTGCACCACGTTGATTCCACCTTTATGGATTCTACTGATCCACAGTCATTCTTCTTCTCATCAACACCGCCCAGCTTTAGATCCGTGCACCAAGTGCAACATAAGCTAGAACACGAAGCTAGAGCACAAAGTTCAACAAACTTTCATTATACAGCTGCCTTCCAGCCTCTGTGAATAAGCGGCGATTTTTCTCTGTCCATTCACTGGGTATTACGGCAGCTGCTTAAACTCATGATAATTCTCCCCAATGTACGAATGCTCCAGTATTATGCTCTTTCACCAATCTTTGTTCTATATATAAATGACATTGTCTCAATAACATAAGAAATGATTTCATTTGTTCGTTAACAATAGTACACGCTATTACTTTATTCATTTAACAAATATAAAGCACTTAAATATCCCAAACTTCAATATAAACATATTTCAACACTCACACCTAAAAATATATTTTACACGCACTATCGCCACCACCTACAGAGGAGTGAAGATAATAGAAAAAAACTTGCATCCCTACAAAAACATAGTGTTTTCTTCTTTCTTGCAAAAAATAAATTAGAACAATAATAATAAATTAATCTCAATTCACACCCACTTTCTAATATTCAAAGCGATGGATAGCATTTTCTCTTTTTCTTGCGCTCATATTTGCTTCTAGCCTTTCAAAGACAAATACATCATTCGTTTAATCTTCTTGGCCTTCAAAAACTTTGGCGATGTCCTTTTCCGACCCCTCTCCATCTGATAACACGTACAAATGCCAAATCGGTCAAGATCAAAATATTATTCTTATTAAGAGAGAGAGAGACCTCAGAAGGATCAAGGATTCATCAACACCAGTTGTCAAACCATTTCTTGAATTCATTCACATTATCACTCGCAACCTCCGAAAAGCAATCCATTCCAACCACACACCACTCTTTGAAAGAAAAAATGTAGCTCTCACTTCCTTTGTTGCCGGATTCATTCTCAGCATCCATGGATGCCCTCTCGTGCTCTCCCCATTCTCCATAAAATGAAAAATTCCATCTAATGGTATCCTGAATGACTCTCACAGAAGTTTATGCCTCAATCATATTATCCCTCTTTCTCCTGTTTGCTAGTTTCTGAATTCCACAAATTCTCAATCTCTCTGGAAATCTATTTCGACGTTCCCGCTATCTTCTTTAATAATGACTTGATAACTTGAATCCAGTTACAGTTGAGACCTATGATTGTAGTAGTACTACTACTACTAACAGTATTTCATGTGGCAGTGAGTTTGAAGCAATCTGGTGTGAGCTAGAAATTAACAAGATCAATTACATAGTGGTGTGCTGTTAAAGATCTGGTGGATCGGTTGCTAATGATGAAGACATGCATCACCAAATAGAAAATATGAGCGCGAAAAGAGTGATCCTAATGGGGGACTTTAATTATCCAAATATTGATTGGGTAGCAATGCGATATCAGTGTGTCCGGAGAGTTCGAAGAATTAATAGGGTCTATTAATGTGTAATTAATAAGATTACACATCAAATGGATGTGTAATCTTAGTAAGCAAGAAAAGGATACCGTGTGCATAAGGATGATGTCCGTTATGATAATTATAAGCAGCAGGCTAGAATAGTCATAAATGTTGTACGGAAAGCAAAGCCTGAGTATAAAAAGAAACTGGCTCTGCAAGATAAACACAACCGACAAGAATTCTATCAATATGCTGCAAGTAAAAGAAAGAATGAACATGAAAGAATAACTATTCTCAATGTAGACAGCGTGAAGGTTACAGATGCAGAAGAGGTTGTTCAACTAATGAGTGGCCATTTGGTTAAAAGCTATAAACCTGGTATACGCGATATTGAGCTCACTGCTACCTCTTCACTGGATAAAGAAACTCAGGTGTATTAGAGCTGTTGCACAAACTGAACAAGGATTCAGCAATAGGGACTGATGGGATATCAGCCCGTAGGCTAAAAGAGTGTTCCGCTGAACTGGATATTCCTTTGACGAGGCTATATAATTTGAATCTCAGAACAGGGAAGATTCCACAGGAATGGAAAGGATGTATGGTGATTCCATAGCACAAGGGTGGTGCAAAGACCTATCCGATTATCAACGAATTAGTATCTGAAGAGTGTTGGCGAATACAGTATTTTAGAAAAATTGCTCAGAGCTCGCATTCAGAAATGGGTTGAGAGTGAATCTCTACTTTGCAATGAGCAACACGGATTTACTTAGGGAAGGTCATGTTTCAGCAACTTATTCACATTCTATAACAATGTTACTATTGAATTAAACAAGGGGAATGGAGACACCATGATACTTTTTGGATTTTTCTAAGGCTTTTGACAGGATACAGCATGGTAGCCTGTTGCATAAATTGGAGAATATGGGTTTTGATTATAGAATATTAGCGTGGCTAAGAGAAGCTGACTAACAGATATCAAAAAGTGGTTTACGTGGATGTGAGTCTGCAAGATTTAAGGTAACTAGTGTGTACTACAAGGATCAGTGCTTGGTCCACTTATTCAATCTGTACATTGATGATATTGGGAAGGATTTGAAAAGCGATATACAGCTATTTGCTGATAATGAAAAGATAGGTAGGGTAATTAGGAATGCTGCTGACATGAAGCACCTGAAGAATGATTTGTATAAGCTGGAATTGTGGGAATGAGAAAATGGATGTCATTTCAATGTTAGTAAATGTAAAATCATTCATTGTGCGTGATTAGACATCCAATGGCGTATTTTGTTTGGGATTATGCTTGAAGAAACTGATGAGGCTAGGGATCTTGTAGTGTCAGTTTGATAGGAAGTTGAAGTTCTGGGGCCATGTAGCAACGATTGCAAATACAACTCAGAAGATAATTGAGTGCTGAAATGTTGAAACGAACGTTCACATGTGAAAATAAGGATGTCATTTTGCTTCTTTACAAGGCCTTGATAAGACCTCACCTGGACAATTGTGAGCAGGTCTGGTCTCTTGGTTTCCATTGTAATTCTGATATATTGGAGAGAGTAAAAAGGAGAGTGTTAAAATGATATTATTAAAAATGATTATGAAGACAGACTGAGAATTTGTAGACTGCAGATACTAGCAAACAGGAGGAAAAGAGGTGATATGATTGTGACATACAAACTTCTGAAAGGGTTATACAGGATTTCAATTCATGGAAGTTTTCATTTTATGGAGTGTGAGAAAAGGAGAGGAGGGCATCCTTGGAAGCTGCGAATGAATTCCGTAAAGAAGGGGATGATAGCAAGATTTTTCCCTCATAGGGTGGTCGTTGGTTGGAATGGATTGCCATTGGATGTTGTGGGTGGTGCAAGCAGTGTGGAATTTAAGAATAAGTATGATAGCTAGTGCATGTAGCATGTGGCCTCCCTCGATGAGTCCTTAACTCCATGGATGTCTTTCGTAATAATAATAATAATAATAATAATAATAATAATAATCTCCTTTGCACTCTATTTACTGCATCAGTATAACCAAGTCAAATAGAAGACCAGACAAGCGCTAATAGTCCAAGTGAGGTCGTGAACCTGGTCTTGTAATGAGGCAATTATTCAGCATTCTAAATATAACTCAGAGGATGATTGCATTTACAATCTTTGCTATACGGCTTTTGAACTTCCTGTCTATTAAAAATCCAAGATCCCTAGCCTGACCAGTTTCTTTTAGCATAATCCCAACAACATAATATGACATGAGATATACGAGGTGGTCTGAAATGTTCTCGGCCTCGAGCATAGATGGCAAAACTATCGGCAAGATTTTTTTTTTCTAAGTTGGTACATCTGTCATAAGCATCCATGTGATATTGCAAGTCATTCTATCAAGTAGTTTGTTTTATTAACATTGTCTGAAGCAAAAGTGGTCTGTATCCCTTGAAACGGATAAAATTGAGTATCGTACGGTTATAAAATGTTTTGTAAAAGAAGGTTTAACGCCAAACGAAATTCATTCAAAGTTCATAAAAGTTTATGGGCACTCTTCTCCTTCGTTTTCGACATTTTAATAAATGGGCTGCCGAGTTTAAATGTGGCTGTACCAGCCTTCAAGATGAACCACGTGAAGGACGTCCATAAAGTGTAACAAGACCAGAAATCATTGGTCAATTGTACGATATGGTATTGGATGACCGCCGAGTCAAAGTGCGTAAAATTGCTGAGACTGTAGGCATTTCAAAAGAACGTATAGGATATATTTTGCATGAAGAATTGCAAATGAAAAACCTTGCGCAAGATGGGTGCCGAGCTTGCTCACAGCAGATCAAAAACGCACTCGCATGAAAATCTCTGAACAGTGCTTGGAGCGTTTTAACAAGAATAAAACTGATTTTCTGCGTCGATTTATTGCTATGGATGAGACTTGGATTCACCATTACATACCAGAATCCAAACAGCAGTCAAAACAGTGGACAGAAGCCGGTTGTTTAGAGCCAAAGAAGACAAAGTCGGTTCCATCAGCAGGAAAGGTCATGGCATCGGTGTTTTGGGATGCTAAAGGCATTTTGTTTATTAATTATGTTGAAAAAGGTAAAACAATAACCGAGGGACATTATTCCGATCTTTTCACCAGACTAGACGAAAACATTTGTGAGAAAAGACCCGGTTTGCAGAAGAAAAAAAAATCATCTTTCATCAGGACAATACACCTGCCCACGGTGTTTTGGCAATGGAAAAATTAAGGGATCTGCACTATGAATTGTGCAGATTGGAACATCCACCCTATTCCTCAGATTTAGCTCCCTCTGACTTCTATCTCTTCTCAAAACTAAAACTCTTACTCGCTAGTCAGCATTTTTCTTCGAATCAAAAGTGATTGCAGCTCTAGAGAGGCATTTTGCAGATCTTACTGAGAAGCACTACAGGAACAGGATAATGGCGCTGGAGCATCGCAGGAATAAATGCATTGGTCTTAAGGGAGATTACGTTGAAAAATAAAACTAATTTTGAAATTATAAATTCCTTTTTTCATTGTTAGGCAGTGAACTTTTCAGACCACCCTCGTATCTCATTAAACTAAAGTGCATAACTTCACATTTACGAATATTGAACTGACTGCCATTTTCACATGCCCACAATTCCAACCTATTCAAATTAGTCCGCTGCATATCAGTCCCATTCTGAATACCCTGCCTACCTTTGCCTCATCAGGAATTAGCTCTCAAATCACCTCTCAAATCTTTGACAATGTCACTGATGTAAAGAATTAATAACAATGGACCAAGGACTGATCCTTGATTATCTTAAATCTTGCAGTCTCACATTCCCTATATACCACTTTTTTGATATCTTTCAGTCCGCCATCCTGTTATTCATGCCAATATTTTACAATTCAATCCCACATTCTCCAATTTGTGCAGCACTCTGCCATGCCGTATTCTCTCAAAAGGCTTAGCAAAGTTCAAAAGTATCATGGTGTATCCATTATCCACTATCTCATACATTAATAATATGAGGATCAGCTTCCAATCATCCATTCACAAACGAGCTACCATAACTATTTCGTGCCATCTATCTCTGACACCAGGCTCTTTCCAAAGAATCTGAAATCTTATATCTCGCTACTATGACAAAACTGAGAAGCATGTATTATATATAATCAACATGTTGATTAATTGATTATATATAATCAATTAACAGTGCTAACAAATACAGCATTATGCACGATTCTAGTAATTCAAAATAGTTATGTGCATGTGCCTATTGTTAAGTACTACTACATGCTTTAATTTGAATAGTAGGTAGATAATAGCTTGAAAGCAGCCAGTTAGATTAATGCTAGGATTTATGTTCATATCCTACCTTACTTTTTCTGTTATTGTTGCAGCTGCGTAAAAGTTCAGATGCGTTTTAGAAAATGTGAATTAAAAAAAAAAAATTGGCTAACGCCTTTTATTCCCTTATATGAAGTAGGCGACGCCTTCTAACCCTATCTAGCTTTTAGAAACTGAGTGGGCAGATCAATCTCCAACAGTAGTCAATCATGGAGAGTTGCCTCAAGATTATCACTAATTATAAAAGCGGCAAACGATGAAATAATGAGCAATCATGTACTGACATCTCTTGGTACCTAACCCTAACAGGATTAGGTGTTGCGTGAGAATCTTTTTCCTTAATTACTGATATTGGATTTAATTTTGGAAATGAATTCACTCCAGGCACTTTGTTTTTCCTCTTTACGAATACTAGAATTAGTTATAAGAATATGCTTTCAAATTTTTTACTGTCATTTTCCTAAGCGATTAGTGCTTAACGAAAGACTTTTTTTTCCATATTAGTGGAAAAAAGAGCAGGCCCAGATTCCTCTACAACGGTATTCCACAGGGCTCTGTGTTATACCCTTTACTATTTAACATCTACATGTCTGACTTACCTACCAGCTCAAGCAAATATGTATACTCCGATTATCTCGCTATCCTACACAGACAGTCTACCTCCTTTGTCAGTCTGGAAACAACCTTGAACCAGAACCTGAACATCTTGGAGGTGTACTTCAAGCAGTGGTATCTGAAGCCAAATCCAACAAAAACTGTGTTCACAGTATTCCATCTGAACAACGCAGACGCGAATCGACACCTCCACCTCTCTTTCTGTGGCAAATTGGCAGAACACGAGCCTCACCCGAAATAGCTTGGAGTGAGCATGGACAGAAGCCTAACCTATAAAAGGCACATCACCAACCTATCCAACAAAGTTAAAACGAGAAATAATATCATTATTTCATAATATAATATCAGCTCAAGCAAATATGTATACTCCGATTATCTCGCTATCCTACACAGACAGTCTACCTCCTTTGTCAGTCTGGAAACAACCTTGAACCAGAACCTGAACATCTTGGAGGTGTACTTCAAGCAGTGGTATCTGAAGCCAAATCCAACAAAAACTGTGTTCACAGTATTCCATCTGAACAACGCAGACGCGAATCGACACCTCCACCTCTCTTTCTGTGGCAAATTGGCAGAACACGAGCCTCACCCGAAATAGCTTGGAGTGAGCGTGGACAGAAGCCTAACCTATAAAAGGCACATCACCAACCTATCCAACAAAGTTAAAACGAGAAATAATATCATTTGATGGCTTGCTGAAACAACCTGGGGTTGTGGTGCTGATGTCTTACGGTCGTCTGCACTAGCCCTCGCATTCTCTACAGCAGAATACTATGCCCCTGTCTGGGAAAGAAGTGCACACACTAACATTATAGACATCCAGCTAAACTTTACCATGCGCACAATTAGTGGGACACTGCTCTCTCCTGGTTACCTGTCTTATCTAACATTGCTCCACCAAATATACGGAGAAGACAAGCCTGGATTAAAGTATTTAATAAAGTAATGAGCAACCCGCTCCTTTCCATGCATCAGACTCTTAAAAATCCACCTAGTATTCGCCTAGAATCGCGAAACCCTTTCTGGTCCATGGACGAACTCTCTTCAGCTGCCTTGCCATCAACACCTGACATATGATGGGAACACTGGTCCAACAATCTTCCAACAAATGGTTTCCTGGTTGAAGACCCCTGTGCTCTACAGCCTGGTTTTGCCCTTGCTAGGAAGATTTGGTCATCTATCAACAGGATTAGAACTAACCAAGGCAGATGTGGCTACCTGCTGCATAAATGGAGACTATCAGACCACCCTTATTGTGACTGTTCCCTTGTGGTCCAGACGATCACATATATTTTGAATGACTGCTCAAGGCGCCAATTTCATGGCGGCGGACTCCAGGATATCCACGAGGTGATAGATCAGGCCCTAAATGGACATTGACCTTTAGCTGCTTTTGCTGTAAGAATAAATAAATAAACTGGATAAAGAAACTCAGGTGTATGAGGACGAAGTATTATAGCACAAAGTGAATAAGAATTCAGCAATAGGGACTGATGGGATATCAGCATGTGTGCTAAAAGAGTTTTCAGCTAAACTGGCTGTTCCTTTGAACAGGCTGGTTAACATGAGTCTCATAACAGGAAAGATTCCTCAGGAATGGAAACAACGTATGGTAATTCCATTACACAAGGGTGATGCAAAGACCGATGTATCCAACTATCGAACAATTAGTATCTAAGGAGTGGTGGTGAAGATTTTGGAAAAATTGGTTAGGGCTCGCATTCAGAAATGGGTTAACAGTCAATCTCTACTTTGCAATGAACAGCATGGTTTACTAAGAGAAGGTCATGTTTCAGCAATTTGCTTGCATTCTATAAAAATGTTACCATTGAACTAGACAAGGAGAATGGACACACCATAATACTTTGGATTTTGCTAAGGTTTTGACGGAATACAGCATGGTAGCCTGTTGCATAAATTGGAGAATATGGGTTTGGATTATAAAATATTAGCGTGGATCAGAGGATAGCTGACTGACAGATATCAAAAAGTGGTATAGGGGGGATGTGAGTCTGCAAGATTTAAGATAACCGGTGTTGTACCACAGGGATAAGTGCTTGGTCCACTGTTATTCAATCTGTACATTAATGATATTAGGAAGGATTTGAAAAGCGACTATCAGCTATTTACTGATGATGCAAAAATAGGTAGGGTAATCAGGAATGCTGCTGACATGCAGCAATTCTAGACTGATTTGAATAGGCTGGAATTGTGGGAATTGGAAAATGGATGTCAGTAAACGTAGTAAATGCACTTTGGCGTGATTACATATCCGATGTCGTATTGTATTGGCGGGATTATGCTAGAAGAAACTGATTCGGCTAGGGATCTTAGAGTGTTGATATGTAGGAAGCTGAAGTTCACGGACCATATAGAAAATATTGAAATACAACTCAAAAGATAATTGCAATGCAAACGAACATTGACATGTAAAAATAAGAATGTCATTTTGCCTCTTGATAAGGCCTCACCTGGACTATTTAAGAGAATACCACGTGGAACTATTACATAAATTAGCGAAAAATGAAGATAGATATATGAAGTTGGTAATACCGTTAAGAGGGTGACTGATGCACAGATATCAAATAATATATGTGGAAGAGCCGAATCTAGAAGGTATAGCATTCTACACTTGGCCTGCTGGTGTTTATTTTAATGTTAGGAAAAATTATTTGAGAAGAAATATCCAGTTATTTGCCAAAGCAGCGGTAGGTTAATTAGTTAATAAAGATGATGTACCAGATCCTGCACGATCATTTAAATAGACAGACAGTGTGAGCATGAAAAATGGCTGTCACTTTGATAAGTCAAAGCGACAGCACTTTGGGTTGAAAATATTACAAGCTGTGTACTGTACTGAAGGAAATGGCCTGTAGGAAACTGATGAGGCTAGGAATATGGGAATGATGATGGACAAGGATCAGATTCAGACGATATATTGCAAAAGTGAGTAAAATAACTCACTCACAAACCGACATAACGAAGTTATTATCTTTATTTATGCAGCTTTGATACAGTCACATCTGGACTACTGTGGACACGTGTATTGCATGGATTTCTTGGGGAAG
Source organism: Typopeltis vanoorti (assembly GCF_054136105.1). Lineage (NCBI taxonomy): Eukaryota > Metazoa > Arthropoda > Arachnida > Uropygi > Thelyphonidae > Typopeltis > Typopeltis vanoorti. The sequence continues at coordinate 22,127,466 of NC_143567.1, read as the reverse complement.
TGTTGGAGACGATTCAGGAGCAAGTGCCAAAAAATGGCTGTTCTATGGAATGCCTCCTATGAAGAGAGGACAGATAGGAAGAGGGATTAAAGATTTTTATGTATTTTGCTATGTAGTGACGTTTAATGGAATAGTAAAGTTGCAAACAGCTTACCATATGAGAAACAAAACCGTATCTGCTCTATCTCTGTTTACCCGTACGTTAACTTCCTGTGCTGAGCTTTGATTTTTTTTAATAGCATTCTGTGGGTAACTCTTATTTAGAAACCAAGAGTGAAATTTCTTCATAAAACCAGATTTGGAAGCATGAGTGTGTGAAAAGGAAGTGTCCAGAATGGTTCTATAGTGCCAAATTCCTAATCTGAATTACACAGGAAAATAGCGGATGAGACAAGACTAATGCATTCCGTTTCGACTCTTAAAATAAAGGACGAAGAGCTCTAAATTTCAGCTATTGTGAATTTATCGAACACATTTTACAAAGAATATCTACTATTCTTCTGACCAACGATCATTCTAAAAGTTATTCATTTACCAATTAGTGAAAAATCTTATTTTTTTGAAATATTATCAGGTTCAGAATTTCACAATATAACATATCATTTTGATAAACGAAAACGTTATGTGACAGCAGCATTCATGCCAATTATGCTGTCTTCCTGATTAGCAGTTCTTAAAACGAGGACGACAAATTCGAAGTTTTGGTCAAATTAAGAGCATTAAAGTCTGGTTTATGTATAAAGGAACAATCTATTTCTGATTTTCATCCCAAATCTTTGACAATGCATAAGAATAGGACTTAATCTGCCGGTAGATGGTGCCACTTCCATTCGTTTCATAGAAATAAATAAACGCGTGAAACCATCCCTGAATGCAAGGTACAACTATTTCAAGATTAGTCAAAACGAAAAGAATTCTAAGAAACGAATACTGAATATAAAAGAATCTATAACAGATAATGTTTCGAAGTCATAAATTACACTTATAATATAATGTGGAATGAATGTGACTATCTAACTTGTAGCACATACACACGGTGATTAATGAGTTGTACATTTCGTGGGTGGGATTTCTATAAACAAGAATGTGATTGGTATACGCTAATGGGGGGGGGTATCTATATATTTAAATGACTATTTCGAACAGTCCAACATTGAATTCAGCGATAATGAGGAAATATTTCCTATTTGCAAAATATTCTACACACACACACACACGCACTTTCTTTCTCTCTCTCTCACAAAAACCCTCCTCTGGAATTTTTAACTCTTCTCGTAGAAGTAGGCTTAAGTATAACAGATTTCAACTAACATATGGAAACTAGTAAAGATGTGGTATTTTATTTTATTTTATTATTTAGTTTATATTTTTTGTATGAACATAACCAGTAAAGAACGCTGCTCGATGGGATGGTGAGAGTGCAAAGACGGCAGATTCCATTAAACGGTATAACAGACAGTTTTGATCTTTAGTTCCTTCCTTCTTTCCACGATAAGTCGTTGACTGCAGGAGATAAGCAAACAAAATGAAGTTATAATAACACTTCGGGAGTATCACGTCCATCGACAGGAGAACGATGACCCTTTTCCACTTCGGATGGAATTATAAATATTCAAAAGCTGAATGTTCATAATCTCTTCCAAATCTGAAACTTGCTTTAGAAATTTTACAGACTTTGAGAGGTGCTTTTATCTACTCATTTCATGGCACAATCCAGCAAATGCTTTCTTCAGATGCACCTTCCATTTGAAGTAATATCTTTAAAACAACTCTAACTTTTTGTAAAATTTGTATTGCTACTTTCATCAGCTCACTCTCCTACTCAGCTGAATATTCATTCTATTGCTTTAAAGTTCCCATATCTGACTAATGTTTTAAATGGGAAACACAACTTCCTATCTTTTTAATAAGTCTTCTGCTTGCTTTTCTTTCGATAATAATATTTTCTTCCATGAGAAAAAGTTTCTCAAATTCTTTACTCTTCACTTTCACTTCGAAACAAAAATTCTAACAAATAGTGCGTGCAGTAAAATTAGTATTTGGATGATAATGGCTAATACAAGATGTTTTATTTCTGCATGTTAAGAATTATGCGGGATATTTATTTTACAAACCAGAGCTATCTTTAGAAATATTATTAAAATAATTTTTTACAAATTCATTAATTTATTTAAAAAATTAATTAAAGTCCTAGATGTTTTCGGTAAACATAAACTTTTAAAGCACATATTTTCTGCTAAGAACCACTGCTGATGAGCCATTGCTTATCTTCGTAAGCGGCTGAGAGTTCGAATCCCGCGTTAAGGCATGGTATACCTCACCTCACTTCATGGCTTTAATTGTATTGATGTGTTGTGATGAGTTGCATAATCCTAAATAAAAACCACAACACTTAAGGATCCTGTCTGCGTCCTAGTGGGGATGCTAAATAAGTATCGGATGACATCCTACGAAACACTTAACCCAGTTGTCAAAATATTAGAGACAATCTCTAATAGGTTCCATCTGTTAATTATAGCAGTGAGAGTGTACTTGAGTTGAGAATTCTTTTCCATTTACATTAAGATTCCATATACCCGCTGTGACAGTCAATGGTAACTACACGAAAGAATATTCTCATAATAAATCATGATATCATAATACAACAGCTGTAGTTCGAAGAAATAGGATGTTGAAAAAAATGAATCCTACAGAGGATAAGTGCCCAATTGCCAAGATGATACAAGACACTGATCGGTCTACCCACCTGGGAGAACTAATGGCGAATAAAAAAATGTTTGACATGAATTCATCTGTTCGACAACTATTACCTATTTTGACTGAACTGAAAATAACGCACGCACACACACACACACACACACACACACACACACACACACACACACACACACGCGAGCAGGTGTTCTACTATTTATCATTGAGAACTCTGTATTCTGCTAACTAAATTTTAACATTGCTTGTGGAGAAAACTGGCTTGTATGCAGGAGGCCTGATGCATACGCAGGTACACACTACACAATCATTTTAACGCTATTCTATCTCTTTTTCATCAGTTTGTATAGCTGTTTCTATGGTTTCTTTCTAGTTTTCCGAAGTTTTAATGACATCGTTTTAGACGCACTCAGACATATTTCGGAAGCAATATATATGGCAGCTTATGAAACTGGGTAATATATTTTATGCTACACACGGTTATACTGAAAACAGTGTAGATACAATCAATATTTTTACCACGATGTGCTTATTGCTTCGGATTTTTACTCTGCGGTTATTAATACCCAGTTTAGCGTCTATCCAAACATACAAAAGTTCGTATCTAATCAATATTCCATTTATCACTCATTCTTCTTCGGATTAATGAACAAGTGTTGTGTATCCTCATTAATGTCCTCCCTTTCTTAACTTTTCTGTACAAGTTAAAAACTCTAAGGGTTATATTACTTCTTTACCATAGGCTTGCTTTAGAATTGAGATATGTTTATTAGACTACTTGCAGGTGATTCTATTCTATTATATCCAACTTATTTGCTATTATGTCCACGTATTTGCAAACAAACACAACAGGAACAGAGGTATTAATCTTTAATCTCTCCTCCTATGACATATTGATGATTTAATTAATGAGTGGCAATATGAGTTTGTATTTTGTGTATTTCAGGTGATTCCGGGCGGCCTAGCTTCGAAATTCGGTCTTCAGGAAGATGACCGATTAATTCAAGTTGGTCAAACAAATATTCAAGATATGACTCATGAAGAAATCTTCAACGTCATTGTCCAGACAGGGAAAAGATTAGAAATGTTTGTTTTCAGGTAAAATGAAACTACTCATTTCAGTCTATAAACAAGTATGTTTATATTCACATTTGATCTGTCATAATAGAGTGATTTTTATTTATTGATTCCTATGGGGATTCCCCCCGTTCCTCGACCTTCCCTTAGTACTGGCTGAGCCCTCCTTGTGAGGGATTAAGTACGTATTGTATGACTGTAAATCCCTGTGTGTTCACGAGCGGGTTTTCCTGTTCTGAGGGACGAGAAACTCGATTTTCCGGGTCAAAAAACCCCGGCTAACTCACCTTTAGTCGAAAGAGACCAGACAGAAATTGAACCCAAGTCTTTCCGACCAAAGGGGCTTTGTCTATACCGACTGAGGTACGAAGGCTCTAATAGAGTGATAACTTCTATAAAAGAGCGAACTTAAAGCCTAACTTATTAAACATGATTAAAAGAAGAATATTTTAAACTTGCAGTGTTTTAAAAAATAACAGGTTGTTGTTTTTCGTTATTTGGAACTATGGCAGAAGCAATCAAGGCTATTCTATGTCTAAGTAAATTGTGTGTGTGTTCTGAACGTTTTGTCTGTTTTGCGAATGAAAACCAAGTTTCCTGTAAAAACCGCTTCCACTTATGTGACCGAGTGGATAGAGTCTCTGATATACAATAAACATACTGTGGTAGTTCCATTCACGATATTAATGTGCTATTATGTTTCCAATCTTTCCTGGGTAAGATTAAGATTTAAATCTATGCATAGAAATGCCCCAAAATATCTTATATTTAAGCCTGATGAAATTATTATTATTACGTGACACCTCCAGAAGCCCAAAGACTCATCGAGGGAGGGGCCCTTACTCCACAACTCTCCGTCTACACCACTCAATCCACCAATTACAACGAACCGCAACTATCTTCATCATCTATGCCAACGCCATCTACCGCCGACCACCACCACTAGTATTTTCACAGACAATCATAAACTTCCATGTCCACAACGGGATTCGAACCCGCAGCCTTTTAGCTGGAGAATGGATACGCTAACCACTCGGCAAACCAGGCAGGCAAATTAAAGAAGTAAACTTTACTTGGTAGAATAACAAAAAAACATAATTTATACATACTGATTGAAAAAGAAAAGTTTGCACTTCTGACCTGAAACAAAAGTTTCTGATACTGATTTGAACATGACAACTGCTTCTGTTTATTTTACGAAACTTCTTTGAAATGCTTATCCATAATCAATTTATACACATTCTCAGTTAATCAATATTTGAATACTGAATTTCTTTATCAGCTTCAGAAAGGCAGAAATTTTTAAGATGTTTGACCTGTTTTCTTTTAAGAGTCAACACTTCCTCCATTATTTTTATAGAAAAAAGCGATTATATTATCGTACCACCAAATCGCTGTGCTAGTGTATGCGTACATGTGCATGCAAGCGCATGATCACATGATAAGGAAAAGCTAGTAATTTCATTGTTTGCACTCTCTCTCATGCTAGGTGTTAAAACAATTTCTTCGTTTATCAACTGCTTCTCAGTAAACGTGTTCATAAATTTCCATTTATTTATTTTTTGTACATTTTCTCCCCGCTAATTTCGAGTGTTAGAGGTCTGGCAAATATGGAAGAGCATACATTAACTTGTGAAGGTCACGAGTAAGATCCTGTGTAAATTCCTCCCTTGACTTGACTCAGAGCTTTGGGAATTCTCGGAATATTGGTCTGTATCCAACTTCTGACACTTCATCGGCTATATCATTTAATATAAAATAATCAATTTTATACACAATTATGCTTATATACGATGCATATCAGTAAAGGAATACCCACAAATACACGCAGAGATTAATAGAGCCAGAAATATCAAAAAATGTAGGCAGAACTAAAGATATGGTCTATAATTAACTTCTTTTTTCAGTAATTAAATCGTCATTCACTCTGTCCGTATTTAGCAGTCTTTCGTCTATCAAATAATCTCTCAATGCGATACTGTGAGTGATAAAATGACTCACGGTTGAAACACTTTTTAATGCATAGCCAAATTCTTTACCTGCTATTGTTGGCAAAGGTCTGATAAATGTGATTAAAACGACGGCACTGGAATTAGCAGTCAGTTCATGACTTTTGTCCTGACCTTTTGCACTTTGCAGTACCGGAGTCTTCCTGCGTTTTAATGGAATAGATATGATTTTTGTGAAGTGAGTTGTAAAAATGTATATATTCTTTTCAAATATGGAAAACAACAGCAACATGTGTGTGTGTATATATATATATATATATATATATATTAAGGATACCAAGTAATTTTATAAACTTGGTTTTTCTACTCCTTCTCCCAAGTAATTTTATAAACTTGGTTTTTTCTACTCCTTCTCCCAAGTAATTTTATAAACTTGGTTTTTCTACTCCTTCTCCCAAGTAATTTTATAAACTTGGTTTTTCAAAAAAAAAAAAAAACCTCTTACAATGCCGTCTGAGACCAGTTAATCCAGATTCCACAGAACTACAATGAAACTGAGCATTCGAAGAGAAAGCAATTAGATCATAGTTTTCTAATTACACTTTCCAATTTCGTATTACGTAGGATTACGTCTATTAAGATTTCCTGCGGTTTCTTTCAGCTACTTTAAGAATCAGTTGTTAAAACCTTTTATTAGTTAAAGAAATATGCAGTCTTTCTGATACCTATGATTTGCGGGCCGACTAGTTTTTCAAGGGTACTAAATCTGCACCTTTGTTTCTAATACTCCTTGTACAGTTTATAAGCAAAGGAGCTTGCTACTCACTACTCCTCTTCCTTTCCACAATTCATCACTGCATCATATTTGATATGCCTTTTGAATTTGTTGCTCTCACGCACGCCACCTCATTTCAACAGAGGACGTCATCAAACCTCACCTACGACATTTCTGTTTATTTAAATGGATTGGGTATTAAGCAGCAAGACTGCGCTGTTAATAGACAAAAGAATGGATAGTAATTAGTCCGGAAAACAAGAGGTATTTAAAAGCAAGAGAGAGAGAAAGAGAGAGAGAGAGGGGACTGAATAGATAGTTACACAGATGAGAAAATCAAACAGTAAGAGTTAGAACGATGTAAACTAAATAGTCATTGCCAAACCGTAAACGTATAATGTCTAATTACTTCAGAAAGTTTCGTTAACAATCTTATTTTCTCGTATTCTTTAAAAACGACCTACACGATATTTATTAGTTTGCTTTATTAATCAAGGGGCTTTCTTCCAGGATATTTTCAGTTCTTACATCAGCGGTTTGCAATCTGACCAACTAGCTTGATTTTCCTGGTAAACCTTCCAAAAAGACAACTGTTTTAAGGACTTGGCGAAATGTCACTGTTTACAATCTGGCGGCATGCCTGCTATTAGTAACCTCATTCATCTGTTGCTCGCCTCATGTTCTATCTACGCCCGTCCGTATTCTAGATTTACTTTAGATTAGTAAGAGCTTCATTGCGTAATATAAACAGCTTTTGTTTGCATAAAATCTATTTCATTTAAATTGAGCTCTTAAAACTAGAATTTAGTAGAAGAGGTCTCAATGATTTCCAATTTCCACTCGTTTTTGCTACTGATCATGTTCAACAAATTATCAGTGTTGAAAAGTAATGTCTGCAATGCTAGTGCTGGATCAGATTCTTTACTTAGCTTTCTCTATAAACAAAATAACTTTTGCACTTAAACAAAAAAGTGGCAATCTGTCAGTGTTACTTTGGCTAAGCAGCTAACGTAAAATTGTAAGATCATATGAAGAGAGCATCTATGAGAATTTAAGTCATGCTGTGACTAAGCTCAGAACTATGTCGTGCTACAAACGGAGCTATTATTTCTTGATATTTGAAAATAGCGTTATCTCTTCACAAACTGAATTCTGAAATCAAATGAAGTATTTTAATAACTGGAACAAATCAGACCTGATTCCTTGTATTGTAGAGGTGTAAATTTAAAGTCTATGAACAAAAATCCTACGAATTAGAATCCCACATAATGGGATTCTAATTCGTAGGATTCTAGACAGCAAAGCAGTATAGGTCATCCTCTTCCTTATGCATAGACAATCTATCACGTTTCTTTATTTTTATTTTAAAAGTTAATGCTTAAATTCATTTGAGGCAACGTTCTTTACTGAGCTCAGAGTTTAGAATATTAGTAAACGAATCAGCTTGGAAATAAAATTAGTTTAGGATTAAACATTGCAATTAATTATATAACATATAATTCAACTATAATTATTTGACATACATTCCTCACAACTGAAAAACGACTCTTGCTGTCCTTGAGCCAAAAATTCGCAAACAAATTAACCAAACAACCATTAGTTATCCGATTGTAAGGAATATTATTTGCATATAATACGTAAAAGCAGTTATAGTTATAATATATTGATACTTTCCAAATACAGATTAAACATATGAATATAATAAGAATATAATCTATCTTCCTCAATTAACTGAGAAAGTTTCAAGATCTCTTCTACAAAGGATTCCTTAAGCAATCTTCATACTATTTTTCAATGGGATGAGGAAATTCAGTCACCTTGAATGCCACTAAATTCCAATATTCTACCTTCTTTGACACAAAAAAATTCAGTTGACCCCTTTACATTTGATAATAACATGTCGCCAGAAAAGATATCTCCCTTCTTGTGCTGACATTTATCTCTAACTTTTCCTGACCTAAACAAATCACACCTGCAACTTTATCATTTCAAAAAAATAAAAATATTTTTTTAAAAAATTTCCTGGTTGATGAAGCTGCAGATGTGATGTGATACGTAATAGATAGATCATGTGGTCTTGACTTGGGAGCTAGCAAAACGTGGAAATTCCAGTTAAGAAGGGTTATATGTAGAACCGCATGGTAGGTGATTATTATACACTTAGGAGGCTGCTTGAAGCAGTACCATGGCATAAAGATCTGAAAGGGAAGGATGTTCACAGTTCATGGGGGATAATCAAGGGATATCAAGAGGAAGCAATATCATACTGTATATATACCCAAGGTCAGGAGCATAAAGTGGTTAAGAGTTAGATGGATAAGTAGTATCATTAAGCATGAGCTGCAAAAAATGAAAACGTTGTGGAGGGTATATAAAGAGAAAGAGGACAAGCTAACTCATTAACAGCACAAGGATCAGGCAAGAAAGGTGACCAGCATGATAAAGAAGGCAAAATCAGACTATGAGAAGTTAGCGGAGCAGGCGAAAGGAAATCACAAAACGTTTCTTCGTTATGTGACAAGTAGGAGGAAGAATGACTATGGAATGATAACTTTAATTTGGGCAGACAGTAGAGAGGTAACGGAGGCAAACAAGATTGTAACTACTGAGTGACCATTTTGCAAGAGTATATCATCCAAGTAAAGATATTGTTCTGTCAGAAGTGACAGGCACTGATATGAGGACAGTGGTTGGTGAATTAGATATTGCAGAATCTGAATGCAAATACAGCTGTGAGATTGGATAGGATATCGGATTTAAGATATCCCGTCTTAAAGGGATATTTAAGATTTAAGAGAATGTGCAGGGAAACTGTTGAGATGCCTTTGACTAGGCTGTTTAATTTAAGTCTCAGCTCTGGCCAAGTCCCAAGAGAGTGGAAGGAGAGCAAAATAATTCCTTTGTATAAAGTAGGATCTAAGTCTGTAGCAGCAAATTACAGACCAATCAGTATCTCTCAGGAGTGGTGGCAGAAGTACTGGAAAAGTTGGCCAAAAAAAAAAAGAATTCAGAAATGGGTTGATAAGAATATGATATTCTATACGGGACAGCTTAGCTTTGTGAAAGGTAGGTCATGCATGAGTAATCTATTAACTTTTATAACAGGATGGCAGCAGAGTTGGATAAAGGGAATGGCTACATGATGATACTGTTCACTTTTGTAAAGCACTTGATAGTATGCCACATGGAACTGTATTATGCAAACTGCAACCAATGGGGATAGATATGAAACTGGTGATGCTGGACAGATATTAAAAGTAGTATATGGAGGAGAGGAATCTAAGTGAAGGCAGGTGACTAATGATGTGCCGCAGGGCTCTCTGCTTGGACCACTGCTTTTAATTTGTACATAAATGATATAGGAAATGATTTGAAGAGAGATGTTGAAAGTTTATTTTTCACTTGGTCAGACTATAATAAATTTAGTTTAATCCTTTATCCAAGTGTGTGCAAACAAACCTTGCGCCTGAAAGTATCTTCAGGACTGGGGTAAAGTGGTACAACACCGGACAACTCCTTACAAAGGTGGAGCAAGCTACCAACACTCCTATCTCAGTATCTCCTATAATGCAAAACACATTTCCTTGCGGATATGTCTAATATTATGCATTAAGGGAAGGGTCACTACCCAGACTAGTTTCGACCTTTATTGAGGTCTCTTCAGTGGGACCCAGGCCCAAGTGGAGATACCAAGGCAGAAGCATTAGCAAGGTCATCTCCTCCTATAGGAGCTGCCGAACGGTGTGCCACCTTTTTATTAAATTACTCTGGATTTAACATTATACATATCCGCAAGGAGATGTGTTTTGCATTATGGGAGATACTGAGATAGGAGTGTTGGTAGCTTGCTCCACCTTTGTAAGGAGTTTCCCTGGTGTTGTACCACCTTACCCCAGTCCTGAAGATACTTTCAGGCGCAAACTTTGTTTGTACACACTTGGATAAAGGATTAAACTAAATTTATTATAGTCTGATCAAGTGAAAAATAAACTTTCAACATCTTTCTCTAAATCCAGAATAATTTAATAAAAAGGTGGCACACCGTTTGGCAGCTCCTATAGGAGGAGATGACCTTGCTAATGCTTCTGCCTTGGTATCTCCACTTGGGCCTGGCTCCCACTGAAGAGACCTCAATAAAGGTCGAAATTAATCTGGGTAGTGGCCCTTCCCTTAATGCATAACATTAGACATATCCGCAAGGAGATGTGTTTTGCATTATGGGAGATACTGAGATAGGAGTGTTGGTAGTTTGCTCCACCTTTGTAAGGAGTCGCCCAGTGTTGTACCACTTTACCCCAGTCCTGAAGATACTTTCAGGCGCAAACTTTGTTTGCACACACTTGGATAAAGGATTAAACCAAATTTATTATTGAAGAAAGATATTCAGTTATTTGCTGATGACGCAAAGTTAGGTTTGGTAATATTTAATCAAGGTGGCGTAGAGAGCTTGCAGGATGATTGAAATAGGCTACCAGTAGGGGTGCAAGATAATGGATGTCAACAATATGGAAAAGTGGAAAATTATGCATTTTGTGATACAAAGATTACAAGCAATGTACCACGTTGAGGGAACTGTACTCTAGGAAATTGATGAAGCCAGGGATTTGGGATAAGTAGTAGATAGGGAGTTGAAATTAATGGATATATTGCTAAAGTAGCCAGGATAGCTCAGAGGATTACTTTGTTATTGAAGAACACACTAACAAGCAGAGATAAGGGAGTTATCAATCCACTTTACTAAGCCTTAATATACGACCACATCTAGATTACAGTACTCAGGTTTGGTCGCTTGGGTTTCTTGGAATGAGGAAGTGGTGGAGAGGATCCAGAGGCGAGTGATCTGTGGGATGCTTCATATGAGGATAGATTGAGGATTTCTGGATTGTAAAAGTTAGTTGATAGGTGCAAAAAAGGGTGGTATATGATAGAAGTATTTAAGTTAATTAAATGATTTTATAGAATTGATGCAGAGGAAATGTTTCAGTACTTGGCTAGAGGCCCTGTAGTAGAGGGGACAGAAGAAATTATTCCAGGAAGTCGAGTTAGAGTATGGTTAGTAAGGACGTGAGGACTAGATTTTTCGCTAAGAGAGTGGTGAATGGAATGGAATGCGTTGCCTGACTCAGTTGTAAGTGCTTTGTCTGTTAATTGGTTCAAGGAAAGGTATGATAGATTAGGTCATCCTGTGATGAGTATTTGGATTCCATGGAGGTGTCCGTGTAATAATAATATTATTATTAATATTACTAATAATATTAATAATAATATTATTAATGTTAGTGTGTGTGTGTGTGTGTGTGTGTGTGTGTGTGTGTGTGTGTGTGTGTGTGTGTGTGTGTGTGTGTGTGTGTGTGTGTGTGTGTGTGTGTGTGTGTGTGTGTGTGTGTGTGTTAATATTACTAATAATATTAATAATAATAATATTATTATTATTATTAATAATAATAATATTCTACTTTCTACTACCCCTGTATCTCTGCTACCCCTACCACTTCTTGTAGCAGAAGGCTTCACTTTCAAAACCCTACGGGATACTGGAGTGACCATACTGCGTCTGCAGACATCAAATGTAAATAACTAACTTCAGCAGTACATGTAACAACTAAAAAAGCAGTGATTAAGAGCTGACTTGGGTGTTTTCCATTGTCAACTCTGAATCTTGTTCTCAGGATCATAACCATACATCCAGGATTCGTCTTCTGTTATGACATTTTGAAAAATGTTCAGATCCGAGGTCACACGATCACATAATTAATATTCACTCGTTGATCGCAATCACTTTCCATTTTCGCGACAACGATGCAAAACACATTTACACAAAACGGTATTTACAACTAAGCGAGCGAACTGATGAATTTGAAATTCATCACGTGATTGACCAACGAATATGGGATCAGGTGATTCCTCTCAGTTCGCTCTTCCCCCGATAGATTCGCTGATGGGAGTAGTACACCCATGCCTTTTCTTCAATGCCATCGGAATTCGAACCAGTTGCCTTTTGACCATATATATATATATATATATATATATAACTAATTAAGCAGAAAAATGCAAAAATAAATTACTCTTATTTGTTGTAAAGAGTACGAGTAATTTCTTCCTGCCCTCAAGCAGGACGCCGACCTGCTTGGCCGAGTGGTTATGCGATAACCACTCTCCAGCCAAGAGGCTTCTGGTTCGCCATGAGCATGGTTGTTTGTAACTATCCTACTAACTGTGTGTGTGGAAAAGCATCTCCGCTACCCCTACCACTTCTTGTAGCAGAAGGCTTCACTTTCAAAACCCAGAGGGATACTGGAGTGACCATACTGCGTCTGTGGACGTCAAATGTAAATAACTAACTTGAGCAGAAAGGAGGTGCAAGTATACACTTGCACCTTCATCTGGCGCAAGTATATACACAAAATAAAAGATTCAGTGAAACACAAGACAATATTAGAAATATCATTCGTCATAACTGAATTATAATTGAATCACTGTCTGAGTGGTCGTATCTGAGTTTTAGATTCTTTCGTGGATTACAGCACTGTATCTCTCTCTCTTTCAGTCTCAAGATAAGATCGGTGTAGGATTTCTGAAGAGTTCCAGTTTACGATGTTCTAGTAGAGTGGTTGTCATTTCGATTCGCAGAATTTAGTATATGACTACATAGAGTATAGGCTCTGGTTCTCAAGTATTCAATGTTCCATGGATTTAATACGGGCACTCAATCATATACTAAAGGTGATGAAAACCTGTGTACTTTATCCTTCTTATCGAAACAACGATTGTAGTTCGGTAAGAAGAGGGATGTGATTTAGATTTTGTATTTCATGAGAATTTTTGCAACTCTGTAATGGAGTTTATAGATGCTTTTATTTCATTATTATCAATCTGATGCCCAGTTTATAGATGGAACCAAGGTCTGATAAGTAAGGGAGCTTTCTTATAGTTATTCTTCAAGAATGTGGCTGAAATAAAGTTGAGTTATTTTGTTGTTGTTATTTCTTCACTACCATTAATGAGAATGCGAGCTTGAGCTCCTAGTATGATGCATAGATTTGGGATCGATAGTGACGCGTTGAGCATGAAATACCTGTTAGTGCTAATTGGTTTTTTGTATATGCTAATCTTTAACCTGTCAAAAGACTGAGAACTTCCAGAAAGAGAAGAGAAGAAAACCACTGGCTCTCTCTCTCTCTCTCTCTTATCTTTCTGATAGTCAGATTTTTCCTGACTTCGTCTAACTCTGATGTGAATTTGATTTTTGGATCCAGGTTGTTCAGATTATTTAAGAATTCTCAGAGCGTGTGCTTACCATAACTCCATATCAAGAAAACATTATAAATGTTCAATGCTGCTCCCACCCACGAAAGGTATTGGGTACATTTGTAAGTAATATGGTGGTACAAATGTACCACTTATGGTACATTTTGTACCGTGGGTGGGCTAAGGATTTATTTCTTCTATTTTTATCAATTATATATATATATATATATATGTATATACTGTGTATATATATAAATATATATATCTATATCTATATATATATATAGAGAGAGAGTTTTAATTTATTTTTACATAGACCCTCCTCTAGAGACCAAACATGAAACTTTTTCAAGCCACTTCAAGCCTCCAATAAGCATGGGGAAAATGCTATTACACCGGGCGATGAAATTCATCTCCCACCTCAAAATAATCACAAACATCCATGCCAACGGTGGGATTCGAACCCGTAGCGTGTTGGTTGGAGAGCTGGTACGCTAACCACTCGGCCAATGTATGTGCGAATGTATGAATGCTTCTATCTTTTCCAGAGGCTTGGTGTCGTAATGGATAATTATGACCAAGTGTGTATGTGTGGAGGGAAGTGACCTGATCTGAGCTCAGCAAATTCACTTTGCGGGATCTTGTTGAAACGTAAAATTAAAATGTGCACAGCCCAGTTCAGCTCTATATAGAAAATACCCGAGAAGCATGATAATTATTTGAGAAATAGTATAATTGCCATACTTCTTGGGTGTTTTCCATATCGAGCTGAATTGGACTGTGCACATTTAATTTCTTTTTTTTTTTTTCATTGTATTTCTTTTTTAATTTAATTTCTTATTTAATTTCTTTTTTTTTTTTCATTGTATTTCTATACATTTCAACAAATTCCCTTACTTTTTTACCGTAGGAAATATTGGTTTTGGCGACTAGATATACTACAGAGAACTTTTTTTTCTTCATCTGTGGTGTGCCTCAGGGTTCCTGTTTATGCATTTTGAATGCTTTGACTATCTGAACTGGGGTAGAAACTCGCAATAATCCAAAGGATCACGACAGTGAATTCTTTTTCAACTGGAAGCGCTCAATGAAAATTTTATCTCATTTTCTCAATAACGATATATCACGTATCGGATTAGGATAATAATAAATCACTATAAGTATGTTTCGGAATGACCTTATATATAAATTTCAAGTATTCAGAAGATAACATCATGATTATTTGTAAATGATGTTCTTCCTAATAATAATAAAATAAAAAATAGTGTAGTGTACTGCGTTTTCTGACTTATCTTTTAATTTAAAACATTTATATTTTAAATGTAAAACCGATTGTGATGTCTAGTAAATCAGATATCTATCGAAGGGAGGGCGCGCGAGTGCACACCCACACTCACGGAGAGAGAGAGAGAGAGGAGAGAGTGTGGGGGTGAAGAAGTTGTCAAATCTGTTAACGTACATAACGTGACTACCGAGAAAATGCGAGATTTTCACTTCATCTAGAGTATATTTTGCTATTGGAAACACGCACGTTTATTTTCTATTCTTCTTTAATATTCTGTGATTCAGTGAAAGAGACATGTGAACAATAACTGTTAGTTGAAATAAACAAAATACCTTCTCGCCTTAGAAAACTGAGTCACGTGTTTGGGAGACACGCTGTACCCTTGGCAGCCCTGCGTGAACAACAGTAGATTGAAATAGCGTCAACAGTTGCATAGCAGACGACGCATTTACTTTGGTCTTGCTCACAGTGAATTTTCATTGTTGCTGGGCTCACGATAAACGGTTGTTGCCTCATCTACGATCTCCTTGTTCTGCCGTAAGTCGTGTGTGTGTCTTTACTCTTGCATGCATGTAAGATTTCAAACCGACCGTTCCTCTCTCCACCACCACCTCGAATCCATAACTGTACAAATTGAGATTAGACATCAACCCCCTGACCCAGATAAAAGAAGGTAAGGTTTGTCAGTTGAGGATTTTGGGGGATGCGCCACATATTCACCTTTGAATATTTCATGGAAACATTTACTGCGATAGCTGAAAGCATATTTCAAGAACTGCATGTCATTGTTCTATCTAAACTGAACTCATGAAGTATCTCACTAAACCTAATACCATGATGTGTAATTCGTTATTCTGTAGAAGATTCGACGAAATATTTTATGAAATCAATGCTGGGATAAATCACACACGGGCGGTATATCATTCACTGTACCCAGAAATATACTGGGTTTCGCGTATGTTTAATTTTCCTAAATTTAAAAAGTTTTGTACAAGTAATATAAATATTGACATTTCGTAGATCATGGCATTCCAAAACAGTAGCATTTCATAGCACAGAAGATAAAGTTAAATCAAAAAATGGCGTGCATTTAGATTTCATGAACCTTCAGAAAAAAAAAAAAAAAAAAAATCAGTGCAGAAAAGAACAATTTTTAAGGGTAATTTGGAATGTACTTTTCCGCTAACCGAACCCATGACTAATAGTAAAGGCGCGTGTTAGAAAGGAGGGATGTAACGACAGAAGGTTTCCTGCAGCAGGACTATTTTTAGTAGTGGAATGCGATCCTAGGCGCATCTAGTGCGTTTTCGTATGGAAAGGGGTAAGCATACAAAGAGAGAGAGAGAGAGAGGTTTGCACAGACATGTTTAGAGTGTCTAGATGTCAACTGAGCATACGGAAATAGTAACGAAAGCCAATATTCAAAACATAACAAAAAAAAAAAAAAAATCGGATTTTGCATATTCGGTCTATTAGATATCACTTTCTGCGCGTACGTACGTACGATAAAAAAGCATAATGTCATTGAAATTCCGCATGTATTTTATAAAATACACACTAATTTATAATAAATGAGCCGAAGCATGTAAAACAAAAAAAAAGCCCCCCCCCCCACCACTATACAAATCATATTACATAAAAGTAATCTGAAATGTATTCATTAGTTCATTATACGACAAAATTAGCGAATATAAAATTTGAGAGTTCATCCATTACGAGATTTTAAACAGAGCTCATAAAATATTAAGTCAGCAAGAGAAAAATGATGTTAGGTTATTTGTAATTTGAGATTTAAACCTTTACTTTAGTACTTAAACTTGTTTAGAAATATCTGATTCCATGCCCTAGTGCGTTTACTTTCACAAATATTCGAGGTCATAAACTATGAAAATTTTTGAATAATTAAAACTCTGTCCATATGATTCACTACTTAGCAATTAATGCGACTTTATGAAATAAAAAAAATTGATGCGGCTTCAATGAAATGAAGGATATCCAAGAAATGTTCCTCTAAAATTTAATAACTGAAAGAACAATCGATGTCCTTAGTTTTCTATTTGGGATTTAAGTAATCCAAAACATGATCAGGTTATTTTTTACTTTCTATAAAGTAATGCGAACTTAAAAACAATACTACATAAAACTGATATTGACAAGATAGATAAAATATGCACTATTTAAAAAATTAAGTAAAAAACGTGTGTAATGTTTATGTATTTTCATCCTTCGCATTTTATTACATTTATAAAAGTGTATATATATATATATATATATTTTTTTTTTTTTTTTTTTTCAAATTTATTGAGTCAGAAAATCAATGTGGTCACATGCTCACTAAAAACTATTTTCGCAGCACATTGAAATTATTATGCCTAATCCGACTATGGATGTCGATCGATCATATTTAGAAATGGTGTTTATGAAGCAAAAATTAGAAAATGAACTTTTTCGAGGGGGAGAGGAGAAAAACCTCGCATTATCAGTATATACTATTAAATCTCAAACTTAACTCTATATTTTACTTCGTTTTTTATGCCACTCGTTCAGCTATAAACAAATAGCACATTAGTACTATGAATGGACTAAGGATAATACAATCCGTGAAATCCTGCTCTAGAGACCTAGACCAAACATGGAAATCTTTTCAAAATGCTTTAACCTCATACCCCAGGGATGAAATTCAACTATCGCCTAAATTATGAACTTGGTTTGCGTACCAATATACAAAGGTGGCCCAGAAGTTAGGGTAGCTGCCAGAACAATAGTAATTAAAACGTTATAATTTATTATAATTATTATTTTGATTATTAAACTGATTTTTGTCTGACATTATCGTGTCTAACTATTGCATATTATAATCTGCACATACATTCCATATATTTTAAATTCGCTAATAATTTTTTTTTTGCTTAATGTAGATTCTTTGACTGACTGTTCTATTATTTGTGGGCCGCCCTGAGGTAGATTTTTTTCTTTTTAGACCAGTTAGTCTTTCTGCTGGACGAAGGTTATCCCAAATTTCTTAATTTCATCCATTTGAACTCCAGAAATTATTAATGTACCTTGCTATCTATTCAACGGTCTTTCAATTTGTCTACTACCATCCATAGATCTCCTTTCTGTTAATAATTTATGCTAATTTAGACCATGCTGTGTTTGTTATATCTCGCAATTTGTCTACTTCATCTCCACACCAACATATTCCTTGTCCATCCTTCTCTGGATAAATTTCAATTTGAAGCCTAGAACTTTAACTAAATCGCATCTTTAGTTAAATTCCGAGTTTTACTGCCATATGTAATTGCAGGCAAGACGCACTGGTAGAAAGCATTCCTCTTCAAGCTATCAAGCTAACTTTAAATCACCTTTGAAGATATCTTTCATCTTCACAAAATAAATTAAAAAAATAAAACAATCTAGTTGGTCTTCTTTTATTTCTTCTATTTGTCGGTATATTTCTTTTCTTTGTCATTCATTATTACTTTTGTTTTTGTTTTAAATTTTTTTAAGAAATTATCTTCAACCGAATTTCACGCAAATGCCCTTAATTTTATTTCTAAATTTTCTGATGCTTCTGCCGAGAGAACTTTATCATCAGACATGCACTACAGTCTGAAAAATGACCGAAGTGCAATTATTACAATAATCTTTTACAAGGACAAGCATGAAGGTACCCACCCCCTCTCCCCCAAATCACCTTCTAAAATTAGTAAACCTGTCCATAGTTTTAGGATAAGATATGCCTAAATATATATTTTTGTAACATGACCAGTTTGCCGGGCTACGCGATGAAACTGGTATTTAGAATATTTGCAGAAATTTGTAGAACCATTCTAATTTTTATTTCGATAGGATCATTTGCAGGCACAAAAAAGGAATAAGACATCGAAAATATACACATAACTATGCTTTGACTGAATGGAATAAAATGAAATTCGGGATTCGGATGTGTAAGACGTTTTCTAAGTAGTCGTTCTTTCTCTCTCTCTCTCTCTTTTAATCAGATCTATTATTATTAGCAAAATTAGTGGAATTTATTTTATAATTCGGTACTGTTTAGATGGGATTTGATTATTTTTTTGATTATTTTTAGTTATTAGTTTATTATTTTTTAACAATTTCACCCTTTTCTAGTGGCAAAATTAGGCAAAAGAAATTTCTATGTCTGAAGTGTACAAGCCAATAAATAAGAAGTGATTTCTAGAAAAAGAAATGTTTCACAATAGCACTGTATTCTAATAACATTCATTATCGAAACAGTTGAACATCTAGAACATCACTATACTGTGGACACAATTTTGTTTTGCCTAATTTTGTCAGAAATGAAACGCAATAAAATGAAAAAGTTTCAAGTGATTCCAAATTTCTGTAGAAACATTTTAGTAGTGATTATAACAGCAGCTAGATTGACCGACTAGTCAGTAGTATCTGCTCTTCAACTAACAGATTGTACGTTCGAATTCCTATCCTGGCACGGATGATCTGTGAATATCTTCAGGTGAAAGATGAATTTCATTACCCCGAGTGACACCACCACTATGCTTAAAAAGGTTCGTGTACGAGTCTCCGGATTATGCGTGAAACGCCGTTAGGCCTTTCGTGACGGGATTTTACACAGAAAAATTCATATTTATCAAACCGGGGTTGGATTTATTATTATCAATTCGAATCGCTTTTCGAATTTAAACGGAATTATGACGAACTTTTTTGTTTAAAAACTTCGTGATATTAACGTCACTGAACTGTTGATACAGTTTGAAAATTTTTGTACTGATTTTTTTTTTCTATTTATGCTTTATTTCAGTAACTATTTGAGTATAAAAGTGTGTTTTGAAATTAAAATTTAGTTTAGTCATTTTAGAATTACATGAATGAGAAAATAATTCCAGTCCATAATCTCTCTCTGTGTGTATGTGTGTTACTCTAAACTTAAATTTTTCGTGAAAATCACGAATTTAAAGATTCTGTTATGCTGTTTCATAAGCCACCAAAACATTTCAGTAAGCGAACTGAATGAAATAACTCAGAGTAATTAATCATTACAATCCGAATATATATGAAGTCACAAAAAGATGATGAGGAGCCATAAAAAGAAAGAAAGAAAGAAAAAAGTACGTTTCTGACCGCAAAATTCCAATAATTTCCATTGCGTTAATGATCAAATAACTATCGAATAAATAAATGAAAATAACAGTCGTTAACATTATAATGTGAGGCAATTATCGAAAAGGAATCGTACACAAAACTACAATTTTATTGGTGAAGTGACATTTTTGTCAGCTTTGGTGTGGTTATGAACATTTTTATTAATATTTCTAATATTTTAGAGAAAAACTAAGAGAAGAGGTCTATAAATTTTAAAATAATTCTTAATATCTCAGTTTAGGAAATGATAACTTTTTAAATTCTATTGGAAAAGATAATTTAAAAATAGAAACCAAAACAAAATCTAATTAAATATATTTGATCCTCTCGCACAATGCTGATATGTATATATCGCGGTATGGAGTTGTCTGGTTTTTTATATTTTATTAATACCCTGGAGAGCGAGATATGGATCTGTATGTGAATGAAATTAAACTCTAAAGTGATCTCAATGTAACTGTATATTGCAATATTATATTTATACTAGGGGGGTCCTACCCCCATGACGCCTACGGCGCACCCCCCCCCCCCGAATTCCGGACTGGTAGGTCGGTTCTCCTTGAATTCTGATGACTCGAATTTTGAAGACTCAACACTCAGGGTAGCCCTGAGTTTCAAAACGTTTCAAATAACTTGACAAAAAACGTGACACAAAAACGTTACAAAAAAAAAGCTTATCATTTTATATTAAAGAGTAGATATTATCATAACATCGCCGCTGCCCAAAATGTTGTCTAAAAGAAGTAAACATTAATCGCTGTTATAAAATATCTCCATTAATATTCAGTGTAGTAATGGGCTCCGTTCATTAAAATCAGTGATTCCAACCTAAATTTTTCCGAGGAGCGCCTTAATCACAATACAAGAAAGTTAATGGGGAGACATGTCCTCCATACTTTGACAATAATAATTACGGAAAGCAAACTAAATTGATTTGATATTTTAAGTTTTTATTGCTAAAGAAATCAATAATGTTGATGGTATTTTTTGTCCTGTTTCTGGTGTACATTTCAAATGGAACTGACCTTGAAATTCGATCAGTGATTTAAATACTTTTCTGGTATTCTTTTAAGTAATGTGCCTTTATACTGGATTAACCATTTGAGAATGCTGCTAAATTTAAAAATATCGGTAACAGTGGATTTTTCAAACTAGGGAAATATATACTTTTTTCAGTTACTCATACATATTTTTTCTAAATGTCAAATGAACTGTATGAAAATAATTAAGTATCACAGGAGGTAGTCATCCTCGTTCCCATAGTGCTTTGCTGAGGACAGATACCAGAAACAAAAAAAAAAAAAGTCTTCGTGCCAAGACAGTATCAGACAGTAACATGTATTCGCTCTCACTCTACAGTAATTTTTACAACAGACATCAAAGACGTATTGGAACATCTATTTTTGCCCGTTAGTAACCGTGACCTGCTGATGTCAGTAGACCGATACTATCTAAATAGGTCGTTCTCTCAGCAGAGCATCCCGTGCATCTTAATTCAGCGAGAGTGTTAATACTTAATGGGTGTATTAATATACAATACGTAAATTTTCAATAGTCTACTTACGGAAATGATTGATAGCTTTAATATAAAATAAAGCAAAAACTTGGATTGCGTAGAGGAGTTTCTCTCGTAACCCGGAGAGTCTTTATGATATGTATTTAGATTCACAACATTTTCTCGAAATTTACCATTTCTGTCCAACATTACTCTTATTTCTACATCTAGTTAGGTTAGTTAAACTGCAGTATCCTGTAAATATTGGATGATGCATCGTCCAATTATCAGTGATCTGATGCAATACTATTACGTTTTTTCGGACGTCTCTTCAGTTTCGCTCAATATAACTTCATTTCCTTTTACGATATATTTGAAGTCCAAATATTAATTACAGTACTGTTAATTTCACGTTCCATGATTATTTGCTTATTAATCTTTCTCTGTTAAAGGTGACTTCTAAATATACTTTCAAGCCGTCTCCCATGTTACGGAGATCCATCTTTCTGAACCATATTTGGGTAAATATCACTTGACACTGTTCTGTCAAATACATTAGCAATTGATCGCTATTTTATGTATACAAATCACTATAAATATTTTGATTTTTTTTCTTACCAGCTGTTCTGGTAGTGAACAAAACTTTTGTTAACACTAATGATCTGACAAACTGCTCACGAACTAACAATAGCAGAAACTGTAACTAATCTAGATCTTGTTTTTTTCGGCTTGCTTGGCAGGTTTGTAAACGGTAAGTCTATAAATAAAGGATTACAGGAACCCAAGATAAAAACTGATGGTGATTTTTCTCCCCCGATAGAGCAATTTATGAATCTTGTTACTCTGACATCACTATCATGTTCTGAATCTTATCTTGTTATTCTGACATTACTGCCCTCTATTGGACTCAATCCTGAAATCTGAATATTTCTTTTCTTCCCTGAACTTCTAATTCAAATCTACTAACAACTGCTCTGTTTAGCACTAATGAAATCCTTTAAAATATAGATCATTTTTTTTCCTCTTTAAATTTTATCCGTTATCGAAATATTTGTTTGGATAATTGTTTTACAATAAATGTGCCATTTTTTCCCTGCGAAATAAAGCAGGATAACTTTTTTACATCAAAATTGCAAATTTCCTTTTGTCGCACTTGCCATATGTTAAAGTGAGTGATTGATCACCATTTCTGTCCAACATTACTCTTATTTCTACATCAAGTTAGTTCAACTGCAGTATCCTCTAAAGATAACCCTGACCTTTCATATTTTTCTTTTCCTGAAACAGTTGAGGAAATTGTTGAAAGTCCAGCATAGCAACTACATCCTATTCCATGCCTCCATTGAATTATTCGTAAAAAGAGACACGGAAAAATTGTGGAAAACCTTAATACCAAGGAAGTTGTCTGGTTGTTCTGCTGGCATCTCTCCAACTGTCCTTAAAAGCTGTGCTCGAGAATTTACTTAGACTTTGGAGTGCTTTATATAAGTGGCATAATTTCGCATTTAAGTCTCGCAACAGTCACTTGTCTTTTCCTTCTTCAACTTTTGATGACTTTGGCCATGAAAGCCGAAAGCATTTTGTTTGGTCCATTTACATTTGGTCCTGTTACTGTGTTCTCCTATGTTCTAGTAGCATTAATCCCGTAAAATTAATAATTAAGCACTTTTTTTTCTCAATGTGTAATTACTTCGTTCAGCATATTTGAAACCCTTGGTACATATTCAGAATTTCTTATCCCCAGTTAATTTTGGCATTTCCAATGTTACCCACATCTCGTTCGATGCTTATTCAATACTAAATGTAACTTAACATGTACCATACTAATAAGAATGAATTAAATTAACAAAAATAAAGTTAAATCCAAATACATCGCCATAAGTTTATTACATAAATCGTCAGTGCATGACTAGAAAAATATCGGAATTCAAAAGCAAACATACAGACCCACAAAAGTTTAGTAAGATTCAGCAGAGGTTTGATATTAACCATAGGACCATTTGGATTAACTCTAGACTACTGAACCGAACTACCTTTAAAGATGAGCGTTTATTTGAATTTTCAAACGCAGTATTTCGTCTCACGCTAATCTGAGTGATGTCCCTAGCCTGCGAAATGTAATATCAATTATTATTATTATTATTGTCTGTTAGACGTTTTTTAAAATATCAACCTCATACATAAGAAATCACAAAATCTATAACACAACAGTGCTCTGTGGTACAACAGTGCTGAGTCTAAACTACTTCAGCTACTCTACCCATTCCAACCACCAGCATGAGTTACAGTAGTATTGAAAACGAAGTCTGCTAAACAGCTTGTATATTTATCTTTTTATTGGTAATTTTGATTATAGGATTCCCTAGATTAACAAGTACCTCAATTATTGGTTTTCATCAGAGAGACTAGACAGAAAGGAAGAAGAAGAAGAATGCCTTAGATATCAGAAGCAAGCAGATTTGTTCAGTTCACTGCAGTGCGAATGCCTTCATGTTTCTTCCTATTTAGTCGATCTTCTGCATCTCTTGTATAAAGATCAATTTTAACCAAATTCTCGAGTTGGTTTGCATATCGTAATTTCTGAAGATGAGAACCTTAAAAGGATTCAACTTGGCAGTGATATAACATTTGACCACTAAAGTCGGTTTCAGTATGTTGACCCTATCAATATCTCAGAAAAAAAGTTTCTCACTGATGCCTTTCTGTGAAAAGAACTTTTTCTGAAGTGTAGTGTTTCCTGTATGTGGTGATGCTTTTCTGAAACGATGTTTTTTTTTTACAAAATTCTTTTCTTCATATATGTAACACGTAGCTACTGAATATGCTTTCTTACGATTTGTTTTCGTTACAGAAATATCACACTTATTTTAATTATGGATGCCGTTGATCAAAAAGTAAACAATTGCAATAGAGTCATTAAAATGTATTTTAATAAGTATAATGATAGGTTTGATACTGCTGAGGTACTTCTTATATCTTTTGAAAGTGAGAAAGAGGTAGATGAAATATTCAAATATTTCATTTGCGCTAGCACGCACACACACACGTGTGTGTGTGTGTGTGAATTTAGAATAGTATTTCTAAAGTATTAGAAATACTATTCTAATACTTTAGAATAGTATTTCTCAACAGATAGGTTGAGTTAGGGTGTTTGCAGTTATGACTGAAACAACGAAAGTTGTTGTAAGGCTATTCTATTCTATTATATTTGTTAACTGAGCTTATTCTTCTGGCAGATTATCCTGTTTTGTGGAATAAAAATCCCGCGATGAAAACATCTTCCACCTCTGTATTAGACATTACCGACTAAAGTAAAGGTTATTCGGGTCGTCGACAAGATTGGAATCCAAGTCTTTCTTTAATCAACGGATTCGAAGACCGAACTGCGAATAGTTTATGGATCTATTTCTCCCTCTTCCCCCACTCATTCCTTGCTTTAAATTGACAAAGTGTACTCAAAAAGTTTCCGAAGATTTTTTTTTTTTTGGTGGCAGATACTGAAGGTAAAAGATTCTGATTTTCATCAGAAGTACGCCATATTGCATGCGATAAGCAGGCTGCAATATTTGGATCGAAAAATATTGCTCTGCAGATGGGATTTTCCAATTATCAGATGTATGAAAAATTCTGTCTGTATAATTCGGTGATTATATTATTAAACTATAATCTATAAGCATGTAATAATATACGAGGACTTAGTTAAAAGGGATGCTAAGAAGCTTTTTCTTTCATTCATTCACAAATTTGATTATATTAGAGGCCATTAAACAGAGGTCATCTAGATAACGATGCGTGCTAGATAGCCTCTGATGTCATTCTGAATACCAAAGAGCTAGTCTATGAGAGTGATATGCTATGTTTATGCTCAACGCCTGTCAAGACGTGCTCATAGTTAAAACTTTAAAAGCATAGATACTCCTGTCTAAAGAGTGGCGTATAGAAAAGATACCCCCACCTCACTCCCCCCCATGTTTAAATGTTTCACTAAAGATAGTCCAGTGAAACATTCATCTAAAAACAGTAACACACTCAGAAACAATTAAGTCAAAATGAAAACCATCTGGAGACAATTACTCGAATCGATTCTTGTTGTGATTTGACAGTTCTCCAAGTCGCTGAAATATCACGAGAAGGTAGAGCCAGCCTTAATTAAATCTGAAAACTTATCTCTGCTTTATTTCATTTCATACAATCAGTCTCGATTATATCGCCTCGGTGGGGATGTGCGTCAAAAATTCCTTTAAATTGAAGTTATTTATGCCCGAGTTTGTAGTTGTTTTGAAATATGACCTAAGCAACTAAGGATATGAAACCAGTGTATATTAATGTATAGTGTATATTAATGTGTGTGTGCGTGTTCTTTTGGCGGTTATGAGAATTAAAGTTGGTTAGCAGGTCCAGGCTAACTTATCTTTCCGTGCTCCCGCCGGATGGAAAGTAGATATATTTCTTTCCGTCCTATGGTGGTAAGAAGATAATATAGCTTCTTGCCATCAAATTCCGACGTCAAATATTTATATTTTATTTATTTTTATCTTTATTTTTTAAGTGTCAGCATAGTGTGTTCGTGAAACATTTGTAGAACGGCTCACAGATCGAAACGATTGACAATATTGCAGTCTTGCAAAATCGGAAAAAGCAAATTCTGTAGGAGGATGCCCGAGTTTGAGTATGCAAAGCTATGTGTGGTCTATTTTGCGTCTTCTCAAAACGAAGCACGGCTGGCTTGGCATCTTTGAATAAAAATAGCAGAACAATGAACTACTAGGCCATCTGAGATTAGCGAGTAAGCCAAATATAACTGTGCGCACCGAACAGATAATTCTCCGCATCTCTGTTTTCATCCTACTATCCTATATTTTTGGATGAAAAACATAGGAATATAAGAATCGGACCTCTCAAAATTTTAATCGCCTGTTAATAAAAACTAAAATGACTGAGTTCAGCTTATTTTAACTGCATTTGTATTTCAATCATTAAATGTTATATTTTCTTAAGTGAACTTTTTTTTCCCCAATTCGTAAGTGTCGATTGTTAAAAGGTTTTCGCAGAGCCAAAATCTACTGGTCTGGTTGGCAGCGAGGACACTGCCTTAACTAATCAACTAATAATCCACGAGTTCGAATCTCACTATAAGTTTACAATATTTCGTTGGTGAGATTGATTCACAGAAAAAAATATTTTGTAACGATAGCATTCTTTATCGCACCATCTGAATGTTGAGCCTTTTTTTTTTTTTACTTTTCTTACACACTTCCTATTTTGCTATTACAATAGGATCTTCCGTAGTTTGTCAGTATCGAATTCCGTGGGATGGAAATCCCAAGTAGGACACGAAGAATCTTTATAATGGTATTTCATTCAACTGAAGGTGAGTTAGCAGGTTTCACACGGAGGTGGAAAAGTTCCTCCTCATGGAAAGTCGGCTTTTCATCCAGTAAAACAGGCAAACCGGCCAACGAAACTAACAGATACGGAATTAACGGTCAATAGCTTCACAGCTTTAACTGCCTCGTTGTAATTCCAAACAACAAAAACAAAAAAAGAACAATTATAATAGTTCAACTATATCGAAAAAATATCACTATTATAATTTCAAGTCGTTCTGCCAACAGAAATGAAACTATAGGGAAACAGTCGTTTTTCATTTCGTAATCATTTCGCCATATTGAAATTATAGTATTATACTGATCGGAGATGAATCCTTGACTGTCAATATTTTTGTCGTTTTCGTGAGAACTGTCGGTCTGTAACAAACTTCAGTCATGTAAAGAATTGAGTTGCGCTAAATTTGTAAAAATTCAATGAGTGTATCAAAAGTTACAGAGTGCTTATGATAATGTCAACCTGTTTAAGGCTTATGCACTTTAGACATTATTTTCCTATTTCTGTCTCCTTTGCGTGTTAGGCTCAATGGCCTAACAGAGCCAGTAACTTGCTTCTTGGAAACCTAATTAATGTTCTGATAGAGCTGTATTTATAGCTGTCAGTTGCGTGTGTTCTTATGGCTGGTTTAGTTTGCAGAAGGGAAATCCTGCTACCTCCCTAGGAGACCAACTAACTCACTTTCACGTCCTAGACGGGATTCGAACCCAAGTCTTTCCAACCCAAGAGAATCATAGAATTCGATTGAGCTACGGAACCTCTTTACATATACTTTTGTTTTCTAATCTTTACAGCAGCATATGTCTTGACTGAAACCAAAACTGAAAAACATGTTTGGACACTTAAACAATTCGACATGGATATCTTCTTGTTTTCAGTTTGTAGTTCCTTGTTCCAGCCAGAGCGGAGTTTTTGCGATATATAAATTCACCACATTCGGTCCTTTGTGTCCCTCAAATGGTCCAACAGAAACACAAATTGGAACCGTTCGAAAACTTTTGTACGGAGTGAAATACCAGTACTCAGTCGAGCCAGAGTTTCGAAATAACCTGCGTACAAATGGGCAGATAAAACGACTCGTATAAGTTCTTATGCATGTTGAATCGTCCTTAAAAGACTCCAAAGGAATGACAGAGTTGTAACTGAATGCGTTTTTACGGTAACTAAATAATATTTAAAATGGTTTACATTTTCTTTCTTAGAGTTTGTTTATTTATTCCTCTCTCTCTCTCTCTCTCTCCTCCTTAATTATCTATGGAATAAAAAAATACCAAAGGAGGTTTCTTTCTGATAACAAGAAATATGTTTTTTATTACAATCAGCGAATGAAAAATGCCATTTTGTTTATTCTGCTGAGCTATGAATTTAAACTCATTAACATTTCAACATTTCCAATAAAACTGCACTCGAAAGAAAGATTTAATCATGTGGCCATGAACACAACATCCAGGACAACTGGAAGAGGCCATTATCCTCCAGTCTGGCTTTGTTCTCCTTTATTCCTGTCTTAAGTTATCGTGTGCAGCACAATTAAGCGTTGTTTCAAGTGACCTGGGCAATAGCTTTAATACAACTATTCTTGTTGTATCTGATAAATGAGTCGCCTAAGTGGTCCGTGAATAGAATCCGTCTCAGCAAGAATCGTTTCCAATAATACTGTTCCGTTGGGAACAGTTCAATGAAACTAGCGGTTAGAAAGCTGATCAGTACTATTTTTTATATGCATCACCTCCATTAAGGATTGTAAACCTATTACATATATAACACATTAATTCTGTGAGTAGGATAACTTAACATTACAAAATCTATAATTTTCTAGTACACAAAAAAGCTCCCTTATTCTGTTAGAAGCAACAGAAGACTGCTAAAAGAAATAGATGAAAACTAATTATCAAAAAAAAAAAAAACTACAAAACCCGCTCATGTTTCTGAATTTACCCGACTTCGTTTCATTTTGATATATCCAAAAATAAATATTTTTTTAATTACTTAACAATTCACCTTTTAATGATGAATTTGTAAAACTGTACATGCTATTTCTATTTCAAAATAGACTCCTCACTTGTGGGTAGTTGTTTTTTCCTAATAAATATGTCGACAAAAATTGGGAACTATTGCTAAGTGTACACTATGTTACGTTCTGTCTTTCAGAATGAGACCGCACAAAATGCTGTTAATTTAATTTTCAGATTAATCAGGTCCAAAATACTTTATCTAATTTCTTCTCTTCCTTTCCGTGCTCCCAAAAGAGGTGGTGAAACATCTTTGCATTTATTTTGTGCGGTCTCATATAAACATGAAAGTTGTTTTTTTTCCCTTACTAGAAACCCTGTTACTTCTACATAAAACAGAGACAAGCTATAGCTAATACTTATCCTGTACATCTTAACGGCCTAGGCCTAATTCTAAAAAGAAAAAAAATCTTTCATTACCAGTTTGAAGGCAACTATCATTATTCATTATTGAAATATTACTACAGTAACAACCTAAACAAGAGTTTTTGCTCGCTTAATGCAAGAAACCCATTGAAGCAAATTTCATAACCCCGAGCATTTTACGCATTCATTAATGCACATACTACAGCAGAACAGGATGAAGTGATACTACGGAAGGAATAATCAGTGTTGCAATTCGAGTCTAAGAACTTAATTAATAGACCGATTGATATTTTATTATCAGTAAGTGGGAGTGGTTCTGCAGGTTCTCAGGAATCTCAAGAAATAAGCCAAAAGCAGACATTTATTATATATCTTACTCATTTTAAAGATTTTCCATAGTTCAAAAGTGTCAGGATCTTAACTTTAATGTGCTTGTAACGCCTAGCTCTTCACTCTTACATGGCTAGTTCAAATATTTCGATTCATCCGGAGATTCACTCCCCATGCATTGTATAGTCATATTAAAAATCTAATGAAACTTTTGGTGACCAATGTAGTATGGTACTGCATTGTGACTGGAAATTAGCCGATTCAGAATAGCAGAAGGGATTAAGCTACGTTACCAAATACATCTGTTGCTAGATTAATTTGGCAACTTAGTTTACGTGACCAAGTAAAGGATGAGTCAGAAAATATTCAGGCTCATCTCCTTAACGAATTATTCTCAAGGGCCTGTTACGACCAAGAAACTTGACTTTTACGAAAATCTAATAAACGCCACGATAAAGCGGTTAGTGTTATCCGCAGGTGAAAGACAGTCCTCTATGTATGCTCATGTTCTCTAGCCGATTTGTCTATTTCAGAATTATTCATTATTTTAAAAAAAAAAAAAAAAGGTTGAAATTCCTTTATCCTTTATTAAATATTTCCGACTTTCCAGACAGGATTGCATCCAGATGTTTCGAACCAGAGGGCATTTTCATTAGCGATTGAGATATGGAGGTTTTTACAATCGGACTTATTTTCCGAAAATAATGAAATAAAGACTATGCAATATTTGGCATACACAAGTATATTTATTATAAAAAAATAATTTATTAAAGCTAGAATAATAGAATATCATTCTGGTATCATCTAAAAAAATATTTCTGTATTTAACATAATTACATTGACTATGTTTGGGAAAGCAATGGTGAACTACCCTGTAAAAATATCACCAGAAACACTTTATTGTCAATGCCTACAAAGTCACTTACGGTCGGAAACGACTGAAAGGGAAGATCAGGGTGATTTCTATGACATATTTACAGCCAAAGAACTCTACAGAATGAACAGTCTTACTTTTGCAAAAATCCAAATGGATCCATCAAAAGTTATCAAATTTGTCCCATTTATTTAAACAATGACTCGCGTTTTGTGCATCTTGTGTTGCCCAATTTAACACTACAAATGATCTGATTAAAGCCAAATTTGAAATAAGTTTTCATTTAGATCTTAATCAATTGGAACATTTTTTTGCCAAATTTTTCCAATAAAAATGATATGATCGCAACGAAAACTGAACCCTGGAACATATTCTAATGCACATCATAAAACACATATTTTATTAAACTTCAAATTTCACAGACTCAGAGCGGAGTTTTTGTTTATACAATTTCGACACATTGCACCATTGCTTCGTTCGTAACGATAATTACGATATGTTTGTAACGAAAATAATTAGAAACTTTTGACGCTTCCTAGTCAGATTCCAGAAATAAATTTTCCTACGGACAGACAAAACGAATCTAAGAGATGATTATATAATACGTTTTTATGTAAAGTGTATGCATATTATGTATATAAGGAGAATGCGTCAATGGCGGATGCGGTGAAATGAAATTCATGGATGAAAGTTGAAAACATTAATTGATCTACACCAATTTTCGAAATACATGCTGCTCCACAAACATAGGAATAAGCACAAAATTCGCATTAAACTGAAATAAATCCTGTTCCCTTTGACCATACAGTTTTATTTCTAATGTTTACTCTGAAATATTATCTTCGCAACGCTTGTGACCAAAGCTGCAGGTAAATACTCCATTTACAACATTATACTCGTGACGCATCCATAACCTCTCACAGTCAGGCTATTTTCGTCTCCCATCGTGTAGGCTAAATAGTCTACTCGAAATCTCGTGGTGGGGTGACCTTCAGCATTCTTATGTTGTGACGAATACTATCGTTTGATGCAAGCCGAGATTTTATTATAATGCCCTCTGAAGGGGGGGGGGGAATCTGTTATCTGAGCGCTGCATTATTAGATGCGGCTTAATGGATTTTTTTTTCTGGATAACACAACACGCAGTAGTAGTGTATGCTAGTACCTTAAAGGAATATAATACCGCAATGCGCTTAATTATACCTAGAACGTTTTCTTGGACAACGTTAATAAAGTTTCTCGTTACGAGAAAGTTTATTAACGTTGAACCAAGACTAAATAGATTTACTACAGAGTTGATTCCGAAAACGGAATCAATTTCATAGTAAGATTTTTTAACAACAAACGTTAATGTAGCTGATAACTAAATTTTACTCTTTATAATACCGGCTTTGTGCAATTTGCTTTTATCTAGTTTAAAGTTTATCCCTTCGTCTGGCCTAGAAAGTTGTTGCTAAATTTCCTTCAAGTTTTACAACAACAATAAAAAAAACATAAAAGTAAGCTAAAAATAGTTCTATTCGGGTATCCATTTGTTCTGCAAAATAATCAACTTCGTGAGACTCTTGTCTTTGACTCTCATCCCTTGCGAACTCTGCGATCAACTTTTATCTCGCACATATCCTTGCTATCAAATTCTATAGTTTGGGTATTATTTGGGCCTACGCTCTGAATAGAAGCAGTCTTTGGATATATTAGCAGATAATGTGAGAACAGTTTGTCTGAGAATGAAAACCTCGTGGCGTTGCTTTCTGCTAGTAACTTTTGCAGGTATTATTTGCTAGTGAATCTAATCACAGTGTCGAAACCTCCATCTCATGATACATCTGTGGAATGAAACTGAACGCGGGATCAGGGAACTGCAGATGAAACATCACATCTCTGATTTAAAAATGATTACAGTACTGTAATATTTCATGCTAAATCGATAACAAAAATGCCTTGATCATGCTACAAATTGTGTAGAGTAGGTTGGGAAAAAAGTTCAGCAGACTATTTTTATATAATAGGATTATAATAATAATAAACATATGGAGGAAACAGAGGTTTTTTAAATGAAGGTGACCTAGCCATCCTCACTGAGGAAGAGGACAGATCTTCCTCCTCCAAACTCGACCCCCATTCAAAATAGACAGATTGGTAGAACACAGGCATTTAAAGTAAAAGCAATGCACTTGCCTCGCCTCACGGTCTTAATTATCTCCGAATAATCGTAGATCCCCCCCCCCTCTCTCTCTCTCTCTCTCTCTCTCTCTCTCTCTGATTCTTTAATGAATGGCAGTTTTTTTTTTCTATTTCGTTCGAGAAAAAATTGCAACATGAATTTAGTATTGTTGTATAAAACACCTTCATAGCCATAATAATAATAATAATAATTATTATTATTATTATACGGGCACTTCCATGAAGTCCGAAGATTCATCGCCGGAGACCCAATTTATTCACACAATCTATCATATCTCTCCTTGAACCCATTACTGGCAACCCATTCACCACTCTCCAAGAAAAAAATCTAGTCCTCACACCCCTACTGACCACACCTTTATTCAGCTTCTAGGGATGACCCTTTGTTCTGGTCCCTCTACATTTCCTCTGCATCTATCCAATAAAATCCTTTAAGCAACTTAAATGTTTCTAACATATTCCCCTCTTTTTCTCCTATCAACCAACTTCTGCAATCCACACACCTTCAATCTAATTATCATAGGAAACATTCCACAGGCCATTCACCACCTTGGTCACTTGCTTCTGAATCCTCTCTGCCGCTTCCTCATCCCGAAGAAACCCAGGAAACTAGACTTGAGCACAGTAATACAAATGTGGACGTATCAAGGCCTTATAAAGAGAAATAACAATTTGTCTCTACATGTTAATGTGTTCTTCAATAGCCAAGTAATCTTATGGGCAATCTTAGCAATATGTCCTGTACACTTTAACTTTCTGTCTACCACCACCCGTAAATCTCTAGCTTCATCTATTTCCTGGAGCACAGTGCCATGAATGTAATACACAACTTGTAATCTATTTATCCCAAGATGCACAACTTTCTATTTCTCAACACTAAATTGACACCTATTAACTGAAATAAAAATAATGTATGTAGAAAAAGAAATTCTGGAGGAAAGAAGAAAGCTGGATTAAAATTCCAGCTACAATGGAAAGAATTTTCTGCGCCATTTTTCAGGTGGAGGTCGCATGGGTTTCTACTCCTTAGCAAAGTGTAATATAAAATTATATTTGATATATAATTATAACATTACTGGAAGACAGCAGGAAAACACCAATCTAAGATCATATTCTGCATTCATCACAAAGGAATACATACTTCTTGAGACTATTCTAACTCAGAGACAGGCACTTGAGATAAAATTTAGATATTACATAGTAGTGAAGAAAGCAGATACACAGTGACAGTCGCAAAGATTATTTTGCTATATATTACGTGACACAAGTAATAATAATAATAATTTAAATTATAATGACAAAAATCTAACCATGCTACCAAGCGGATTTTCAATTTTAGGAAATTCAAAACTATTTTTAAACTTACGTTTTCAACATACTGCTCCCGGATAAATGGACAAGTGATAATTTTAGAAAGCGACTCGCAGAAGTTCAAGGCATAAAGTTTATCTTCGCCGTGAAATATATTAATAAAACACGGCCATTGTAATTTTTTTTGTAATTCTCATTCTTAATGTATAACAAAAATCGTAAATACGGACGTCTAACTTTTATACCGTCAAGAGCTGAAATAAAAATCTTAGTTAGCCACAATATGGCTGAAGGAATAATCAGAAATGATTTCTATTTATGGGTTTAGGAAAGTTCATTTGGCTTCTCTGGATAAGCGATGTTTTTAATGATCACAGAGCCCCCTTTACTTACTGAATATTCCAAGTATGCTATGTTTCACACCTAATAAACGGAGTGTTCTCTCGCATAAGGTATATTATTGCTTATATATATATATATATATATATATATATATATATATATATATATATATATATAACTGAAAAAAAAAACTCGCGCCTCTATATTGGTAACAGTGATTAATTACAGAAAACCTGGCATATGACGAGATTTAGGAGTAAACCACTTACGTGATCGTCCTCGAACTTAAACGACGTTCCTCCCTCGTCAAGTAAGGATGTTATCAAGACTTAGAGGAATAGGTTAACATGAGTTATTCTAGTTTTATTAATTTGTGAGTTCTGTTACCTTAAGAAAAGCGTTAATGGATAGTGTAAGTGATCGCGTCAAACTGTATTCCACCGATTTGAGAAACCATAGGTATATTCGATATTTTCGATAATTTCCCTTTTTATAAAATTTCTATATTTATATTAAAATATTTGTCAGAATATTCTGCTGTGTCAATATAAATCGAGCGCAAGCTCTATTTACTTAGATGTGTTCGTTAAAGTATGTCATAATACGTTTTGTTCATTTATAACCTCATTATTCTAACTTTGCCTACCATCCTCACTTTATTGTGATCATTTTTATGCTCCACTGTTAATGGTATGATTGTTAAAGGTAGAATATTTATACTAATCTTGAATCAAATTCAACATTATTTTATTAATATACATATTATACAAAATTTTATTATAATATACATATTATAATTTTTGCTGTATATATTATGTATAAAGATAATATACAGCAAATTATAGCCGATTTGCTATCTCTGAATGTTTTCGAATTTTTCTCCAAGATGGCTGACGCCTAACTAATTTTTTTGTTTCCATACATTTCTCATTTATAATCGATTGCCCATTAATTGCGAACTATCCTAAACTCGTTTTCGCTGGTGATGTACTTATAGAATTTTAATAATGAATTTTTGCAATCTCTACTAGGTTAGATAGGCTACTGCACTGCTGAAATACACTTTGTTGAGTATTTTAAGTATTTGGACTATATAAGGCAAAGAGATATATTCCTAGAATCGAAAAAAGATGTCCCAGTAGGAACTTATCCGTTCGTAATACACGAAAATCAGTTCTAAGCAACATTATCTGCCGATGAAATGTAACACTATCACCAATGCCAAGTACGCATAGGAATACCCAAAAAGCAAACAGGAAGTACCAAAAAGTGGTTGAATGGGTAGAATGAAAAATATCGGTAGTCTGATATATAAATGATTGACAGAGAAATATAGGTATTTAAGTCAGTACTAGTACACTACGTAAACAGTTGCAAAATCTCGGGTTGAGGAAAGACAACTGCAAATAAGTCAAACATGAACTGCCCATCAACAGCACAAATTAGACTGGTGTAAAAACATTGTGACTGATCCACAGAACACTGACAGTTCATAATATGGAGCGATAAATCATGTATACTCTTTTCCGGAAGGGTTCGTCAGGCAGATGACTAGGGAAACATCGCCAAATACCAGAGTACATGATGCTATCTGGGAAGTTTGGTGGCGGTGGTGTGATGGTTTGGATATATTTCTCCTGATGCAGAGAGATTTCTGGTTATAGTACCCAGAAAGATAAACGCCAAAAGAATATATACACTCACGAGACAAAGATTATGACCCCCTATCCTGTTTTCGGTCAATCGCACTGTAGAGATGGCCAGAAAAAGGCCGGTGAAGGGCACACAAGAAAGATTGGAAGGTGTGATCGAGATCAACAGACCAGGACATGCTGAAGTCCAAATTTTCTGATCATTATTGTGATGTTTGCTCTTGTATTTTATATACTCTGTTCTGTTCTCTAAGACCGTTTTTTATTTTAATTAAACCTGCTCTGTACCCATACGATAAATAAAAATAAACTGGTGAAGAACATATAAAAAATGTTGGAAAGTGTGATCAGCATCAAAGGAGATACCACACGCTATTGAGAGACGAGAAGTTTAAATTTCTGAAAATGCGTTGTTCCAAAACTAATTTCAACATAGTATGTCATCTGTAAATAGTTTTTCATCTTATGTATTCTTAATCAATCCATGTTTAATATTTCTTATCTACAGCGTCACTTACCCGACTGTCAGATTTAGTAGCGCCTGGTCAATTCGATGGATTATTACTGTCACATCATGAAGTCCCCAAAAGAAAAAAAAATCTTCACTTAATTATTTCTTTTTTGTTTCGAAGAACTAGATTTATTCAAGTTTTGTTTAATAATTGGAAATCTTCATCTCTTATGTCGCAAAATGAGCTGCAGCTCATTTTGCGACATTTGAGCTGCAGCTGACCAGAGTAACAGTGACCAGATAACATGGTCACTGTTCAAGTCTTCTGACTCAAAATGTATGAAATTTATTCAAATTACGAAAATGAAAAGTAGTAGAAAAACTGAAACTACGAGTGAAACCTTGTGGGAAAGTGGAGAAAAATCATCACTAATGAGGGATGGCACGTTTCATTAAAAATGATGGCGAAAGCACAATCACTCACATGCAAAGAAGGTAGTACAGTTTTATGGGTAATTCTAAGAAAAAAAAAAGCATATATGCTTATAATTGTATGCTAGCGGTGGCCAAATCCCGGCTTCCAAGGTTGTTCGCTGTGGTTTTCGAGGCAATTTTGGTTTTGTTGAGTCTCTAATACAAGACAAAAATTCATGATAGCTACATAATATTTTTCGCAGGCATATAATAACATTTATGTATTTTTTCATATAATACAAACAAATATAAAAAAGTGAAGATAATGTTGTATCCCTCAAGTTTGCCCTCCGCGCGTTGTGCTGTGACGAGTGTGTTTTAAAATTATTTCTAAGGTGAACGGGTTCGAATACCGTCTAGGACGCGAATCTTTATCAGTGCTCTTCAACTGAAGGTGAGTTAGCCGGTCTCATAAGGAGGTATCAAGGTTTTTCATCCCGCAAAACAGGCATACCGGTCAACAGAACACCCGCAATTAACATATAATAGACTGGTCTCATAGCCTGAGATGCTTCGGCCATAAATCCAAATAAAGTAAACTAAAGTGTCAGGTGAGATACTGATGACTTTTCTCTACTTTAGAAGTAAAAGTTACATAACCCAGTAATTTTTATTTTTTAAAGGAGCCATAATTGAAATATAAGAAACAGAAAGAGGAAGAAGAAAATAGAATTTTTAAGGGGAGAAAACTTTGCCTTTACTGTTAGGGATGAGAAACCTGTTTCTTCTCTATCATGTGATACAATCACTTTAAAGCCAATAACTTAAAGCGTCATGAAATTAGCCATAACAATTTAATTACGGAATTTCCTCCCAAATCAGAACTGCGAAAGACTTAAAAAATAACAACGCTGAAGTTTAGTCTAGATGCTCAACAAACTGCGTTTCAACAGTCTGTAAAAAAAGTGGACTTAAATTTTAACTATTGAAGGTTTGGTAGTGCATGGAGTATTGCTCGTGTTCAACTTCCCAGTAGTGGAGAATTTGTTAAGAATAATTTCGCTGTTGTTATTGTTAGAAAAAATTTCAATTTCCCCCACACTACAGGAAGACATATCCCCAGATCAGTGCTGAAATGACATGCTGCACAGCGATTAGAAAATGTGCGTTGCATTCGTTGATGTAAAGTCAAACCAGGAAAAAGAAAGCGGACTACTCACTCTGTATCTCTGCCCGTTTATTAAATCATTCATGTAAGATCTTCATTAAAATTTTATGGTATACTTAAATTCTTGTCACAGAACCTATTATTCCCATTCGTTCCATCTATCTCCTTACCTTGTAATCGATATATGGAAGTCCCTCATCAATGGATGAGGGACTTCCATATATCGTGCAGAATGAGGTCTTTGTTCTTGTTTAGATTGTCGTGAATGCATATGACATCACTAGACTCTTTGAAAATAGACAGAAGATGTGATCTTAAGCAAAAAAGCATCGAATCCGATGGCCGACTCATTTCATGGTGTTCTGTGGAGACATAATACCTGAATAATCTTTGCATTTTCGGACAATGTTGCTATAATATCGGCCCATGTATGGTAATGCCTCTACGGGAATGAACTGGTCATCGGCTTGATGCCTTTTGTCAAAGATCACCTCCTGTCTTGTCTTTGTCAAGGAGTTTAGCGAGGTCATACTCCACAACGGCAATCATAACAAGAACCAACGCCTCGTTCTTCAAAACATTTATAAGTCACTCATTCATTCATGAAATACATCAAATTTCTCTTACGCCAACAATCATCTACTAGTCATACAAAACAATCTTCAAAATTTATTTTTTACGTTTGTTTTCTTGTGCTTGATCATGATGGTTCTAACTATTCCATTCCATCAGGGGTTCTAACAGGCACTCAAACGCCTGCGACCTTCCAACTATTCTTGGACTTCTCAACCGTAATTCAAGGATAAGGTGGTTAGCCCTATCTACGTCTGTAGATGCGTGTGTGTGTTAACGGGGCTGGTTTGCCTGTTCTGGGGGACGAAAAACCCGAGTTTCCGGGTGAAATAAACCTCCCTCCGTATTAGACTGGCTAACTCACCTTTCGTCGAAAGAGACCACACAAAGATTCCTTACGTCACGGACGGGAATCGAACCCAGGTCTTTCTGCCCAAAGGGCTTCGTCTAAACTGACTGAGCCACGGAGACTCTTTATCATGATGATACTGTGTGATATTTCTTTTAAAATAATATAAAGAATTAACAATCAATCAAAAGAACAGGTAAGTAGTTTCACATACACACATCGATACAGATAACTTGGAATATGAAATAAAAAAGAGTAGAACTGGACAAGTATGAGAAGCAGTGAACAAACATCTAAAATAGAAGAGAAAATAATAAAAATAAAACAGCTGAATATGGACGAGGGGAAAAAAAAAAGACAATTCCTGACTTCTGAAACGAAATGTCACAGAATGATAAACAGAACTAACAACTAAACTTAAACGCGTTGTCAGAAAACTGCAGCATGACTAAGAGACAGAAACCAGTTTTCTGCAAAAAAATTAGCAGTACTAAATATAACATCTAACTGTTTTAAAGCATTACGTTTTATTAAAAAACAGTATCTGTAAGAAAGAAAACGTTATGTTAATAAAATTGATCTTATAATACAAAATGTGTATAAATATGTTTGACGGTAAGGAAAGAAGAACAAAATAATCATAATACATTAATACAAATATGAATCATAATAGGAATAAAAACGATATTCTATGGAAACGGGCAGAAAATTTATTCCTATAACTAACTTAGAGTGACTTGGATTTAAATCGAAAACTTTGAAAATATTTTTTGTTAGGATACTTTTGAATAATTACATTTCTAATAGCACCCATTCTAGGTTCATGACTGTATCGCTGGTAATAAGAAATGACAACTAACTTCTTTAAAGCTCATCTGTTATGGATCAAGAGCTGCCAAATGGTTCATGATTTGGCAGTCCATGATTCGTGAAGCGATGTAACAGTTTTAACTAGGTTTGAGTTATAGGATATCATTATTATGTTAGTGAGAATATCTAAATGTTTGTAATGATAGGCAAGTATTCCTCACTTGCTTTTCAATGAAAGAACGCCTCGATCTATAGATGCCATTGTGTTAAAAGAAACACCACACCACCCGTGATGAATGGGGAAAATGACCCCGGAAAGTCGTTTCAAGATAATTTGAGCCCAGGTGTGATTTTTTTTTTTCAATTATGCGCTTTGTTATTTACGGAAGTGAAAAAAATATGTTAAATTATTACATTATTTGAGTTAATATTGGCATAACGTGCTGTACACTAACTGGAATAACTAGGAAATGCTGGCAGGGTCAATGCTGTAACTAATAGTGCCAAGAGAGAGAGAAAGAGAGAGAGAGAGAGCCTCACGAATGCTTTTAGGAGTGGGCGGAAAGTGGAACTTTCCGCCCACTCCTAAAAGTGGAAAGTAAACCACTTCCTGAAGTGGAAGTAAACCACTTCAGGAAGTGGTTTACTTCCACCCATAATAAATTGCTTCTCGCTACTTGCGTTCGGTTTTTCGTGTTGCATTTCATTTAAAAATGTCGTTTATACTAATATGGAAATTACTGCTTAGCTTTCGTTAAAAATATATTCGATTCGTGAACATATTCAGAATTCGGATATTTTAACGATGTGGGAAGACAACTATACAATATGCTCAATAAAATTCTTTCTCTTGTTCGTAGCGAATTCATAAAGAAGATTTTCATCCTCATCGAAATGAGAATATACCGATATAAAAAGAAAAACAAGCAAAACGTTTATGATTTAGTTATTCTGACTTCAATGAACAAACGAAAGGTGTTCCACTTCTACTACATGCATCATTAATATAATCATAAGCCCCCATGAACTGTATGCACTCGAGTTTCAACCAACAGTAATTAACCTAGTAATTTAATTCTATGAACGTTACGCATTCTCTCTGACCAATCAGTAATCTGATATCATGATTAACCATTTACGGACAACTGATATAAGCAGACTGGATCTTAATTTCGGAATTTATAACAAAAATCTCGATCATTTTTCCACGAAATGCTTAGATAACTCTTTTTTTTTTTTTTTTTTTTTGTCCATTTGACATATGAATGCTAGAAAATTTCCGAATACTGAATTATTTCTAATTAATGATCTTCATATTTGTTTGCAATTAATTCAGACTGACATCCCTTTACAAAATATAATTATTTGAATTTTCTTTCTATTTCTTATTAAGCATTATCATTAAACAGCTTCTGCAATAATTTATAATAAAAACATTATAAATAATTCATATACGAAATCTTGCCAGACAAAAGATTATTTCATTTAATATTAATTTAAAGGATATTAACACTTTCATTGCCAAGCTGAAAATTGGAATTTCGTGTGGTGGCTAAATTTTTTTAAAATTTTTTTCATTTAGTTAGCGACGTCCACGCGATAACGCGTGATCGGCCGTTTGGTGAGAGCTCGCATCGCGCGATATCGCGTGATTGGCAATGAACGTGTTAAATAATGAAGTCTAACATAAATACTAACACTTGAAGAAGCAGTTGCACATATTGTAAACTAAAATAAAGATAATGAATATTGAACTATTTTAATAAATATTTCTAAAAACTATGAAAGAATATGAAAGTAAACGTGATTCCTTTCAAAGCTTCTCTCCTGTTGATGCGCGAACTCACCAATTCTTTTCGTGAATAAAAAACAGCGTTAGAACTCTGATTGAGAGAGATAATACCACAATTCATGGCGAATTCTTTCTATATCCTTAAAACAATTCCCTTTCAACTTAATTTTAATTTTCTATTTTATAAAAAAAAAAATAAAATATAATTTTATTACCAAAGGGAATAGGAAGAGCTCCTTTAGCGCTAATTAACCTTTTTAAAATCCTGGGCAGCTGTTCTCCACCATTCAACTATCACTGATAGTGATCTCGAGGCTATCAATGAATCATGCCTTCAAGGAAAAGACAATTGCCACCATCTTGTGGTCGTAAATCTTAACATGTATATACTATGTTAGAAATAGTGTGAATACTACGGTAGATTCCGGGAACAAAAAAAAAATCGGAAGATTTAAGATATTTGGCTATTAGGCATTGATGAATATATAAATTATCAAAGTATTATAAAATAGTAATCCCAGAAAACTGAAATCAGAGCAGACACACTGCTATGGTGGAGAAATAGCCTCCACTTTTCTTGGAGAAGTTTGTTGATCAAACCAACTGTTATTCCTTTATTCAAACAACTGAGCTCTCTGAAAAGGCCAATGCCGTTTCCTTTGACGGTTGGACCAACAGAAAGTTTTGTATCTGCAATGCTTTCCAAACTATCTGGACTTTGTTGTTGACTCATAAATTTTAGTTTACCCATGACTTTCTTAGCGTAAACTTGTTTCAAGAATTCACATGTTTCTCAGATTTTGTCCAATATCTGAGATCGCTTTCTTCTTGATAACTCATCACCAACTCCTTATACATTAATGACAGATTGAAGAGCCCTACAATAGAGTATCGAGCTACCAGACTTATCGTCTACCTTCGGATCCATTCCCAAAACTTTTGGACTGTATCATCTTGTTATGTGCAATATCCTGCAATATGTAGTGGGATATACCCGATCAAGAGTACAGAGATGTCAAAATATTTAGAACTGGACATTTCTCGGTTCTATTTTTACATACTTTTTCAAAACAGGTTGAGAGACGCATCCTATAATAAACTGAACATTCAGCATATTACTGAAATTTTCAGAAAACCTCATTTTGAATTTGCTTCGATTATGTATGAAAGAAGAAATAGCAGGT
This sequence comes from Typopeltis vanoorti, assembly GCF_054136105.1. Taxonomy (NCBI): domain Eukaryota; kingdom Metazoa; phylum Arthropoda; class Arachnida; order Uropygi; family Thelyphonidae; genus Typopeltis; species Typopeltis vanoorti. The sequence continues at coordinate 22,084,583 of NC_143567.1, read as the reverse complement.
CAGAATCCCCTTCGTCCTCAACAGAGTCGTATTTTCAGATGAAACAAGGTTTCACATGTTAGGGAATATAAGTAAACAGGCATAAATATCAAATTTGGAGTTCTAATTCCAAAGTGAATGTGTATCTTTGTGTATGGTTATGGGTGTGCATGCACTTACAAATCTAGAACTGCTAGGCCTTTTTTCGTTACGCAAAATAAATAAGTATCGCTATAATTGTTGCGATTTATATATTCTTCCACCTCAGGAAATTCTGATATCATTTCATGATATCAATTCTGATATCCTGCATTACTAGGTGATCAATTTCTTCGTCACCTAGTAGTCCAGATCCTACAGCCTTTGATCTGCTTCAATAGGTTTCGTTAAGAAAGTAGATACATCAAAAGTGACGTCACCATAGGAAATAAAAGACAAAAATGAGGTACTACAGCTACACAGAAAAAGCTGAATTACCTGTTCGATGTAATGCGTCAATATTGAATTGGTTCATCTCAAATAAAAATGAATAAATAAAAATAAATAAGGTAGACTTCAGATTGTTATGTTTCGCAATGTTTATTCCTGTTATACATTACTTCTGTCAATAATATGGACATGTAAAGGACAATATACTTTTGCGGAAACCTCATCTTATAGCAACACTTTTTATAACCTGATGCACATAATGTACAGTATGATGTTGAGAGTACAGTATCCCTTTGTATTTTTTAAAGTACTTATACAGCAGTAAATGAAATCGCTTATTTAAACGATGCTGATTTAATGAAATTACCGTTTGGCAAATAATACAAACTTTAAAAAAAATAATCACGATTACGCTGCTTGAGAACCCGATTTGCTAACTGATACCCGTTAAATTCTAACGTAGGAAAGAAAAGATTGCCAATCAATAATGACGATAACGGGAATCGATACAGGGAGTCGAATTTTACAACTTTGACATTTCAACGTTCTAAAAACGAGAACTATTAACTATATCTAGATAAAGAATTCTTTCATGCGAAGGTTTTGTTAATCGAACATAATTTACCAGTATATGCACCGATACAAAGAGGATGTCACTGTTAAATAGTGAAAAACTAGTCGGAGGGCACACTTTTCATATCGTTTAGTTTGAATTACGTTCATTGAACGTAATTCAAACTAAACGATGGTCATAATGGAAGCAGGAAGGAAGAGAAAACTATCCCCTAGCATATGGTTGACTTAGGAAAATGTGAACTTGACAGATTTTAATCTCACTTTCCATTGTATTTCTGAAATACTCAACTGACATTTCCTTGTTAATTCCAGTTTGCATTTCGTAGCATATAGTATGTGAGAAAAGAAAAGTGTATTCTACAATTTTGACATCTCAACGTTCTGAAAATGAGAAGCATTAAAAATATCTAGATATCTATATCTGATATGGGCATTTAATCTGGTGATACCTGATATATTTTCCATTTCCTTTTCAGAGAGAATCCTCAGGGCCTAAGAACATATCAGGTAGGAAACCAAATTAATGGTTAATTTTACGTAATCTTACTTACTTGGGTGCTTAATTTATGATGTTAACGAATAAATACCTTAAAAACTACGTGTCAGAAATCATGAAAAAAATAATTCAAATATACTGAAGATTAATTAAAATAATCTTGTGAAAAATAAAATGTTAAATTTTATTCTACAACTATTTTTTCCAGTTATTTAACCACAAATAGATGCCAAATAGATATTATTTTTTTATTTCGACTGGTTTCGTAAAATGCTTTGTTCCGCTTTATAAAGAAATAACACGAATAAACTAAAAAAACAAAACAAAACAAGAAAGCAAGTTAAAAACAGTGAACATCTCTAGTGAAAATATTTGAACACGTTTAAACAATGGAAAGCGTGCATTCGCTATTACGCTGGCTGCTGGTTCGTGGGTTGGTATATACTACTGGTAGATAGTGTGTCGTGAAGGATTAATGAAGACCAGATCTGATGTAAAATCATCCCTTGATTTTTGTTACACGCTAGAGGATCGTTCATCATTTCAGCTGATCCCTTGAACGCTAGAGTAAAAATGTTAATCTATGTGGAGCATTTTAGTTTGTTGCCATTCTACTTGATGTTTTGTTTTGTTTCTGTAGTATATGTTGTCAGCCCTGATTGGTGCCTTCTTTCTTTCTTTATTTTCTGAAATGTGAAGTGAAAATGTTAACTCCACATTTGGAATTAACATTTTAACTGGGATAGCATCTTCGCTCTCCAACCAAAAGGTTGCGAGTACGAATTCCACTGTGTCATGGATTAAGTTGACTGGATTTACGATGGGATCTACGGCTATGAGATTATATCTGTTAAATGAGTAGGTTTTCTGGCAAGTTTGTCCTTTTAGACAAAGTTGCCGGAAAAAAGAAAAACTTCGGAAAAAACCTGCCGAAAAAAAAAAGTTCCATGAGAGCTTGTAACTGAAAAATCCTTATAAACATTCCTCGAACATCCCTGTTTTTGAGGCTTGAATGTTTGTAAAAATCTTTAGGTGGAAGATGATTTTAGATGATTTTCTTCTCAGGACGCTAGACAATGTCCTGTTTATTGAAGACACATCGAAGTGGCTTGAAAAAATACACACTTGTTCTCCAGAAAAGGGGAGCAGAATCATATAAATCACATAAATTAAAACGAAATGTATGGGTTAAACATCAATTTTAACTTAATAATGTAGTTATTTGAACCACAGATCTATTTTTTGAATATTAAAGCTCTCTGTTATATTATATCACTCTAATCACTTACATTTCAATAACACTTTGAAATGCTTCGTTGATCATCTTGATCCATTATTCTCATGTAAACTAACAAAAGCTGCCTTACTTGGGTTATGACACTTCTTTCAGTTTTGACCTTCCAGTTATCTCAGGTAACTCAGAACTAATGTACGGCCATTTTCTTCCTCATCTCACTTGAACGTGTGCAGTGCATTCTCTTTCATTGGGCACCACGCCCCTATACTTTGTGGATTCTACGAATTAATCTTTACAAATATTACACTCCATTCAAATACTAAAGTTATCCAATTAACTAATTTATATAAGTGTTGCGCATGAACATTCATGTACTCAGTCGAGTAGTTTGCTATAATTGGATGAAGTTCTGGATTTTATAAACCATTATTCTATTCCTATTATTCCATATTTATAAACCATATTATTCTAAATGGAAATGATTATGACCTATCCTACTCTAGTATGATGGAGTGGGCTGGAGATTGGATGAAACAAGAAAGTGCTGTCATCCTTTTGATTAATTACGACAATCAACGTTCTTAACTTGACAACTGTTGCGTTCTCTTCATGCCACTACTATTAATAGTGATAGCAGTTATTTAAAAAATAATAATAACTCAAGGTACTTACTAACGCTTAAGGCAAGGCCCATGACCAGCCAAGTATCCTTGGCATTCATAATCAGAATTTTAGGATAAATGCTTTTAGGATTAGGCTTAAATATATATTTCTGCGTGCGCGTGTGTGTTCTTCTAGCCGGTTTGACTGGATGCAAGACAAAAAATCCTGAGTTTCCAGGAGAGGAAACCCTTCTACCTCTGTATGAGACCGGCTAATTCGCCATCAACTGGCATTCTTTACATCATTCAAGACGGGATTGGAACTCATGTCTTTCCAGCCAAAAGGCTTGGAAAAACTGACTGAGGTACGGAGGCCCTCTCTTAAAAAATGAAATACATCTAACTCATGGCTCACTCACAATATTAGCGCATTAGTGCATCATTAGGTTTCAGTTCTATCACTTAAATTAAATTCTATGGCTTCAGTGACTTAAATTGAAAGATCCGAGCTAAGAAGTGTATTATAGGTATATAGCCATGATGCACGTGCATGGTTAGAGATTATTTCGAAAACTCTCCACTGTTCTTTGATATAATTAATTTGTGAGTCTTTGATGGACATTTGATACCAGTTTTAAACTCTTTAATGCGTCCAGGAATAGTCATAAAAGATTTGATCAAGCGATGCAGAGACATGCGTTTACTATGTAGAAGTTATATTGCGACAATATTTTATCTTTCAATATCCAGGATTCTCGTGATTTAAAACTAGTTTCATAATATGAAAAAAACATTCAGCAAAAAAAGGAAGAAATCACCCTCCTATTGAATGTAAAAATGCACGAGGAAGCGGATTCGATTTCTCTTAGCACTTGAAACAATCAATCAACCGGGACGAAATGGCATCATGAAGATTCTCTATCTCCCTCCCCTCTCTGTTGTAGAGAAGAGAGAGATTATCATAATATAATTTGTTGTGAGACCACCACCGAAGTGTGACCACCACCACTGTGTAACCACAGAGATATGAAGTTGACTGAACAAGAACCACATCTATTCTTTAAAGCAAGGCTTCCAGAATATGTAATCTTTACCATGTCCAGGGCACTTAATGTGCTATAAGTTTACAACCTCTCACGGTTTGGGATTCACATAAAGAAAAATATGTATCTGAATAGAGTTTCCTTTATGACACAGTTCATCGTGACGTGTAAAATTGCCATATATTCTTCCGTTATTTGGAGCGGAGGGCCTTCGTAACGCAGTTGGAAGAATGGCGCAACATGTGCCCTTCAGTCGGAAAAGAGCCTGGACTGACTCCATTCATATCATGATGCAATAAATCTCCCTATACATATTTTTCCTTCTTCAAGCGAAGGTAAGTTCATCAACTCAAACGGAGAAAGCAGAATTATTCTCCCAGAATTTGAACTTTTCCTAATTGCAAAAAAGGCACTCTACCTGAGAACACACCTATTTAATAAACGAAAATATTGTTTGTGGAACGGATTGTATAACGTAGAGTGATCTCCTGGATTCTATGAAAATGCCACACTATACTACTACTACTACTACCAATAATAATAATAATAATAATACATATTGGATAATGCTACCGATTCACTTCTACTGGAAAGTTCATAAATGTGAAGAAAAGAATGTAAGACCAAAGATATAGTCCTTAAAAATAATCAGGAAATATACTGATTAACGGTTTCTAGTATGTCAATAAATTAGGCTAAGGAATTTACCATTTACTGACCGCTTTTTGGTAATAATACTGTATTATTAAAATTATAGCAAGCATCAGTTAAAGAGAGCTTGTCAATGCAATGAGTTGCTACACAAGTGTGAGAGATCAAATGTTTCAGGAAAAGTCACCCTAAATTGTCACAGTGCGCGAGTACGTTGATTTTGTTCTATCTAACAATAGCACTCAAGAGTAAAAGCAGCAAATGGAAGAAAAAAAAAAAGGTTTCAAAATATAGTTGATGCCAACGGTTTTATTATTATTATTATTATTATAAAAACCTCCATGGAGTCAAAGACTCATCGTGGGAGGTCCACTGTTATACACACAGTTTATCATACTGTGCCTTAAATATATTCACTCTCTCTGCACTCACCACGCTCTCGGGCAAAGCATTCCAATCACTCACCACTCTCCATGCAAAAAACCTGCTCCTCACTCCCTTGCTCACACCCTCCTTATACAGCTTCCGGGAATGACCTCTTGTTCTCCTGCTATCCTCACCCACTCTGTGCAAAACCTCCCCGACATTAATCTGGTAATAACCACTTAACAGCTTATATGTCTCAATCATACCCCTCCCCCTCCTCATATTATACACCGATTTCTGCAAATTGCATTTTGTCAATCTGACTTCATACTCTACATTCCAGAGATCAGAAACCACCTTAGTCAATCGCCTCTGAACTTTTTCCAACGCAATTTCATCTTTTTGAAAACCAGGTGACCAAATCTGTGCACAGTAATCCATATGTGGTCTGATCAAAGCCTTATACAAAGGAACTATAACATCCTTACTTCTACAAGTCAATGTCCTCCGCATCATTCCCATTATCCGCTGTGTTGTCTTCACTATTTTAGTAACATGTCCCCGAAATTTTAGGTCCTTGTCTACAATCACTCCCAGATCTCTCATTTCCCCTACCTCTTCCAAGATATTCGCACCGATTGTGTACTTTACATCTCATCTCTGCTTCCCAAATTTCAAAACCTTATACTTTGAAACATTGAATTGACATCCCCACTTATTTACCCATTCAGACAGTGTATTTAAGTCCTCTTGCAAAGCTACAGCATCCACACTACTCCTGATAGCTCTGCCCAACTTTGCATCATCTGCAAACAACTGCACATCACCATTCAGATCTCTCCAGATATCATTTACATACAAATTAAACAGCAATGGACCCAAAACAGACCCTTGAGGTACACCACTAGTAACTTTCCTCTTCTGGGATATCGCTCCTCCATAGACAACTCGCTGATACCTATCAGACAACCAATCTACAATCCAGCGAACCAATCTACTGTTCAGCCATATCCGTTCCAATTTAATTACCAGCTTGTCATGTGGCAATTTATCAAACGCCTTTGCAAAATCTAAATATACCACTGTATATGCAATACCCTTATCCAACGCATTTGTCACTTTATTATAAAAAGTAAGCAGGTTGCTAGAGGACGATCTTCCTTTAGTAAATCCATGCTGGCCGCCAAAGAGTATTTTTCTGTTGTCAACCCAATTCTGAACTTTATTCCTAACTAACTTCTCTAATACCCTGACCACAACTCCAGACACACAGACTGGTCTATAATTCAAAGCCTTACTCTTATCACCTCCCTTATGAATTGGAACAATTTTACCATCTTTCCACTCTTTTGGAACTTGACCCAGTGAGAGTCTCATGTTGAAAAGATATACAAAAGCTGTTAACTCTCTGGCACATTCCCTCAAGACACGTGGTGAAATAGCATCAAGTCTATTCAATTCCTCATATACCTCCTGTTCACTTACTAACAGTTCCTCCTCCTCCTCCTTTCCCACTGCTTTCAAGTTCTACATGATGCCACATTCACAAGAATGAAATACCTTTAGAAATTACTCACTAAATATCTCAACTATATACTCCGCAGCGGTTATCATTCCTCCGTTTTCACCAATCAATCCCATCCTACCATAATCATTCTTTCTTCTACTGGCGACATATCGAAAAAACTCCTTAGGATTTTTTTGGCCGCTTTAGCTAACTGCTGCTCATACTGCATTTTTGCTACTCTTATCAAGCTAGTCACCTTCTTCGCCTGCTCTTTGTACTTCTCATGCAACTGGTTGTTATAAATACTCATTTTGTGTTTCTTCCATAATACCTTCTTCTTCCAGATTGCATACCTTATCTCTTGATTCATCCATTTTACACCCACTCTATTTACCCTCATGACCTTTGGAATACACTCTGATATTGCCTCCACCAAATAGTTTTGGGCCATACTCAATTTGATGGAGGCTAAATTGAGTATGGCCCAAGCAGCATTGATATCCTTTCCATCCAGTTCCTCTTTCCAATTTATTATCGCAAGCTGTTTCCTGAGCTTTTCGTAATTACCAGTCTTATAATTCCACATATATCCCTTTCTAACAGACGTCATCGAATGACTGGTCACCTTGCACGTGATCACCTCGTGGTTACTCTCACCAACTGGTGGAAGATTTGACACGTCATTTATAATAACATCATCTGATGAGATGATCAAATCCAATACTCTTGATCCTCGTGTACCCTCCGTTACGTGCTGCCTAAGGTAATTATCTTTCAAAAACTCCAAAAATTCATTTTCTTTACCCCCAGATGCAGTCTCTTGCTTCCAGTCTATATTACCATAATTAAAGTCGCCCATAATGATAACTCGTTTCTTGCAAGCTAGGCCAATTTGCCTATACATTTCCTTCTCATTACCCTCCATATTACCAGGTCCATACAACACCCAACTAAATATTTCATCCTGTTTACCTCACAACATACCGCCTCAAAACCGTGACCACTATTTGCACCTTGCAATTCCACCTTAGATGGGCACAACTCATCTGCTACCATTAACAGTACTCCTCCCCCCTTTCTTCCCTGTCTATATTCACGAAAAATATCATATCCGTTCATCTCTATTCCTGTCAGGATGTCATTGTCATCTAACCACGTCTCACTTATACTAACAATTTTGGGGCGAACAGACTCGAGCAAAGCAACAATTTCGTTCCCCTTATTTCGAATACTTCTAGCAGTAGTGAATAAACATAAGAAATCATTACTGCTTTTACAAGTCCAAAGAACGTCACTGCTACGATGTGACTCTTCAATATCTTCCCCAGTCACTTCCTCTATATTACCACCAATTCTACAACTTTCTTCACACCTAAACTCTTTCCACCCATCCCAGGCCATCTCAATCTGTTTGTCCGCTTACACATTCACCTCTGAATTCAGCACCCGCATGTTTCATAAAGTTTCTCCCCGTCCACCTTGACTCCCCCCGTTTCCCTGTTCGTGTTGTACCTCCACTCTCTCATTTACTTCATTCATAATATTCACCTCCCCATTTGCAAGTGAACAAATACCTCTCCCTACCTTACTTTTTTGCTCTTTCATATCACTTCGCACCACCTCAGATATATTCATTACAGTCATTACCTCTCCTGCCAGTAACAATCTCTCCAGCAGACTCACACCAAAACCATTTAAATGCAGCCCATCTTCTTTATACAATTCCATCCGTCCCTCAAATTCCTCCCACACATTCACAAAATGCACTCCATTCTCCTCACATAACTGAGCTAACATATCATTCATAATCTTTGCCCGCTTCCTCATTTCATCACTATCATACCTTGGCAACACACTGACTACCTTTCCTACCACATGCTATCTTTAACTCTCCTTAATAATCTCCTTATATCCAATCTGGCATTTTCCTTGTTCCCATCTAAATAATTTGTTCCTACTAAAACCACCAATTCTTGTGCTCTCTTATTCCTCACGTCCAACGCTTCAATCACTCTCTCCATTCTACCACCAGGAAAACAAACCTTATGCATCTTCTCATTCACCACACCTCTAATAATGGAATCTCCATAGAGAACCACTCTCGAATCATTCGATATATCTTTCTCATGGCCATCTTTCTTCTGCTCTTATTCACTCTTCCATGTATGTCTCTAATTCTTTTCATCTCATTTCGCATGCAGTTTATATCTTGCTTCATCATCATCAACTCTGCTTTCATGTCCACATCCAATATATATTCCTGTCTGTCATTTTCATGTAGTTTCATATTATGTCTTTGGATATTTTTGGTCGCGCAGCATCTACAGCGGTCCTCACAATGATGTTCTGACGAGGATATCCAAGGATAATTAACTGACCCATTTTCCTTCTCTTGAGCAACATTCTGATCCTGTAATGGAAGCTGCTGATCATGTATTTTAGGAATGTTTGGCATAACAGCAGGATGTATTCCAAGACATCATCATCATCATGGATCTACTGTCTTGATGTGAAGAACTGGCGCAAGGTGAAACTGCAGCTCCAGGTAATGAGTGAGACATCAGGTTCGACATTTTTTATCATACTTTGTGCAACTTGAAGAGAAGTAGATAATTCAGATGATACAGAACAAGGAACTAATATTTGGCTATCTGTACTTAGCCCTGATTCTATGTTATTTGAGTGAGTTTCAATTAACTCAACAGTATTAAGAATAGGCATCGTATTCATTACTAGGATTGACAATGAATCTTGGAGCAAACTTTCAAAAGATGTTGTCAACGCCTGTGATTCCTCAATTTCTATTATTGTATCTTCACTTTGGTGTGATCCTTTTACCAACACTGAACTCTGTATAGATGGAAATGAGTTCTGAACTGGACTAGGATATATATTTGAATTAGAAACAGAAATCTCATTTAATGGGTAATCAGTTCCTGACAGTTCTAACCTTCCTTCACTTGTGAATGACTTTATTGAGCTGTTGGTATCTTCTGGTGTGTCTAATTCATTTACTTTTGATGACACATTGGCCTTCATGCCTTTACTGTTAGAACCACGAAGATAACTACTTCGAGGTCTTCGTCTTTTCTTCTTAATTACCGGTGGAAATTCTATGCTGCGTTTTTTCTGTTGCACCTCAGCAAGTAACGAGGCCAGGTTACTTGAGTCACGTTCACTCTTCTCCTGAATATCAATACTGGAAGTATCCCTCTGTGCAACTTCTGTACAGATTTCAACATTCAAACTTTTAGCAGCACTAAGCAGCGTGGCAAGCTGGTCCTGCGAAATGATCACTTCACCCTTGTACATAAAATCTATTATCATTTTTAAATCCGTGTATTTTATATCTTTGAGAATAACAACTGGATGTTTACAAGAGTTTTCAAGAAATATGCCATGAAAGAAAGAACTGCAGGCAGACAACACTATTTTGTGTGCTTTAAGTCTCTTACCTTCACATACTAAAGTCACATCTACAAAAGTTTCAGTAAACAGTAATTCATTAAAAATAGTTAGTACATTGACATGGTGATTATTCCTTCTTAAACAGATCTGCTGAGCCTCCATCTTCATAATCTAGTAACATTTTTTTTAAAATTAACCAATAACAAGTTGTAAAAATGAAACTAGCACCTAAATTGTTGTATCTTTACCAGCAATACAATGGTTCATACACGTGTAAATTAGGCCTAACTCGACGCGTACACGAAACTCCAATCAGTGAAAAATGACACTGCATTACTGACTTTACTCACCACATTAATGACTTCATTTATTCTATGAATGTCTGATCACACATATACCATCAATATAATTGAACTTCTGCACAAACTAATAATGTAAACACGAGAACTGAAAATTATCCGACATCAACTAACACGCCACCTAGTTTATCTGTTGGAAAATTTCCCAATATTCTGGCAGCGATCTTTATCAGGCGGTGGAAAATACCAACGCATATACCATTTTAGTATTAGTTATCTACACAAAACTGTCATATGCGCACAAAGCGCACGAACTTTAAATTGAGTGCTCTATTTTTAACGAAGCAACCTGTATGGAATCACACCCTGGAAATATCAACAAAGCTAACCAAAACTAAGACTGCCCATGAAAGCTGTTGTTTATTAGACAGTGTTACGAATTTCTATCAGAATATATTCTTAAAAACTACGCACGATACAGTGGTAAGGGTCTTAACAGGTAATTAATAAAAGAAATTCATCTGGGATAACTTTGTAAAGGAAAACAAAGTGCCATTTTTATGTGGCAAGATCACATATTTTCAGTTTATATACTAGTAGACTGTCTAAAATGAAAATCCTTATTAGTTACCAAATTTTATAACATTAAAACTACAGAATAGTTTCGTTTTATACCAGAGAAAGCATCATCATTCGTATCATTACAACTTTCATAAATGAACTAAGGAACTCAAGAGAAAAAAAAAGCCAATTCAGAACTGTGTTAAGTTGAACATACACATTGCCTACAGTACAGAAAAATGACAAAAAAAAAAAGCTTCTTTTCCGTTACGCCTTTCAAATAATTAGCGTCATATTTACGCGTAGGCAAACATGCTTGCAACATCCCATTATGAAGCGTGCTAAAGCCAAAATCTGTTTATTTTAAAGAGTGTATAATTTCAAATTTTTAATGCAATAAAATAATTTAATTATACTGATATTGGAATTGCGACCGAAGCAGCTTGAGCTAAGAGGCAGTGTATTATGTCTATTAACCGCATGCATTCTCGAGCCAGTCAAGGGAGAGAAATCCTTGGATATTGTCGATACTGAATGAGCTGTAAAATAGAATTAAATGATAATTTTAACTACTTTAAATTAATTTTAGCGTAAATAAATAGGTGTGTCATTTATTTAATATCATTTAACTTTTGATATTTTTATATTCAATTTAATTTTTAATTTTATATATCTTTAATTTAATTTAATAATTTATACGATTTTAAATTATATATAACACATTTTGTCGAATGTTATGTCCAAAAATATATAAGTATTAAAACTCTGTAAGGGAAATGTAACTGAAAAACAATAGGCGATGAGTACAAATGCCTTAAATGCAGCCCTAAGAATTAATATAAATACATGTACCAAAACAGTGGCAAAGAAAGGAATCCTAGAACCAAGGAAACGCTACAACACACCTCCTGTCAACTTAGTTGTCACACTAAAACGCAAGATACACCTTGGCTTTGATGAATTCTTTGTTTCGGCTCACTGAGCGGTTCCTCTTTTCTACACATTGCTTCATAAAGTCGTAATATTTAGGAGGACAGAACTGCAAACCCACAGAACAACCTGGTAAGTTTGCAGTTCTCTACTTCTTAGTCTGCAATCCCCGATGCATGGGACTGATAAATAAAAAATCAGTCAATTTTAAATGCTTGAAAGATGAAACTAACTCATCAGAAGAGATACTGATCATAAATACGAACGTTAAATAGATAGATTGGAAAATGTAATATTTCTGAAACCTATGCTTTCTAGTCTCTGGGATTGGCTAACTCCGTTTTGTTTAGGAATAGAAAAGAGAGTCTCTTTCTATGTGAATCCAACTCTTTCAAAAAAAGTGGCGTGGGTTTTATTGACTACGCTGAGTTATTGTGAATACAGAACAAAAATTGCGTTTCATTATTCACATAACACCGAAATCTGAAACACATTAATCTTCCTGACATCTCGAAATATGCCAGAACAATTGTCTCAAAAGCATATTAGTAGAGTCGTTTCTTGTATTTAACTCAATGCTATACGCAGTGACTGTAATACAAAATAATGAAACCTCGTGTAATTAGATCTATTTTTTTTTCATCTTCTACAGTAAAGGTTGTTTCCTTATTCTAGCACCTTGTTGGACTTTGTTTATCAAAGAGCTTCAGAAGTTAATAAAAACAAACTGGCCAGTTGCCAGCCTTCTCTGTTCTGACTAAATTCTCTTTCTCCTTCCAGGCCGCGACTAGGTCACCGGCAACACCACCACTACACGCACAACACGAGCCGCTTTTCGACCGCTATTCATCGTATTCCACAGCGGAACGCTTCCCACGCCCTGCCGAACATTCGAAGAGGAACCAAGGGTACGTTTAATTGAAATCTATCATTTTCTTTATGGAGACTATGTATATGCTGTATGTGTAATCTTAAAACTATTCTACGGAACAATAATTGGAACGAAGAGACCTTTGAAACACAGCCATCTTACAAGCACCTCCTCCTCCTCGCACTTCTGCAAAGAGACACACAAGGGGAAGAACAAGAGAGTGACACGGATTTCTGCTAAAAATAATCGCTCTACGTTGAGTGGTGTCACATTTGTTTATTTTGAGGCGGACTGATTTCAAATACGAGAACTTTATGGGTTTAGCAAATTATGGGTTATTTTAGTTAATTAAGAATTGAATAATGAATGTTTAATTTGGTTTAATTCACTAAATTAAACGTTTACTTCTTTCATTTAATTTTCAAATAATAATCAATAATAAACCGACTGAAAGCTGTAACATGCAAGAAATATATCGTTAGTAATTAAGAAAGGAGATGATTATTAAAGTTAGAATAGCATGATTATATATGGATATATTAGACTTAAGAGTCTAATCAGTCCCTTTCCCCACACAACCAAAAAACCCTCTAAATAATACATACCACTCCTATACTATACTATAATATATGTTGTAAATTTACCAGCATCGTTTTAAAGGTCATCATCACTTTCTTGTTCTTTTGAATTTCTGTTTCTGTTTAATCACGTATCGCTATATAATTGTATAAAAATTGAAGTTAAAGACACCCTAGGCATCTATCCTTAAAAAATCAATGCAGAGACAGATTTCTTTAGAACATGTATGTGCCCTCGGGATTAGATGTGCATAAATGGCCCAAATTTATTAATAAAATCAACATTTAAATGGAATTCATGAATAAAATCATTAATGATAGAATCATGAACAAAATCATGAGAGAGGCACCCGCTACAAACAGGCAGTAGACCGCGTCCCTTCAGGAAAGAGAGGATCTGCATAGAAATGAGATAATGAGAAGATTGATTGATTTTGAACTGAGGATGATAGTAAGAACTAGGCTGGTAAGAATATCTCGAAAACAGATGCCATCATAACAAGGTAGTAAACATCACGTTAACGTCTGGCATGGCATATGGCCAGCTGGAAAGAGCTGATGAATTGACAGCGTAGTAACGCCCAATCAACGTGCTACAATTGGTCAAATGACTAAGCGAATTACCAGGGACTGAAACTAAGTGTATGTGGACAGAAATACCAAAAGATTGCAAATAAAATAAAAAAAAAGTCACATGGGAGATAGATGAATCTAGTTCTTGTTATTTTATGCGCACGGGAGAATATGGTGACAGCAACACGAAGTAATGGACTCATAATGGTTAATCACAACAATGAAAGCCTTGGGGAGGAGTTCACGATCTGCGGCATGTTTTCCTCACTTTTCTTAGGCCCCTTTCTCAGGCTATATAATCAAAAGTATAACACAACAGTTCTGCATGAAGGCCATGAGAAAACGCTGGCAAATAAGCAACTTATCGATATGTTTCCTGAACAGCTCTTAGGGAATTGACCAGCAGCTGCTCATATTTTTTCATACACGAAGGAAAGTGGAGGGATGATGGTGGCCAGTTTGGTGGAGTAGTGACTGTGTAAACTCTTACAGAAAATTGGTAGCAGTGAATTTCACTAAGCTGTCCCCACACCGACGGAGAACAACAACATTATTATTTAAAGCAATAAGATGGAAGCATTGCAAGCAGAACTCCATGCCGAAACCTCAAATTATCTGGAAATATCAAGAGGGACGGACCACTGAGTTTCTCCAAAACTTCTCCATGGTCCATGTCAGAAGCAAGGTTGGCCACCGCCACAGAGCACGAATGACGAATACATAGTGGTGATCACGAATTAACTGATACGCCTTAGGGAAGTGAAGCTGTTGAGGGATTATTTTGTACTTCCCTCGGATGGGGCGAATATAGACTTGCATTATGAAAATACTAGAAGAGCATACGACAGCTTGTAGATAATACAGAATGAGCGTTAACTCTGGAGCGCAAATGCTGAAGAAAACTGGAGAGGGGGATACATGTAGATTAGGAGACCTAGTGATATCCAAGTTATTGAGGATTTCTCCACATCCCTATGGAGACACACCAGAAAAATCACACAGTGAGTTGCTCCCGACACAGCAGAAGATGATCTGAATCGTTTATCGTTCCATCACTCGGACAATGGAGACCTGAAGTGGCTGGAAAAAAATTCTGTCTGGTTTCTAGAATAGGGATCCAGAATTATTTCTGACAATTATTTCTGAAATTTATCCTCAATTCTGAGGATAAATTAAATTAGAAACAGAAAAAAAAGACTAGCACGATTTAGAAGAAAATACGGAAGTGGAAACTTATAAGGTATACTCATTCTCTATTTTCCTTCTTTGTGAGCATTTTAATGCCCACTTCTGAATAAATTAAGAGGAAGGGAGTAGAAGCAAACATTATTTCTGGAAAAAAAAACTACTGTGTTTCTGAATTTATGCATGAAGAGAAAAAAATCAGCTGAAACGTTTTTCTATTCCCGTCTAGGGAGTAGGCGAGGCCGTTTTAGCCCTATCTAACTTTTGGAGACTGAGTGGGCAGTCCAATCTCTACTGATACCCAATCAGAGATAGCTGGCCCAAGGCTATCACTAATTAAGCAGCATGCAGTGAAGAGAGACGGCTCAACAAGTGCCGCCATCTCGTGGTCCCTAACCCTGACACAATATATTTAATGTCTGAAATAGTGTGGGTTCTACGGTTTTCTTGAGTTTGCAGGAAACCTGAGTTTGGGAGAAAACACCAACTTGCACGTGCCAGAGATACCCAATCAGAGATAGCTGGCCCAAGGCTATCACTAATTAAGCAGCATGCAGTGAAGAGAGACGGCTCAACAAGTGCCGCCATCTCGTGGTCCCTAACCCTGACACAATATATTTAATGTCTGAAATAGTGTGGGTTCTACGGTTTTCTTGAGTTTGCAGGAAACCTGAGTTTGGGAGAAAACACCAACTTGCACGTGCCAGAGATCGACTAACTCGGGATGATCGAAAAAAGAAAAATTTCCTCTAGTCGCCAACTAGATTCGGAACATCAAGTCTTCCTTCGTGCAGTCAAGCGCCGTGGAGCGCAAACGCTACATCCACTGAGCTACACAGGCTCTCATGAAGAGAAAAATGTGTGATTATTTGAAAAAATATTTCATGGCTTAATTTTCAGAGCTTTGCTTTGATGATGTTACGTATTAGGGCTTCGCCATGCCTAAAATAACAAGCAGTTTCTAATTTTATTTTCATTATCGTTTCCCTAAGATTCAAGATCACTTTTACATTGGAAACAATATCAAGTTCTTTGGGAATATGCCTTGAAGCCCTGTGTAGCTCAGTGGATGTGGCGTTTGCACACCACGGCGTTTGGTGGCACGAGTGAAGACTTTATTTCGAGTCTAGTCGGCGACTAGAGGAAATTTTTCTAAGCCTTTTTTCGACCAGTTCCCGAGTTAGTCGATCTCTGACACGGGAAAGTGGGTTTTATCTCCCAGAAACTCGGGTTTTTCGTCCCGTAAACTCAAGAAAATCGACCGTAGAACCCATACTATTTTCAGACATTAAATATGTTGTGTTAGGGACTACGAGATGGCGGCACTTGTTGAGCCATTCTCTTCACTGCGTGCCGCTTAATTAGTGATAGCCTTGGGCCAGATATCTCTGATTGGGTACTAGTGGAGGTTGAACTGCCCACTCAGTCTCCACAGTTAGATAGGGCTAAATGGCCTCGCCTACTCGCTATACGGGAATAAAAAGGCGTTAGCGGATTTTTTGGGGGGAGGGGGGGATATGCCAAACTGTAATCTCTCTCCTAAAATAAAACGTATTTAATTGATACTTCGAGTAATCAGTCAAGTTTATTTTCCATGTCTCTGTAGAGGTTTTGCACTTTTTCAAACTTGCATATCATCGTCAAGGGTTGTCCGGAAAACATTCTTTCTTCGTTCCCGTGTAATCACGATGCTAACTTGTATTGCAATGAAGTTGGCATGTATATGTGGCAGGAAACTGACATCACATCCGGAGCAGTTGTATCTCAGCCCTAGTATTTTGTCTTAGAAGCAACATATTAGCACTCAGCAAATTTGGTAAGTGTTATATGAATTACTGTAATACAAGAGTGGCCAACCTAAGGTCCGTAGGGTATGAAGTGGTCTCTAAGTGCATAAAATGATAAAAGACAAGCACAGTGTGAAACTGAAAATAAAGAACAGATTAAATTGAATGACTAATGAATATTAACATAAATTTGAAAAATGAACCCCTCTGTTATTTTTGACATTTTGACTATGCTTCACAATAAAATATTAACAATCAAATCGATTTGAACAGGAAAAAATATGACATTTAAGTCATTCTGGTTTCAATTAATAACCTATGGAGAAATCCAAAATCACCAGCAAATACGTTCTGTGCATGGATTGGCAAGTCTGTTTTATTTCAGCACAGGCAGAAACTGCTATTCATTTATATATCTCTTACGGCAGTAAATTAACTTGACATTCTTCTGAAAGCAAAATATCACAGAAGTGAGCCTTAAAATATCTGTATACATAACATGTACGAAGTATGAAACCACTGTAGATAATACTAGATAACGCACTTTATAAACAAAGCAAAGATCATTATTTATCACGCCGCCAAAGTAACTCAGGCTATGAGGTGTTCTGATAGCATATATTATCATTGTCAGTATTGAAGAGGGAAGAAAAATAAAATAAATAAAAAAAAAACTGTGCTTCAAGGAAGAAAACCAAATTGTAAAGTCTACAAATGCTCCTAACAATCTTTTCATGTAAAGATTGGTTATTTAGATACATTACGAAGGCACCCGAAAGCAGACACCATTCTGATTCTTATTATGAAACTAAAATTTCTATAAATCGGCACCTACGCATTATGAACTTGAGCTGTCTTTTTTTCGTAATTAATCTCAGCATGCGGACTGCTATACTATAAGACACGATCCCAGGTGGGAATAGTATACCAGCTTTGGCTAAAACTCTGCCATCAGAAATTTGTCAAACAATCCGAAATTCCGAATTCATGACACGATTGGATGGATACATTACCCATTAGCATACATTATCCCTACCTCAATCTGTCAACAAGTCCACTGATTGAGGGATTGCGGGGGGAGGGTATGTTTATACCACGTTAAAAAGAAAAAAAAACTCATAGCGCATAGTTTTAAGCGAATGTCATAAAGGAGATTTTTTTGTAAATCTAATCTTGATTTTGTTTTTAATTATTGACAATTTAATTCATTTAATTTCTAAGAAAACCGATATGCTAACACGAGGTTATATAATAAAACGTCGACTGATGCTAGAAGAGAACAAGCAAAGAATAAAACCTTGTTATTTTGATGTTTGATCACGTTTTTAATTTATTTAATTTTAATGAAAATAACTAACTAATAGCATCAAGAAATAAATATATTTACTTCAAGTTACGCAAAACATCGGATAACGTTGAAAAGTAACAAATTGAACTTTGGAAGAAAATTGTTCTACCTCGAAAATGAACGTGATATTTTGCAATAATGTTTGAGCGTAGAACAATCACCTCCAAAAGAATGGCATCAATAAAATAAAAGATAATAATAATTACGTTCATAGGACACGAATAAAATCACAGGATAGCTGCGATATATATATAATTGATGATAATTAATAAAATATATGATTGGTACACTTCGGTAAACTACGTAGCTTGTACTTTCATAATTAATAGAATGCAAATTTTAACCGGTTATCTATTCAAATCAACACGAATTACTTACTTTTGAAAAATAACTAAATTCCTTATTAAAGGCAACCAGAAACAAGGAATAAAAATAAATTAAAGAATAATATCCAGAACAGTTTTAATTCAGAATGGTAGAAGAAGGCAAGAGTAACACCACTAAATATCTCGATTCCTTTTAAATATGTGCAATGCAATGGAAAACTAGTAACGGGATTTGCGTACTTATAGAAATTGCTAACAATGAATTAAATTTTGAACATTGAGCACAGTAAATATTCAAAATTGTAATCAAAGCAATTCAAAGTGAATAATTTTAACTTGGAATATATATATATATATATATATATATATATATACTTAATAATTTAATTACTGTTTCTGATAAATTAATATTCTCTTTAATAATAATAACATGTTGGTTACTCATATACTTTTGCATTTCTTTCTTCTATGCTCAATAATTCATCCAAATTTATAATAACTATTAATTATATTTCAATAACAATTAATAAACGAGACTGAATTTACTAATATTGTGAAGTGTAAAAAAATAATATTTTTTTTAAATTTTAGGTTAACTTCTCTTGGTTCTGGAATCCCGAGAGTCAAACAGTCGGCTGTTTATCAAGCACTTCAAGAAGAAGAAAGAGAAAAAGGTAAAGTAGCCACATTGCGTTACTCATACTCTAACAGGAATATCCAAGAGACGAAGGTTTTTTTTTTTTTTTTTCGAAATACACACACACATACTATCCACCAATAATTGTCCGGACACCTTAGCAATTTACAATTGATACAATTAGCTTTGATCACCTCTTTCACCCTTTGAAGACGGCTTTCTACCAATGTGCGGCAGACACGAAGTGGAATTTGTCTCTATTCCTCCATCAAAGCAGCACTGAGTTCATCACAGATCAAGGACGTGCTGTTCTGGACCTCAGTCGCTGCTCCAATTCGTCCATCAGTGTTCGATGGGGTTGAAGTCAGTACTCTGCGCAAGCCAGGACAGTCATTTAACACCCATCTCTTCATACCATTCCATAACAGTTGAAGCTTTGTGGCATTGGGCATTGTTTTAATAGTAACACGGGTCCGTTCCATAAAAACTCCACAGTGCAGGTAGCGCCTGATTATCCAGAATATCAGCTGAGCTGCCTTCATGGAACCACGGATAATGACCAGTGTTCCCACTCCAAACTAGCTGAATGCACCACACGCCATTACTTCTCCACCACTAAACATTACTGTGGGTACAACTCACTGTGGTAACAAGCGTTCACCAGGCTGCCTCCACATTAATATCACATTAAAAGGAAAGCGCACGAGAAAGTTTTAAAACGAATTAGAATTCAGCAGCTTTCAGAGGTGAGCTATAGCCAACAATACTCAAATATTATTCAAAAAAAAATATGAAAGAACTTGAAAAGAAAAACCAGACCTTGGAGATTTAGTGGAAGATTTGAGGAAAACATTGACCGATTCGGGAAGAGGAGTAAGTTGTGACTTTGTCTGCGAAAAAAGGAAAATCAGAACTCCATGAGAGACTCAGGAAGTTAAGGAAGTAGTCAAGGAAAAGAAGAAAGCGTATCCAAAAGAAAATCTGTTCGAAACTCTACCTTTATATTGTTTAAATGGGATATACAGTATAACGTGCAATAAATAGTCTATATTTGAGTTGTAAGGTAGCAGTTAGAATTGAAAGACGTACAGAAAGACCATCTGACATTAGATTAGGTGTGGGACATACATTACCTCCACTTCATTATCTATATGGGCCACATTATGAATGAAAGTAGAATTAAAACTGATATCAAAATTGGAGATATGAATCTCAGCTCTTTACTTTGTGATGTTATACTCCTAAATAAATCTAGAACAAGTCTGCAGATTTCTTAACTAAATTGAATAAATGCTATAATAAATGTGGTATGAAAATCAGCAAAAAAAAGACAAAAAATGAAACTATAAGCAGAAACATTGAAAATATTAATTACAACCTGAATGAAGAATTGCTATCTTTTGTGAAGATATTTAAATTTAAATTTAAATATCTTCACTAATATTTATATCCAAACTGCTATCTTTAGTGAAGATAGCATAAATATGGAAACAGAAAACAGGATTAGCAAAGGTGGTATGGTAATAGTCAACTGAATAAATTCATATAGGATAAGAGAAATTAGTTAAAACACTATATATATAAGAGAGTGTTCAAACCTACTTTGACTTAAACTGCAAGCTGGATAAAAAATAAATCATTAAAAAAATAGATCAAAGACGGGAGAGCTTAGATAGGAGAGTTCTGAGAAAGATTAATGGAGTGAACACATAGCATCAATGGCAGTATAATTAAAAATGGGGATATTAGGAAAGAACTTGACACTGTTAGCATTGAGAAGTGTGTGTGTGTGTGTGTGAGAGAGAGAGAGAGAGAGAGAGAGAGAGAAAGAGAAAGAGAGCAGAGAATCTCGGTGATATGGTCACTTAAACAGAATGGAAGAGGAAAGGTTACCAAAAATACCCCAAGGAGACCAAGATCTAGCTAGCTTCATACAGCGAGAAGTGCCATAGAAGACCGAAATGTAAGATCTCATGATATTCGAGTCATGATGGATAACAGATTAATTTGGAGGAAAATTGCTGATATGAAGTTAGTAACGATGTAACTTTTTACTGTATCATGATACCCTGTTCACTCCCAGAGGATATATATCAGAACTTTGATGACGATGATTAGTTAAGTCATTCATTCATTGATTTCGTATGATGATTCAACGACCGCGAGTCCCTTTTACGGGGAGGTAAGGCACCACCTCAATCCCTCCTTATTTTAATCCGGGTTCGGGACCGGCATAGCTGACAATTCAGACTTATGGCTGGAGGGATTGTCTTAAGTATTCCTGACTGTATCGGTGTGTGTTCACAGGACCGGTTTGCCTGCTTGGGGGATGA
The DNA here is from genome assembly GCF_054136105.1 of Typopeltis vanoorti. Classification (NCBI taxonomy): domain Eukaryota; kingdom Metazoa; phylum Arthropoda; class Arachnida; order Uropygi; family Thelyphonidae; genus Typopeltis; species Typopeltis vanoorti. The sequence goes on along the minus strand of NC_143567.1, from coordinate 22,062,861 downwards.
AAAACCCCAGATAAACTGGGGGAAAAACCCTGCTGTCTACGCCCAAGACCGGCTAACTTGGTTATGGTTGAGGAAGATCCTTAAGCTCCTCACGTCGTCGACGGGAATCGAGCCTAGAACACTCCTTCCCCAGGCATATGGTTGCGAAGCGCATAGCCACTAGGCTAACCGATCAGAAGTTAATTAATTATATCCTTATACGAATCATACGCTGTAAACCCCCTACCTTTCAAAAATGCGTTATTCTTGTTGATATAAAGAGATAAACAAAGCCTTTATGTTTTGGAGCCCACTTGAATCAAATGTTGTAGTTAAAATATAAGTTCTGATCCAAGGGTGCTCCATAACATAACAGCTTTGCTTATCTCTTTATATTAAATATTACAAAGGATGCAACATGAACCATAAGTGTTCAGAGACAATATAAAGCACTCTTCTTATTTTTCTGTTGCCCCTCATTCCCGCACAGCATCCTTGGTCTTATTGCTTTCAAACTGATGATGAGTTAGTTGGTCACATACGGAGTAGAAACGGATTTTCTGTGGGAAACTCATTTTTCATTCCCCAAAACAGGCAAACAAACCGACCAGAAGATTCTATACAGGTAATTACCAGCACAATACACCCGCCTCATAAATAACCTTAGATGCTTCGGACGTAATCCAACACAACTCTTATGGCTATTCTATAAAATCTCTTTATCTTTACAGGAAAATGAATAGTGTCACTTAAGCATTCTACTTCCCCATCTCTATTTCACTCACCGATTTCCAGTCCTAATAAAGATGCCAGTATCCCTTACACTTGTAGAACCAAAATAGCTGAAACTGAGCAGTAACTAGCTGTACTTGTAATCAATTGCCGGATTTAGAATTCTGAAAACAGTTGAGGCTTTTTTATTCAAATAAAAATACAACATATTTCTTTAACAATATTTTATCATATAATATTTATTTACATAGATTTAATTTCTTCTGACATGATCAAAGCTTGCATGTTACAGATATAGATGTGCACGTATGTTGGAATGGAGTTCTCTCGATTTACTGTGAAAAACACTAAACCCGGCCCCCTAGATTTCAGGGAACTAGCACTGGTTCCCCCGATACATCCGGTTGTGACCAGCAAAGATACTTAAAAAGACAAGAGTTTAAAAAAAAAAAAAAAAAACATTAAATACATTCACCACATACATCACATACACCCTGTGGTGTATGTGATGTATGTAGTGTTGACAAATCCTGGAAAAAAAAACTCAACCTTTGTTTCCTCCGCCAATATCACAATGCATACTAATCATAAGCGTTGCTATTTCTATTCTACAATATAATATAATCCAACTGATTTGGAGGCTCTAAGCATGTAATTCCGCTCATCTAAAATAATAATAATAATAAATGTTACAATCTATCTTTGAATTATTTAGATGCGGATCTATTTACGGGGAAGAGAAAATTAAGTGCATTAATGAATTCTGTTATTTTCACTAAAATTTATTATAGAATTTAATTTCGGTTGAGAACATTGTTAATAGTGGTAATTGTGAGAATAGTGTTGAGAATGAAAGTGCACTAAACATTAAGGTTTAGTATTTTTAGCAACCACACGCAATCACCGAGTTGTTGAATACACGTAGTTAAGTAAAATGTATTTAAAAGAAATCTGTTAAAGCATTACAAAATCATTATTCATTCACTGATCCATCCATTCATCGATGCATATTTCTTTTTAGAGCGTTCAAGCTCTTCTCCAGGCCCTCAGAGACTTGGAACTGCAAGGTAAGGTATTCTCGATAATAGTAGGTAATTTTTATAAAATGTTCCATTAAAAATTATACGAATTTATAATCACAGTCAAATTTCTGCTGCTGATTCTTCCCCCTTGCATTGTGGATTTTTAGTCTGGTTCGGATAAAAGTGCTATTATTGTGCTTTAATAATGTCATGACTTGTTATCGTCGCTGGAAATGAAAACATTCTAAAGTTTCTCTTTCACGCACGCTGCTTAATCAATTGCTGTGACTAGAAGTTAACATGTCTTTTTCCATAGTGATAACTGCGATAGTACTGCCAAAATGCAAGCTTGCAGGTTAAACACGTGGCGTTCTCGTTCCAAAAATAATAACGCACTCAGAGTTAAATACAACGGGCGGGAACTTCCTCGTAGCTGTACTTAGTTTTCCGTCATCTCAACGGGAGTGCAAACTAAACGCAGTGTACGACAAAATGCGGAGTCATACTTTGTATAGCGCCATTATGCGGATATAAGAAGTTATTTTAAAGGTTCATCTCCAATCGTAATGTTCTTCGCAGAATTTACATATCGGACATTAACTAGCTTTAATTTTTATTTCTAAAGCAGACCATTTTGAATTTGGTTTCATATACAGCGGTCCCGAAGACTATCACTAGACTACACGGGGTTTTTCTGTTTGGATTTTAAGTTACTTTTTACGTGACCCCCCCTCCCCTGGTTAGGGATTAAACAGTCTGGAAATTTCCCTGCCCTGTAAACCAAATACGGAACATTTTTTAATCCGCCTCAATTCTCCAATAAGCGAAGTAGTGACCTCCCACAAGACGGTGAAATTTATCTAAATTAATAAAATTAACTTCATTAAGTATAGTATGTGTAAATTAGCTTTTAGATTTTTTTTTCTTGAATAAAATATTTTTTACAGCACTGCAGCAATGTCACGAGAACGACAACATGGTGGTGACAGGGTTTTACATCGGAAAATCAGTATTATTATGGCTGTTCTTTTCAATACAATAAACCAGGCACACCAGCCAGAGAACACACGCAACTGACAGACAATATACTTCCCATTTTAAGTCTTGGACGTGTTTCGGCCATAATTCCATCCAACTCTGTACTTCAAATCCAATTATATATTTTTAATTCAATAATAATATATCTCGTCCTCTTAAAAATTTAGAAAAATAAACTCGTTCCCGAGCCGAATAAGCACAAAAAGTCTGAGCCCATCATTAGCCGTAATTTGAGCGCTATTGCCATAAATTAGAACACTTTTCTAAAAGTAAGATATGAATTTTGATATTCCGTGAAAGGTGGGAGTATACTACAGCATACTCGTAATTGCTTGAAATCTCAAAAAGTGCTGATGTATGACGAGATACTCCTAAATAAATAAATATAAGTACAGTGGTGCCTCGTAGTTCGTATTTAATTGGTTCTAGAAACCCGTTCGAACTATGAATCGTTCGAAGTTCGAATCAAGATTTTACATAAGAAATAATGGAAAGCGAAATAATCAGTTCCTATATCCAAAAAATTTCAATAATTTTTATTTTTATTTTATCTATTTTAGGTTTTTCAATGTTAATAACTTAGAAAAAATTAAACAAAATAATCTTATATTTATTTTATTAATTTTAATTATTACAACATAAAAATAACAGTGAAGAATATTTTTTTAATATAAAAATCACAAAGACGAAAATAATGCTCCCGTTGTCAAGCGTCTTCTTTCTGCTTCTTAGCTGGAGTTGAGAATGCTGATTCACGTTCGCTTTGTTCTGCAGAGAAGAATCTATCTAATGTTGTTTGGCGTTGACGATTTTCTTTGATATTTTTAAAATAACTCATCACGTTGTAATCGAATAAGTTGATATACCTGGTCACTACTGTCTTATTAGGATCCCATTTTTCCACAATAGCTTGTGTTTCTAACCCAAACAGAGAACAATTCTTGAAGGTCGGCATTGGAAATGCATCCTTTGGCGTCCTCCTCTTCCATAAAAATTTATTTTTCCACTTCTTTTTGTTGTTGCTCGTGAAGATATTGAAGTTCTTCTGTGCTGAGATCGGTTTTATGATCATCTATTAACTCCTTTACATCCTCATCACTCACCTCTAATCCCATAGCTTTACTCAAAGACACAATTTCATTTACAACAGACTCTTCTTCACAGCTTACTACTTCACTGACTGAAATACAATCTGGCCAGAGTTTTTTCCAAGCAGAAATCATTGTTTTTATAGAAACTTCTTTCTATGCCTTATCGACGATCCTTAAGCAATGAAGACTGTTGTTGTTCCAAAATTCTTTAAGAGTCAGTTCTGTGGCATTGGTTACTTCAAAGCACTTTTGAAATATAACAACTGTATATTAAGGCTGTTTTTTTAAGTTTGAAATCACTTGCTGGTCCATGGGTTGTATGATAGAAGTGGTATTAAGCGGCAAAAAATTTATCTTGATGAAACTGAATTCACCAACTAAATCCTCCTCTAAATTTGGGGATGAGCAGGAGCATTGTCCATCACTAGAAGAACTTTTAATGGTAGATTTTTTTCAGTAAGATAAGATTTTACAGTAGGAGCAAATTCTTGATAAATCCACTCAGTGAAAAACTCTCTGGTAACCCACGCTTTCGTGTTGGGCCTCCACATAACACCGAATTTGCTCTTTATGACATTGTTCTTTTTAAAAGCGCGTAGATTTTCAGAATGGTAAACAAGCAAAGGCTTTATCTTACAGTCACCACTAGCATTACCACAAAGCAGCAAAGTAATTCTATCTTTCATAAGTTTATATCCCGGTGCCGTCTTTTCTTCTTTTGTGATATAGGCTCTTTTGGGCATTTTTTTCCACAAAATACCTGTTTCATCGCAATTAAAAACCTGTTGAGATACAAATCCCTCACTATCCACGTACTCCTTAAAGGTTTTTACGAATTTGTCCGCTCTTCTACATCGGCACTCGCAGCCTCTCCGTGCATGACAACACTATGAATCTCAGTTCGTTTTTTGAATTTATCGAACCAGCCTCTACTTCCTTTAAACTCCCCATTTTCAGTACTGGTCTCAGATGCGCGTTTCTTAAGTTCACTATGCAGATGTTTGGCTTTCTCACAAATAATTCTCTCAGTAATAACGTTACCACGTAATCGCTTCTCGTTTATCCACACTAAAAAGAGTTTTTCCATCTCTTCAACAACATGTGATCTCCTGGAGGTCAATGTTGTCACACCTATAGCCACATTTGCTGCTTCCTTATTCTTAAGAATGCTACTTATCGTTGACTTGACATTTTAAACATCGTCGCCAGATCCGTCAAACATGTACCGCTTTCGTGTTTCATGATAATTTCGTTTTTTATCTCAATTGTCGATACTACAACCTTTCTTTTAGGTTTTGTTCTTTCTACATTCTTGGATGCCATGGGCAATAAAAAAAATGCCAAAAACAGTTAAAAATTCACTACATAAACGTATCATGCAATGACTAGGCTGTGTAAAATAAGGGCCAACGCACAGCGGACTGAGACAGACACACAATGCGCAGGCACGGGGAAGTGAGTGAGGAAAATTAGTGAGGAGGAGAATGCCCAATGGCGTGCCGAACTGCCTAATGCTATATGACTCTGAGTTCCTGGACTATAGTTCGAACTTAGAAACGCCGTTCGAACTGTGAATCAAATTTCTTGCGTTCTCAAGCGTTTGAACTCTGGAACGTTCGAAGTGCGAGGCACCACTGTATATTATTAGATAAAAATATATGCATTGTTTCATTTAAAATGGGATTATATACGAAACATTTCAAAAAATTTATTCTAGAAATGTTTTTATTACTTTTACGAAATTTCAGGTAAGAGTCTTGGACTTACCAAGAATACGGAGACCAACGTTTGCCAAAGGTAGATTTATTCGAGATTTATAAAGAATAATTCTGTTTGTTTCAGTCATCACCTGAAATCAGTGTATAAGACATGCTCCATTATCGATTTCGATTCTTCATGATCTTTTGAAAGCGTTTCTAAATAATTTATTGTACTAAACATTGCTTATTAACACTGCTTTATATTTCATTATAATGCTTGCCATGCACTAACAGCGTATATATTTATAGCTATTTAAAACATATCTTTCAAGTGTAAGCAATGCTAAGTTGAAGTGTATTGTATTAAATTATTTAACATATTTTTCAATACATATTTTGGACACATCCTTTCTATGTGTCCAACATATTTTAACTTTCTTCTGTCAATATCCTTAAGAAGCCTTAGAAAACATCACTAGAACTTTAAGGCTCCTTAAGGATATTGACAGAAGAAAGTTAAAATCTTTTGGACACATAGAAAGGATGGAAGGGGGACTTCTCAGAACAGTAAAAGAAGGTAATGTTCCTGGAAAAAGAGACAGGGGTAGATCATCAATGAGATGGATGGATGGTGTGTCTGGAGTGACTGATCTTCAGAGAGTTGAGGTCGCCAGAAAAGCAAACAACAGGACTACATGGCGAAGCCTGGTGTGGCACATCACCGAGCATCGGAGTGACCATACGGCATCTGTAGATGCCCAGTGAACATAGGAGAGAACATACTTTTAATTTGTGACTTTTATACAGAAACAGAGTGAGACGTTTAATGATGCTGTTATGTTTTTTTTTTCTTTTTAATTATGAAAAAATACAAATTTCCATAAACTTCATTCTCAGTTTCTTCAGTATCATACGTAGTTCCATTTCACGCAATAAAACAGCGAGGAAATTATAACGGAAAGATATATTAGAATTCTATACCGTACGAAAGAGTTCTCAATACCTTTTTATCTGAAATGGCTGGTATTATACTGCTAATTGCTATCATTTACTAACCAGAAGTGATGAGCAAATTTGTGCACATTACGTTTAGGAAGGCGCATCTTCTGTTATTAGCAGCAAACTAACATACGATGGCTAATAATGAAAAATTTCATAACCTATTGGAGACAAAAAAAAGTATTAAAGCTAAAACTTTCATTGGCTAAGGAAATCTTCAGCAGAACATTAATTACCAAAACATCGCCACAATCTTGAAAGTGTGGTGGCAGTGATTATGATTTTTGGAGAATGATTTTAGTTTGAAGTAGAGCCCAAACCAGACGAGAATCGTAATGACTGGAAAAATTAACACCAAAGATTATACTCGTATTTAAATGCAGGACAATTCTTGGCTCTTTGGGTTCGTTTATAATCATCCAGCGTCAAGTCTGCCAATAAAAATGGTATCTGCAATAGTAGACAAATATGGCACAAACAGGAAAGTATGCAAAAGTCCTATTCCACTGAACTTTTGTACAGTTTCATATTTGCAAAAAATGTATGGGACCCGTTTTTAATTGAACGTTGGTTTAAAATGATTTGCTAAAAATATAATGCAATTAGAAAAATATTTACATAATTAGGAAATGAGGGGAAACTGGTTTCTGCAGACATTTGTATAATAAAAACGATACGAGCTGAGTACCAACTTCCCTTTCGGCTCAATATGTCTTCGCTTTGGTATGATATCAATTCTAATAAATGCTGTATAAGCAAAATAAGCTGTACTCATACAACTGTCAGAGTGAATAAATAAATAAACGTACAGTCAGATTACTTGTATGAGAGCTGAAATCAAAAATCACAGTTTTTAGTTTTCATTATTTAATATGCATAGGATGGACTAAGTAAATGAGACGCAGATGAAAGCAAAAATCTGCTTGTAGTTTAGGGAATGTGCTTTTCTATCCCTATGAACACCCATTAAGGGTTATATATCCCTTCGAAAAGTGCTACTGAGATCCAGAAATAAAGCTTTAATTTAAGTACTTTCCTCTGTGATATGAAAATAGTTACATTAATAGTATTACAACAATTGAATCTATTAAAACTTCCTCTTGTTAAGATGGGTAACATTTCAATTTACATTTAGTAAAAAGTTATTATTCTATGATGGAAAGATTGTTTCGTGTACTTTTTTGGTATTTTTAATAAATAACTGGAAATTTTATGGTCTTAAAGAAAACGTCACTGAAAGATGGTAAACTTCACATATTATTTAATCCGATTAAAAATTAATCATTATTTTGCAACATACATAAACTACATTTCCAATGCTAAGAAAAAAAATAAAAATAAAACAGGCTAACATAAAATAAAATCTTTTTACATTGTCCATTCTATGCACTACTTTAGGTATTCACAATTTGAATACAAAATCGTACTAAATTTATTTTTTGCTCATCGTGATCAGTAGACTGTGAACAGGAAACAGATTACATCTCTTCATTTACTGCTTTGTTTAGGAAACAGGGTTCTCCATCTTCACCCTCACCTCCGACAACATCGCGTCCCCGTCCACAAGTGCAGTTTGATCTTTCTCAACGAAGCGCCAAAAGTCCTCCGTCTGTGTGCTCCCCGCAAATCAGTACTCTACGTCGAGTCTCCCCTCAGACTCCACCTCCACGAGCGCCAGTCCCACGATCGCCTCAGTCACATCAATTGAAGTCCGCGCCTAGCGCATCCACTGCCTATTCATATTCTTCTCCTAGTAGGCCACAAGATATCTGGCATCCTCCAGTGACAGTTGAACCAGCCAGACATCAAAAAGGACAGCCTTACAGAGCATACATTTCAAAGCCAGTAAATTATATATCTGCTGTAGCAATGTCACCTAGCCCGACAGGATCGCCCTCTACCGTCAGAAGATCAAGGCCAGAAGTATGGCCTCCAAAGGCAAGTGATAATTATTTTTCTCCTTCTGGTAGACATGCTGAGTTATTACAAGAGTAATGAAATTAGTTAACTTTATCGGTAGCTATAATATTTTTAATAATTAGCATTTGCATTTAATACCTTGATTCAGAGGAGGTTCACTGTATTGGAAATTCAGGTATATCCCGATGATGGAAATAGGGAGGGATGGGGGAAAGTACAGTTACTGATGACCTAGTGTAAAATTTTATGAAAATTAATGGATGATCCAGTATTGAAAAATATACTCCAGGTCTATACTTTTCTAGAATCCACTCACTCACCTGCGTTTAGCTTGGAAAAATACTTATGAAACAAAACTTGAGATTTTCACTAGTACATCATAAAGGAGTCAAAACGCAGTCTAAAATCATGGGTGACATTTCTTGACTCCACGAATTGTGTAATCTTTATGTAGAGGCACTCCAAATCATTAAACTGGTACATGAAAAAATTTATGTGATGTACCAGGATAACTGATAATTGGAACATTATCACCAGACAAAACAAATACAGTATGTCAAAATAGCAACTTCAACCGCAGTTCCTCCCAAGCAATAAAAAAAAAGTTAAAAAATATGAATAATGACGGATACATTATATAACTATAACCTCCGTTTTATTTCAAAATTTAACTAAATATGCGATGAAACTATGAAATAATAACATTTTCGCTAAAACTTTATGCTTCTCATAATAACTGTACTCAACATATAGTTGCAAAAACCTACAAAGGACAAACCGATCTTCTTCGATATGTCCTGTTACAATCAATCCACTAGCACGTGCTAATTGTGGTTCTGTTTTATAAGACTGTGTCCAGCTATAACTGTTAAGATGCATGATTCTTTCAATAATGAATTAACCAACTATGATTTAGTAATCATACTTTTGTTTGAAATTTTTCTTCAAATTATTGCATGCGCAATTAATTGCAAAGACGCATTTAATTAGCAAGCTTCCTCATCTATGGTATACATTCTATCCTTGGTACCTAAGGCCGATTTCTTCCGTGATAGCTCACTGCCTGTCATGGTGCGTAGTTTCCTCTCTTCAGATTTCTGTGTCCATGCCGCAGCATGCCTCAGGTCACCGGAATATTTTCAGTGCTATTCCATCTATACATAAGTGTACTAATGCTTAGTCGTAGTGCTCAGGCATTCTGAACTTAAGACCATCCTTAAATAATGTCTTTTATAGTTTATCATTCTCGTCATTTTGATAATATCCAAACAGATCCAAACAAGATTGGATTTTTCTCTCCTCTGGGTTGACTTAATCCTCTAGCTTTTCTGCACTTCATTCCACATCCACAGTCTCCTGAGTCTCTAAAAAAGTTGGTATCTTTTTTTTTTTTGCTCAGACTGTTTCTTATTTGTACAGCTATAGACCTTAGATAGATCTATCCAACCTTATTAAAAATGGTAGGATGGTGCACCAAACACCTTTTTAAAAATTCCAGATGCTATCCAGAATAGGGAAATACGATCAGTTAATGTCTCCAATAAGAATTATATCTCATTACAACCTTATCATGTATTATAAGCATTTTCATGTGTATGAGATTGATTGAAAAAACAACAAAAATAACAGAGATAAATCGAAAAGTCTTTGCCATATTTCGATGAAATGTGATGACTGAAGCTGATAATCAGAGGTTCAAAGCAAATTGGAAATAATAGAATTTCTGGAAAATATTTTGGTACTAAAAGATAGTATAGAAATTAACATAAACTCTAATCTTCACATATATTGGTAACTGATAATTATGACATTATCTTTGAAACAATTTCAACTTCAAAAATAATGTCATAATAAATGACAAAAATATTTTTTTGTCTCTAATAATAACAAAAAAAAACCTTGTCATATATTATGACAATAACTTTTGAAAATTATATGTTTATTATTCTAACATATTTGATACAACAAATTTCATCTTGATTGAACAATTCGAATTTCTCCTGTTACTAACTTCTAATCGTTTTAGTTCGGAGATTATTTCTGTGGGTCCACAATACATCAAAAATAACTCGCTTAACAGCACATTTTTTGTTCTTGTTGAAAATAAACAGTGAAATTTTCATGAACCGATTCTTTCACTCAACAAAATCATCATTTCTGAATAAACAGACTCTAATTATTTTTTAGAAAAGTGCTAAACTGCTAAATATCTTCAAATATTTATTTAGAGTGTTTTGTCGAATAGCGAATCCTTTTGTTGCAATGTCTGAAAGATCCATCTCATCTTCCCTTTCGTATTAGGCTGAATGGCCTGTCACGACCAAGTAACTTCGCTTCTTAGAAACCTGATGCTGCTGCTGATGATAGGTTGGTTCATCTTATCTACATCGCTGGGTTATAAATTGTATATGTTCTTCTGGTCAGTTTGCGGGATGAAAAACTCGAATTTCCTGGAGGAAAACCCTGCCACCTCCGTACAAGACCTGTTCCTGAACGTTCAGTTGAAAAGCCCTGATAATAGTTCTTCCTATTCTAGATAGGATTCGAACCGAATCCTATGGCTTCTTCCAAATGACTTCTTCTATACTGACTAAGCTAAGGAGGCTTCAAGAAAGATATCGCACTTTATACATCGCTATCCAGACATTAAATTTTCTTGTTATGATACATGAAACCTATTTAAGTTTTGTTCGCAATGCAATTAGCTTTTTGCAACGAATTTCGCTTCACGAAGCTCTTATTTTATGAAATATTAAGCCCAGTCAATCATAACAAAAGCAAAGAAAACTTGACGAGTATGAAAATGAGCTCAGAATCATAAAAGGCACATTTGGATCCTAATAGTGTTTTGTATAAGACCTTGACAAAAGTGTCTCTGTTATATATGTACAAAGAGAGATAGAAGGAGACAGAAGAACATAAAAAAGCGACGCTACTACTTATAATACTTAAAGTATTCTGCAGTGGCGGCCGGTGAAAATTTTAAGTGGAGGTGCTGCATATAAAAAAAAATAATAAATAATAAATAAATAACATTTTTTTCCCCTAATCAGTAACGAATTTATTAATAAATAAATTTACATATTAAAAATTGCTTTATTAAAAATATTTCATCCTCACCACGAACAAACACCAATAATAAAAGTTTCGTATCAATAGCAATGACAAATGCAAACGAATATCGGCGTTGGATAGCAGTGCATTTGTTTCGTGTAACGATAATTGAAAAAATATTATTCTTTTCATATTTTCAACAATTGCACTCGTCATAATTCAGCCTTGTATCCATAATAAATAAATAATGATATCTTATTTTAACAAAATAAAATAAGATTTACAAAAAATAGTTCACCAGGCACACGCACCAATAATAAACGTTTCATATCTCACAGAAATAAGGCGCGTAAGCATATTAAAAATACACTGCCGTTTGAGCAGTTACAGTTGGGAATGACGTAACGTGCAATGACAAGAGCAAACGAATATCGGCGTTAGATCGCAGTGCATTTGTTTCGTAATCTTAAGTGTTAATCGAACAATTCCAATTATTAACTATTCAATCAATGTCAAAACATAAGCTGTAACCTTTAACATGTTGTACTACATTTATATAATGTTGTAAGCATTGTTATTATTTATAAACACAAACAAAATTTAATTTTTTCATTTTTTCCTTGGGGGTGCTGCAGTGTCGCAGTGCTTACGTACGGGCCGCCACTGGGATTCTGCAAATCACAGAAAATTTTCAATAACGATGATTACCTATCATAAGGAGACATCATACCATTCTCTTCTCCCAAGATCACGTAAATATCCCATGCCATTATCATTTTTATGACAAACTCTTAAATCACCATCCAATTTTGTGACATCTCCACTAAGAATAACAATAACATCCAGGTTCTACCATGTCACGAAGTAATGTAGTGACAAATACAAAATTTTCACAAAAGAATTCCAATTTAAAATGCAATTTACTGAATAAATTTCGTCAACAATAGGAAATTTCTTGTGAATTGTGAATGGCAATTAGAAGTGTACTTTTTTTTTTCAGTTCTAATAAACAAGTTCAGCCCTGAACTCCAAATGTAGTTCGGAGCATACATCTAACATATAACACAGCTCTTGCCATGGGTGAGCCAATATTTCCATAGACCACAATCTTAGATTCTCCCCCCACGCACAAAAAAAAAAAGTGGGGGTAACTGAGTATGAAGCGAACTACAAAAGGGGGGGGGAAAACGGGCATCCAAAGTCTGGGCACACGCATGTTTCTAAACGTTGGTTTGTTCAAATGGCCTATACCGTCATTTGTTCCCTTACCTCTTGAGTAAATTTTCATGCAATAGTGGAAGGGGTTCCTTCCCAAACACTTGAGGATTTTAATCTCTCAAAACAGGCAAACCGGACAGAAGAACACGCGCAATTGACAGCCGCAATATACCATGCAGACAGGATTAATCGCCTTATTAGAGCGTTAATTAGGTTACAAAAAAAAGTCAAATTACTTGGCCGTGACAGGCCACTGAGCCTAACACGTAAGGTAAATGGGAATGGGACTTTCAGATGCTTTCAATTCATCCTGTGAATCGTATTTAAAATCAATGAAGAGGTTAGAAATCATTCTTAAATTACACTTTTCCGATGTGGTTGAGCTCGATTCTCCTTCTCCTGTTCCAGTCAGAATTTCAAAAACCATTCTTGAGATAAATGTCACAGAAAACAGTATAAAAAGTGATAAGGAAGAACAACAGAAATACAAACAAAAATCATGAAAACCAACAAATATCGTTAAAATAAATAAGGAAAGAAAACTTCTTTCACATCCGCTCCACCAACATTCGTGACCGTAAAACAAAATAAACGAAGTATACTACTACCAAACCACACCTGTTATTTTTCACGGAAACCCACACAGTAGTTTAAAAACTAACTACCCGAACTCTGTATGGTTCCTTCTGTCATAAGAATAGTTCCAAGGTATTCGTCCGATCTGGACACCCAATGTCCGAGAATGCCATATATAGAATTACATATTTTTTTATCTGGCTCAAATACTTATTACTCTTAAATACTTATACTCTTAAAATAACTATAACCACTTTCATTTCTCTGCTTTTTTTTACCTTTGAAGCTTGAAGTTTTGCACGCCAAATATTCAAACAGTGAGGTGATCTTCCTCGGGGACTTCAGTGTTCAAAAAACTGTAGTCCGTTTTCCCGTTCCACTAAAGGAAAGAAATGCTAAGGTATTTGCTGTTAGCGATGATGTAACACAAATTATCCATCAATCCATCTTAGATAATTTTTATCGTTCTCCCAATACTCTCAACCTTTTCTTAACTAGCTCTCCTGGAAAATATACTCAAGCTTTCTTCTGCTTAACTTAGATTATAACCTTGTCCAAGTTTCCTCTTCAACGGAACCAAGTTTCATTTTCTATTTCCTTCAATGGGATACTCTTAGTCTAGTGCTCATTAGCATTGCAGTTGTGCCAAATGGATGGCCTCCATACTATGTACTCCTTTCTCTACTCTGATTACTATTTCTGCTCTTCAAATCTAAACAGCAGCTCTCACTGAATAAGTGAAATAATTCTTACTGGAACGAAGATCTTTGTTCTCCCATTCCACGTGAAATTCCTAACTACCATTAAAACCTTGATTTTTCAACAAGTATGCCAAGTTTGTCCAAGGGAAAAAATAAATGGGTATACCATAAGTGAAAAAAGATAATTTAAAAAAATAAAAGAAACATCCACAATCTAAATCCAACGCTGAAAGGGGCCACATGCGAACTTTCCTCCAGCTCCGAAGACAAGCTAATCTTGGGCACAACTTCAGCCCTTCCCCACTTCCACCTTTCTCTCAGTTCCGGTCCAAGTGGCGCCAATGTAACATCACCCAATGATAAAAGACCATTTTGTATAATTATTCTCCCACAACACCTACATGCATACAGATGAAAAGAAAATTACCTTCTGTTATATCATTCACTGTATGACTCTTCTAGCCTTTCACCGGAAGCATTAGAAGAATCCTGTATAGCTTTCACACTAACAAATCTAGATAGTGTTCCCCTAATTCAGCTCAAAACTTATATTCTAGAATTATGTATCGCCCATCTTATAACGTCTTCATAGTTCATACTAATCATGCCTTCTTAGTTCACTTCATTCTCACCACATCGAATGCTTAAGAGATTGTTTTCTGACTTGTAGATGGAAGGCATTGTCATTCCACCTTCAAGTTATAAAACAATCTCGTAAGCAATCGACGCTGCCCTAGATCCATTTTTTGTTTATATATTAAATTCCATTTCTTATCAATCAATAGTAGCAGCTCAGACTAGCAAACATGTTTTATTTCAATCAGTCCGCGTTTGTTCTGTTTGACAGCGTCCACAAGTAGTAAACAGCAGTACTAATGAAATCGTTGTTACTTTTATGAAGCAATGTATGCTGTGCCTGCTTCCTGCAAACTACGCTTGCAGAACATAGATGGCGAAGATCTTGGGAACGACTTGAGTATACATATTTTGAATCGCGTCATCAGCTTAACTAAAGTGAATGTGATGTTTAAGTCTAAACTTAATGTTGTGAGAAAATAAAGATGTAATTACCTACGTAAAATTGATAAAATAACGCGAAACCAACCCATGATCTAATTTGAAAAATCTGATTATTGAATAAAAAGATAAATAAATTACGAGTATAATAATTACAATAATTATCTGAGTCAAATAAACATCGTCGTGCTTTTCAGTCAGTAGATGGCAGCACTAGCAATACTTATTAAAGTTGGAATAGTTACGTCATTAATATTGGAATAGTTACGGAATTCGAGAAGGGATAGGAGGGATAAAAGAATTTTCATCTCGTAGAGTAATTATATAAATTGGTAACTCTTTCCTAAATACTGACATTCTCTGAAGGAACTATCTTTTAGTATTAAAATATGCACTCCATTTTTGTTCGTGTTCCTTTCTGAGTTCATTTTTGTACTTTCTGGTACTAGATCCACACACTATACTTTTATTTATTTATTTATGAAATACAGTTGAATTGAGATTGTTACGAAGAACAGTAAGACAAGGAACGTATTCAAAACTCAATGCTGGCAGAACTCAGTTTCAGGAATTTCGAATACTAAACAAGCACAAACCAGTTAGTAAGTAATTTGAAAGCATTAGGGGAAAAAATGACAAAAATAATGTTCCTTGAATTTTTGTTTCTTTTTCTGTTGCGACCATATGCGCACAGATAACTTAATGACGAAACTACGAGTGTTCTCCCACCTCCAATCCCCCGCTGCTCCTCAATTGCAGACATATGCTGAGCCATGAGTGTTTTCACTTGATTCCCTTATGTCGTCGGCGCATTTACATTGCTATTTCGAGTGGAAATATAGTGGGTCCTTAACTGACAAATAATCTCTTGAAAGCATACACAACTAAGTTGTCCCTCAATTTCCCGATGTTTATGTAAATATGCATCTATCTATCTATCTATATATATATATATATATATATGAAGTGAATAATCACGATCAAAAGCACAAATTTAGAGGACAGCAAAATATGGAACAAAAGGGAAAAAAAGGTAGATAAGTTGGAAGCGGTGAACAGAGGCTACTCATGTTTTTACATTAGTAAGCATCGTTAAATTTTCTACATGTAATGTGTAGTAAGATTAATTAGATTCATTTTCAAGAACAGTGGTTCTGATTGTTTACTACATTTATAAATAACTGCGGGACTGTATGGTCGAATGGTTAGCGGATAACCGCTCTACAATCAACAGACTGTGTGTTGTTCGAATCCCGCTGTGAGTGGGGATGGTTTATAAAACGTCTTGAGGCGGTAGATGACTTTCATCACCAGGTGAGACTAGTGGAGGCATGAGGGCTAGAGTAAGGTTTCCGTTAATTAACCTAGCCTATCCACGACATTAATGCCTAATGTACTTAAACTTAAGAGCTTTTCTTGGGTGCGTGAGTGGGATTCACATAAAAAAAAAAAAAAAAACTACAGAATATGTTGGTTGAAAATTTTCTGGTACTTTAAATGGAATTTTAATTTAATGGGCCTTATTTGCATCTAGCGTCTGTGCAGCCACGTGATAACTTCCTTGACAATAAGTCTGCAGAAAACTTAACAAGATCGATTCCAGATTTTCCAGCCAATTCCAGAGTTAGTTGATCTGTGACCCAAGTATGAAGAGTTTCTCCTTCAGTGAGAAACTCTATTTTTAACTCCGCAACTTAAGAGAATCGACCGTAGGACGGACGGACGGACACACACACACACACACACACACACACACACACACACACACACACACACACACACACACACACACACACAGGTACATAATAAATAATAGTTACAATTAACAACGTTGTCCGTCTGGAATACTGAAGACCCTGAACTGCAGCGATGACGTTGCTTACAGGTTTTTATAACGTTAGAGCTGAAAATACTGCTTGATCCCTTTTGAAGAATGAATTGGTGTTAGAATTTTTTTTTTATTTGACATTCCGTTGGATAATGAGGGTTGATTTATTTAGAGTTCGACATCTAATATATATATTACCTCTTTACGTCATTATGTCTTTATTTTCTCACAACATTCAAGTGTCTTACATTCTTTAATAACCTCGGATCTTATCTGCTCACAATCACTTTACTAGTTACGCTATCCTAAGTGCGAAAACAAACACGATGACTATGACGAGTTTTTTTTTTATTTGAATGAATAAACCTTATTGTAACCATAAGAATTTATTATTAGGACCCATCAAGAAACTAAACTATGCATGGTAAATACATTGCAACATTCACATCCATCAATAAAACAGGCACATAGAAACAGCTTCATTCCCTTACTGAAAAATCAGTGGTAACACTATACCTTGGCAATCACATCAACACTGAATACAGCATCTAGAAAAAATAGCTTAATTATAAGAACAATAAAATTTCTTCTTATAATCCTATCCTCTCCCATAGTCCTTAATGGATCGTTGGGTCATTCATGGCTGAGCCATGAATTAAGACAGATGGCGCCCATCTCCTCTTGCGGGATGAAAAACTCCAGGATTAACTGGGGGAAAAACCCTGCTGTCCACGCCCAAGACCGGCTAACTTGGCTATGGCTGAGGAAAATCCTTAAGCTCCTCACGTCTCCGACGGGAATCGAACCTAGGACACTCTTCCCCAGGCATATAGTTGCAAAGCGCACAGCCACTAGACTAACCGCGCGGACTTTCTTATAATATTTTTAATTATTACTTAAAGACAAACAGAATGTAGTGAAAATATAAATTTCTTATTCCAAACAATGAAAATTCGAATCAATGAATCAATGCACAAATAATCAAACACAATTAATTTCTTCTTGTAGCTAATCCTCCGCGATATTACCACACAAATGCAATCTGATGACAATATACGCAGTTCGTATGACGGCTAAGAGAAAGGATATCAGAACAAACATGTTTCCTTCTGACAGATGCCTAGAGCTTGGCAGGTCTGAATATGGAAAGGCAGCTGTTCATACATACTAACCTAACGTGCTTTGAAGGAAATACACCCACTTTCCTTCTGAGAAGTAAGCATTAAGTACAACATCCGCACACTTGACGCTTTGTCTAAACCTCTGCCAAAGAATTCTAGAAGGGAAGGCCACTTCAGACAAAACTGAGATCAAAAGACGTTGCGATGGCGTTAGTAAGGAATTCAAGATAATCGTTAAAAATGGAATCGGGCGGGAGAGATGGCTGTAGGAATAAGAAATAATCAGTCTAATATAAAATAAAATGTTATACTAGTAAAAAAAAATAAGTTCTTTGCTGAAATAAAAAGGATAAATCAAGTGAATGTTACTTAAGCATTCACTGGAATATTCATTCATTACTGAACTATAAAGGAAAAACTGGAATATCGTATTATTATATTTATGCTTAATTTCAATTCAAAAAAATTACGTGGGACCCAGTAATATACAATACATAGCATTCCTCAAGTATAGACTACGCCCTTTGGTCGGAAAGACCTGGTTCGATTCCCGTCAGTGACGTGAGGCTTTATCTGGTCTCTTTCGACGAAAGATGAGTTAGTCGGTCTCATACAGAAGTAGGGTTTTTTTTTCACTCGGAAACTCGGGTTTTTCGTCCTCCAGAACAGACAAACCGGTACCGTGAACACACATGGATTACAGTCATGAATACGTTCCAGCCATATACCGGTCCCGAGCCCGGATAAAATTGGGGGTTTTCGGAAAGCAATGGTGAACTACCCTGTAAAAATCTCAGCAGGAATACTTTGTGGGCAATGACTACAAAGTCACCTATGGTTGGAAACGACTGAAAGGGAAACCAGGCAGGGCATTCCTCATTTACCACACATGTACAATGGGCGTTGATCTTCATCCTGTTTAGTGATCTATATTGCTAAGCATGGCATTTGATAACAATACACAGTGGATGACTTCATTACAGTGTCAGAGATACGTAGCTTTGCATCACACCCCTTATCCTGACCTCTGGTCTCATTCACACAATCTGTCTTATTCTTTATCTTTGCTGTTGATATCACTTTAGTTTATAATGATCTTTCTCCTTCCAATAAGTTGTAACTGTAATATTCTTTTCTTACAAACGTCAATATAAGAAGTAATCAACGGTATATTATCCCAAGGAGAAAACATTTAGCGTGCACCACTGCACTTTGTCAGGCTTACTTTAGATATTAAAACATCATTAATAGAATCCATCTAGGATCTTTAAGGCAACAATGGAGAACATGGAGGTGCTCCAAACTTGGTTAAACTCACCTGACTCTTCCTTCTTGAGTTTTTAAAGGTGCACGGAGGGAATTAATTACTGACTATATGTTCCTGAAAACTGAAAACAACAACAACAAAAACAACAACATACAACCGAAGTATGTGAACAGAGTTGTTCACACAGTTAAGTAAGTAGACGGTTACGTTAGTGCCTATTATCATGGATCCATATTAATCAAGATGAACTGAGACCTTTGCTATGGAAGCCTATTTGTTCATGTCAAAAAAATCAGAGCTCACTAAACGTGGGAGTTTGCTCTCTCATAAATGTTGTTTGTTTTTTATCACCCAGGCCTAGTTATAGCAGAATCTTGTCAATGTTATTCCTCTTTCAACCATACACTCCTACATATACTGCTCTAGCTGTGAAAGTGAACACCATCTTGAACGGAAATAATACGTTTGGGGTAAATTGGTCTGTGGCGTAGACAGCTTTTTAACAAACCCAATACAATGTCAATTACGTTAAATGTGATCAACTGCAGTGGTTCATTTAATTTAAACATACGCTTTAACTACCAAAATGTATCATGTCCATAGAGTATCTATGCACAATTAGAACTAATACAATTTCTGTTTTATGTTACAGAATTCTAGTGTCAGAATGCTACCTAAAACTGGCTTCTCTCCTGGTGTGGTACGCGAACATGGTGAGTATTTAATAATAATAATAGCCATTCGGTTATGCCCGTGCATGCGTGTGTCATGTGTGTGTGTGTGTGAGAGAGAGAGAGAGAGAGAGAGATAGAATGCTCTCATGGTGAACAAAAATTGCAATATAAAACTAAAAGAAGCACGATGCAATTCAAATGTGTGATGTTCTACTATTTATGGAACCAATTCAGTTTTGGCCGATTTAATTTAATCTTCCACTTACGTCATGATTACTGAATTAAAAACATAAAAAAATAAAATGAAAAATGAATTGTATGTTTATGATAGTGAATTCAGTTTTCTATTTCCTGCGTGGTAATATAAAGAAGGCCGCCTTCAGTTTAACTCTTAGATACTGATAAAAAATTTTACATAATATATTGACAGTTTCGAATGTAAAATTGACATTCGATTTACTATGGAGGACCGTAATAAAATTCGACATCCAAACAGCAAAAATAAAAAAAAAGTTACCTAAAGACGAAATTTAGGTAACCTATTAAAAAGGCAAACTCTCTTTAACTTGAGAAAAATGTAAAAAGTTATATTTCAAATAAAATCATTTACAAGTATTATTCAAAATTAAGTGGATATTGAATACCACATTATTTCTTAGCCGAATAAGAAACTCAAAGATAGGAAATCTAATCTAAGAGTTTCATGCCGAATACAGAAAACTATATATAAAGTTCAGCGAGTCCAAGCGCAAGCAGCCAACACCTGGTAGTGCAATGCTAGGGCGACTCGTAATAAAGGTGGAGCAAGCTCCGATCACTGTTCTTAGTATTTTCTCATAATGTAAAACACAGCTCCTAGGAGATGTATTACTGTTCTACATTATGAAAGAATGTTACTACCCAGACCGGTTTCGACCTTTTTTGAGGTCTCATCAGTGAGTAGGTAGACCTAGATGTAATACTAAGGTTTCAATAGTCAGAGCTTATATCTTTACTGTACGAGTTGCCAAAAGGTGAACAAAAACAATTACTGAAAATAAGAGCAACAAGCTTCACTTTGGCAAAGTAAAATTATGGCACTTATTTTCAGTAATCATTTACAAGATATTACACAGAACAAAAGTGGTATACCTAGAGACGACATATTTAACTGCAAAACAGAGAGAGCGTTCACTTTATGCTCTTCTCTAACGTTATACTACTATCAGTATAATGCAAAGAGAAATACGAAAAACAATACAGCAGAACACGTAATGCATAATTCTGTCCTGATCATTTCGGTGTCAAAATGAGTTCATCGCAAGTCCACAAGATTGTCTCTTGTGGACTTGCTTCTAAGTTAACCCAGTGCACTAAAAATGCGAAGAGTTTTCTACGGTGAGTCTCAATAATTGATTTTGATGTATTCGTAAAATTTCAATCTCTTAACAGATGAAAAACAGGTCTACTGACATTTCGCATTTCTTCCGGTTCAACCCTCGATTATCAGTTTACACAATGAATAGTTTAAGTCATTCTTTTCTGGCTTAGCTGACCGAGTGGTTAGCGTATTCGCTCCCCTAACGAACAGGCAATGCTTTTGAATCCCGCTGTGGGCGGATGCTTGTGATTATCTAAAGGCAGAAGAAGCCTAGTGAGAGACCACAGTCCTACTTAGTTGGGGACTGAAGCGTCTTGAAAAAGTGTCATGTATGGCCACTCGAGCAGAGTTTCCAGGTTATGTAAAAATATAAAAAATATATAAAATTAATAAAAATAAAAAAATTTCTTAGCCCACCCACGGTATTAATGCACTATAAGTTTACAACTTTGCATGGACGGGAGTCGCATAAAATAATAATAATAATAATAATAATAATAATAATAATAATAATATTAATATTTTTAAACACTTTATTATGTCTTGCATACATATAATAATTACATTATAAAATTATAGAAATTGCAATCAATCAATCAGCTAACGCCTTTTTATTCCCGTATACGGGGAGTAGGCGAGGCCATTTAGCCCTATCTTGGAGGCTGAGTGGGCAGTTCAATCTCCACTGGTACCAATCAGAGATAGATGGCCCAAGGCTATCACTAATTAAGCGGTACTCAGTGAAGAGAGACGGCTCAAATGTGCCGCCATCTCGTGGTCCCTAACCCTAACACAATATATTTAATGTCTGAAATAATGTGGGTTCTACGGTCGATTTTCTTGAGTTTACAGGACGAAAAACCCGAGTTTCCGGGAGGAAAAACCTGCTTTCCCGTGCCAGAGATCGACTAACTCGGGAACCGGTCGAAAAAAGGCTTAGAAAAATTTCCTCTAGTCGCCGACTAGACTCGAAACCAAGTCTTCTTTCGTGCGGCCAAGCGCCGTGGTTGGCAAACGCCACATCCACTGAGCTACACAGGCTATAGAAATTGCAAAATTTAAAAATTACATACATATAATAATAGTATTTTTTTAATTCAATGATTTTTATTATTAAAATTATGATTGCATATTATGCATTCACAAACATGTTCTAATTTTATCTTTTTTTAACAATGAATTTCATACAAATTTTCTAATTTTTGTATAATGTGTTAATAATAGTTACTATAGATGCTAATTTATAGTTTGCAATTGAATAAGATTACATTTTTAACAGCATTTATAGTATAATAATAAATTATATATATTTTACAATTTTTTTGCTTTTAATGCATTTAAGCGCTGTAACTACAGCACTTAAATGTAATAAATATATATATATTTTTTCTGTTGATCTCGGTTGAGATATAATGTTTCAGCTTACATCCTCGAAGCTTCTTGATAAACTTATCTGAGGATGAAACCAAGTAGATATTTTCTATTGATTTGATTGCTGTGTTGGAAGTAGGCTGATGTTTGAGAGGGCAAATGAATGATCTGAAAGGTCTGATCAAAGTGAAATTGCAGGTGTGTTCTGGTGTTATTACATCCGTCTTGATGGTTCATATTCATTTTTGTTGTGGTCTTCTTTTTGAACTAATTAGGAGACTATTTTTTTCACTGTGGCAGTCTTTCTATATCTTCTGAGCTTTTGATTTGTATCGGCTTTGAAGTTTGTGACTTCCTCAAGAATATCTTGGCATCTCTGATCCACAAAAATTGGCAATTTTTTTTCCGTTTTACTTTTCTTGCTTGGTACAACAGATTCTGGTTGAATATTGTTAAATATTCGGATAAGATTGGTGTATTGTCTTGAAATGCGTTCAAGCCCTTGGCAATTGGTTTTTTCTGTCTGCTGGCTTTTATGAGATTGTCTGTTGTGACTTGCTTGTAAGACGAACTATGACTGGTGCAGGTCGTGGCAAGCCTTGTTTTTTGCTCTTTCTAGGAATCCGATTTATGGTCTGAATGTCGTTAAACTGTAGGGGGATATCAATTGTATGGCCTAATTTTAAAACTACGTCTCTGAGGTTTTCTGTAGGTGCAGTTTCAGAAAGACCGTTTGTGACAAGATCTTCTTTATGTTGTTGCTGATTTAAACATTCATATTGTTGTTTTAAGGAATCAAGTTCTTGATGGAGTTCGGATGTCTCTTTCATCAAACTGTGTTGCATGTCAGTTAGTGCGTTAATGCTGATTTTAATTTCTTTTTTACCGTTTGCAACACTTCTATCACTGCTAAATTATTATGTTTGACCAAATCTTCATATTCCCCACATTTATTGTTATTTGTTCGTTCTGTTTGTCAAAGAGTTCTTGCACAAGATCTACTAAGCTGGCTTTTATAGTCTCTAGATCATTTTCTATTAGTATATTTAAGGAGTTCAAATTATAGGACTCACCTGTATTTTTTTTTTTTTTTTTTTGTCTACTCAGTTCTTCGTGTGATTTTGCCTCCGGTATAATCGGCTGCGTCGTAGCCTTAGGTGCGTTTCTTTGTTCTCCCTGCAGAGTAGGCACTTTCATTCCTTATGTGTTGCATTGGATTTACGTTGCCAGGTTGTTTTTAAAAGGCTGGCACAAGTAAAGCATAGAATCCTACTGCATTTCCTACAGGTTATATGATTTCCGTCGGACAATAAATCCTTCAGGCATTTGATGCACTTCATGACTCACCTTTCTTCCCTTGAGGAACTGTAGTGTGATTGTAAAGATGGCGACGTCCTTTGTTCTTCGCTTGTTGTTGACCATGGTCCTTTCTGTTCACTTTCCAGCACGTCAACATTTGGTCTCTTCTTAGCCGATTTCGGTGAATTTTATACCACTGTCTTCGGTGTGACAAGTAGAGTTAATTGGGAATACTTTCAAATTAAAAACAGGAGTTGGAACCACTTTAAAACTATAAAAAAAACGGGAGCAGCGATATCACCGTGCACCCGTTCATATGCCTACACAGCGCCCTCTGTCTATTATATATATATATATATATATATATATATATATAATAATAATAATAATAATCGACTTCAACAATCAGACTGCTCCAAACTGCATAGATTATCTGTGTAAAAATGCAACATTAATTGGGTCAACAGCAATAAAACGCAAGTCCTAAATAGGAAGAAATATTCAGTTAAACGACACGACCACATTCCTGAAGAAGTAGGTTTTTCAGGATCTTGCTTGTTCCTATATCGATATTCTGGTATAGTGAAATGAAAGCGCAAATCTCTTCAGTTTCATAAAAGCCTAAGCATATATGGAAATCCAAATCGTATTTCCATATATGGAAATACAAAACCAACAGTCAAGCGATATTTACATTTAGTTTCTAAGCATGGAATATCAGAATTCAAGTGCAGTCAATAGCTTTGGGATAATATGCCTTTCATCAATACATCAAGATTAGGATATACATGACAAGACCATATCCCCTAATACTGCTGATGGTATTTCCACTGTAAACGCTCCAATTAAATCACGGTTGGACTACTGCACTTCCAAGATTTTTTTTAGTCTTTTTTTAAAAAAAAAAAAAAAAAACTTCAATTTTTTTAAAAAACTGGAAGCTTCCTTCCAGTTTTTTTCTCTTTATATCCATGCTTTATTTTTAAAGACAGGTGGGCAAGTTTATTTCCATTGCAAAGATATGGTTGTCATAAATGATATATGACAGAAAATATTAATTCCAAAATTCTGGCAAATCGTCCTGTTTTAGTATTTTTCGCGCCTACGTCAGCTAAATCTATAAATAGATGAACAGTTCAAAATTAACCACCGCATAATCCCACTAATAAACCTGTAGAGCCCGTGTTTTGATTCTGGGCTAATCGCATCCTTCGATTTGTCCTCATTTTTCTCCACTTTCTAAATGCTGTGGTCACCTAAGAACTAGTTTGGAGAAGGTTATACAGTTAATATGCAAAACACTGATCGCGGGTAAAACGACGCTATTCACACAATGTTACGGTGGGTTTTTTTTCCTCTTTTCAAGAACCTTAGACAGAAGAAAATAGGTCACAACCTACTAAAGAATTATTGTGACACTGTCAAGATGGGCGGTAGCTTCCATCATGTGCTCGCCTTTACTCAGCTATATATAATATGAATGATTATTTCTCGACGCGAAATTTAAAAAAAAAAAAAAAAGAGGAAATGACATACTCCAAACATACATTAATTTCTGAGAAATGTAAACAGTTATGTATAATGCAATGTTTTAAAACTGCTGAACTTTGAATTCTCGCTCCATACGAATTCAAAGTTCAAGTGCATTATAGCAGCGCCAACTCTAGGAATAAAGGAATACGAAGTGATATAAAACAACTTCAAACGTGTGCATTGCCATATATATATATATATAATTTGTCTGCAGAGCGGATATATTACTAAGCATTTGGACTGCAATCGTGATACAAAGGGAAATAAAAAAAAATTAAAAACTTGAAATTTTAGAGGAAGTAATTTACTGATATGATGCGGTATGGTATGATAATCTTAAAAAGAAATTGAGTTCATTTTGTAAAACCTCCTTAGCTGAATGGACTTTCTCCGCAAAGGTGTTGATTGTACCGGGTCCAAACACTTTCAGAAGCATTTCTCTCTCTTTTTTTTTGGGGGGGGGGGAGAATAATCAACATATTTATTTTAGGAATAAGGTTTCCAACTTTCACATTTAGGATTCATTTAATGAGTAATTCAGCAGAGATTCTTTCTTTATCAACATTCCTTTGTCCAACACTTTGGAGCTATGAAAATGATTTTCCTCCTAATAAAACTCTTTCATTTTTTTTTTTAATTAATCCTAGTTTTTCACTTGTAACAATGAATGGCGCGCAAACAAAGAAAGGAGATGACGATGTACTCGCTCCTGCACTGGCTAATTATTACATAGAAAATGTTAGTCAACTGCTGCTTAGCACAATCAGCCATATTATCATAGGATAATAATGGCTGATTGTGCTGACTTAGTTCCATAGGACTTCTCCATAGATGAATTACTGAAGCAAAATAGATATAATCAGATCTACCGTTCTTTCTAAAGGATACAAGAGTAAATTCATGAAAAATTATTGATTACTGCAGACCTTGCAGGTCTATCAAAAAATTATTGACGTACATCGCTACCGTACATCCGATCCATCATTTTTATGACCTGTAATTACAGAAGAAGTATCTCCAGTATATTATATCTGTAATTGTCGGTTTCATTAGCATATTTCTCTGTTTTGTTGTTGTTGTTGTTGTTTTAACAGTACATCGTTGCATAAAATAACTGCTTAAGGTAAACCAATATAAGATCTAATAATCGGTTTAATATATACACTCTCTATACCCTATTCTGATCTTACTTTTCTTAATAATGTAATTTATATAGCTCATAAATAACGATAGAAATAGCACTTTACACGTGATTTATATCTACCCCCCCCACTTACCTTTGAAGTCACACTTACAACTTAAATATAAGCTATGTATCGCGGTACGTCTGGTTCCGTTTAAACCATAATGTTTAATTCTCTTTGGAACCTAACTTTTCATATACCTTAAGATCTACTCAACTTAGAGATCGTTGTTATAATCTCATGATTTCTAGAATATTTCTTTGTGTAAAAATGCGGTCTTAGTAACTCCTACTTGGGTTTGAGACTTGTTAGCTTTTCGCTAAATTTGCCTTCAATATTCTTATTTTTAGATTCATCTTCAGTATATGCGCAATGCAAAAACCTTGCCCAGACAATAACATGTGAAAAAAAAAAAAAAAAATCTGTATAATTTTCAGGTTTCTAATGGATTGAATTTTCTATCAGCATTTTTAAAATAATCTCAGTATTTCTCTGGATGTGCATGTAACTGCAGTCTTCTGCTGTTGCTTTGTTGCTTCTTACTTCATTTAACAGTTTTAAGTAATTACTATGACAAAGAAAACATTATAATATCCAGAATATTTTACTTTTAATTATGTCATCTCTGGTAACATTCTATGGTTTTTTTTCTTCCAGTTCTGACTTTTCAGTAGTCTCAAAGACATTTATCATTATTTTCATTTTCTCTCCGTGCGGTTAGCCTAGTGGTTATGCGCTTCGTAACCATATGCCTTTAGAAGGAGTGTTCTAAGTTCGATTCCCGTCGACGATGTGAGGAGCACAAGGATCTTCCTCAGCCGGACGTGGGCAGCAGTTTTTTTTTTTTTTTTTTTTTTCTTCCCAGTTTATCTGGGGGTTTTCATCCCGCGAGCAGGCAAACCGGCCCCGTGAACACACACACACACACACACGGATTACAGTCATGAATATCGCCCTCAGGGAATGCAGCAGAGGAGTGGCTAACTGGCTGCATTAATACGCCAGTAACCCCTCATTAGGAGGGGACTCAACCAGTCCTAGGACGGACGAGAAGGATAGGATAGGATTCATTTTCTGTATTCTTCGATTACTTAAGTTTAGACTTTGATTTGCTGCATATACGGTACATCCTTGATCATAAGTTTCCTTTCCTGAAGTAAACTTATGAACATTATTATGCGGTAATATATCATTAATCTAACGACTAAGTACTGTTTAACTGTGTAAACAGATTAAGTACTGTTAGCAACAGTTCTCTTTTTTAATGATCCTCTCCAAATGTGCAATATTCCAAATAAATTTATTGTCCAATTTCGCATTTATGAAATCTGCCTACATACTTCCTATGTAGGCAGATTTCATAGTCTCAATAACACTAATCATGCCAATAATTTTGTCTTTCTTGCTGATACATCATACATGATGATGCTTCTTTTTAGTTCTGTGAAGGTGTTGTTTCAGCAACCGACTTTTCACTGTCCGTCGTGCTTCTCTCAAGAAAACAGCGGGGCCTTGTTAAAACGAGAAAGCACGATTTCTGAGTACAAATGAGACAGCTGAGTAACCAACCATCCGACAGTTAGCACTCGTGCATGAATAAATGATAATGCCCTGCAATCACATTTATCTTCTACTAAGGTTTGAAGTCTTCTTAGAAAGTAGATTATTATTCTTCTTCATATATTTCTGATGTATGAGCTTTCGCTAGGACTTTTTTTTAAACAAAGTAGATGCGTGCATTGTTCAGCAATAATCACATGTATATTTGGGTTTTCTTTCATTCATATTGCTACGACGGGATTGCAATTTTCAACCCAGAAAAACCAGATATTACGACTGGTAAAAGGAAAAAGAGTCTAAAAGTGTTCTATGCACAATCTATTACACAGTTTTTCTACTTATAACACATATGTAAATCAATCAATAGCAAACATTAATAAGTTCTGTATAAAAACAGAAAAACACAGAGAAAGCAGTTGTACCAAATGCATTCATCATTCCACAAGATCAATATGATTGCATCACTGGGTGGATCAGCCCTGCGGGTCGTTAGTTGGCCATTGCTATAGCACATTTATTTATCGTATGGCATGTACACATGGTTAAAAGACAATAAGATAAAATACACACGAATACAGATAAGATACACATATATGATAATATAAATAAAAAGTAAAACATCTACATTCAGGTAAATACAAACATGAAATTTATGAAAAGCATCAGACAGAAGATTAATCGTTTTAACATTTAGGTTTTTAATCCAATTGATCGCCTCTGGGAATAGGTCAAAGATATCCTTAAAGTCACCTGAATATGCTGTCAGCTCACATTCCTGTACTATATGACGAATGGTTTGGGTCTCGGCTCCACAGGGACAGTGGGGATTTGGTATCTTACCCCACTTTGAAAGTAAGTCTCCACATACACCATGGCCTGTACGAATCCTGTTAGCCGTCGTCTATATATTCCTGGGCAGGTCAAATCCAGATGGTTTATGGAAGATGTTTATGTAATTACGAACTTCAGATGATACTGTGTGGGACCACAGTACATCCCACCTACTCACCATACTGTCATTCTGGCTAAGAAGATTACGGGCGGTTTTTATGGCAGGTCTTCTGGAATTTAGTCTATTAGATAAAGCATCCGGAATAAATTCATGTATTGGGAGGTTTTGGTTATTTAAAATTCTTTTAATATTCACGAAGCAACGCGTCCTGTCGTCTCAGTTCCGTAGGAATAATATGGCTCAAAGTGGAGAGCCATTGTAAAGGTGTACTCCTAATGCAACCTGTTATTAAACGCAGAGTGGAGTTAAGTTGAGTATCTAGTTTATTGACATGGTAACTATTGAGTCAGACAGGAGCACCATACTCTGCTGCACTGTAAACTAGACCCATGGCGGTGCATAGCAGAGTTGTGGCACTTAAGCCTCATATAGTACCACAACACAGTTGCAACAGCACAGTGTATTTACGATGCGTTAGCTTGTGATTTGATGGAAGGCAAATGTGATTATTTATTATTAGAAAAAAGCGTGAATAGTTATGGTGTTTATCCGATTGATATATATATATATAT
This sequence comes from Typopeltis vanoorti, assembly GCF_054136105.1. Taxonomy (NCBI): domain Eukaryota; kingdom Metazoa; phylum Arthropoda; class Arachnida; order Uropygi; family Thelyphonidae; genus Typopeltis; species Typopeltis vanoorti. The sequence goes on along the minus strand of NC_143567.1, from coordinate 22,033,093 downwards.
ATATATATATATATATATATATATATATATATGTATATATGCAAAATTTGTCAACAGAAGAATAATCACGGAGAATCATCAAAAGAATAGTTGGTCGTATATGATTTGAGTCAAGTATGGAAAAACACACATTTTGAACAGACTATAACTGAAATCCGTATTTAATACACCAGGAATATAGCTTTATTTGACAACAAATCAAAATGGCGTACTGCATATAATAGTTACATTCGTAACTACAATAAATAACTTTTATTATTAAAAGACCAGAAGATAAATGATAAAATATACAATATGGATTTATCCATATCGTATGCATACACGGTGCAACAGAAACCAAGGTCTTATTATCAATCACATGTACTTCTCTCGTGCCCTTTACATATGGTAGGAAAAATCTCAACGAACTGAACAATAAGACACTCACGTGTAATATGAAGGCTACAGTTCTGTTGTTTAGATTTCGATTATAACGTCTTCACTTTTAGCTTATGTAAACTACCTAATCGGTTATTTAATTTCATTTAATATTTTAACCTATTTTGAAAGATATATCAATATAGAGACATACATGAATATCCCTGAAAAGAAATATTATCATTTGTAGAATCTTCTAATTCACTTTGGTACGAAATTTACAGTAGGACAGAAAGTCAGAATAAAAGTGAATATAATACGGGGGGGGGTGAAAAACCAAAGTTTAAAATATAAATTAAAAACATGGAAAAAAGACTAGAACAAAAAAACCTGTTCTATATAATGACAAGCCAGAATCACCATTCAGTAATCACAAAACTTTAATTAATTACAGGAAGTGAAGAACTAAAAAAAATTAAATATAAATTAAAAACATGGAATAATAAGAATATGAATATAATCCAATTAAATGTTAAAATTATGAAATAAATGCGAATATGAAAATAAAAAAAATATATATAAAAAAAAACCTGTTATATATATTGCCAAGCCAGTATCAATAATTAGTAATTAGTGAACTTTAAATTCATTATTTTTATGCTTTGGTGATATTGAGATAGTTCTATGTTGCTAACCAAATATTATTTAGTATATTAAAAAGTTATAAATTTTACTAAATTTTCTGTATGTACTTAAAGCAACTTGAGAGAGTTGTTGTTGTTGTGTGCAAGTACACATTCGTTCGTCATTCTTCATTTACCATCCAGGTAATTGTGTAATTTAAATAACCTTCTATACGAATATATTAGGATAGGTTTTTTGTTATGAATCTCCCCATAAATATGACTAACAACCATTCTTTATCTTCAAGTTCATTTCTTTACATAATTTAATCTGTAAAACGTTTCTCTGATATTTTGAAGAACATTTAATTTTGTCTAGCTAATATACTTCAATGAATATCATTTCCGTTCTTTCTTTCTAGCCCAAGGAAAACGATTTATTTGGCCACCTCCTAAACCAGGTGAAGCATCCAATTATGATGAACATGGCGGTTACTCTCCAACCCACGGCCAGGTCGGTCAAGCTTGGAATCCCGCTTCTCCTCCAACCGTCAGCCACCCACCACCATTTGCACCAAACAATAATCCAGTACGTCGTTGCACGGATGACATATGGCCTCCTCCATCACCTACAGTTACGTACAACACACCTAAACCAATTCCCAGACCTGTGCGTCGAGTTGGAAAATTTGATAATTACATCAAATATCGCTCTGTGTCTGGGGTACCACCCACTTATCGCGCACCTCCTGGCACACAGCATATTGAAATAGAATATGAAGAAGAGGAAGAGGAAGAAGAAGAGGAGGAAGAAGAGGAAGATGAGGAATAAAGAAACATACCATTCAGTACAGAAATGCTTTGTGAGAAGGAGAGATCAAAGCCAAAGGATGCAATTTGATACATTTCTATAACATTACATGTATACGATATTATATATATTTATTTCTATATACAAACATACACACACACACATAACATTTTTGAGAGTTGCTTAATCTGTTTTTCTTGTTTAGGCTCATTATTAGATAAGCTCTTAACTTTTTTTTTGCCATCAGAACAGACTGCAGAGAAGGGTGGGAACGCTTTCTAAAAGCTTCAGCTATATTGTTTTTCCTGCGGCATTAGATAAAAGTTATAAGGTGCCTTCTTATAACCACGGAAACCATGTATAAAACTTGATGAACTTAATGTTACTTTTGAATGACCGTTTTAACTGAAAAACTAGAGAAACAACGCAACTTCAGTCCAAGTCAATTACCATACATTGGACAGTAACAAAAAAATAAAAATAAAAATTCTGCAGATTTCTTACGACTTTGTATTCTATTTGGCAAATTTTAATATAGTATAACCTTTTTTGTTGTGCCCACAAAAATTTTGTTCGAAAGGATCTAAATACGAATGGCATTAAAAAGAACCCAGTTAGTTGCCATTATATTTTAAATAATTAGACATAAGGATTTATATGACACGTGCGGAATACAAATACTCACAAACATTTATACTGAACTATGGGGTTGGTGAAAACAGAACTATCGTTTAATGGAACATACAAAATGCATTCATTGTGAATTGTCTATTGCAAGGATTCTATCTATGCGTCTTTTTTTTTTAATTTTTTTATAAGATTTATATTTTTAATGAATCTCACCCGAAAACATGTAGCTCATTGAGTTAAGGATTAGATAATCCGGGAACTTTGCTTTAGAGACTAATCATTGAATCTAGAAATATTCTTTTAGATTCTAATTTTTGTTTCTTTTTGTTATTTATTTTTGCGTTCTGATAGATATTTATGGATTCCTGGATGAATGCTTTCTTCGAAAAGTTACCAATTCACACAATCCCAATTACGGTGTAAACTGAATTCCAAAGTGATCTGTATGAAACGCATCCTTGAGATATTTGAATTGCTCAAATATTTGTGTAATTCAGTTAATGATTATTTAATAACAACGAAAAAATATCCTCTTTGGGATCTGAAGCAGCAGAAGCTATTTACTAATTACCTTTCCCTAAATGTAGGGGTGTGAATATGTTCTGGTGAATGCAACCGGGCAAATGCATTTTTGAATAATTTATTATGAAAAGAAAATTTCATGTTCTCCTGTTGTGTGCCAGAATACGGGTGCTTTCACGAAAGGTATTTAAGAAAAGGAGAGGGTGAGGATAGAGCGAAAAATGTTTGTTTGGCGATGAAAATCTCTAATATCGGCAAAAAGGCTCATTTGCTTGCGGGTAACAAACTTGTGCATGCTTATTATTATGAAATGGATAATGATTCACATACAGTATGGTATGTGGATTTGAACTATTCAAGTACAAAGAAAGAGAGGAAATGCTTAATAAGATTAAATGCTCTATGAAACGACTTGAAGTAGCTAGTATCAGTAGCTTGTGAATAATCATTCACTTACATTAAAAGCTAAACATTTTCAGATTTCAGTACACAATGGAAATGAGTTACAACCACAAAGAGCATTTTTTAAAGAGTGACTTTAAAAAAAAAAAGGAGATATGTAAAAGCACTTAATGTTCATCGGATGCATGTAGAAACGGCAACCACTGCTGATAAGTAAGCGGATGTGAAGCATTACCTTTCATCTACGTATATGCTTGCCCTGTTTCCAGAAGAGCTATATAATTTTGTGATAATGAAGAAGCACGTTGTAAACTACTTGCCAGGGATTCTTTCACGACAAAACTATTATTAAAGTATGTTTGAAATATTTGTTTCTATAGTCTCCTTCACTTACATTAAGCAATATTTTTATTTCTCCCTTTATTAACCAGATAATTAGAAGTTTTCATAAACTTGTATCACTCCACCAACTGTACAGTTTCAGTGTAATGTGTTAATGATTTTAATGTTAATTCTCTTGCAAAATTGAGGAGCATATTTGAAGTGCTGTTTGCAAAATACTCATGAGAAAAAGGACACAGAAATTAAAAAAAATACATAGGAAAACATGTTTTTATATAAGTAAATATATAGCCGAGTCCAAAGACAAGAAGTGAGCAAACCAGTTGTTGGCGAGCCGCTTGCGGATCGCGAATAATTCTTTTACAATTTTTGTGACTTTCTTTATTTTTGCTTGTTATGTAATGTGGCTGTTTTTATTCCCTGTGCAACTTTTAAATTTATTGTTAGTTCTATAATGATAAAGAGAATGTTAAGCATCTCCAAGCACTTCTGATTAGCTGGTTAATAATGGGAGTACGTTTAAAATTGGTAATTAATATTAAAGTTCTCTGGTTCTGCAAAACAGGTCAGACAGAATTAGTTTTTGTTTTAAGTTTAATTTTTTTTTTTTTTTTTTTTTGTGTGTGTCTCTTCACGAAGTTGCCATCCCTGCCTTACACATTTCTGGAAAAGTTTCTAGAATTGTCTGAAACAGTTAATTCTTTTATTTCATAGCAGACTCAAGAACCAGCATATACCTATGGATTAATACAGGATCTTGCACAAGGAAAAAGCACTTAGACTTAGGTGTGCAGGTATGAGGAAGCACAGAAACATGCATACTACGTACTTTAAAAATTATATCAGTGTGTCTGCAGCTTTCAAATTACAATATAGTCTGCATAATCCGAGGAAAATATAGTTATCAAAGGATCTTTAGAATTGAACCACATGTTTTTAGCTTCAATGCTTGCAGCAGTGATCATCAAAATGTTTATTTTTATTATCAACCAGGGCATCGGTTTGTAAACGAGTATAAGACTAGAGCCCACTTGAATGACTATCATACTTATTCAAGTAAATATTCTGCCACTGAACACATTTGTGCTATATGCGTATATATAGATTGCTTCGTAATGTTGTAGTGAAGATATTAAACAGGACTATGCAGTAGATGTATCAACTGCACTTATTCCACTGAAATACGAAACAGAGTGGTTTGCCATCTAGGCATATTTAATGTTGCCACATTATATTAAAGGAATTCTTACTAAACTTGTAAATCATGCCTAAAATATCTGCAAACGATTCCTAGCAAATAGAGAAGAAATATCATAATGGTACACTTAAACTTATTTTTAAAAAAAAAACATCGAACAATCATTTAAGTTTGAAATTAGGAACAAATAAATATAGTATTATAAAAGACAAATTAATACATGATTGGTAATACGCTAGTAATGACATTCTCACAACCATAAGGTGGGTTTAATTTGTAGAAATTTTATACAACTACTATAAATTTTATTCCAGTGAGCATACAAGTGAGGTTTTAACGTTACTAATATACCCCTTTCAGAAATTACATATATATACAGTACTGCGGAAAACAGCCAAAAAAAAAAAGCTTTACCTTGACTTCGGAATTCTGAAACGAAAAATAATAAATATCAGTTATTTTACATTTTGAGTATCGATTAAACATCCATAGTCAAACGTGGGATGACATTTGAAAACACAGACAGTTCCGAAAGTGGTCGAAAGCTTACAGAAAAACTACTTATGGCATGAATATCCTCGGTGTTGCAATCTTAAAAGATGAATTATGTCTAGGAGCTTGTATATTCACCTCATCTTGTATAATTCTTGTTTGACACCTGTTTCGAATAGTCTGTTCTCATTAGAGCCTGCACGGAAACCAAAGATCAAAGTAACTCATGCTTAAAATAGGTATTTTTTTGAGTAAAAGTTTCGTATAAGGTAAATATTAGTGCTCTTGGGCAGAGTTAGTTTCTTTTAAATAGTACAGTACCAAGGCAACTCATGAAATAAAGTTTTTTGCTTGCTTGGCTATAAAATAACTTTGGGTTTTATTATCCTATTTTGCATACTTTTCGCGTCGAGTTGAAGCCTTTTTGGTTATTCTCTTTTTTCTGTGAAAATGATAATTTACTCAGTGATCGAAATTTCACTTAACAAATCTGCTGGAAACCTCCACCTTGCTCTCGCAGACATTTTTAAGTGAATTCCACCCATTAAATGTTATAAACCTACAATACATCAGTACCGTACACGAATAACATAAAATAATAAAAAAAAACGTGTTCTAAATAACAAACATGGAACTTTTTCAAGCCATTTCAGGCCTCAATTAAGCAGGTGGTCTCAATTAAGCAGGCAGATTGAAGAAACTCTGAACTCTGCTGTGGGTAGTTTCTGTAGGCACTTCAGTTTACACTTCAATGCTGCAGACGATACTTTTATGGCTGCGATCTTGAGATACAATGAAGTTGTTAAGTCAGTAAAGTCATAGTTCTTGTTAAGTGTATGGTCTCGTGCCTATTATGGACTGTGATTTTTTTTTTTATCAAGCATGATGGTAACCTGCTAAATAATATTCTGAAAGACTTCTGAATTTATTTTCTAAATGAAGAAAATCAGCACAATACTACATGCGCACACACCAAGTCTTCTTTTTTTATATAAAAGTGTTTTACAGATATTTCACATGAAGAGGAATGGAGTGGACTGCCATTTGAATAAATATGGATAGGATCTCAGTAAGCGATAGAAAATTTATTAAAAGAAATTAGAAATTGTTAGCGAAAGCACAGAGCCCAGGGGATCCCAAATATTAACAGAAAAATCTATCAGTGGAATGATGATGATAATGATTGGTCCAATGAAATATGCTAGATGGGATGATCTTTGTAATTTCTATTTTCTCCTATCCCCAGTTCGGTGTGCAGATTCTGTATGGGAAGCATTTAAAAAATACTTAAATGATGCAATATCAGAATGTGTCCCGAGAGTTCGAAGAATAAATAGGGTAGGAGTTAAATGGATCTGTAATCTTATTAAGCAAGAGATTCGTAAGAAACGAATGATGTGGAAGCAATACCGTTTGCATAAGGATGATGCGCGTTATGAAAATAATAAGCGGCAGGCTAGGATAGTCACAACTATTGTACGGAAAGCTAAGTCTGAGTATGAAAAGAAACTGACTTTGAAAACTAAAAACAAAATATAAGAATTCTATCGATATGCTGCAAGTAAAACAAAGAATCAATATGAAAGCATAACGGTTATGAATGCAGATGGCGTTAGGGTGACAGATGCAGAAGAGGTTGTTCAACTATCGACCAATCAATATCTCAGGAGTGGTGGCCAATATTTTGGGAAAATTGGTCAGGGCTCGCATTCAGAAATGGGTTGAGAGTGAATCTCTACTTTGCAATGAACACCATGGGTTTACTATGGGACGGTCATGTTTTAGCAACTTGCTCACATTCTATAATGAACTAGACAAGGGGAATAGATACACCATGATACTTTTGGATTTTGCTAAGGCTTGTGACAGAATACAGCATGGAAGATTGTTGCATAAATTGGAGATTATGCAACAGGTTTGGGTTATGAAATATTAGCGTGGTTAAGAGGACGGCTGACTGACAGATATCAAAAAGTGATATACAAGGGATGTGAGTCTGCAAGATTTAAGGTAACCAGTGGTGTACCACAAGGATCAGTCCTTTGTCCACTGTTATTCAATCTGTACATTAATGATATTGGGAAGGATTTGGTAGGCGACATGCAGCTATTTGCTGATGCCAAAATAGGCAGAGTAATCAGGAGTGCTGCTGATACATAGTGCTTGCAGAATGATTTGAATAGGCTGGAATCGTGGGCATGAGAAAATGTATGTCAGTTCAATGTCAGAAAATGTAACGTCTTGCACTTTGGCGTGATTAAGATATCCAATCGTATTATATCGGGGGATTAGGCTAGAAGAAACTGATGAGGCTAGGGAGGTTAGAGTGTTAGTAGATAGCAAGTTGAAATTCAGAGGCCATGTAGCAAAGATTGCAAGTACAACTCAAAAAATAAGTGCAATGCTGAAACGAACGTTCACATGTAAAGAAAGAATGTCATTCTGCCTCAGACGTTAGCAAACAGGAGAAAGAGGGGATGATATGATTGAGACGTACAAACTTCTGAAAGGGTCATACAGGATTTCAATTGATGGAATTTTTCATTTTATGGAGGGTGGCGAAAGGACGAGAGGACATCCTTGGAAGCTGAGATTGAATTTCGCTATGAAGGGGATGAAGGCTACATTTTTCTCTCATAGGGTGGTGGCGTTTGATTGGAATGGATTGCCAATGGATGTAGAATGCGCAAGCAGTATGAATGAATTCAAGAATAAGTATGATAGCCGGTGCGTGTAGATGTGGCCTCCCTCGATGAGGTCCTGACTCTCTGGGAGTCTTAATAATAATAATAATCGGAACAGCCGTTATAATAGAATATTCATGTTTAGCTCAAGTAATCCACTTCTGCTACCTGATGAAGAAGCAACAGAGGATAATATACATGAAAAATTCACTCAAAACAATTAAGGAACGACAATTCACCGAAAGTGAAAAATAAATAAATAATTAGTCGCAGAAGGAGAATTTATCGAAGTAAGAGTTTCCATAAATTATAAAAGGAATCATAGAAAATTATTGGTATAATTTTTTTCATTAATTGTTTTACAGTTAATTGTCGTTCGACGAATTATGGTTTGGTGCTTATCTGAATTAGTTGTTCCATAAATTAACATCACTAAATTGTTAAATTCTCTAATTTTAGCCAAACTGCTTGTCAGTGAATTGTCGTTTCAACGAATTTGCATTCGTCGCTTGTTTTCTTACCTTTGAATTTCCATGCTAAAATCTAAATAATCTGAGATTCATTTAGTTTTTCCATTAAAAAAAAAGTTTGTAACTAACATGTAGTGCAGCTTGATTAAACGAATCACCCATTTGTGACCGGATAATAATACTTACCATGGATTATGTCGAAAGGAATAGTAGTTCTCTTGCTTACTTTGAATTTCACATTTACTTAAGAATAGTTTGATTAACCTTTGGCCCTTCGTCTCAGTCTTCTCAAAAACATGTAAAGGCCAAAACTATCTTTCAAAACGGCTATTGTAATGCTAAAGAAATTATGTTTATTCTCCAGGTCATTTATGTTTGTTCACAAGGTCATAAACATAAGTTATGTTTATGACCTTTTGAGGGACTCCAATGAAATTTCGTACACACGAATAAATGCATACTTCAAATATATTTTATACGATTTATTTGTTTAAATTTCTTAATGATAGGATAACAGAATACTCAAGAATGCAGTTCTTTTATGACTGTGCGAGAAAATATTCTGTAATGTAAGTCTGAAGACAAGAAGTTCATATGACGTGTCCGTCATATGAACACGCCCATAATATCACGAGTCACTTCGAATATGGGCAGAAATCAAAAGCATATAAAGATAGACGCGTTATAAAATATTCCACTAAAGATTATATTTATATTTTAAGTTACTCAAAATGGAGAAATCTTTTTCAGATTATTTAAAAATAATGCTTATTTCTAATTAAGTCCATGTACCACCCTACAATTCTGATATACCAGAAATAATACACGAATTGCAGGTAAAACACACTTATAAGCAACGCACTGTGTTCAATGACAGGTTCAATTTGAAAAATGAACACAATTTGAAAAATTCCGACAAAATGAAATTTCTCACTCTGCACATATGAAATACACATAGCAAGGGGAAAATAATGATATTTCAATATTTATTGATAAAAAACGCAAGGAAGAAATTGATCATACTTTGAATTACAGAAGATTACTAATATCAAAACACATTTTGATATTAGTCATATAATTATAAAAAAACCTACAGCGACTCTATAAATTACTTGTTTCGTTTGCACTGATCAGATTTTATAACCTCAAAAAAATATATTATCTGTAGGCGCTCTACAGGATCTCATCCTGACAATATAGTACATTAGTCCCACAAGTAAAGGATAGAGAAAACGGGAATGTGCCTTGAGACTAGACAGAGTACAATACTTTTCAAGTCACTTCCCGCGCCTAATAAGTATAGTAGTCTCGCACAGGAAAACAAAAGTATTCACAATTTACACGATTTTTTTTTTGTTTTTTTTTTTAAAGACGTGACTCATATTTTTATACATTATATGAAGGTTTACTTCATGATATATAAACATCATGCAGTAAGACTTGTTGGAAGGGAGTGGACAGTACCTCCACTCTTCGACCAGGCCACAGATTCGAATTTCATTGTGCCGATGTTTACTGGATATTGTTAGGCGGTAGAATCTTATCAGCTGGTATGAGACAACTGCACTGGAGGCCTCATATGACTTGAAGAAAAAAAATACTTATCTAAGAGAAGAGTTTCGGTTTATCTACTCCTTCATGCACCCATTTCACTAAGATGCAATAGCTTTACATTTTGAGGGTGATATATATATATATATATATATATATATATATATATATATATATATATATATATATATAATATAGAAATTATAAAAATATAATATAGAAATTATAAAGCAAAGGGTAGCAAAGCAAAGCCCACTCCGGATGATTGATTTGCATAATAATAGAAATGAGATATAGATGATGTTTAATTTACTTCCATAGGGATGTTATACGTTTCCATATTCGTCATTAATTAGATCATACGATGAAGCCCAATTACAGCATTCATGATCATCAAGAGATAATGAAAATATGATGATGACATGAAACCCAAAACACAATCAGGAAGACTACATAAACTAAGGAAAGAAATGAGAGACTGTTTAAAAGGACTGTGCTTTCCTTTGGTCTTGTGTGAGGAATCTTAATCAGGAATTCAGGGTCATAACAGCAAAATTGCAGAATTCCGCAGCCTTGGGAAGCCATTCATCATCCTAAAGAGTGCTCGGATTCGGCTTCTTGAGAGGTACAGAATTAGCTGATTGGACAGCAGATAGAAAGATAAGATACTGACAAAGTCCGATACATACTCGCCCAATCAGATGTGACCAGACAGAGAACGTTATTTCCCAAAATGCATTGTCTCATTTGTTAAGTGGGGTAACGCAGGACAATTCTGTGCTACTTGGCTGGAAACTACTTGTGACGAAATGATTTGGGAATGGAGGTGCAAAGTTTAAATTGGATGGATGGGAAGAGGTATAACATTGGATGAGGAAAAACCAACATGTCGAACTTCAACAGAAAGGAACTAAAACTTTGATGGTGGAACCGGTCAAATTTACTGTGTCCGTTTATCAACATTGATTTGAAAATTTACTAGAGGACTGGTAGCACGTGGAATTAATCGAAGTAAAATGTAATTCTTGAAACACTGAGGGTGTTTGTGGTAATAAAGCACATGCGAAACACCCAAGTGCGCTAATAATTTTTGTACTATATTGTACACTATATTATATTCTTAAGTACATGGGGAGACTACAAATCTAACGTATTAAGTAATATTCATATAACACAAAATTCTCTTTGCAACTTTATGCCTTAACTCGGGGACGCAGTAAATAAAAGCTTATTCTCAATACCAATCAATTTTATAACATGATCAGATATTTCTTTTCTTAATTTCTTTCTGATTGTTACGTCTTCGTGGGACAGTTGAATAATGACAAGCTGTTTGGTTGGAAAGACTCGATTTCGAATCGTAACGAGGATATCAGGAATACTCTTTCAAATCTTTTATAATGGAAGTTAGTCGGTCTCGGAAGAAAAAAAAACATACAATAGTGATTTGTCTTCTGGCAAAAAACAGAAAAATACTCAAAATCGAAAGAAATACCAGATTTTTGGACTATACATTATTTAGCATTATTTATGTAGAGCGTGCTATTCTGGACATCAGTATTAGCTGAAATAAAGCTCATAACGACAGATATCTATTCCATATCCCATTTACTAGCGATGTTTTCAACTCTCAACTGCTTTGAGAAACTTCTAAGGAATACGATATGCGCCCTTTGGATATGGCCCACAAGATAAATTTTTGTTGCTGTTGTTAAGTTTCATTCGATTTTGTCCCTTACTATTTCCTTTAATTTAAGGCGAACTAAAACGTGCAGCTCTGCTTCACAGTTTCTTGTAAAATTCTCATAACGCATACCGCTTTCCTACTCTAACAATAAGCAGCAGTTCGTGCTATATGGAGCACATCCATATCCTTGCCAACCTCTGTACGATGCAGTATTAAGCAAGAAATAGGATTGTGTCCAACTAACTCTTCAGCAGCTGGTGCTAAAAAAAATAAAAAAAAAACTCATTTAAAATTGCACTTAGAGAGAAATGGCATTTGTTCACAGCAGCAAATAGCGTAATATTTTCCTACGTCTAATTTTAATTTCCCAAAATAGTGCGCACGACCTCATTACGGAAAATAAATATTTAATAACCAAATCAAAAAGTGATTTTTTAATATCGAAATATATATATATATATATATATATATATATATATATATATATATATATATATAGAGAGAGAGAGAGAGAGAGAGAGAGAGAGAGAGAGAGAGAGAGAGAGAGAGAGAGTTTCACTCTTCTGCTGAGACTGATTCTGTTAAATGGATCGAAAACCCATAACATTCCATTCAAAAATATCCTAAAGAAACGAAGGAAGAAAATAACTTTTATGCATGTGTCAATATATGAGAAAAAACATATATGGGTTGGAAAAAACAAGTTAACAGACTAGTTCTAATTTTTAATCCGAGACTTAGCAAATTTCTGTCATTTGAACATATGGCATGTAAATAAAATAATGAGCAAAGTTTTATACGAAAGAACAAGCATCTGCATATTCCATTATTCCTTACAGCAAAGTCATTGATCGTACGATTCTAGACAAACATCAACACTGCAGTTACAAAGATATTTTGTTAATTTCAAAATCTGCAAATCTGCATAACCAAACAAATTAGGAAAGGTATGAAATATCAATATTAGTTTTTCAAAAAATATGTAACTTCTGAAGTCCTCTCGTTATGCGTATTTAACTGTATTGTGCTCCTGCTTCGATGACGAGCTGAAGATTCAGCATGACTGCAACAGGAAACAGACATCAGTGAGCTGGAACGAGTTTAAGGTATAATTGGTGAGTGCGTTTGGAAGTCGCTTCAATGTCAAAGGCCTAAGAGGGAAAACGTATCAAGAAACTGTTTCAATGGCAGAGTCAGTGGGAGAAAGAAACTTCATTTCTGCGATTCTTTTTCTAATATGGTTACGCCTTCTCATTCTGTAATATATTTACAATTCAATGTCTTCATCCCGATAAACGCTATCAATCAATGAAACGCACGCTTAAAAAGCACCACATGCGGTTAATACGAAAAAGATTGATAACGGACTAACTACAGAAGATAAAAAGGCATAGAGTGTATTATACGTGATATAAGAAACCTGGATATTCCATACTGTCAATAATTTTGTAAGCTTAAACAGGAAATCATCCGCTAAGATCGAATAAATGAAGAATTATATCATAATGCACAGCATGCAATCTTCACATAAGACTAGTTTTCATGCAATCGATATGGGTGGTGATCAGATAAATCGAATTTTAACAAAGCAAGCATTTTCTCTGTCACTCTCATTACGCACATATTTCGACCTCTTAATTTAACGCACACTTCCACGCTTTCTTGCAGACACGCGGATATATATCTACAGTAGTAGCCTTGATGCTACTTCTCATCACATATGCGAGGTTCATGATACTGCATACATCTTTCCCTCTAAAAGAATTACGTAATTGATGCACGAACACCATAAACCCTCTGAACTGATTGGCATAAATGGCAATCAGTTCAGAGGGTTGGTGTAATAAGTTTAACCTCTCTCTCTCTCTCTCTCTCTCTCTCTCTCTCTGAGTGTATGTGTGTGTAACCATGAAGTAAATCGCTCTCACGTGATGCTACCACCTCACTACCTGTCACCTTCTCATGAGTAAACTGAATGAATGTGACACGGAAACATACCATTTCTCGAAATTGCCTTTCTACAGTGCTTCGTCAAGTTCAGGTTCTTCCGGGTTGAGAGGCTGCCATTTTCAATGCTGTGTATTAAGCGGGCTAAGCGACGTGAAGCAAGTGATATGTGGGTCAGGGGTTTATTTGTCCACTTGGTACAATGAAGGCCATGGGATGCTTTCACTAGGAAGCACTTTGTACAGAAAGAGAAAGAGATGTGAGCGAATGAGTCAAAGCAAACTTCATTTGGTTTGCACAGCACATTCAAGAACATTATATAAATTTATTTCTAAGAAATACCTTCGAAGGAGCTCAGAAAACGAACAGAAAACGAGCAAAAGAATTTAGTTTGCCATCTGATTGACTTGTTCTCCCTTTCCTTCTCCAATTCCTGGCTAAAACGTTAATTTCAGAGAAGAAAACACAATGAAAGGGATAAATATTGTAAAAATTTAAGCCCGGTAAACTTTATATTAAGACAATCTCTAATCTTCTCTAGTTATTGCCCTCATTTTCACAGCCCATAGAGAAAACACATCCCCCCCCCCAAAAAAAATGCTCGATGCTTTAAAATGTTTTAGTGTAATTTTCTTTTATTCAGCTCTAAGAAAAAAAGGGAAAATACATACTTTGCGAATTAAAATTTGCGAGAAAGGCATAAACTAGAACGATTTTTGATAGTCCATTTGATAATATATGACAGATTATTTTTCAAGAAATTCTTCCGAACTGAAAAGACAAAAAAAAAAAAAAAAGAAAAGAAATTTCAAACTTGAAAAGAAAAGAACCCAAATAGATTTCATTAGTAAATTTTAATTAGCGAGATAGAAAATAAGGATTATATATTCGTTTTCTAAATATATAGTTACAATAGCCAAGATGAAACCATCTCAAGCTAATACTAAAAGGACCAACTAGAGCGTATCCGTAGCTGGGGAAAATCTCGATAGATACGGACTTTGAAGTGAAAAGTCCTCATAAAAAAGTATTGTTTTTGTTGCTGTTGTTTTGAAATTATTTCTTAAGCACCTGGGAAAGAGGCTTTTCAAGGCAAGGCAGATTAGCCAGTATAATCGAAAAATCTGAGCATTCCTCCTGAAACTCAGATTTTTCCTACCGCATGCAAACCGGCCCAGTGAATACACATATCTACAAATGAAAAACAGTACCCGCTATAAACCAGGTACTGTAGACGGAATTAACAGGTATATCAAAAACATCGGTCTCAATGTACTTTTTACCTGTCGGTTTAGAAGTTAAATGGCTCTCTTCATCTAATCGGCACAACCATACCGTACAACATCTGTTTAAAAATTAACTGGATTGGTTTAGTTGCCCACAGAGCATGAAAGAATTTCTCGTTTATAACACTGATGGAAGCATTTATGAAAATATGTGTATTCGGGCTGTCCAGAAAATATTTATGTGTAATTTTGTTGAATGACTTTTACGTCAATATTTTTGGTGTTTAAAAGAAAAGTCGTATGAAAAATAAATAAAACAGCCCCTTATTTATAGATGTTTTATAATCCAGATTACTGGATTATAAAACAAATGTTTTCCGCAAGAGAAGAAACTAAAAAAAAAACTCATCGAGGGAAGCGCTCACATTCGCAAGCAATATTCTATTAAAAACTTTTTCTGTAGTTTGTTGCTATTTTTACCTTTAAATACTGACAGAATGTATCAAAAACTAAAGGTCTCATCATTGATGTCTCAAATATCTTATAGAATGTATTACAATTGAATTAAAATCACTTTATTTACGAACATGATTTGTCATTTAATGAAAATTTAATGACAAACATGACGTTTGCAGATCGTCTTTTAACTGTTTGAAGAAGAATTTTGATGATATTTGGTATTGGGAACAAATAGAAAAAAAAATAAGGAGAATTAAACAATCAGCTTCAATTTATGTGCAGTATTCAGCATTTCAATTTTACACATAATCCTATTAAAGAAAAAGAGCAGCTCTCATTAAAAACACATCGTCAATCGCAAAATCAAAATAGTTCTGAGAATCAACTCAGAAGTATATATATATATATATATATATATATATATATATTCAATCGCGAGATTATCTTAATTCTTAAACTACGAGAGAGAGAGAGAGAGAGAGAGAGGTGCATTATCATATTGATACTCGAATAGGTTGATTCCACAGAACTGCCACAACATAATAGGAAATACAGTTTAGACCAGGGGTGTCCAACCCGCGGCTTGCGGCCCTGGACTGTTAGTGATGCGGACCCATAAGATCTTAAACTTTTAACATTATTATGTGATGCGAAAAATATGCTGTCTTTCCGTTTTGATACAGGAATTCGAGAATAGGTTTCAAGATTTCAGAAAAAATTATCAAGTTTTTTGTATATTTAAGACTCCACTTTCAGTCGACATAATTCGAAGGTAATAAATATTTTACCTTCGAATTTTCAAATGGAATGTATAGAGTTGCAATCAGATATTCAACTCAAAGAAAAATTTTATCATGTCTCTTTACTAGATTTTTATAAGTTCTATCATCCCAGAGAAAATTATCCTTCGCTTCACAATCATGCTTTATTCATGTCATCGCTTTTTGGCAGTACGTACATTTGTGAACAACTATTTTCAAGAATGAAGCATACGAAGAGTAAAGTTAGATCAAAAATTTCTGACGAGAACCTTGAGAACTCACTACGAATTGCAACCACTTCCATCGAACCAGACATTGATGCACTGGTTTTCACGTAAACAAGGCCAAATATCTCCCTAGTTATGTGTTTATACTGCCCTCTTTTTTTAATGTTATAATAAAAAATTTTAAAAAATAAAAGAAGTTTTGTTACTTATATACATTAACTATATTATACATTTTATATGCGGCCTAAGACAATTCCTCTTCACTCAATGTGGCCGAGGCAAGCCAAAAGGTTATACACTCATGGTTCAGACCATCATTATAACTTTAGTTGTCATTTTTCGGTCACTTCAACAAAAAGAACGCGTCAAAACCAGGAAAAACATCCCTATATCATAACACTACTGCCACAACTTAAACAAATGGGACGATCTCTTGGCAACCACCAATACCAAAACAAGTCCATAAACACTGAAAAGTGTTTATCAAGTCATGATTTGTCACCCTCGCATCTTTCCAGCAGTCTAGCCTACAGACCATAATAATAATAATAATACGTTCCCTTGCAAAGCAAATGAATCCTAAGCCATTTAGTTTGCTTGTACACAGCAACCCATTCAGGGAATCCGATGATATGAATTCGAAATTACATAACAGTTTATAGCTACGAGTGCTTTGATTAAGATAATCCACTGATGTACATATTATTTCTATACTATTGTATCCCTTTCCGTCAATTTAGGAACTAACAGAAAGGGATATAAATGAAATAATTCGGTTTCCATTTTAAATGACATCAACTACATTATCTCGGATATCATAACAGTACTACAGATTAGTGATAAAGCTGCAAGTTATGATAATACGTCGTCAGAAGTCGATTAACTCCAGTTCATTTTCCATTGCAATACCTACAATCATTTAGCTAATAACCCTTGCCTTTATACCTTGTGGCGTGAGGAGAGTTCGTGTATTTGAAGAGAGCGGATTATTAAACTCCACAAAGCAATTAGGAAAAATATATTTAATACTGAATTTTATTATAACTGTAATAAATTGTAATTATTATAATTTATTACATTATGTTATTCGAAAAGTATCGTATATCAGTGATGGCAGAATAACTTGTTTTGCCTTCTTATTTTATTTCGCCCAATTCTTAAGTTTCTTTCAATGGCCTATTTCTTCCACAATATTAAAATAAGTAGTGAGTACTGTCATCATGTAAAATCTGCTATCAACTCAAGAAACAACAACAACAACAATAATAATAACATAGGAAAATAATAATAATGAAAAGGTGCGCTTTTTGTCGTCCTTGGTAAAAATAGGAGATGGATGGCCATGACGTTTCCGCGTTTCAAAGAGGCAAGGTCGATATATTTCTGTAAGTAAAGATGGATGGATTCAAAGTGGTAAGGATGTGCCGAAAAAAGTTTGGCACCTTTACTCGGATCTCATTAAAATATTCATCAAAGGCGTAGACAGATTTATTCGAGTGGCATAACACCCACGAAAACTTGGAAAATCTATAACACATTTTTAGTACCGCGGGAAAAAATTTCAACCTCTTCATAAACCAAAGAACCGTGTAATTGGAGAATAACAAGTATTAAGATTCCAATTTCATATTAATGCAACTTTTTTAAAGTGAATTGTAAAATAGTAATGGATTTTCCACGACAACATTCAGAATTCCTTCTCCCTTCTTTTGGTAAATAAACTTATTTGAAAAAATGAATGAATAAATAAATAAATTGGAATTATGAAACTCAAAATAATTTATGTGGCATTACTCCAAACTAGACATGAGAATACTCAGAAGCACAGTAAATCTGAAGCCGCCTTCTATTACACTGAAGTGCATTGCATTATCAGTTAACTCAGCATTTGCAATGAGGTTTTTTTTTTTTCTGTTTTACGATTGAAAAATTTGGCGACATTTTGCAATGGATACCGCTTTGCACTAAACAGTTTGTTCAAAATCCTGTTTCAGGAAATCCCATCATATTAAATACGTCTTTTAGCAATAAGTAGGTGAGGCTTCCATTCTTGTTATCTGATAATTCGGAGAAGAAAATGTTTGTAGTTAGAGTTAATCAATAATTTTCTTCCTGGTTATCAATTTTGCATTTGAAAACCACAGAAATTGTTAGTGATGCATGCGATCAGACGAGAAACTGGAATCCAATGAAATCTACATCATGCATTCACCAAGAGTACTTGAGTTGTGTAACACACAGCGCTAACAGCCAGTACTGGGGGGGAGTGACGATAAGGGGGTTAACTGGATAAGGGGGAAAGAGGGAGGTTACTGATGTTTCACTTGAAGATTCGTAAGGTATGTTATTCATATATTTATTTGAGAAATTTATAACCTAAGATGGAAATACATTTTTCTTAGGATCGCTAGCAAAGTGTTTGGTCTGGACCGTGTTTACTTTTTACTTATTCCTTTTCTCAGTATCATGGCTGACTAACGATAATTACGATTTTCTTCACTAAGATGCATTATTTATTCAACATGGGACAGTGAATCTATACGCAGTCCAGAATGTATTCAAAATGTGAAAATGGAGAAATTACGAGCACTCCACATAAATGGAAAATATTGACCGCTCCTCATGTAACATTACCATGCGAACAAAGTTAAAATGATTCAGGACAGGGAGTTTTTAATAGCAAACTAGTAATACATTAATAGCATAGGTAGTCTAAAGGTTACACAATTCTGGAACCTTGCTCTAGAGACCAAACACAGCAGAGTGGTGGTCTCACATCAAATGATGAATATCAAATTCCCACCCCAAATGGACAAGGGGAAAGGGGGGGAACCCCATACGAATAAATAAAAATCTAGAATAAGACATTCTTAAACAGCCTAAACAGCATTAGGGTTCGAAAACCAATAGTCCGTTGTTTGGAGAACATCTACCAAGTCAGCCGTCTTTGCCCCATCTTTCAATGTTATTGACATTTATTGGCATGGCAATGAAATGTATTCATCTTCAGTTACCATTGCTAAAAATATCTATGCAATTTTATTTCCCAAAGGAAATAAGCACAGTCTTTACTCCTAACTTTCTGGAAATCTGTTGACAGCCATTGTCTACCTATATCATCGTCGAAAGATGTCAGCGATAGCTACAGTCGGCGTGCATAGATGACAGCTACAACAGTATACAGTAAATAACTGTGACCAGCTTGTGTTTAATGTGTGATTACCGTAAGAGTTCTAAAGTCAATTATTCTGGGTGCAGGATTAAAACTCCGAACCACACACCAAAGATAAACTAACTCTGGAATCGTTTAAATATGAGCGCACACACATACTCAAAAAATGCCATCACTCTAATAGCATCTAAAGACAATGCTGATCTCCTGACATTACGCGTCTCCTCCAACTCCTGCATTAACAACAAGACAAATGATCTCAAACCAAGTTAGAAGCATTGCATTACTGTCTCTTGGAATATTTCCCCACAAAGACATTCAAAAGAATTTCAAATAATGGGGGACACAAAAATCTTCTGCTCCTAATGTTAATTTCGTAAATGTACTCAATAGTTGTCTGCCAGAACTAAAATCTCTTCTGGAAGTGACCACATTTTCCACGAATTAAAAAACAAAAATAAAGAAAGAAAGAAAGAAAGAAAGAGAGAGAGAGAGAGAGAGAGAGAGAGAGAGAGAGGTGTCTGCTATTAAACGATCGCCCTCTTCTCAGTCCTCTCTCTCTGTGCTTCTTCACTATCTGGTTGTACAGCAGCAATCAACTTCCCAGCTTGAATTATATTATAGATCTACAGATACAACCAACTTCATAACTCGGCCAACTAGCCGAACAGTCGGCTGAGGTTAGCCGAATAGTTAAACGTACTCGCGCTTTCAGACTGCGAGTTCGAAACCCGCCGTATGTATGGATGTTCGTGAGTGCTTTTAGGTGAGAAGTGATTTTTATCGTCCAGAGTGGGAGACCACCATTCCGCTTATTGGAAGCCTGAATTGGCTTGAAAATGTTTCATGATTGTTTCTCTAGCCAAGGGTTTCCAGATTATGCAAAAAAGTAAAAATAAATAAATAAAAATAAAAAATTCCTTACTCTTCCTACGTTATTAATGTATTATAGGTTTACAACCTTTCGTGGGTGGAATCACATTATAAAGCACACGATCTCCTATTCAACATTATTTACCTCTGGACATACGCCAGGGTAAGATTTGAAGAGACCTGTGCCGTTGCTCTTGCCACTTCGCATTTCATCCAGTCTGTCCTTTACAAGCAAGTAGTCAGTTTTCTTTATCTTCACTGCATTCCACGACGCAAGGCTTCCTTTCTTCAGCTGTCCGGGCTCTGTTCTATCGCCTACTCTCTGTCTCCCACGCATAAATAACGTTCCCACACTGACCTTAAACTCTGTCTATAGTTTTTCTGATGATACGATGCTCAAACTCTCCACTCAGTTGACGAATCCTTCAGTGTTCAAACATCCCAAGCTGTAAAATCTACAACAAAAACAGATCTCCTCGCCATGAAGTGAGGGTACGCTAGTGAACGTCGATGGTATACCAAAGTAAAGTCCTCTCTGCTTTCTCACAAAGAATGATGCAATTCAAAATTAATGATAAATAACAATTTATTTATCATTAATTATCAATGCATAAGGGCCTATGTAACTGCATGGCTGAATCCACTGTGCTAAGTATATAGAGGAGAAATCATATGAAAACAGCTGACTACGAATTTCCAAAAAAGAAAAAAAAAGTTGGAAAAAAAAAAAGACAGACTTGTATAGTTTCTTAATTCGTATGCATTTTTAATACTTTTATATATAATAATGGTTTACACGAGTTATTTATATTTGCTCTTTATTAATTAATATTGTTAAACATTTTGCTTGAAGGGAAAACTAGTTCATGGATCTCAACATATTCATCGTCAGTCGGCGCGGTTAGCCTAATGGCTATGCGCTTCTCAACAATATGCCTGGGGAAAAAAGTGTCCTAGATTCGATTCCCGTCAACGACATGAGGAGCTTAAGGATCTTTCTCAGCCATAGTCAAGTTAGTCGCTCTTGGGCGTGAACAGCAAGGTTTTTCCCCCAGTTTATCTGGGGTTTTTCATCCCGGAAGCAGGCAAACCGGCCCTGTGAACACACACAGGCTACAGTCATAGGATATAGTACTTAATCCCTCCTTAGGAGGGCCCAAGGGTGGTCGAGGAAAAGGGGGGAAATCCCACATGAATAAAATCAAATCGTCCGCATCTTCTGAACTGTACAGGCCAAGATATACTAATTAGTCTTTTTTCACAAACGATATTGATGTTATATTTAAGATTTTTTTTTTATTTTCTTTCCTTATTATTGAATAACAACAATTAATATATGTGTATTAATTTAATTAGAAAAATGCATACTTATTTCATTACTTATGATATTAAAGACTGGTGTGGGGGAAACTCTTCAAGAATTAAGTTATGATGCAATGAACAGACGTCACTGGAACAATATAGTCAACATGGCATCAGACACCTGCGGGGGGCTGCGCCCATGGTTCGTGATGATGATGATAATTATACTTATTTCCACAGTAATCTTCCGAAGATCTATATATGTTGCCACATTTTAGCAAATTTCGAAAATGTATTGTGGTTAGCTAAAATCAAAAGTTAGTTTTATGAAGTTGGTATATATGTATGTGCTAATGAACACTGTGCGAAACAGTACATCTTTTAATTAACTTATTAATTTTTGGGAATTTTCATTTGGAGTCGTACATGCTGTTGAACAATTCGTGCTTCATCAGAGATTTAAAAAAAACATACTGATGGAATGCTTTACTTACTCAATTAATTGGAATCTCCAGATTAAATATCACTGATCAAAGAAGAAAAAAAAGACAAAAATGAAACGTCTATTAATTCTTCTTATTTCAATTAAGGATTAGAAAAAATCTAATTTGGAAGAAGAAAAAGATATTCTGACACAAGAATATTTTTGCTTATTACAAACTACTTGCGATTCATAAAAATTCTTTGGCTGACTGTGGACCGCCATCTCTATTTTGGGTTGGGATGGTTGGAATTATGGCGAAAGCAACTGAGACTTCTTCTTCTTACTTTCAGCCATTTTCTGTCCACTGCTGGACGAAGGCCTCTTCCACCTTTCTCTGTTCTTGGCAATGGTTGACCAATTTTTCTCAATAAAATTTGACAATTCATTACTCCACCTTCTTTTAGGACGGCCTCGGCCACGTTTCCCTTCTTTGGAATCCAGTTCGTTAGTATGGTGGCCACCGCTCATCTTCTCTTCTGGATAGATGACCAGCCCATTTCCATTTGTCGCTTGTGGTGAAGAATGGTGTCATTGATACGAGTCTGGCTTCTTATCCAGGTTTTTCGCTTCTTATCTTTTAATGTGATGCCTAGCATCAGCCTCTGCATTTTTCTTTGACTTGTTCCTAGTTTATTTTTAAGTGCTTTTGTTAGAGATCAAGTTTCACAAGCATATGTGATGACTGGAAGTATACACTGGTTAAATGTCTTCCTTTTTAAACAGAGTAGGACATCATTGTTTTGAAAAATGCTTTTAAATTTTCTAAATGCACTTCAGGCAAGTTGAACTCTTCTATTTACTGAGACTATGGGCCACTATATTATGTATGTTGACAGCGTGTATTATCCGGAGAGTGCCTGTTTTGCTTGATGAAAAACTCTGGTTAATGTTCCTGCTTTTAATATTAATATTAAGAATTTTTTTATTATTTTATTATTTTATTAATTTTTTAAATTTGTTTATTTATTAAATTTATTTTATTTTATTATTATATTAATAATATAAAATTTTAATATGATTATACTTCTACCAAAACGCAATTGTAATCAACGGCGCCAAACACAGATGTTAATGATACACAACCCGAGAATCATGCGCCCCGCACCACTATCGATACACTGTCACACATAACACTGCATTAACAACAAAAAAACCTGCCAATGTCCCGAAATCAAACCTGTAACACATACAAAAAACCTTGGTCTGTACACAGATTGCCACCTTAAATGGACAAAACATATAGAATACCTACAAACCAAACTCCGCATCATAGCAGCAAAACTCTTTCAAGTAAAAGACATTATTCCATCTAACATAAAAAAAAAAAACTCCTATATCACGGTATCTGCGAATCCCTACTCAGATACGGTATAACAGTCTATGCAAACACATCAAACAGCAACCTAACAAAATTAGAAATATTACATAGGAAAATTGTGTCAACAGTGTTTTGGATACCTTATACACAACAGCCAATATCCGACCAGTACATGGCGATATACAGAATCCTGAACATTAAAAATCTGAAATTACTAAGTAATTCCTTAGTAATACTACATACTGTAATATTACTAAGGAATTACTTCAACATCACCTATCGAAACAACAGAGACACATATCGTATAACAGGACACACAACAACTCTCTACATCCCTACACCCTTCAACAACTCATACGGTTCTTTTGTGAGATTACATCAGATACCCAACAACAACTCGACAACCTATCAAGAAATTTAAAACACATAAATAACTACGGAACATTAAAACACGAACTGTGGAAAGTATACCAACAAAGGTAATATACCATTAACACTAATATACACATCACAAATCACCAGCATCCAATGCCTACATCCCATGCATAAACAGTAACAACAACATAAATAGTGAAGGCTAAATCCCACTCTTCATAAAAGCTAACCCAAGCTTCGAAGTAGTGGGATTAATTCGCCTCATTCATCTACACATAATCCTCATAATCAAAGACTGCAAATTATGCAACAAAACAGTCAGTAATATGTATAATAATAATGAAGATACTGATATATAAAAAAACAGTATATGACTTTGTATCCAAAGAAAAAAATATTGAAAAGAAATAATGTGCCTTAAACAGCGTATATCACGGAAGTGATATACGCTGTTTAAGAATATTGTAGAGAGCATCAAGTGTAATATGCATCAATTGTAAATATGTAAATACTCTGTACGAGGAAAATAGAAAAATGGTTATTTTATACATAATGTGTAATCATGCAAAAATGTCTGTAATAATCATCAATGTTAGTATTATAAACGTTGTAAACAATTATTATTATTTTAAAAATATTATGTATGTGCACATATCTGTTATGAACAACTGTATTCGTGTAATGTATTATAAATATTATATATATATATATATAAATTATTATTACTATTAATATATGTATGTAATTTATCTGAGACATTATCATATTATTATTATCCATTATTCAAAAACCCCGTGTAATCTTCATTGTTAATATTAGAAGAACACGTGTTGTAAATATAGATGCAAAAAAAGTATTATTATCAAAATTTTAATTGAAATGAAATGTAGAAAATGAATCACATATTGTTATTGAATCACTTATGCTGAATTTTGTAAAAATTACAAGTTGGAATGTCACTAAAGATGATTATTGTAATTGTGTAAATATTTTAGAAATCAATAAAAAAGTATTATTATTATTATTATTATATTTATTTATTTATTTATTTATTTATTCGACAGGGCCGCTTTCATATGAGATCGGCTAAGTCATCTTCAGCTGAAAAACCTTCGCTTATACAGAATTCGAACTCATTTTCCCCAACTGCAGGGAAATATCTTGACGCCAAAAGTAGGTTGTTTAGAATTACGAATGAAGCAACGCAATGTGACATGAGGTCACAGAGCTAGGAGGCGCTCCTGCTCTTTTATCTTCCATTGATAAGTAAAATAAAGCATGTGATTAAATAAATACTTTTAATAACAAGCATAATTTATTAAATTACACAAAATAAGGGAACTCTTCGAATGTCGTTGTTTTCAAACCTAAACAAATGTTTGTTCAGGTTTAAAATTCTTGAAAGCAGAATTTGCCTCAGATCCACTTTTATTTACTTCGCTTTAGATCAGTGCGTCTAACAACAGCGTTAAAAATAGCAACATAAAAATGAATATGTCCGTCCAATTATATTTTTTGTTCCTGTTTTTGAAAATATTTATTTTTTTAAATACTAGTTTACAGACTTTAAGTGTCAGTGGCACTTGCAATACTGAAATGAACAAACCAGGTTAATTCGATATTCTTTTACTTCCGTAAGTTCCTTTTCCAACTAGGTATTTCAATGTTATTTTTAGAAATCCATATGCGCGGGACGCTCCCTACTATATAAGTGAAGCAGGAGAGTGAGTGGATGAGCCAACAACACTTCAAAACTTACATGGAAAGAGGACATGATAAAAATGTTCTCCTACTCTTGGCAGCGAGTGCAATCTTTACAGGAGCGCAGAAACAAGGAACTGAAAGGGAGGTAGAAGGAGGAACACGGCAGAAGGATTGGAGGAGGGGGGGGGGGAAGAAAGAATAACACTATTTTACGATTTCTCAAGGGAAAGTAGTTCGTTATATTTGCCATCTGGAAAAATGCTTCAGGAACCAACTAAGGAAATGATAATGTTGTCATATACTATGTCACCTCTCTCTCTCTCTCTCTCTCACACACACACACACACACACACACGCGCAGGGAATCTACTGTCCAATAAATACGTATTTGTATTAACATTTAAATTTTAATTTCTCGCCAGCGAGTTAACGAAATTTATCGCAAAATCTATTTTATTTTTATTTTGATTCGAGATATTCGATTTAAGGTATTCTAAATATAAAAAATTAAGACTTAGGAGTAGGAACAATAAATGTTTGTATTAAACAAAAGTGTGAGAACAGAGACGCTCTGCAAAAGTTTAATTTATGAGTTCTAAAAATGAAATTCATTGCTGGTATAAACAGCTTGTATGAGTAATACAAGCATACAGCATACAGCAGTCCACGAGGTCTCAACTTCACATTAATTATGAAGGTTATATAGCGATATATATATATATATATATATATATATATATATACAGGGTGTTCGGGATAAATTTGACAGTTTCGTAAGGAAAAAGAAAATCTTCTTTGTATCTATTAAATTTAATGAATTGACAAAAAACATTACAGGCAGAGTTAATTACAATACTATCAACAAGATTTACTCAAAATAACCACCATTAGCATCGATCACAGCTTCAATTCTGCTTCGGAACCTCGAACAAGCTGATGCTACAGTCTCCCTGGGAAGGGCCGCAAAAACTGTTTTAATTTTATCCATTAACTGGGCTTTTGTATTACTGGAAGTGCGATTGGTGTCTTTTTCAACTGCGCCCCATACAAAATAATCCATGGGGTTAAGGTCTGGGGAGTTTGGAGGCCAAACATTTGGACTGATGAAGTCGTAGAAATTTTCAGACAACCATTTTTGACTTTTCCCAGAGGTGTGGCAAGGGGCCGAATCCTGCTGCCATACATACGGCCTACCATTGGCTACCCTTGTTATCCAGGGCTTGACTACAGTTAGCAACTCCACGAACAAAGCCAGAATTCCAATGCCAGGGTTCTTCAACACCTGTTCCTGCAGATTTGCGAGGAATTCTGCTGTACGAACGCAATCAGATCGTCTGCTAGGGATCTTTCTTCTTGCTACATCCTCGTAGTCGCCATTGCAAGTCTCTAGTTCATGCCTGATTGTTTTTACTGTATTCAGGGAGCATTGGGCAGCAGTCGTAATATCCTTATTTTGATGGCGGGCACGAATCATCATGATACAAGTTATTCTCTTCCATGATTCAGGTGGGTTCCAGCTATCCATCCTTTCTGACATCTTGTATATGAATGAAGAAGGGTCCAAACTTTTAAATGAAAAGAAGTGTGTGTTAATACATGTAACTTACGGAAAAATATAATTAATTATAAATATGTCAAATTTATCCCGAACACCCTGTATATATATATAACTTCATAGTTACTTCCAAGACCAGATCCGTAGAAAGAATATTTATAAATGCAATTCTAATTACTGACTAGAAGAACTTCAAGGGGATTTTAGCGGATTCTAGAGGTAGCAAATGTTTGGCTCAGATAAGATCCTACTTATGTGGGATCATTTCTCCCAGAAGAAACTCTGAAATTCTGAAAAACTGACCGCAGAAAAACTCGCGATAATACACATAAATATCTGCTAGTTAGGATTAGGAACACGATATGGCGTTAATGATCTGACGCATCCCTTACTTTCTACATCAGGTATAAAAGTGCGCATCAACTTATTTCCCAAAGTTAAAGCTAAAACAGTGCTACCAACTTCCTTTGGAAATGAAAAGGCGTTATAAGAAAGAACGAAGAAAGCGTTATAAAATAAATACACGTTTACATACAAGGAAAAACTATGAAAGAATTGTGAATGATATTGGTGGCGTACATCAGTAATATAGACAGATTTATTTCTGTAGAAAAGACGTCGGCTAATATAATTCAGTTTGGAAAATCATTCTTTGACCTTAGTGTTCAAGAACTGCTCCTCTGTAGTTTGGAGTTCCTTTTTGTCTCAACTGCTGAGAGGTTTTACCACACATTATATTGTCTGCGAACAAGATCTAGATTCAAACATTTTTAAACAATGATTTTATTACGATTTTAGTTTGAGAGGCTCGTCTACGATGAGAGAAAGTTTGGTATTCTTTCAGGTGAGAATAAGGCAGTCAGTTTTAAATGCAAAAGGTAGGCTCCCCCTCTCCGTCTGCTCACGATAACTAACTTACGGCTGTGATAGACGTAATGTACTGACTCATCAGAGTATTAGCTATCTAGACGCCATTTCTGAACCCAGGCAACCTTTCCTCTTTAAACGTTTTCGACAATAAAATGATCTTAATTGTTGTATGGCCATCAATCCATTAAATCACTTGACCAACCTGAATGGTGTGGGAATATCTGGAGAGAGAGAAAGTTATAATTAGTACTTAGCCCTAATGGCTAAGTACTAATTATAACTTAGCCTTATTTGTCTCAGAATTAGTCAGAGGCCATTCCCGATTTTCTAGTGGAAAGGGAAAAAAAAAAGGCGGCAGATACCTGCCGCTTTTAGCAATGATATGTTCTAAAATTTTATAAACCAAGACGGAGAGATTAATAAACGACATCCAATCTCACTTAATTAGTTCATTTCTTATTACACAGACAATTTTTCTTCTTGTATTTCCAATTTGTATCCAGATTTTTTTTTAGAATATGTGCAGCAAAAAACTACGATCTATTTATGGCTTAACTTTAAACTAACTTTTCTTCTTTTCTTTAAATTAAAATGAAAAACACAAGGAATAAGTAATACTATTTATTTAAGGCCATATAAGCCTGAATATTGCAGAGAACGCGAACAATGGATTGATTTGAAAAAGTACGACGATGTGTGTATGTGGGGGGGGGGGGAACTGAAAAGTTCTGATAAACACCTAGAACAAAAAATGATATTAAAACAGCTGATATTAAAACCCTTGAACCCTCATGTTTCATTAAACTGCAATAATTTGTTCTTTTTCTTTTAGGATATATATAAGAAGACATTTCAGAGGTTCTGAAGAAATTAAAAGACACAGAGGTGCGGGTTGTCATCAAGTTTTTCGTGCTGCGAGAAAAGTCCGCAACTGAGATTCACCCAATTGTTGGATATGCAGGGACTGTGCCCTTGCATATCCAACAGTTGTCAGATGGCCGGAAACTGGGCATGTTGAAACAACAGATGCCCTCAGATCAAGAAGAACTTCCACAGCGATCACACCTGAAAACATCGATGCAGTGCATGCCATGATCCTTGATGATAGACGCACACCAGCCAAAAACATTGCAAATACTCTGGGAATATCCAGGGAACGAGTTGGCGTCATTATGCTCCAACATCTGGACATGCAGGAGCTCTCAGCGAAGTGGATCCCCAAAATGTTTGAATGCCGACCAAAAGAGAGAACGTGTGCTATCATCTCAAGGGATTTTGGGTCATTTCCAGAAATCAGGTACAAATTCTTTGGCTAAGAAGTTGTAGTCATGGTAGTTGTGGTCATAGTGATGAAGTCAACATGACCAAACAACGGTTAGTGGAGTGGAGACACAAAGGTTATCCACAACAAAAAGAAGTTCCGAACCCAAAATTCAGCAGGGAAGGTTCTTTCCATTGTCTTTTGGGATATGGATTGTTTAATTCTACCAAGTACCTCAAAAAAGGTAAAACTCTTACAGTAGCAGTTTATTTAACAGCTCTGAAGGAGGTACTGAAGGAAAAACGCCACGGGAAACTGAACAGAAGTGTGTTGCTTTTGCAGGACAATGCACCTGCTCACACTGTTCATGAAACCCAATAGACAATACACAATTTGAACTTTCAATGTCTGCCTCATCCACCCTATTTGCCAGACCTGGCTCAATCTGACTATTTCGTATTCCCAAATTTAAAGAAACAATTGAAAGGAACAAAATTTACCACAGATGAAGTAATATCTGCAGCTGAGGACTAGTTTGTGCAACAAGGGAAAGACTTTTTTCTCAAAGGATTACAAATTATGCAGCAGCAGCATTGTAACAAGTGTATAATACTTCGTGGTGAATATGTAGAATAATGTATAAGTTACATGGTTCTACATCAATTCATGGTGATTTTCACAACTTTTCAGCAGACCCTCGTAAGAGCCGCGTGATGTTCCAGTTGTAAGCCTTGATGGAAACACCATAGAAAAAACTTAAAACTTATTTTACTAGAACACCCTAGATTATATGGTTTACCTGAAATACATTCCACTTCGTCCAACTGTAGACTTCCTTTTTTAGATATTCTACTTCTTCGCTCACCATCAGGTGAATTAATCATCTCAGTTTATCGAAAGCATACTTTTGCTAAAGGCTACACTCAACAGCAATTGGCTTACCATCCATCACAGAAAACTGGAATTATAAAAACTTTACTGCGACGTGCTCATACTAGTTGTTCTACACCTCAACTATTACAGCAAGTACTCTTAAACATCAAACGATAAATGAAACTCAATGGCCTCTCTGAAAGGATATCTTTTTGATTCCGATAAGCCTAGTTCAAATAGCAAGGAAAGAATATGTCGAGTCTCCATCCCATACGTTCCTTGGCATCTCAGAACCAATTTCCAGAATTCTTAAGAAATACAATTTAGTGGTTGTTCCTATCAACAAATTAAATTATCAGCATGGTTTCATCTTCAAAACATAAATGGTCTCCTCCAGCTCTCTGTTATCTACCAAGTTTTTTGTGACTGTCATCGTTCTTACTTTGGACAAACTGGACGCTCTGTGCAAAACAGAATACAAGAACACCAGCCTTATATTAGCAACAGTATATCTGAAAAATCTGGCTTGGCGCAGCACGGAATATTATTATTATTACCTAACACCTCCAAGGAGTCCAAAGACTCATCGAGAGAGGGCACCTACTCTACAACTCTCCGTCTCCAACACTTAATCCACCAACTACAACAAACCGCGAATACCATCATCTGCACCAACGCCATCTAATGCCCATCACCACTTTTGTCTGCAAATTGCGTGTGTTTTCAAGGGCGATTTGTCTGTAAGCGAATGAAAAACCAGAGTTTCCGGAAGGAACCCTGATACATCCGTAGGAGATCGGCTAATTGAAAAAAACCATATAAAGATTCCTCTCGTCACGACGACAATCGAACGTAGGCCTTTTTCAATTGAAGGGCGCAACCTACCGTCCTTCTTCCAACTGCGCTACGGGGGCGTTATACATGCATACAGACAGAATAGATACAGACCACATCATCCTATGGACTGAAACACGCATACTTCATCAATGCACTGCCTCTCTTTATCGATATGGGAAAGTCTTATTTTAATCACACATCAATAATTTGTAATAACTAATGAATAATTAATATTGCAATATTTCTTCATCTATACCATTGCGTTGTTTTATGTAGAACATCAGGCAGCTCTAACTTTTTTAAATCAATCCATTCTTCGCGTTCTAATTTGTTAGTAACTATTGCCGCCACTGATGATGCCTGTAATATTCAGGCTGAAATACGAGTATATCACCTTAAATAAACAGTATTACTTATTATTTTGTTTTTCGTGTTAATTTAAAGAAACCCCTCATGGTACAAGTATCATTTAAACATATTTTCTTCTTCTTTCTCATTGGTTTCATTGACTGCCAATCTTTTTGTTTCAGGAAGAATGACTCAAAGGATTCAAGGAAAATCTACGACTTTATTGTGTGTATGTCAATAAAGTTATATATGTTTCTTGAATCTTTTGAGAACTCTTCGAGCCCTACATCCTGAAATAAATATCTTCCAGGCCACACACACACACACACATACACACAGTTCAAGCCTGAGATTTAAATCCTGTTGAGCATCTATGGAAGCATATTAAAATTACAAACGAGTACCTAACCTGGATCGGACATATACCTTCCATTTTTAATACAGAAAATTTACTGCATGCAAACCTGTTCAAGAGCATAGAACAGGTCTCACTAGAATTTTGAGGCCATCAGTAATACCGAAATTATTATAGATAATAAATGAATTCGACAGTTTCAAATCATCCTTATTCTTATTGACCTGGATGGCATGAAATAATTTTTATTGATCGTGCAATCATTTTCAAACTACACAAAAGAACTGTATTATGTAAAAACAACAAAGCATATACTGTAATGCATATGCTTTAATTTTAAGAAATTTAGTAAAGTAATCGCTTAACTTTGTTATGTATCATTGCTTTTGGAGAAAAAAGCATCAAAGGGGGGGGGGGGATATTTCCAAACACATGTCCAATTTACGTAAACAGAAAGGGATGAAAGATTAGCTTCCTGACCTAGTACATCTTTCTCTCTCTCTCTCACTGAAGGTACATTTAAATTACATCGATTGTGAAATATTTCAATGCGTGCTATATGGGGATTTCCCTGATTGGTATTGAGAAGCTTTCGGTTTGTGTATTATTATTATTAGTAGTAGTAGTAGTATCGTTTTTTTATTTATGTGATATTACTGTATTGTTTTCCACATGAAAAGTCAACTGTGATAATTTCATTTTATCGGTCAAGGTACCAAAACACGTGGTGTAACTGAGAGATATCTCATATCGCAAGTTGCTCATTACAGCAGTCAAAGAAGGTTAACAATAAAAAAGCATTGCTCTATACAAAAATGAAAATACATAAAGTGCGTTTTCTATGGTTACATTTTTTTAACGTATACAAATATTATAAAACGGTTGCCTGATTATCCTGTTCAGTATTGCCGTTTATTGAGCTGAAAATTAATCTTTTGTCTGCTGAACGAGTTTCTTGCTGTCATTCACTCATTATTTATGAGTTTTTAATTGGTAGGTTATAAAGAAGTTCGAATAACTTCCGAAATACAGTCAATGCGACCTGTCATAACATAAATAATACAGCAACAGAGCAAGTTTCTTAAAGAGAACATCGAGCTATAGGGGTAAAACGCCACAAAGGATAATGAATTTCTTAAATAGATTTCAAACACAAACACTAGAATTGATATTAATAAATAGTACCATAAGTAATACAGAAGTAGATAACCAGGATACTATGAGAAAGGCTTGGGATCTGTTTCACCAATGGAATGCTATCTTCACTGAGAAAAAAAAAAGACTAAAAGCACGATTCTGTTCTATTCAATTAAGTTTATACTGTTTCTCTTACAAAATTATGATATGGACAAAAGCTGTCCCTCCTAAGGATGTCTAACAAATTCTCAGCAGCTGCTTCTTCCCATGGTTACATATGAATATAAGAGTAGTATTTGATGAAGATGATACATATTTTAAATGCATATCAGTGATTACTTTGGAACGTTCATCTTAGGGTAGCTCTGGCTTCGTCCATAGTTCCAAACAGAATCATTATTAAACTAATATTAAATGTCATTTGACATTATATTAAATAATAACGATGACTTTTAATTATGCAACCACGGAAGAACTTAGTCATCCCATCTGGAAGGTTTTGTGATCTTAAAGAATTTAGGGCTTAAATAAGAATACTAACGCCAAGAACTTGCATTCCAGGAATAAAGTGAAAACATTTACGCAGGTTTTTTTTTTTTTTTTTAATTAACGTTTGAATCTATCGAAAGACTTCCGCGGATTATCATCATCATAGAGTCACTGTTGTGCACACAACTTAAAAATATTAAGAAAAGAGATTTTGCTCTTATGTAGAAGACAAAAGTCAACTAATGCTCTAAATAAAGATTTACAAACAGGAATGTTGGCAACCAGTTCACATGTGTTTCAAAGGTCAAGTTGATAAGAAGTTTAAGAAAACAAACGAAAGCAAGAGGTTTTCTGTCTGACGGCTGCTAAGATGAACAACAAAACCGGCTGGTTCCAGTCTGACGCATGTGTCCCCTCTCGTCCACTTGGCTGTTTTTCTTAAAGTCAACTTGTCAAACTCTGGGCATCCCTCTCCCTTTCTCACCCCCCTCTCCACCATGGAGACTAACCACATTCTTGGTGACGTCAGCGGAAGAGATGAAGAATCCTTGAACCGCTGACCAGTTGTCCACGTGCTTAAATACGTCAGAGACTGCATCGAGAAAAATTATAAACAACTTTTTTTTTTCTTTTTCAATGCTTCAAAAAGCGTGACGTCACTGGAAACTACTCGATTACCCGGGAACTACTCACTAGCGTTTCCACCCACTCACAACTGCGCGCACAACACTGAACGCTAGTGAGTCAGTGCATGCGAAATGTTAGCGGCGCGGTATTATCAGTAAGGCCACGAGCCTTAGGAGGAAGCACGCAAGTTTAAAACTGTTGCGCTTCGCGAAAAGCCTGACTGTCCCTCTGAGTACGGGTGATCAGGAGAAGTACCAGATAGAGGACAACGACAAGTGAATTTCGAAATGACCGCTCAGGTGCTGACGTTAAAATTGTTTCGAGGCGAAAACGCCCCGTGGGGTTTTCGGCTCCAAGGAGGCAAAGACTTCAGTGCTCCCTTGTGTGTCCAAAGGGTATGTAAACTATTTTCTGAAATCTTGCCACTTCTAGCATCTTTTAAATCTTTACGTGTAGGATGCAGTTACGTTGAATATGTTTGATTTCAGAATGTTTCTGTTCTTCCCAAAACTGCATATCAAAATAATGTGTATACAATACAATACAATGAAATACAATATTACTAGCATAACCGGAAATCTCAGATATCCCAAGCTGCACAGTTGACTTGTTGTTTATATGAGTCGGAAAACATGTTAAATGTTACAGAATACAGCAAACTATTCAAGCTTTAAAACTATTTTCATAGTCTTTCACCTGACAGGGAGAACTCTTGCTTAAATCATTCTGATTGGAGAGAATTTCATGCCTTTACAGGAGGTATAAAGTACTAAGTGCAAGTTTCAACATACGATAGTCAGCCAGTGGAATAAAGGGTGGATGGGTGTGCGCGAATGAGGCAACCAGCGGGAGTGAACGGGATTTTCATCCTACGGCAACTATAGAGGCAGCCCATATCCTTCGATAATATTCCGAAAATATTCCCACTTGCTTTTTTGATGGATATCGCTTTCGTTTACATTTTATTTCAAGTTATAAGTGTACGCGGTATCTTATCACATAAATAGCTAATAAGAAGTATTTATATTCAGTCAAAGATGCAAGTGAATGCTTCATAATGAATCTGGTTTTTCTCCTTAATGTTTCTTAGAGAATTACGAAGAAACCGTAATAATATCCGGTTATTTCAGTTTGTGCAAGTTATTTGCACACAAAGCATACTTGCTTCGAAAATAATCGACCCTCGTCGTTTGTTATGAAATATTACGTAAAATTCGGTAATGGTGAATGTCCCCAAAGTATTTTTTTTAACGTCACGTTAGTTGACTAGTTGCGTCAAACCAACCAGTCAACTAACATTTAAATTTCTATTTCAGTAAAACACGAGATGCAATTCAATATTCATACTCATGCACGTGACTACTGCTTCTACTTTCATATAACTTTGTCAACCATAATTCAAAACGGTAATTTAAAAATTATACTAAGTAATTTCAAATGTCTCAAGTAGAATAATCGACACAGTTTACATTTTATGTAAAACTGTTTTTCACGATTTATAATGCACGTAAATATTTTCGAGCGAAAGTGGTCAATGTATGCTCCTGGTATTTCATTCAGATAAGTTTGTCCAATCCTACATACGCATACAAGAAGTGCCCAGTTCTGTTAAAATCTGAAACCTGTCTTCCATATCCACCCAGTGTTACGAACTATTGAGTGGCAACAATTCGCATTAGACGGTAAAATCGTGAAGGGGAAGAACAGGGGGAGAACCGAATAGTCTTACAAAGCAAACGTGCAATGATTAGTCAAGTTACTCATTTCGAGCAACATGTTATTTAGCACAATTCTTTTACGGTTAAATACAGATACATATTATATTGTGTTTAATCATATGCTGTTTTAATTTTAACGTCAAACGGCCCTGTAAAGTAAGCAACTATGCTAACAGACAAACTGCATGAAAAATCTGTATTAACGAGATAGTGTTGCGCAGTTTTCTAAACGACTTATAAAACGAAGTGTCACCGAGACAAAGAGCCTTTCATTGCTTAAACTCCCTGACTGTCGGGCGGAGCGGATGTCTTGATACTACTTCTATTCCAGACCTATCGGATTACATCATGCCACAGTTTAGTTTAAGCAGAGTCTAAGTCCGGAAGAGGTTGGCCAATATATGAAAACACTTAAAAATTAGGCGCACTGGTTATCTCTTTGAAGTGGGGACAGCCAGAGCAGGGGGAAACAAAATCTTAAGTGGTATAAAAGAAGAGGAAAAAAAATACTCCCTAAAACTTGACATAATTGACTCAGCAATTTAGCAAATTCTCTACTGGAGTTAACTTTAGGAAAGCTGAACATGCGTAATATTTAAATTTGAAGGTTGACCTCGTGCCTTTCTCTAGAAACTTCAGCTTTCATTTCTTCTAGGAAGCACTTGAGTGCGTCTGCTACGCCTGAATAACTAAGCGCCAGATTCAAGCAGATGGAGAGAGAAATACAATTATTTAACCACTATCTGACAATTCTGTGTGACGAGCGGATTCTCTCTCTCTACCATGTGGCTATGAAAAAGATTAAGTATAATGCTTGTTTAGTACTCGCAGAACTGATAGTGTTTTTGATTATTATGGCCCAAATTAAAAAGATTGAATGAAATATTTTCAATCTTAGTTTCGTCTTCTTGAAAAGAAGGAAAACTTAGATTCTTTAATGTATGTATTTCCAAACTTTAAACTATGTCAAACATCAGAAACTATAATTACGTCAATTAACTTAAATATTATTAAGAACTGTAGACTATAAATGTTCTCTGATCGGTGACCTGGTGAGTCGTCGAGGTTCCGTAACCTTTATTACGATAAGGTGATCAGTCTTATGTGTCCGTATTAGTCCGAATGGACTGTAGAAAAAATTTCAATTGAAAACTCCTTTATAGATATTTGTATCCTAGAACGGGATTCGAACCCACGCCTTTCTTACCAAAGGACATCGTCATTACAACTGAGCTGTGGAGGCTCAGAATGTAAAGTTAGCTTTTTTTTTTTTTATTTAAGTTAGATTTACGTTGCAGTGATTTTTTTTCTCCGGAGGAGAGAGTTAAACATGCAGTAAAAAGGAATTAGTAATTGAATCAAACTGTGAATGGTGGTACTACGTAAACACATCAAGTAACATTTCCATTAACGAAGGAGTGATTTTGAAAGAGACTTAAAATACTATTAAACAAAGGTCTGAAATAACTCGAGCCAAAGTAATTTTTTTATTAAAAAAAAAAAAAACTTCGTTTAAACAGATTGAGTGTGTAGGTGTGAGTTCGTAGGACACTGTGCTTCACAAATATTTACACTGCCTACTACAAGTGGCAAGTCAGCGGAAGCTTTTAGCCGAGTTTACGCTTGATAGCCACAGGCAACACTTTAATTGAAGATAACCTTACGGAGTTAGAGTGAAGAGCTACCCGAAACTATTTAACTGGAACAGGTAGGCGTTTCCTGTCATATTCTAACTTAGTCTCTTGTGGTTCGATAATGAACGCGCGTCCCCCGCCACGACCCTCGTCTTTCAGAAACAGTGATTTACAAGCGCCCAATAGAAGGCGGAAAAGAATGTCACCAAATTATATCAAATGACATAAGAACACAGATTAATACGTAAAATTGAAGTATCACCTCATGTTTAACCTTGAAAATATTAAACCATAGCCAACTTGGGAAATTTAAAAAGGAGCATGCACATCTTGAACATTAAATATCAATTTAACACAGTCTTATCGATCAAAATAAAATGTGCTCGGACAGAAATCAGTATTTGAAATGTTTATATCGTATTGTTCACATTATGAGCCCTACGTGGTGTTTTTTAGTCGCAGAGAAAACTAGAGGCATAACACTTGCCTAATAGTAGCCGTAGCTTTAGCAGTATCTCCAACAAAATCAACCTGAATATCGAGTTCATGTTGCCCGTTATCTTATGATCAATTATTAGTATGCTTGTTTTTTCCAACTACTCGAATAAATAAGCATAAGTTTTTAATATCGTCTACAGAGCAATTCAGAAATCTAATTTACCAAAAATAGACTGAAACTTAATGCTGTTGATTAGGATGCAATAAACGAATTTATATGAAAATTAACTTTAATTATTTTGAGGGAGTGATTTAAATAATATTCACTATAATTCATAATACTTCGAAAAGCCGTGTGAATCACACGACCGTCCACAGAAAATTTTCTGGAGGGGGGGGGGGGGCAAAGCTTGGAGACAAATAATTACATCAATCAATTTTTATTATTTTTTTTTTCATAAGTAGATCCCAGGGGGAGCAAGTGCCCCGTTCACCCCTCCGCCCCTCTGCGGACGCCATGCGTATGATATTAAGATTTCTGTAAAGGAATTTTAATAGGCAAGTACAAAACTAGCCAACAACCAAGCTCCGTGCAGGATTACATCTATTTATGCATAAAATGAATGGAATTTACAAATGTATACTGTCAGGTGTAATGATTTCATTTGCAATACTCTTGTGGGTGCAGTCACCTAATTGGAAGTAGTTATCGTGAACACTGGTCTATAACTGTTAAGATTTGTTGCTTTTAATATTAGGGATTTAAGCATTTTTTATATATATATATATATATATATATATATATATATATTGCATAAAACATGTTTGATAGGCAACTGAAATGTATCATCTTAAGTTCTTGTGACTGGATTTTAATAAGGGGAAAAAGTATTATATAAATAAGCCATAGTCAACATCACTGTTGCAGCGCTAAATTTTTACATATAGGTTTTATTATTAGACATAATGCAAGAACAATGGAAACTAAGTTTATGGAAAATCATTAGTGGTTTATTATATTCTGTTTAGTATACAGCTACTTGATGCGTGCCGAGAGATAAGGATGAAATAATCATGTGTCGGAAGTAGCTCGCATGTTCAGTGGTAGTCGGTGTTCCCTTATGAATAACACGATCCCCCACATGACGATTTGAACTCGCTCATAAGAGGGGGGGGGGGGGTAATAAAAGGTTTGGATAAGAATGGCATAGTCACCTGGGATATTTATCTGGTATAACAGGTGTATACTTGATTTCATATATAATATTTATTTACAGAGTAATTGACTCGGTTAAATGAGATGTTTAAAATTAACTGACTTAAACACCCAGAAAAAATCAAGAGATTTAATAAGATTAACTCTCTATTTTAATTTTCACTACTAGTTTCATCGGAAAAGCCGACTTCGTCAGGTGAATACAGTACCATGGAGAAAACAACATCTTAAAAATATATTGTACTTTAGACAAAACAGAGTTTAGAACAAGTAGTAGTTGTGTTTGAAATTGAGTCAGAGCTTTAGTTCTGGTGTGAAGCACTGTGTGTGTGAATAATATCTTTATATATAAACCCCGCATACAAGACGCTGCAAAGTCTACACAATTCAGTGCCTGTATTCACTAACAACACAAAACTGCATATAAAAATTAAGGCTAATAAGAGTGATGGATGAGAACGGTAAGATAAACTTGTTCAAAAACGAAAATATTAACGATCGCCTTCAAAAGTATGATTGTCATGTTTTATTCCCAATTATATACTTCACTCGACCATACGCCACATGCTTCACAAGTAAAGGTTAAGTCGTGGTGGAAGTAGAGGACCGATGGTATATCGTTTGCTTAAATGTAGGAGAATGCTACGGCGATGAGAAAACAATCGCGTCGATTAACGAGACGATAATAAAATTAGGATTGGAATTCCAAACGGCCTGCGTTTTTAGGTAACGCTGAATTTTCCTGAAAATTGACGAAACGCTCTTCAAACTGCCCGGTAATATATGTACAAGTTCCGTATTGATTTTTTTTTTAAAACAATTTTCTGGTATAAAATGCTAAAGTTATGAAAAATTTAATCTAGAGCGAGGCTAAAGCTTACTAATTCCTACTACAGTATCACTATTAGGTGTAATGACAGATTCATGATGTTTTATTCTGAACGTATTAAATATTTTAATGTGCTTATGTAAGCAATTTCTGATCAAATGATTTCTTTCTAATCCAACTCTCAGATCTATATATTTAAATGCACTTGAATAACATCTTGGTTGACTTCTCTATTGTTTCAGAAAAATTTATTCATGTGGCTTCAAACTTACTTGTTCTGCTCTGTTTACACGGTCTTGGAAAAGTCGCAATGTCAAGTTCCTTTCTAATGTCTTTGGTTCAAATACGGTTCTGCCTCTGATGCCATGCTCAACCTTCCAGTTTTCATCCGAACTCTTATATTTGTGGAATTATCTAATTTCATATTAATTTGCTATCTTCACAAAACATTGTGCCTAACTAGCTAAAAGGTGTGACCCGTTCTATAGTTCACCATTGAATTTACTTGTCTATTTTCAGATTTTCTATTCTTATTGCTGGTTTTACACAAAATTTATCACAGCAATTATTAATTTGATTAAAGACTACCAGAAACGTGTAGCAGTTTCAAGAGGATGTCTTCTGTAAATGGTAACCTTAATACTAATTCGAATGCCAGGTTTAATACCACTTTGTTTAATAAACTGGTTCATCTAGATTAAAAATAACAGCGCACAATCCTATCTACAACTAATTTAACATCAACCTATCATTCTGTACATTTTTAGTTCTAACATTTGATGTGTAATATGCTATATACAGTATAGCTCAATATAATGTTCCATTACACCAAACAAATTTATATGCAAATAATCTTTACCTTGCCACGTTATTAAAATATTCTTTATAGATCAAAACTTGTATTTTCATCCAGCTAAATAGTCAGGAGAACGTTGCCAATTAACACGAACACAATACTTGGTCTCATAGTCCTAGTTCTTCGTAATACCGTAATGGATGTTTGTGAATGTCTGTAGGTAGGACATGAATTTCATTCTGTCCGAGATTACCCCATATTTGGTCCATAGAGTAAGTTTCTAGAGGTTTATCTTATTGTACTTTACTGTACATTACTGTTAAATTAGTTGTAGATAGAGTTGTGCGCTGTTATTTTTGTGGTTACACATAATGTGGTTACATTGTGCGCTGAAACAGTGGTTACACTTGAATAGCTGTATCAGTGGCGAAGATCATTTTCCAAGTTAACATCGATGATCAAGTATATTACAAGAAAAGCAAGTTGAATTGTTACTTATAATGGCCTCCTCGAGGCAGGTGGTTAGTGACATTGCCATGCGACGATAAAAACATATTCGAAGTATTCTTGTATATACCATAGCCATGAGTTGCCTCACTGCACAGCAATCCGGATATGTATTCCGGTTTGCTGTGCAGTATTGCTGTATTCCGAAAACAAAGCAGCGAAGAAAACCCTCAGAGGACAAAAACCTTGTTAATACTACAAATTTACAAACATGCAACGACAGCTTCGTCATGACAAAGAAAAGAAAGGATAAAAAAAAAACAGTAAAGGATAGTTATCATGTGTTTTAATAACTTTCTATGCCTCTTTTAAGCATTTTACCTTCAAATAAGGGAAAATGCTTAATATTTGTAAGGACATACAACTAAAGTGAGGAGTCAGTCTGTCGTATACAGAAGGTAGCAGTGTCTCCTCCCCTAAAAACATTTTATATAAATTTCGCAATTGTAAACAGGCTAAACGCCATGCTTTTTACAGACTCATTCACTTCACCTCAAACAATAATAAACGGAAAAAAATGGTGAATTTGCTAATCTAAAAAACCGCAAATGATATTTTCGTAGGAGATGCACATAATCATCATCAGTCATTGTCAATCCACTACTGGATGAAGACCTTTCCAAGATTACTCCAAAGCTGTCTGTCAGTGGCTCTCCCCCATGTCACTCCTGCAAATTTGACATCACTCCGCTGTGATTTCAGTCGGCGTCGTCGTTTTTCTTCTAATGGAATCCACTCCAGTATTTTTATCCATCGTTGATCTTGTCTTCAAGCAATATGCCCAGCGCACTGCCACTTCAGATGTTTCACTTTTCCTGTGATGTCAGAGACTTTGGTTTGATTTCTTATCCATGTATTCCTTTTGTGATCCAATCTTGTGATACCAAGCATACTTCTTTCCATACTGAATTGTGTTGTTCTTAATTTTTGAATTTTCTTTGCATTTAGTGTCCACGCTTCACCATATGTCAGTATAAGAAGAATACCTTGATTAAAAACTTTCTTTTCAGGCATAATGATAAATATTAATTGTAATTTTCCAAATAATTTCCACTCAAGCATCGTGCGTCTTAATTTGTTTCATTGATATCCTTTTGTCCTAAGTATATGTAATGATCTACTTGTTCAATTTCATCATTATTGATTTTGATTATTTCTGGTTGGACATAGCTATTGTGAACATAACTTGGGTCTTCTTTAGGTCAGCTGTTTTGCTAGCAATTTCGAGTTCATTGATATAAGTCTGTAATTTATGCGTAGTTGAAGTAAAGATGCTTGTTATCTGCAAAACGTAAATGGCTTAAATATCTTCAGATATTTAAGCCATTTACTATATCCATTTATCTTCAGACCTTTCTCTTCTCAATCAAGAAGTTTGAATAGGCACGCTGCGAATAATGTTGGAGATATTGTACCACTTTGTCTTATACGTCTCTGTACTTCCACAGTAGAGATGTTTCCACTGAAATGCTGCTGTTGCACTGGTGTATGCTAATTTGATGGCCCTGATGTATGGCTCCTCCACTTGT
This sequence comes from Typopeltis vanoorti, assembly GCF_054136105.1. Taxonomy (NCBI): domain Eukaryota; kingdom Metazoa; phylum Arthropoda; class Arachnida; order Uropygi; family Thelyphonidae; genus Typopeltis; species Typopeltis vanoorti. The sequence continues at coordinate 21,990,457 of NC_143567.1, read as the reverse complement.
TGGTTTCGTTATGCTGTAAGTAGTGCACAAAATTTTACTGAATAATAAATAAAATCAAGACACAATGGTAGTTAACATTCAGTACACCATTCGATAATCTATTGTACAGCTGGAATATCTTCCATTGTACTAAAACCGTTTCGAAATCCTGCCTGTTCTTTTGGTTGTGCTAGGTCTACAGTTGCACAAAGCCTCTGAGCCAAGACTTTTGTAAACCTCCGGTAGTAGACTGATGGATCGGTGTCTTCTTCACCTTTTTTGTGTATCAGAATAAGGGTAACCTTTTTCAAAGTTTTTGGCACATCATTTTTCTTTGGACATAGGGTAAATCGTTTTGCCAAGCTGTTGTAGATAATTTCTCCACCTGCTTTTAGAATTTTGCAAGCTTTGGATGCTCCATATAACTTCTGGAAGAATCTGTGGCACTTCAGTTACTTCGTAGGAATTTGATTCGTCATCCTGATTATAATATTGAGTAAAATTCCTCAATTCCTTTTGCTATAGCATATCTATCTCAGGTTATTCTTCGATCTCATAGTTTGACTGCAACCATCAACTGTTTGGCGTTTTTGAGACTGTCTTCAATTGTTTGTTGTATGAATCTATAACTGAATTCTTACTACTTCCGTGATACGTTTTCTGATGTATAGACACACGCACACACTTTGTGTTAACTAATTTTTTCGTGATTTTTGTTGAAATTCAAACGTATTTAAATAAATACGAATTTATGAATTTCATACAATAGGAATTTCTCTATTGTGTACAGTGTGTTGGGTTTCCGTTTTTCAATAAAGAAAAAGAGAGTCATAATTCGATAACGTTTGGAGTAAGGAATCTTTTATTCCAAAATGTAAAATGGAGTTTTTTAAAAGTATTCTTGATGCAAATATTTATTGTCAGCATCGCATTTGAAGGGTTATAAATATAGCACATTTACAACCCTTCAAAAGTGGGAAGTTAAGGATTCGATAATCCTGAACCCCTGTTCTAGAGACCAAACACGAAACTTTTTCAAACCACTTTGGGATTTCAATCAGTTCCGGATTCAATAATCACTTACAAATTAAAGATAATCACAGATATGTGCATTTCGAATGAATCTGAGATAGCAGAGCTGCTGTCTGGAAACTCGTAATTTACATAAAGCAAAACAAGTCGGAGAAAACACTCAATCTCATAAGTTTGGTTGCTTCATACGTAATTCTAAGCAACAGAAAATTATATGCCACAGTGAGATTCAAACTCGCAGGTTAGAGTGCGGAGACGTTCGGCTAACCAGGTTGACTCGTTGCACTGTAGTCAACCTAAGATTCAGTTCCATAACATTTGTGTTAAGTGGTGAAAGCATGTTCCAAATACCTGATTAACTCGAAGAAATCGGTATATATATCAAACTAAAATATATGATGGCAAAGAAATGAAAAATTGCTATTCTGTAACGGATTAGAACTTTACTAATAAAACAATTTACTAGTTATCGCGGATTATCTCTGTATCAAAAGTATTATATATAGAAACAGGAATTTATGTGGAATCAAAATTTCATACAGAGTGGTTGTTATTCTGGAATTACGACCTATGGCTGAGGCCAGTGTATTATGTCAACTGCATCAGCTCTTCTAACCGATATGCCTGACTTGCAGGATGAAAAATCATTCCTTATGAAAAACTGAACATCCCTAAACTGAAAAGCACTTAAAGTGTCATGCTCTAGACGGGATTTTGAATCCAGGTCTTTTCAACCAAAGGGAGTTGTCGATATCGAATTAGCAAAGGCTCCTTCAGGCTGGTCTACAAATACCGGTGGGACTTAGACGTTTTCACATTTCTAAAAGATTTTCATCTCGCTTCATTTAGCATCGAAAGCTGAACTTCTCTCTATCGTTCTTCTGCCAGTATTCTTCGTTTCTCAGCGTCTAGCGGACTTCAGCATTTTGCGTTTTTTTTTTTTTTTAATATCACCTAGTTATGGGTGAGTTCTCGACGTTTTCTCAGTATTATCTCTTCCCCCAATCCCTCTCTCCTTACAGTATTTTTCACTCATACGAGCTCGGTGCAGTTTACTATTTTCGGAATCGCGCTGTTTCTCTTTCTCTCTCCCTAGCTGTATATATTTCCAACTAAATGAGTTACGTGACGGACGGTCTCATTCGCTGGCAAACTAACGAAGTATACCCGTCTTATGACTTCACTTCTAAGGCTAAATGACCATTTTAGCCCGCTCTTCGATGTGGTCTTGTTACTTCTAAAACATATTTCAAAATGAATACGGAAGTATTGTAAAAATTATCAGCTATTAAGTAAAGCATCTTAGCGATTTTGACGATATAGGAAAGTGGCTCGTGTGGATTTAATTTTTACTATTTTGGTGATTTGTGTATTCACAGTAAATGCGAAATATTCGTTAAAATTAATAATTTTCATTATTTAACCCTGAAACAAAAATAACTTGTGCAAAATACTATATTAAGTCACTCACTCGCTACTAATCACCGATAAATAGCGATATTGACCGACTGACTATTAATAAAGGATAACCTAATCACTCGCATACTGTTACTTATACAGTCATCACTGATAAACAGCTATATTCATATTGAAGCAGAGAAAAGCTATTTGAAGATAAATATCACATTTTAGTTCAGTAAAGAGTTGATATTTACAGCACTTTTATTAATTGAATGAATCAGAACAAAATAAGCGGGCAATTTTATGTTGATTGGTACGCTTTGTTAATGCAGCATTGCATTAATAAGAATTTCAATACAGTATTACTGTAGATATTTAGATTTACAATAAGTGAGCGGGGGGGGGGACTGAAACATCAACCTAAAACGTTTCGAAACAGAATCGTGGATCCCCAGCTGAGTTGTCGTTATACTACTAAACTACTTACTGTTCAACTGCAGAGTAGCTCAGTGTTTTGACTTTCGCTTATTCGTTTGGTGCCGTCCATAGGCTTGTTTCACCCTTCAAGGGGAACAAATGGATCTACACCATTTTAAGTGAACGCAGATGCATAAAGCAGTGTTCGGCCAGGAATGCTTCTTATGCTGGGTGTTTTGTTTTTCAAACGGAATTCCAAGTTCCAGTGCTATCCGGTCGACACTGTAATTTCAAGAAATCAATGAAATTTGTATGATAAAGATAATATTAATAAGGCGGTGTATTCTGTTCCATAATGTATAATAAACTAGAAATGAACACCATATTTAAAATAAACTTCATATAATTAATTAAAAATTGTTCAGTTAATCAAAGTTCGTATGGTCGCTTAAACAGGAGGAGAGAGAAAAAGATTAGCAAAACAAGCAAAGTGAGTGTCGGAATGAAAAATGCTACGTAGAAGACCTAAATATTGGTGGTTGATGTAGTTACGAGTGCTTTAGAAGAATCAGTGTATGTAATCAAATCAGACCTAGCAAGTAAATGACCTATACGAGAGAAAGTTTTTGAAACTGGTTGTGAAATATTAATTGAATTGACTATATAAAAGATGATAGCATATAAAAAAGATGTATGTAAAGTATATAACACTTCTTCTATGGCGAAGATGACCCAAGCATCTTCCTATTCTCAAATATCATTTCTTCTGAAAAAAAAAAAATATATAGCTATCGATTTGTTTAAAGAAATCTGACGAGGTAACCAAAGAGATTTTTAAGCAACAAAGAAGTACTTCAGGGGAAAAAAGGTCACCAGAGCTCAGTGTGTGCAGGTCTAAGGCAAATTACAGTGCTTTAAAGATAACAGTAAACATTAGGCTGTGCCTTCCAGATGTTCCATTTTATTGCCACAATCTGACAGTTACGGATTACTTGTAATACATTATATATTGCAACACAAAACAGCAAACGCCACTGAAATCTGGGACAAATTCGTTAAATTATCGCCTAATTTCTATCTTTCCAGCCTATTTCCAAGAAATGGGATAATAAAATACAGTTCACTATACACACACATCGCTGTAATGCATTTTATTTATGAAGAGCTTTCGTGATTTCAAATGCTTCTGAAATTGCTTGGTTTGAATTAGTTGTTCGTATTCCAGATAGAAAGAACATGATATCCGGCAAAAATCAAATTTTTATCTCACATAAAAGTGATAAGTAATATATACTGTGTGAATTAAATGACGAATAAAATAAGCAACTTTGAACATTTCATCTCTTGAATACCGTCTCTTATGCCATAAGCTAGCTTGTAGTTCTCTTAAAACTTTTGCGGTATTAGACGTGTTTATTCAACACCAATTAGTAAATAAACAGCCTCCAGAAAGTCTTGTGTTATAAGTTTGACAGTTCTATATGCATAAGGAAAGGCTTCACGACGCAAGGTTACCACCTCTAATTTTACTTAGCAACTGCTGCGATATAAATGACAAGACCTTTGACCGATTGCCAAAGCTTTACAAGTGATTTATTCAGGCAATTTTTAAAGCATATGAAGAAACTACTCTTTGCTGACATATGCTAAATCGTCAAGTGACATGGTCCATTTTACACTTCTCAATGCAGTTCTTTTATTATTATTTCGGGCAACTCCAGGGAGTCCTTAGATTCATCGAGGGAGGCCCTAAACATCATGTCCACACAACTATACGACATTCTCACAGTATCTATCATACCTTGCCTTGAATTCGCTCACCGTCATAGCACCCACAACAGACTCTGGCAGCTTATTCCACTCATTTATTTACCACGCTAAAAGTAAAGAACCCAGCTCTAACACCCCTGCTAACCACACTCTTGCCCAGCTTCCATAGGTGGTCCCTAGTTCTCCCACCAGTCCTGATCTCAAAAATATCCTCTGAATTAATCCTATAGAATCCCTTTAGTAATTTGAATGTCTCAATCATATCTCCCCTTTTCCGCCTATCAACTAGTTTCTGCAACCCACAAATCTTCAACAACCTGTTCTCATATGGTTAATTCCATAGACCTACTATCATCTTAGTCACTCGCCTCTGGATCCACTCCACCTTCTCCCCATCAAGAAGGAACCGAGGTGACCATATCTGGGTACAGTAATCGAGATGAGGTCTTATCAAGGCTCGGTACAGAGGTACAATAACTTGCTTATCTCTGCTCATCAAGGTATTTTTCAACAACCAAGTGAGTTGATGAGCTGATTTAGCTACTTCTGCAATGTGCCCCCAAAACTTCATCTCCCTATCCACCAATACTCCCAAGTCCCTGGCTTCATCAATCTCCTAGAGTACAGTTCCACCAATATGGTATACTGCTGCTAATCTTTTCATCCCAAAATGACATCCATTCTCCTTAGCCCAGAACCCCAATCTATCCAAGTCATTCTGCAAGATTTTGATATCCTCTGCATTCACTATCGCCCTACCCAACTTTGCATCATCAGCGAACAAATGAACTGTTTCATTCAGATCCTTCCCTATATCGTTAATGAACAGATTAAACAGCAGTGGTCTAAGAACAGAACCCTGCGGCACACCACTAGTCACAGGCCGTCTTTTGGACTCTACTCCTGAATAAACTACTCTTTGATATCTCTCCATCAACCACCCACCTATCCATCTCACCAACCCTATATCCATTCCCATATGTTGTAGTTTACGGATTAGTATTCCATGTGGTATCCTGTCAAACGCCTTTGCCAGGTCCAGCAGTATCACTGTAAACCCATTACCCTTTTCCAGTTCAGCCGTCACCTTGTTATAAAACTTGAGCAAGTTACTGAGGCATGATCTACCCGTCACAAAGCCATGCTGTCCCCTGTACAGTATCTCATTTTCATCAATTCATTCCTGTATTTTTCCCTTGACTACTTTCTCCAAGACCTTGACAACGACTCCTGATATGCTGATCAGTCGGTAATTTGCAACCGTAGTCTTGGATCCTCCTTTATGCAGTGAAACTATTTTCCCCTCTTTTCACACCTTCGGGACTACACCAGATCCGAGACTCAGATTAAACAACATGGTCAAGGGCACTGATAATTCCTTAGCCGCTTCACGCAAGACCCGTGCCGGTATACCATCCAATCCCACAGATGTATTCACATTAAGGTTCTGTGATTAATGAAGTGGAGGTGAATAGTCACAATTCCCGTATAAACTAATGGTTCCTTCATTTTTTTCAATGTCACCACCTGGATGATATACTTTTGCAAAGTGCGCGCTCAGTAACTCCACTATATCGACTGATTCAGTGACCTCCTTACCATCGTCATTGCTTAAAATCATTTTGCCGTGTACAGTTTTTGTCTTGCTTGCAGCATATTGAAAGAACTGTTTGGGATTCTCTTTTGCTTGCATAGCTAGTTTCCTTTCATAATCCGCTTTTGCTTTTTTACCACACTCGTCACCCTCCTGGCCCTTTATACCGTTCTTGTGCCTGCAGGTCACCCCTTTCTTTAAATTCCCTCCACAGTTGTTTCTTTTCTTTCTTTTTTTTTTTTTTTTTTTTTTGCAGCTCAAGCTTAATGGTGTTATTCATCCATTTAACCCCTACTTGTTTTACTATTCGGATCCTAGGTATACAATCAGCTATAACCTCCTGTAAATGCTCCTTGACCACTTCACATGCTCTATCGACGTGCAGCCCTTGCAGTTGTACATGCCATGGCACTGATCCAAGCAATCTCCTAAGCTTTTCATACTTGCCAGCACGGTAATTCCACATATACCCTGTCTTAATCGAAAATTCCACACCTTTAGCTACCTCCCAGGTCAAGACCTTATGATCACTCTCACCAATAGGTGGCAACATGGTCATTTTTATTAGTCAAATTCTGAGATGCTAATACCAGGTCAAGCACTCTCACACCCCTAGTATTTTCAATTACATGCTGTCTCAGATAGTTATCCCTTAATAATTGAATAAAATCCATTTCCTTCCTCACATGTGTCCTCTCCTCCTTCCAATTAATGTTACCATAGTTGAAATCCCCCATAATAATTACCCTCCTTCCACTCAGTTCATCAATTTGTTTATGCATACTATCTCCACCATCTATTCCATCACCTGGTCTATAGCAGCACCCAACTGTATATTTTATTCTGCCAGTCTCATTCTCACATCAAATAGCCTCAAATGAGCTGCTTCCACTGTCCTGCGATACAACTTCAATTCTCCTTGGCTGCAGTTCATCAGCTATCATCAATAACACCCCTCCCATTTTATTCTCTCTGTCCCTCCTAAACACACTATAACCTACACATTCTATCCCACTAACTATATCATCTTCCGTCAGCCATGTTTCACTAATGCCAATAACCTGTGGCCAGGAAGAGCCAATCACAGCCAAAAATTCTTCCTTCTTGTTCCTAATACTCCTAGCATTAGTATATACATGAAATGCAGTGATCCTTTTGTCCCACCCCTATCTTGATACGTTATTCTAAATGTCCCATTCCCATTTTTTGTCCTTAGTGCTGGTTCGGGTACATTATATACATTCTTACACTCAACTGTCTCACTGATGTCTGCATATCCACTCCCCCCCCCCCCATCCTTGGTAGTTCTAGTTTCCCAGGTTCTGCACATTCGTTTTCACTTCATTCAGCAACACTCTTTCCAGTCTCCGCACACCAAGTCCATTGGAGTAATATTTGCCTCTTTTTTCATACAATTACTCACATCTAATATTCCAGTAAATGAATAGGCTTAGAACCTATAAGACTGTGCTTAAGGCATGCATCAGAAAAAGTAGGAACCTCAACTGCAGTCTAAACGTTTTTTGATCATATTACACCCAAATAAACTGTTACTCATATAAACAATGCGGTGATGATAATTTTCAGCAAGTGATAAGTTATCTAGCAGATAGTCGTCATCTTTAGAACAGCCATCAAATGGTCAGAACTATTAACTTAGCAAAATAATTTTATAAACGTTCCTTTCACAGTGACATTCAAACTCGCAGCACGCAAGTGACAAAGTACAGACTGTTATTTACTAAGTAGTGACTGTAACGTGTTGAACGGATGTTCTGTATCTCATTTCGGTACACATCTTTTGTTATCAAAAGAGGGAAGCGGGGGGGGGGATATATGTAGATATATCCCTGCGATAGGATCTATGTGAACAGTCCACACAGATCCTACCACACGTGGATTGTGTATAAAACAAGAAAACACCTGAGATTTATCCATCTGCTGGACTTTTTCCAGCTCTGGAGTTAGTTTCGAATCTGCAACTAAAAGAAGAGAGAGAACATCAAAGCTATATATTTATGAATCAACAAGGAAAAAATGAATGAGAAGAGCATTTGGTCGAGACTCTTCGTGCAGTAAGATGGAGAAAATCACATTTTAAAAAAGTCGCTTTAAAAGTGAAAGATTTGTGGAATTAACTTATACTTTATAAAACTTTTTTGTTCTTTACAAAACAATTCTGTGAAGAAAAACACAAGAACGGTCACTACTGACTAATCAAGAGTGAAGTCAGTACTAGCTTTAATATTCTCTCTCTCTCTCTCTCAAACCCGTAGGGCAATCTTTAGCCTTGAGGACGCGAAAAAATATTTATCAAGGATTTTTCAACTGACGATGAGTTAGATGGTCTCGTACACAGGTGGCAGGATTTCACACCAAAGAAATTGAAGGTTTACTCTTCCTAAATCGGTAGAAACTCGCGCAACTGACACACTTAATGACCAGTCAATGGTAATTATTTTAGCTATAATTCCAAACAAACAAGATCGAGAGGGGGGAGGGGTCTCTTGGGAGTATTTCCAACAACTCAGCCACCTAGCCTCGTGTGCTCTTCACAATAAACGATCTTCACAGCACGCATTCATGTAAGCTAAGAAAACTGTGAATTCCGATGAGTTAGATCAGCACTTACGAGTATATTTGTTCTCACTACTGTATACACATTATTTGCTAATTTTATATTTTTTCCGTATAACACTTGCCGATAGTTAAATCATTTCACTGCTGGAACAATTCAGTTTTTCTTCAGTATCCTGACAAATTTATTCTATTTGCCGATCATGAAATGTGTTTCGTTTGCTACGAAGCAGCTTTTTTTTTTTTTTTTTTTCAAAGCCTACTCATTCATCAGCAGTTTTGCTAACTTACCTTCTTTAGTACTATCTAAGAACATCGTATCCAGTAATTCTTTATGAATGTCAATGTTGGAATAAAAGTGAAATGTATGTTGCCAACTTGGTTACGCCTTCTGATAGTGTGCAGACTCAAACCAACAAGCTGAGAGTTCATATTCCACAGTAGGCATCGGTGTTTTTGAATATCTTTAGGTGTTGAATGAATTTCATCTTCCAATGTGAGCCTACCACACTTCGACTGGAAAAGACACCAGTTCGATTCTCGCCATGACGAGAGGAATCTTTATATTGACTGTTTCAATGAAAGTGTTTAAGCAGTATTTCTGCTCACGGAAACTGCAAGTATTTTATTCTGCATAGAATACAGACAAATAAGCCAATGAACACGCACCATTAATAGGAAAAAAATACTATAGCGGGTGGTGGATGACATGAACGCAGATAGAGGAATGAATGCTATACACTCCTGTGACGAATCCTTGGAGGTTGTAACAATATTTTTTTAATCATTTGGCTTATAAATGTTGAAGAACCGCAACGTATTTCGTACGATTCCTGGATTCATTCTAGAAGTGTCAAACCTCTAAAGATTTGTGAATGTTTTTGGATCGCTTGGAAAAGAGGCCTACGCCCTTTCCATTCTATCTGATGTAGCTGTACTAGTGATGCGCTTGCAGATGCGTCTTCTATGTATGTCGGCAACTAGCAACGTAAGTTGGTGCATTAATTACAAACTACTTCTGAAATCTAACTCTACCCATATGATATGAGAGATTACTGATGATACTATTACAAAATTGAATAGTCATATCTGAATTTTTAACATCCATCTGTAAGTTCTAGCCAGTTTATTCGCATGTTTGTAATATATAAATTACAACTTTTTTTTTTTTTTTGTGGCTATCACCCACGAAAAGTCATAACTCCTCATATATTAGTACCGTGGGTGGGATGAGATAATTCAGAAGTCCTCTATTAGAAACCAAGCATGTTCTTTTTCAAGTTATTCCATTTCTTCAATAAGCGGAGTGGTAGTCTCGAAGAGGGAGATGATTTTTCTAAGCATTTACACACATTTGTGCCACAGTGAGATTCAAACGCACGTGTTTGTTGTAGAGTGAATACGGTATCCGCTCGGACAAGCAGGCAGCGCGTATAGTTGAAGTATAATAAAATTAAATAAAAGTTAATTTATTTTACCTATATTAGCAAAACATTTATTATTGAATAAGGTTTTAAAAAACAGTACATATTTTCACCAAAATTTTCTATTTCGGTAACCAATCGCATCGGATCCTCGCATAATCTGGATAGGATTTATATCGTTAAAGTTCGAAATAATTTCGAAAATAACAGTTCACTTTAACAGTAGGAATTCTAGATCAAAAAACAAACTCGATTTTTTTTAGGCTCAACAGATTCCTCTAAGATTCAAGCTAGAATTAGCAGTAGCACTCGTGATTTCGTTTGGTAACTTCCATTTTTTAACCCCTTAACATACAAAGACGTCTGTGACACGTCTTTTGTTTTTTGCACTAAAATTGATTTTGAATTTTGGTTTCACATATAAATACAACCGAATATAGACGCTAGACAATCTTGTGCCTATTTCCTTTCAGCCGAGAAAAGTTGCCAACGGCGTGTATCGGCTATTTCGTTTGCGTTTGCACAAATTCATCATTATTTTTCAAATAATGATGAATTTGATTCATCAAATCACCCTCGTCCAAAAAATTGGTAGAAAAACGACCGCTTTCTGATTTTTTAATTGGTACGTTAAGGGGGGGGGTTAACCAAAGGGACTAGGCAAGGTTGTTTAGGTCGAACTGTTTGAAGACCTAAACAACCTTCTTTACCCTTAGCAGTTACAGATAAACTAGCCCAAGGCTATCAGTGATTTTCATAAACACTCGTGTGCTAAAATATGGATAGCATGATTGGATTACTTCCTCGGAATTACTACATTTACTTTATACAGAAGGAGTTTTAGAAGCTATCACATGTCACCAAAAACTGGGATACACCATTAGGGGAGTTAAAATCAAAAATTTGAAAGTTTCGATTTTTGCAGTTACAATTTGACGAAAATGGCATAGAAATGTGAAAAGGTTTTGAGTTAAAGGAGGTCAAATAGGATGGAATTCGAGCTTATTTTCTCCTTTCCTAATGTTTTTGACTTAAATAAAATCAGTATTTTAGTTCTTAAAGATATATTCATGTTTTGTTTTCAATATTATACATACTCGTAGCGAATGAGTTAAAGGTGGGGAAAACGAAATAATTTTAACACAACGCAATATATCTATTTCCAAATTTTGCTGGAATTAATAAAATTTTTACATCGTAAATTTTGGAAACACATATGAAGGTTGGATATTTCCAAGAATGAATGAATATAAGAGTAAATGAATGATAAGGAAACTTTAAATTTCATGATGAATTTAGATGGTGATAGTACTTGAAATGCAGAGAAAAATGAACCAAAATACAAAATGTAAAATAAGAGAAACCGAGATCACTTGGAGTTTGAAAGAATAATACCTCGAGGTTAAGCCTATAAATACATCCGTAATTGTCAAGTTCAAGAATACACCATAATTTTTTTGCGTGAAGAGGTACTGAAACCAGATAAGATACGTTCGTTGCAAAAAGTGAATACGAGTAAATTATTAATTGAAAATCAGTGATTCTATGAACTCGATATATATCGAAAACCGGTGGATGCAACTTATCTCCTTTGTAAAAAGCAACGAAAAACATTCATTCTTCCAAATGAAGATTTCAAGAATATCGTTCAGTAGCTAACTGCGTTTAGAGAACAATATTATATATGCTGTAGGCAATACAGAATACTTGGTTCATCCTATATATTAATAGGAACGAAGGAAGAGAACTTAATATTCATCTGAAAGAGGCGTGATATCATTCAGATACCTCTCAAGACATTTATATGGCACAATGCAGTCGCGTATTAAAAATACTTGAAATTCAGACTTTTTTGTGGTTGTTCCACCTTCCTTGTGCTATTTTCAGTCGATAAGACAGTAAAAATTTGCTAAATACATTAATATTGCTAATTTGCGATTTAACTGTTTTGTCAGGTTCATAGAGGAAGAAGAACTAAAATTTTACATCCATTTCCTACATCTAAAATTCTCGAATACTCCAACTCACGAGATTCCTCCCATAGGAAGAAGGAAGTATTTCTTTCCTGGAAATTCAACAATGTGATGTTACAGTATGGTTAGGAAATGAATATCACTACACATTCTTTTTCTCACATGGAGGCAAGCTAATTCAAAACTTACATAGAAATAATACCGATGTGAAGACCTATTTTGTCACTAAATGTAGTGTCCCATTTTATTTGTAGCTATATTATCAAAATTTAAACGAGAGGTGGGGGAAAAGATATAAGAATACAAATATAGAAATCGTTTGGTTTAATTAGTAACATCACAGTTATGAAATTAAAGTTATTAATAGAAAGGGGTGAAACCTCTGGATGGAATATTGGTACACATCGGATATTGAAATTAGTTTTTCAAAGAAAATGAAATATTTCAAGTTGACAACCTTAAACTTGTGGGAACACCAATGTTCCGGTCGAGGACTGATTTTCTTGTCTTCGAAAATAGACATGAGGCCTCAGGGCAACAGAAACAATAGAGCCACTGCGGAATCTTCATATAATGACGGTATTTTAACGGATGTGCTACTTTTGGATTTGTTCCCACAAATGATAAAATCACCAGAGCAAAACAGATATTTCCGCTTTCTGAGAGTTGGATGGACCCTGCATTGCATGCCAGATATAATTACATGCAATATTCAGCTAAACAGAAACCGCGTTCAACCGAGCGGAAGTGTTATCCGAAAATCTTGGTGAAAATGTAAATTATTTGCGTACTATGCTAAAAAAAAATAATTAAACTATTTGAGTGATAATGAATACGGTGTTTAGTAAAGGACATTATACTTCAGAGTATAACAACATTCCTGAAAGATGGCAAAGTATATTTACAGTTTGTCGTGCGTGGAAAAAATTACATCATACTTGAAGTCGTTTTCTGCAGTTTAAGTAGCGATCGCAACACTTCCCGAGATTTTCGTGTTCTACACTGCTTTTCACAGTTTTATGCTGGTCTAGGGGTTTTATTTCATACATCTTCAGTGTCAGTATAAAATCGCTATATTTATGTACAGTAGAACGAAGTCGAATATCACTTCAAATTTAATTAACCAGGAGTGATTTTTCTCACTAAAATAACTAATATTGACGTGTGTTGCTACCTACCTATATGGACGGAATGGTTTAAATTAATATACCTGAAAAAAAATTAATATTAATTTTTTTTTCAGGCGTGATACATGTTTAGTATCACGCTTGAAGTGTGTAAAAGAGGGGTTAATGAAGACCCGCTTAAGAAATTTTAATGATCCTCCAACGAAAGGTTCTAAACTTATAAAGCCGTGATCTCACTACACATTGAATACTTCCAAGTCACTTTCAAGCCTCCAGTAATCAAGATGGTGACGTCACACGAAAAAGAAAAATAGCCAACGATCATGAATAAAGATAGGATGATATGAATACCTAGAAAATTAATCAACTGGAAATGTATTAAATTTGATAGCCGAAAAGTTCTGAAATGGGAAGAGGGGAAAAGTACGAAGTAAGTTCTAACTTGTTAACACTAATTGACATGCATAACAAAATAATCTCAGATAAGAAAAATCAATTCAAAAGGAAATGTTGAAATGAAAATTACATTCAAACATAACACAGCAAGATATCAATAGAGAATCAGTTAAACAATATAAAAGGAAATACGAAGCGTTCGGATTTATGTATATCGTAAGAATAAATTTATTACAGTGTATACAGTAAATAACTCAATTGTGAATATCCATGGGTATTATGAAATGGGTGGGAAAGTTAGTTTCCGTAGCTCAGTCAGTATAGACGAAGCCCTTTGGTCGGAAAGACTAGGTTTGACTCCTGTCATTGACTTGAGGAACCTTTATCTGGTCTCTTTCGACTAAAGGTGAGTTAGCCGGTGGTAAGCTTTTTCACCCGGAAACTCGGGTTTTTCGTTCCCCAGAACAGGCGAACCTGTTCCGTGAACACACATGGATTACAGTCATGAATACGTTCCAGCCATATGCCGGTCCTGAACCCCGATAAAATGGGGGGGGGGGGGAACGATGGTGAACTACCCTGTAAAAATCTCACCAGAAATACTTTGTGGGAAATCCCCACAAATCATCACCTACGGTCGGAAACAACTAAAAGGGAAAACCAGGTACCAGGGAAAGTTATACTGTGTTTATAAGAAAATTACCAGCTTCCATATATAAGTTGTAAGTTGCTTTTCTTTTCCCTTAGTTGTGTGAACATATTAAGACATAATTTGTCTTAATGTGTTACATATATTAACGAAATAGCAGTGTGCTTAAAACAGTTCTTTAAATTATTTAGTTGTGATGGTATTCCTTCCCTTCACAAATCTGCAACAGGGAAATTTCCCAACGAGAAAAAAAGCAGTGCAAAACAGCTTAAAAGTGATAAGGTTAATTAAGACTGAGGGAGCAGCGTGTATAACATGTTATACATATAATTTCATCATTCCTTTTTCGTCCAACAACGGTGATGTAACACGCTAACGAAGTCAGTAGTGTAAAGCGACTGCCTATTAGTGTAACTTACGAAAAATGTTCTCTATTTTTATTGTTTCGATACTTAATTGAAACATAAAACATGCCAGTTAAGACTGAATGGATTTTAGGAGACATCAAGCATTTTAACAGTATGATTTGTATGCTTGCGTTTCATCACCTATCTTTCTGGACAGATCTTCAGTAGACTTTGAGAGCTTTAGATGGGCTCCTAGTTTTCGGAGGACCTCCTTATCCAACTTTTAACTGGGTTCGATAAATCGTTATCCCTGATACCTACGGAGACATTTCATGACAAACTAATATCGAGATAAAAAAAAAAAAAAAAACATAACAAGAAGACAAAAACGCTTTGCATTCGGCAGACGTACTTCCATAATTATTAAAACATTTGTTTTTATAACAATATTTTGTCCAGTTTTAATATCCAACATCTACATATCTTCGAAAGCATATAAATGCGTTCGAAGATATGTAGATATCGGTGAGAGCATAAGAAGGAAGTATTCAAGGGGGTCAACAATACAGAGAATGAAAAAAAAAAATTGTTCCATGAGTCCGGGGATGCAGTGTGGTGAACTAGCCGCAGCATGAATCTTCTTAGAGAAGAGAGTTAGGAAATTACCGGTTCCACTCCAGATAACAGCGTGTATGCAAATATATGTAGAATATGCAAACGACTGAAACATCTGCATAAAATAGGAATGAATCGCTTAGAGATGAGTCATTGATCAGCTGTTTGGAATTACATCCGAAGCAGTTAAGGCTGTGAGGCCTGTGCACTTTTAATTTGCGGACTGCATGTGGCCACTGGTCGGTTTGATGTTTTGTGGAATGAATAAAACTGAATTACCATACTGGGAGAAAACCCTCTGCCACCCGTGTGAGAGATCAGCCAATTCACCTCCAGCTGAAGAGCTTATAAATGTTATTCGCTTATTATAAATCTGTTGTTATAAATGGAATCACTAAAACATGTTTTATGCAAAGAACGATTGAGTAATCTTTAAGAGAACTTTTAAAGATACCTTCTTTAAAACAGAATAAATGCTATCGTAAAACTGTGTAGAATTCATTTTGACTTATTTCCTTAATCTCCCACTTTTGTATTTTCAATTACCAGTATTGCATTTTTGACAGCATTACCAACTAATTAAAAAAATTGTATTTATAAAGCAGTCTTCCTGGAAACAGTGCGTGAACAAATTCAGACAGACTGCTTCTAACATGATCTAGGAATAAGTACGTATCAATTCAGAGAGCATCTGTTTGCTCGACTACTACAAAGAATATACCACAACGGCACATTAAAATGAATTCCCACTTAGAAATTCCGGAAACTTTATCAGTAGAACAGGTCTTCTGTGAAAGAGAGATAGTGCAAAACTGTTCTTCCCTTCCTTCCTGCACGTAACTTAAGGATATAGCGAAGCGAATAATAATACGTTTTCAAATAATTTATAAGTATATTAATGTGGGCTATTTCATGGATATTATTACCTTTAATAAGATCACAAGTTTGAAATCGTTACATTCCATTTTCTTAAGTATATAGCAAAAGTTTTTGAAACACTCATTTTCTACTACCACCGTATGTACATGATTATTTATACAAGGATATTTCTTTTAAACAAAGCCTACTTGTTCACCAGTTGATAGAGCAGAAAGTGGTGTTCATGCTGTGCTAATATGAGTATAATAAATCGAGTTTTTTTAACGATTTACTTCCTTGCGAATAAGACAGGAGAAAATATATCGAGTGATATTACTAGCACTTCAATAAAATAATACCAAAAGAAGGATGCAGTGCGCGGCTTCATGTGCACTGGACGATACGCACATCTCCAGTGCGCAGTTTATACACAATATATTTACGCTTTAAATAAATTTTATTTAACATTCAGGATTGACCTCTGGGCATGCTGGAGCTGCACTCTCACTGTTATATGTTATTGACAAGCCTACTTTTTTTGTCAGGCGGAGTGTATGGTCAAACAACTCATTTTGTAAAATAGTCTATATTAATTAAGCAAGGATGTCAAACGTATTAAGTTCTCTGCGAAAATATAACCAGAAACAAGAGTGTAAATAGTGTCAGCGCTAGTAATATACTAGTCGGACATTTTCTTTTTATTTAACGTAAAATTACGATAAAAATAAAACGAGAGACATATTTAAAAAATATCTTTTGGTTACAACGCCAACATTAACAATAAAGAAATTAAATACAACATCTGCAAAAGTATAATTTTTGTCTTATACATCTTAGGAAGTTAAATTGCAGGAAATGGAGAAAACAACGAAATAACTTTTTAATCAACATCATTTATAAATAAATAAAACCCACAAACTCGTACAGTAAAATTGTTCCAGCACTCTGAAAATTTTAGAAAGGTTGAAGAAAATAAACTTGCATATTAAAGAAATCGCTGCATTAAAACGGGTCGAAGAATAATTTCATTTAAGCAGTGAAATATTTTCATTTTTTTAATTGGTAGTAAGGACTTAGCCTTTTTGTTTTCATGCAGTATCTCCAATGCCTAATGCGCTATTGTAAAAGTAGTTACACAAAGGGATGATGTTATCATCATCTGAAGAGTATAAGAAAAGCGATTTCTTTGTTCATACATTAACAACCTTTCCTTTCTCCGCCTAGTTGGGAGAGAACATTATGTAATGTAGTTTTCTTCAGTAGATTTTTTTTTTTTTTTTTAAACTTGGAGCATTCCGTTTGTTGTGCCTTCCGGGAGAGATTCTGAAGTCTACGCCACGTCCTTTTTGTCCCATATCGGGTACAAAGTCTAAAACCGACGATACGAATGTTTACTGCCTAGAAGTTGAGTCATGATGGATAGGCACATTCCATATCGCTAACTCAACATTTCCGGTCCTACCTTAGCAGGCTCTCTCCGCCCGCGATGCTGAAAATAGTCTCTTCTCCACCTCGCCGTTCTTCAAATGGCATCCGTTTAACTCAGTAAATAGCAAGAGAGCTGGAGATGCTGCTTGTGTACCTGCGCATTAACCTAGTATAATACACTCATCTTGGTAGATCGAAACTATTTTTTTCAATACCACAATAATTGATTGGTAAATTGGGGAGAAATGAATACACTTAAGGCTTGCTAAAACTTAACTCTAATAAACGTTTCCTAATTTTACATCTGGCTTTTATAAGCTTAAATGGTGCAGAAAATAGAGGACCTCAGAAATAGATGTTCCTATTAATAAGATATTATCTTATCAATAATATATTATGAAAGGCTTTGTGGAGAATTATCGAAAATTAAGATTTACTTAAATTAACACCCAACTCATAAGGCATTACTATATAGTCGAAGTCATACATAATCTAGAAATTATCGGTGAAACCAATGAATGACTCATATAACCCCATTTGCTTATGAAGTGGTTTTGATAGCGCAAACTTGAGAATAAAACTCAAGTTAACTGTGCTCGGTATTAAAGATCACTACTCTAAACTACAAGCGTTGTTGAAACTACAATCCAACTGCAGAGATAACTTTAGCAAAAAATCCTCGGTGCTATTTCGAACTAAAAGATGAAATCGAGCCGCCGACTTTATACAGAAATCCAAACTCCACTACTGCCGAATGCTCGTGTAAGTCTTTAAGCAATAAACGATTTGATTTTTGTTTACTTCTTAAACGTCGCATGTTACGATCCTCGACGCTACTTTTCCTAATAAGTAACAAAAAAAAAAAAAAAAAAAAAGCGACAGTAAGCTTTCTGGAATCGTGTCACGTAATATTGCCTGTACGCACTGTAAGACTTACAAGTACTATAAAAACCACAACAACCCAATCCTTCAAATGGATCCAACCAAAGTGCAAAAAAAAAAAAAAAAAAGTGTGGTGGGGGGCGGGGGGGTTCAAATTTTTAGGCCCAAGTTACTGTACCTCTCCACCTTCAAGTTACGTTTGGTGGTGCACGATACGTGAGGTGATAGAATATCAATCTGAGAAACCAAATTTCTTATTGCAGATATCTGTCATGGTGGTGAAATGAATTTTTTTTTAAGTAGAAAGAAGAATGTAATTCCCAAAAGATGCATATCATTGCCGTAATGCAACAAAGAATGGAGTAATCATTTGACACATCCATCTTATTGTATCAATCAGCATGACTTGTGTGTTTATGCTTAAAGTTTCTAAGAGTTTTGACCCCACCTTCCCATTTCTCGCGTAATAGCTGTATTAGCATTTTTGTTTAAATAATTTCTTTCGAAAAATGCTTTTTGTTAAGGAATATGGTAGTCCTCAATTAAGTTTCCGTCACTGATAACGTATTTCAGTGCTTAATCTTTCTAGATTTTGATTTTTACGTATTGGCAATGTTTTAAGCAGAGGATGAAATATTCAGTTATTATATATCATAAATTCATATCTTCGTGTGCTGCAGATCACATTCGAAAGAACTGCTAATTAATAGTGGTCAAGTTTTTCATACACAGATTTATTTTTCAGTAAGATTTCATGGCCCTTATCAATACAACAGGGCCATTAACAGCAGAAGTAGTGCTGTAATTCAATATGTCGGGAATGACTCTGCAGTAAGCAAAGAAGACATCGGGCCGTCAAAACTATAGGACTAAATTCGTAAGTTTAAGAAAAAGGAATGCTTTTAAAGAAATGGACGTGAATAGATATAATAATAATTTTGCAATAGAAGTAATGTTTATAGGCAGTTCCTGCAAGCTTTTTATACTGTAAAACTGTTCATAACTAATTTAGTTTATTTTTTATAATCAGAATTTAATTTTTGGGCGTCATTTCGAGGCTGTGCATGGGATGTCAACATACCTAGAGTCAGCTTTGCAGGCGGTCTATTTCTAACTTACGATATTTCTTACATATTCATACTTACGTAAGTCTCTTCTTTGTTTGCTTGTAAATTTGGCTCTCAAAATTTTTGATGATTTGTCATTTGTAGATGCGTTTCGCATAGTGAATATTCTTATATTCACTATGACAAAATGAATATCGGGTTCCTTTTGCCCGTCCGTACGCAAGTTATTTCGGAACACTGGTTAGACAATTTCGTTGAAGGTTTTGGTACTTTGAATCTTTATAAACCTATTCCAGTCAGACCATTTACTGATGTGTGAAGTGGAAAAATGGTATACAAAATTATTTACTACAGCAACCATGCATTAGCTTCCGTGGGGGGGGAGGGGGGTATTACAACTTAGAAATTAGGATGTGCCAAAATCGGTCAAAACTATATAGTATTCCATATCTAGAGTACATAAGCCAGAAAGGTCGACGTGATATAACTGTGACACACTCGTCTCCTGCTGATAAAGTAAATTTGTCGCAGACATCACAAGAGATAGTTATCACAAAGAAGAAACTATCGGCAATTGAAATTTCAGCTTTGAACGATTTTAAACCGCAAACTTATTGTATATAATTTTTTTTTATCATATCCCACTTCTGAATGGACAGCGATTCCAAATAATTTCTCTCTAGGTTTGAGAGATTTAAAAGAAATTTATTTAGCATTACTATTAGCATTTATTGTTCCAAATGGCCTATTTTAATAACTCTAGATCCAACTTAAAATAGTGAAAGGTGTCGCTATACAACGATGCTACTGTAAAATGCACCTTATCTACTATCATTTTCTTTCTAGTTCTTTCCGGGTTTGGTGACATATTCTGGGAGGGGGAGGGGGGAATATGAATTTATCTCAAAAAGCAGGGAGAGCAAAATTAAGGCTGATCTGTGTATGAATCATGAAAGATATACGAGATATAAGAAATATATACATTCACTTTTATACCAGTGAATGTGTGGGGAATCCATAAACGCAAAATGTTACAGAAACTGGATAGAACAGAAAATTTACATTTATCTATTTGCATTTCGAGTGACATAATATTGCTCTTGGAAAAAGATAGAATCATGTACGTCATTTATTGGCTGCCTGAAAAGGCATTAAAATCATATTTGGTTTCGCAGAGGAAGTTTCTCGTATTATCTAATCATTGGATACTACAATAGGTTCCCAACCTTGCTAGGCGGTGTTAGTCACACTAGGTTATCAAAATATTCTCCCTAAGATTCTTATTAAAGCTACTGTAGAGTGGGATTCGAGCTCAGATAGACAAATCAAATTACATCACGTAATTCTTTCGCAAATGAAAATATTAAAAAAATTATTGAAATGATTATTCTTGTAAATCGTGATTTTGAATTACACTATGGCACAGGTGGCTGCAAATGAGTTCCATCGCCCGATATGAGACCACGCCCTGTTTATGGGAGGAACCTAAAGTGGTTTGAAAATATTGTTTAGCCTTCTAGAGCGGCGTTCTTTGTTCGGCAAATCCTTAGCCAGCCCACAGAAAGTTAATAAACCGACTAATTAACTGTAGGTTTATTAACTTTCGTGAGGAAGCATGTCACAAAAAATTGTTAGGGCTCAAAATTACGATAGAGATGCATTCCATTTCTAACCAGGCTCCAAAGAAATGTTTTTGCAGAAGTAAATCCAAAATTTTTTGCTAATTTAAACTAGTCAGAAAGGAGAATTGAATATCTTCTGTTTAAACGCATTAGTTTGACAAATATGAAAATTCCAAGTTATTTTTTTACATATTACTTAAGCAAAATTATGTTGTGCACAAGTATATACCCGTGCTTTGTGAGTATTCCATTCTAATGGATTTCATCGGGATATATTTTAACTGCAGCCGCGCCTATTGTAATAAGATGTAACTTGAAGACCAAGCAATTTATCGTTTGTCCACAAAAATAGGTATTTTGTTACAGCTCATTTTCATAACAAAAGTGATTGCAGAGAATGTGTTGAGCTTAGTAATAAAAGTAACGATAATAACAATGAGTCAACTTTGATGTCACTGCCCTGAAGATTGCCGTGACTAATAATTTCCGGATACGCTAATACGCGTTTCCAATCTTATACAGATGACTGTGATACTGGGGAATAATTATGCCGCTATCTTTCGGTAGTTTATAGGTCAGTAATAAGAACTGAACGAGTGGTAAAAGTAAGTTTCGAATGAGTACATAACTTTCCAACAATATATCACCACTTGAAGTGTTGGCATCTACTTCCTTTTTTTGGCAAGCAACACGAATTCCAAGCTTTAAAAAAATCCCACAGCACACGTGGCATAAAAATGGGAAGTAGGACTTTTTGCAATATGAGCAAAGTAAGGAGGACAAATTTTCCTACGAGTGAGAGGATTATTTTAAAAAAATGCTTGGATCGTATTTCAAAAATCAGTATAACACTGACAGAAGCAATAGTTTGTGAAATAATACGTATCCTACTAACGGTGAAAGTAATGTAAATACGATATTTTTTCGTCAGATTTAGCTAATTTTTGAAATTTGAATTTAAAAAAGGGAACGTGTATATCAAGTCATGAGATATAAACGACCAAAAACCCAGATTTTTAGTGTATCTGCATCATCCAAGTGAGATTCAAAATGTGTTTAAGATTTTATCATTAGAACGAATGACACATTCATACCAAACTAGGCGTCCCGCATGCCACAACTGAGCATTTTTGCAATTAGGACAAAATGTTAATTATTGTTATACCTCTCCCATTTCGCATTTTTACGGAGTGGAGAAATAATTATGCATACCTTAATTTAAAGAATGACTTAGTTTTTAATATTTTAGATTTTTTGAAGGAGAAAATGTCAATAAGTAGAATAACAGTTTTCTTGCTTTTGTATTTTTGTATGTGTAAATTGTTTCAGTAACGTAGCCCCATTTTAAACCGCTCCACTTTCATACGCAACCGGCTAATTCACCGTTTGATTCAAAATACCTGATCCAAGTTTTCATGCCATAGACGGGATTTGAACTCCATTAAGGTCTAGATTATCGCTTTTCTGGATTAAATATCCCTGGTTAATTTTCTTCTTTTCAGGTAATAGTTTATTTATAATTATTAAATGTTTGTTTTTCGAGTTTAACTGTCCTACTTCTTCAAACCTCTCTCTTAGTGATTTATGTATATTGATCCCATACACGAGAGGTCGAAAGACCTATTAGAAGCACAACATTGTCATGTCTGGAGTGCAGGTGATGACACCTGGTGTCCCAAACATGCATAACTCCGACATAGTGCAGTGGAATGCTGCTAGGCAAGTAGTACAAACCAAAGAAATAATTATCGAAATAGTGCATATTATCCGTTAAGTCTGCACCCATTGCAGACTGCTTTGAGGCCAGTTTAAAATTTCATGAGCACTCAATCAGAATATCTCCAGTGTGTGGGTCAACAAGAAACGCCTAACAAAGAGCGTAATTAAAATAAAGGATTCAGATGTGAAGTTGTATAAAACTATTTTGTGTTCATTTTTGTTTTTAAATGTGAATCTCACTTAGTAGTGCCGTGGGTGGGCTAAAATTGCGTGGAAACCTTGTTCTTGCGAGTAAACTATTCCAAGTTACTTCAGGCTTCCAATAAGCAGGGTGGTTTTTATCTTTCACCTAAGGATATTTCCAAACATTGCTGCCTGCATTGGAATTCGAAAGCATAGCCTGTTGGTTGAAGAGCGGGTATGTTATCCACACGGTATTTCTTTAAGTGCTACAGTGGATATAGCTAAGCGAGCTCGGGCTCTAGCACAGGGTAAGTAAGTGCTGACCTTGTGTCAAAAAAGATACCCCCCCCCCCCCACCTCCAAGAATACATTACGTAATTTATGGACGAGCCCAAAACTGAGTTCTGGTAAGTTTTTTGTATTTTGGAACAGCTTCTCGATCGTGTGGGCTGACAAAAAAAAAATAATAATAACGTGAAAGTGAAAATATTCGTTACAATTTATTGTAATGAAGATTTTTGTGGTTATTAGTACAGCAAAGCAATGGTCCCAAAATCCTGAAGATGGCAATGTATCTTATACGAATACCGTCTCCTACAGTAATAAGGTCATGTTAGTAAAACTTCAAACGTAAATTTTCATGCGAAATAAAACTTTTACACTTCTCCAGCAGCTCTGAGAAGGGATATGAAATGCACAATTAAATGGTTTTAGGCAGACGAATTTTTCTTCCAAGAAAATTAAGTTTCGCACGATTAGAATCAAAGATTAGATTGAAAGCAATCATGGCCATAATTTACTTAAATAAACTTACCAGTTACAAAATTCAAGATTTCGGCCTGATTGGTAGCAGGTACTAGCAATCTGTCGCTGAAGCGATGTAGCTCTTAGATGAGGTACTGAACTGTGATCCACCTAAAAAAAAAAAAATTAAATATGGTATTTTACATTAAAATCAACTTAACATCTATATTATAAAACTCGTGAAACTGGCAATTCAACAAACTTTCCAAGACAAAACGCATCCATACGAAACAGTTCAAGAAGTAATGCTTTCATGACAACAGTGTTAGGTCAGCATCTCAGTACTAAGATACGAACTACCACTTCCAAATCTGCGCTGGGATCGTCTAACTTGTACCAGAAATTTGGCAAGGCCATTCTGAGAGTGATTCTAGGGAACAGCAATTGTAAACATAAACAAGCCTATGAAACGTCAACTTTCTCCATTAAAAAACAGGGGAAAGCGAAATAGACTATAATTTAGTCCTGGAGCCAAAAACTAGTTAAAACAAAAGTCCATTTGTAATAATGAGCATTTTCAAATTTTTTTACGAATGTTTATAATACTCGTTCATTTTGATAATAGTAAAGATGATAACGTTCATTTTGATAATAGTAAAGATGATAACGTTTCGACTGTTACGAGAACGTTATATCATTGTTTTTCTATTATGTTCATTTAGACGCTTTTCACAATTCACATAAAAACACCATTTTTATCGCTTAGAGCAGGGGTCGCCAAACTTCTTTGACCGTCGACCCCTTCAAGAGTTTCTTGACTTTTTATCGACCCCCTCTATTTTACTATTACGTAATTATAATAGGACAAGCAAAAAAGATGCTTATGTGAGTTTTTAGATTGTTTATTTTATAGTTAGTGTTTCTTGTATGCATAATATAGTATATATTATTATATTGGCTTAACGTCAAAGGGATACGTTTTTGTTTTTGACGTCCTTTTTTACATTACATATTTGATAGGAGGGATAAATAATATATAAAATTTAATTTAGATAACAAAATAACAATAATACAATCTTCCTATAGGTATATATAGGATGTACAAAACTATCAGCCCTGCTCAACTCTTCATCATAGAGAAATTTAGTTCGTGAATGAATAACGATTGAATTATAATATATATGTTGATGAATTTTAGAACATTAACTTGTATGTCGATGCGCAAAAATGAACCTGGGATCGAATACGTGTAAGTATAAGTAAATAAGCAACCACGCACGTGTTGCCATCTCGCTCCCGCCGCGCCGCCGGGCGGGAACCACCGACATCCGTTTATTGGTAAATACGTCATTTTGGCCTACATGATTGGCCTCCGTAACTATTTTCATGACCTTGCTCCATCTTACAGGTCCTATTCATGTCACTGTTCCCACGATTCACTCCTAATTGTATTGTCATTCATGATGGAGGTAATTCAAGTTAACCGAATTAAATATTACCCGTACAATGATGTCTTATATTTTTCTATCGACCCCTGAGCCTGATTCGACACCTAACAATGTTATATCGACCGCTGGGGGTTGATATCGACCATTGGCTTAGAAGTAACATTGACACCAGATGTGCTAATAAAATTGATCAGCTATCAGCAAGTATATTAGCGTGCTCATACTTAAAAGAAAGAAAGTAAAAAAACCGGCAGTACTGAGTGGTAAATGAGCACTAATGTACTCATCATAATTTGGCATGCTGTTCTAACGTAGCTGCCCATTTAATAATAGCAAATGTTCAGCATCTCTTGTCGGCTAATTCGATAAAACTAAGAAATCCATACTGTTTATGTGATAAAGTAAGCCTAAAAGTTCCTTCATTGTTAGAATTTACAAAAATTCAAGATTAAAATCAGTTTAAAGCAATTGTATTCAAAGGGTAGCTATTTGGAAGTACCCCCCTTTCCTATCAAGTAATCGGAACTGATTTTTAAAAATAATACATTATAGATTGTTCGCTGAATTATAATACATATTAAACGGCAAATATTATTCGTGAAAATATTAGTCAGTTATATGAATAAAAACAAATGTTAACCTATTCTCAACAGCCTTCCCAATAGTAGTCTTCATCTGCGTTAGTTCAACGTGGGTTGCAAAGATATCACACGACATTTTGTATCAACCAATAAATAAATAAAATAAAGAAGTCTAAAGGAAAATGTTAAGACGTTAGGCATTTTCTGATATGAAATATCAAAGAAACTCAGATACCATGAGAAAAAGAATTAACAGAAGCGAGCTTGAGTGGTGTTTAAAAATCAAAGCAAGCGCATTTAGAAATATTTAATGAGGTTAGAGTTGAGATTACATAATGTATGAAGTGAATTTGATTTATAGATATTTTGATTTTATTTAATTCGTTAGTTTCATACAGAGAGACTGAAAAGATATGAATGGAAAAAATCATGACGGCAATACACATTAAGAAAACATGTTAATTATTTATCCACAAATCCATAATCTGCCAAGGTATATTATGGATGTTGACAGAATTCTGACAAGATTTCATACTGTCTAGTTGAACAGCTAGAAAGTTTGTACACCTCAAAATTAGCAAGGAAGTGAAAGTGAATACCCCGGAAGAAACAAAACGGGACGCCGAAGCCAAGTAGGTAACAATGTTTCATTTTTGTGTCCAACCCAAGCAAAGCTTGACGGCCTTTGCACTCACGTCAAAATTCTTTGCAGTGTAATCCAGTAATCACAAATACGGTTCTCTATTTGGTCATTTCCTTGTGAGTCGCAAAGAACTCGTTTATTTGTTTATAATTTATCCATTAAAAAGGCACGAATTATATTCCTTTTCAATTAGTTCCACCTATCCCTTTGTAAATGAAATTTTTATATCAATTCCGCACTAGAGAAGCTGTAGAATATATATATATTATTAATTAGTTTAAATGACTGATACCGAGAGATAAAGAGGTAACATGGTTTATTTAAAAAGATTTTACTAGTTTCGTTGAATGGATCAACTTCTTCAGGTATCACAATCAAAGAAATATACAAAAAAATAACAGACTTAAAAATTGCATTAACAGTACTAGTACAAAAGACAGTAGTACATTTTGAAAACAGTAATGCGAGCTTGAGTTCCAAATAAAAGTTGACTACGTGCTGTCACAAGTGCGCCAGTATTGAACAGAGGCAATGTGTGCGTCAGAGAGATTGAAACTTAGGCTGTTATTGATATGGGAAGAATCTAATGTAACTTCTCTAGATTCGAATCTTTCTCTCAAGTTCATCATAGCACACATGGATATTATAAGTTTGTGTCCAGTCCACAATGTGTTTGCGGCCTATATATATATATATCATCATCATCATCATACGTATCAAGGATTTAGGCCTAGCATGGCCTGTTCCGGCCGTAGAAGTCATCGTTGAATTTTTTAACAGGACGTCCTGGTTTTCTTTTTCCTAATGGCTTGTACTTTAAGGCTTGTTTTGGTAATATTTCTGTTTTCATTCTTTTAACGTGTTCCATCCATCTATGTTTATATTTTTTAATTTTTTCAATTACTGGTTCTTGGTTTAATTCTTTCATAATATCTTCGTTTCTTTTGTGATCAAATAGGGTATACTTTGCAGTTTTTCTCATAAACTTCATTTCTGCTGTTGTTAATCTTTGTTTGTCTTTTTGTTTTATTGTCCAGATTTCGCTTCCATACATTAAGACCGGTAAGGCTAATGTATTGTATACTTTTAGCCTGGTTTGTTTTTGAACTAGGTTTGGTTTAAATATAGAGTTAATTACACGTTATTTTTAAATATTTTGCAATTTTTACTTTTATATCTTTTTCATTTTCATATGTGATCATACATCCTAGGTAGTTAAATGAATTCACCTGTTCTAAGATCTTGTTATCTATTACTATTTTAGTTCTTGCTGGATCTTGTCCTTTAAAGGCCATAGTTTTTGATTTTTCTGTTGATATTATCATACCATAATCTTTGGATATCTCATTTAGATCTAAAATAGCTTTCTGTAAGTTATCTTCAGAATTTGTAATTATTATTTGGTCGTCTGCAAAGAGGAGAGTGTTTAAGTTAACTGTAGGTGAAAGTTTAATTCCTTGGTGTAAATTTTTACTCCACTTTATTATTATTTCATTTAAGTAGATATTAAAAAGAGTTGCTGAGAGGGGACATCCCTGTCGGACCCCTTGGTTTATCTCTCTTGTATATGATAGCTCGTGATTTAATCTTATTTGTATTTGATTATTTTCATATATACTTGTGATAGCTTTTAGGATATTATTTGGTATTTGTCTTTCTTTTAATATGTTAAATAATGTTTCTTTTAACTTTGTCAAATGCTTTTTCAAAGTCAATAAATGCAATATGTGTTTTCAAATTATATTCTCTTCTTTTCTCTAATATTAATTTTAGGCAAAAGGCTGGGTCTATACATGATCGTCCTTTTCTAAATCCATTTTGTACCTCTAGAATAAAGTTTTCGGAATATTTCATTAGTTTGTTATTTAAGATTCTGCTGTATATTTTGTAACATGAATTTAGTATACTGATACCTCTATAGTTTTTAGGGTCATCTCTATTACCTTTCTTAAAGACAGGAATCACAATTGCTTTTTTCCATTCTATTGGGGGGATACCAGTTGAGTAAATTTTATTTAAAAATAATAAGAGTCTTTCTTTGAATCTTGTTCCTGCGTATTTATATAGTTCTGAACCTAGCTTATCTTCTCCAGGTGATTTTCCGTTTCTTGTTTCTTTCAGGCTGATTTCTAATTCTTCTTCAGTTATTTCCTTTTCATTTTCGTTAATTGTTTGCCAGTTGTCTTTTTTTAAATATTTGTCTGTCCATAGTTCTGTGTAGTAATTTAGAAATTCTTCTAATTTTATATATATATATATATATATATATATATTCAATTTGAATAAATGACATACTGTAGAGACCGTCTATGAGACACTAGTTGGAGTGAATCCGTGAGAGATCATCAGTTAGCTGAACTGTCATGTTTTGAACAGCGTACACTGAATAATAATAACTTTTCATTGAAGAAAACTCGTTTAAATCATCGGAAAACAATTCTTTCCTCTACAGACAGTACCGTTTTGAAAATTTTGGGAACCGAGCCTGAAACCGAGCATGAAAATACTGGGTATTATAATTATCATACCAAGTATATTTAATTACAATTAAAGTATACATTTATTCTTTATTTTTGGGATGGTTTATATTTGACTGTGAAGTAAATGTCTCGTATTCCCCAGCAAAAGAAGACTCCATGATTATAATAAGAATTTTTCAGCAGTATTCGTAACATACCACAGAATATTTTTCGCACTTTTTTTGCATTTGACAGAATATCGCGTTCTAATTTGTGAAATGTGAAGATGACACGAATCTCCAATTGTGTCATCTTAAGTGGGCGCTGCAGAAATAATTCGCCCTTTCTAGGCTATGTAGAAATTCTAGTTTGGAATGTAACAGCGAACAAGCTAAGATATGATTTGAAAACGAAAAAATTATACACTAGAATATAATCTGAAATAGGCATAAAGTGCCATAAGTAATGGATATTATACGTTCATTTTTAAATCCAAATAAACTCACAGAATACTACTTTCAAAATACGAACTCTGACCAGGAGCGAGTATAATTCACCTTTTATACTGCTTTTTATTAACGTTTCATTAAGTTTATTTGACTATAAAAAGGATGGCCTTCAGTATCCATTACAGAAAAACTCAACTGGACACAACAAATGTGAAATAAAAATAAATTTAAAAAAATCCCAGAATCTCGAAATTTCCTAGTTTATGTGCTGTTTGATTTCTAAGAGATTCGCGTGAAGACTTCCGCGAATCTTAGAAACTTAGTATGCTACAGTTTGCTAGAAAAAAAAAATTTTTTTTTTTTTTGCAACATTTGATCATTACATGACATTTTGCTCATGAAAATAAATTATAAATAATGCATATGTAATTGTCTAGCAAAACATTTTCTAGTTACGTCAAACTATGGATGATATTTTTGTCAAATGTGTTAATTTAACATAACCTATGTTAATAAGTTCATAATCTATGTTTATGAACTTAATATAATATTATGAAACCTCAAATGTCGAAACTGGTTTGGGTAGTGACCTTTTCATAATGCACAGCAATATACCCATACATTGCGTTATGGAAAACTGAGGCAACTCTGTATATAAATAGATTAGTCGTGAAGATAATTCACTCGCAAACATCGCTTACCGTTGAGTAAAGGATTAAAATAAGGATATAACTTCTTGTCAAGTATAATATACTATGTAACCAAGTAGAAAAACGTTAAACAATCATCTCCTCGTGCTATTTGAATATGCTGGCACATAATTTTACTATTTGTATATGGAAAATAACTTCTGCATTGATTTAACTCTAGTATCTTGCTGGGTCTAGCTCCCACTGATGTGGAGGTTTGATTTCCTCTGAACGTTTTGGTACTGTGTTTTTCATCACTATGATACCGTACGTATCCTGGCTATTCCTCCTTGCTCCGTTGGGAACATCTATCTCCTTTAAGCCCGGTAAATTTTTACTTAACTGTGGTTGTGGGATTACAGGCCAGGTGCCTCTTGGATGTTTTGCGGTTCAACTTTAGCTGTGGCACATCTCGCCCTCGTCGCCGGCTTGGACACGCTGACTTTCACTTTCTTTCTTTTCATGCGGGGGGAAGGGACAATTATATTAGTGGTTTCTCTGTTTTTCCTTCTTCAGTATCGAGCGGGATTTCTTTTGTTCTTGCAGGCAATAATACTCTTTAATTCAGTATCTTTTTTCCTCTGGCAAATTCTTTCTTCTTCACTGCACTTGTCCTCCGGCGCGGGATTTCCCTTCTCAAATATTACTAGCACATGATTTAAAGGCTTCGCGCTTCATTGGCAAGTGCTGAATCTTAGTTTCACTATAGGAACTTCATCAGACCAGCAGACGTTTTTTTTTATAACGCAAAATAAAATTTAATGAGTTTCTTTCCTCCCAGAATCAAACCCCTCAGGTTTGAAATAAACGAATCATATTAAGTAAGAGAGGTGGTTAGGTAACTTCTGTTTTTTTTTTTTTTTTGAAAAGTTATGTGTATTTTCAGCGTAGATTTCCACAGGATGGGATTGGGGAAAGTGGTTTTCCCTTAAAACGGCAGCTTAAACAATTAAAAAACCGTGCAGAAAGGAGGGAGGGGGGATTACAAACAAAGGTAATGCCTGTAAGTGAACTAGAAAGAGAATTACGCTGGTTCGTTACGAGATACGAGAGCATCTGCAAACGTATTATAAAGGAAATCCCGGATACTGATGTCGAATGAAGAAGATAAGTTGAAGAAAATGACTACAAAATTAGACTATATTTGAGAGCTGAAGACAACCCTTCTGCAGCAGACAAATGATCAATTGTAAGAAATGGTAACGAAAAATCACCGAAAGAAGAGAGACAGCAGATAGTCAGTCAGATCAAAGGCGGTCAATCAAACTATTCTCTACTGAATAGTATCGAGAATTTTGAATTTTTGGATGGACCAACCCAGTGTGAGAGCAGTAATAAGGTAAGGCCGATTTGTACAGATTAAGAAACTGAGTAGATTAAAAATAAATAAATAACAACTTGAGCGAAAAAAGATGCTAAAGAAGTAATATGATTATATCAATAAAGGATAGGCATAAGTCAATCCGAAAATAAATCTAGTCTTGACTACTGAGTTTGAATTATCAAATGTAAGGGAAAATTAGGATTTTTTTGCGAGGAAAAAAAAAAAAGACAAAGCTGTTTTGGAAGCATTGAAGGTAAATAGGCTATCGTCCCATTGAACAATGGAGTGAGGATCAATGTTTAGGTCGCATATAAATCTTGGAGTATGAGTTGTTTGAACACTGCAAGGTTTGTATGATGTGCTGCCATCAAGCAGAACTGTGGATGGAGTTTTGAGGTCAACGAGAGAAGGTCGTTTGTGTGAAGAAGATGAGTGAAGTAACAGTCCTAAGGAACACCTCCAGTAATTGGAAAATCTGAAGAGAGAACCGTTCACCATTACACGTAATGAACGACCTGAAAAATTGGCGATCCAGTTACCAAGGGAGGAAGGTAGACTATATATTAGCAATTTGCTTGAGACGCCATCGGTACCAGACTATCAAATGCAATGATTTGGAAATTTCACGTGCAACAAGCACAGGTTTCTCCAAACATGGCACGAAGCAGGCAAGGAGATCTGCTGTGGTTCTTAATTGCCGAAATCCGTATCAGCGGTCACTGATTAGTTGACTGTTCTTCAAGTGCAAAAGACGTTGACTGTTGATGTCCATTACTTTAGACAGCAGTGAGGGGAGAGCAGTAGGTAGATAGTTTGATGGTCGACAATTCACTTCTTTGAATCAGCTGTATATGGACCTACTACTGTGGTGTGGATGAATGCTAAGTATAATATATTGCATACATGACAAAGAACAGGTATTAGTTCAAGAGCACATGCTGAGCACAACTGGTGAAAAACTGGTTTGTTTTTCTGAAACAATGCAGTGTTCCAGGTAAAGATGATTTGCATTGGTCCTCTATGTAGGCGTTGGATTAGAAGAAAGATGCCACAAGGTCAGCTTTATGTTTAGTGATTTTACAACAGCTCCATTTGAGAGAGAGAGAGAGAGGTGTGGAAGCACAGATCAACAAAAGATGCGCGTAGGCTTTTGAGAGGGACTCAAAGTCACCACTAGTGCCACAGGCTGTCAGTTGTCTATAATTAGCACTGTCAAAGTTAAGACTTAGTCCTGTTAACGATGGTTTATTTACGAGTGTTGTGTTGAGGTGGGGTGGGAATTTTGAATATAGAGTGGAATTAAACTCCCATTCCATGATTTTTATAACAAGATGAAAACAAATATATATATTATACTTAACAATAAATTATGTTTTTAAATCTTTAACTTAGCACGCAAATAAAGTTTTCGCATGAAGTGTCATCACGACTAGACTACTTATAGAGGCTTCTGATTTCAAATCAGTTGCTCAGTATCTCATAATGCAAAACGTACTTATTTTCGAACGCGTAAATTTCTGGGCATTATGGGAAGTGTCACGCCCCAGACCGCTTTCGGTCTTTGAGGATTTCATTGGCTTAAAGTAAACACGTTACAAGTCTCTTTAGAGCCAAGGCTCAGTATGTAATGGTAAAGCATCAAATTGTCCTGCATTTATCTTTTCCTTTATAACCTCAGGCCTCATTTGCAAGTTTCTTCCACTTCATAACAGACAAAACATAAGGACCTAATGTCTAGATAGAGAAGAAAGCATACAAAAACATCCTAGAGAAAGAACCGCAGTCCTGTAGGCTTCGCTCTCAGAGTACAAGAATAATCAGGGTAGCTGAAAGCGATCATCCTCCATGATACTTCTTTCCAGATTTAAAAACCTGATACTTAAAGCAAACATATGCTACAGTACATACTCTAACATTATTTAGATAATACTTTTTCTGCAGTTCATCATGGCAAAATAAGCCTACAGAAGTGTGACAAGCATGTCACACTTCTATAGACTTATTGAGACTTAACTTTTTTCTTCTTTTGCACTTTTTAAAGATGGTATTTAATTTTGTTGATCAGGAAAATGTAGGTGTTTTGTACTGACCGAATCAAATTGCAAAGAGAGGACGTCAGCCAGTGTAAAAACTGGAAGTTGAAGCTTACCTCCGACTTTTAACCCTAATAAATATGGTTTTGTTTATTTGACTAACGTAAAAATGGTGTTCGCCTTGCTTTAATACAGGTATCTGTGTAGCCTGGTGATAACGTTATCACCCAGAGATCTAGGCTGCCCAAAGAAATGCAAGTTCGATTCCAGTGACTGACTACAGAAACTGTTTCTAAGCCGTCCTGAGGCTGGTTTCCAGGTTAGTCGATTTCTGGCACCAGATAAGCAGTATTTTCCTGGAGGAAACCTCTGTTTTAACCTCATAAACACTGAATAGCTCATTTCATTGAGAGTACGAGTTGCTATCAATAAATGCTCGAAGGATGAAAATTGGGTGTCTTCAAAAAAAAAGATCAGGTAAGGCTATTAAATAATTCGACTGTAATGAGCACTGAACTCAACATTTTAGAAATATTTCGTTTTGCAGAATCATGGTATTCGTGATTTTACCATGATAAAATGCAGAAAAAGTATTATCTAAATAATGTTAGAGTATGTAAGTTAACAATCATGTACAAATGAGTATTTGGGCAACCTATTATTGTTAATATTATTTGCAGTGAATTTTAGGTATGCAGATACTGTGAAACAATTAGAGAAGTAGGAGTCACATTTTTAAATAGAAGAGGATTAAAGAATTCTAAAAATATGGCATCATATGCAGAGCATTGTTCTTTTAAAATGTTAAATATTTACACATTCTAAATATCAGAATAAAACAAAATTGTGTTGCTGAAGACTAAGAGCGCTTAAGTTACATAAAAAGGGCACTTAAGATCAACCTGACTGGCTACTGCTATGTAATTTGTGAAGAGGTTGTGACGCATATGGACTCTTAAAAGTTCAGTGAAATTTCTCCACTTACTCTTAAGGCTACAGCCCTGATACTCCTGTAAACAAGTTAACTGAGCACTCTATTTTAGTGCAATAGAAAAGAGTTTTGAGGATACCATAATTCCTTAAAAGCAGTGTTCGTAAAAACAAAGGTCCTTATTTTGTCAAGATGTAAGCTTCTCATTTCATTAACAATCTTCGAAAATGGTATAATTACTTACAGTATAAAGAATTTATCAGTTTGGTATGAAATTAACTGAATTTTGGCGTAATGAAAGTCCTTTGACTATTTTTGTGACAACTCTTAGGCACTTGAAGTTGATCCACATATAACTCCGGATAAGAAAAAAAAGGGAATTAGTGATTATTAGGTTTGGTACCTTGACTTTCAGGAAATGCATATGAAGACATCACTTCATATGCGTTTGAGATCAGTAGAAAAGAGGAATAAGGAGTAGAAATAAAATGCGTTTAAAGGGTTTTATTTGAAAGCTTATAAACTGCGAGCGGAGGATCATCGGATTCATTTTCTTTCTTAAGATGTTTTGTCAGGTCCCTTTTTCCATACTTTTCTGTTATTTTTGGTAACTGACAGGTCAACTGATCAAAGTAAAGCAAGTGGCGTTTACTACTTCATCCAACATGATAAAAGCTGAAGTGGTCGACTGTGATGCTTCAATAAACCACAGAAGGCAATGCAAGAAATCGAATGTTGTGTGTTTTAAAAAATGCTTTAAACATATATGGATGCTTGGGCAGCGCTCATGGCTTTTAAGTAGTGCAATCTAAGGCAACTCCGATGCCGAGGATTGTATTCTCGTAAGTTCTCTGGTCAATTTTACGAAACTTTCATAGTTTCTACAAACATTTACCTTTTGAAATATCTACTTTGCCTATGTAATAATGGTTTCCTTACGAAGGAGAGAAATATCAAAAAAGCAAACTAAAAGCAGCTGCTTTATTATCAGTTGTGAAAACTTACAGATTAGCATTTTTTTCCTCATCGAAAAACAGTGCTTTTCCATTTAAAATAATGTGATCAATACCTTTTATGAATATACTGGAAGTTATTTGATTAAAACATCAGATAAAGAGTAGACATGAATGAAATAAATAGTGAAGGAAGATTATCTTAAAAATGCAGCAGATCATTTTTAATTTGAATAGTAGTGTTAAACAGTGATTTTCATAACTATTTTTGTTACATTAAAACTTAGTACTGGTATATTTAGTTTCGAGTACATCATCACTCCCAGTTAATTATTAACAGTAAATTATCGTTCTAAATTATATTTGGTTAGAAATGTAGGGCAATCGACATGAATTAAAGGTATATGCATACTATTTTGAATGAGGTAGGAGGGTGTTGAATCCTTGTACTCGAGAGTTTATTTTCAGGGGAATGTAAATAAAACCTGTGGGTTCAAATTCCCCAGTGGGCATGAAGATTTGAGAATGCCTTTGGGTGGGAGATGAATTTCACGACCGTTTGAGATAACTTCCCTGCTTGCCGGAGGCCTGAAATGGCATGGAAAAAGTTCCATGTTTGATCTCTATATCAGGGTTTCCGGGGTTATGTAAAAAATAAAAGTATAAAACTCTTAGCCTACCCATGGTACTACAACCTTTCATCGGTGGAAGCAGTAAAACAAAAGAATGAAAAAGATTAGTGTAATGCAGTGCAGCAGCGATTGTTTATTGATCAACAATCGCTGCTGCACTGCATTACACTAATCTTTTTCATTCTTTTGTTTTACTGCTTCCACCGATGAAAGGTTGTAGTAGTACATTAGTACCGTGGGTAGGCTAAGAGTTTTATACTTTAAAAAAAGCGTATTAAACTTAATACGCTTTTTTTATGTTAATCCATGTACTTGGTAAGGTGTGACCAGTTCATCAAGAAAGCAAAGGATATCAGACTATCCGCTATTTTTCGCACATGGGATAAGGAAAATGAAGTCTAACTTAACACTAAAAATTGTACTTAAAGCATGATGCCGTATTAAACTGTTGGGAATAGGATTTATAATTTTGAAAAATCGAACTCCAACAATGATGAAATTGTAACAGAAAATGGTTAAGATCACTTTTTTTTTTTTTTTTTTTTTAGTTATGGCCAAAGCAAATATGACTGACTGATTTTCCATTTCAGTCATTTCCGACTGTAGGTAACTTTGTAGGCATTGCCCACAAAGTATTCCTGGTGAGATTTTTACAGGGTAGTTAACCATTGCTTTCCCTAACCCCCTAATTTTATCCGGGCTCGGAACCGTCACATGGCTGGAATGTATTCATTACTGTAATCCATCTGTATTCACGGAGCAGGTTTGCCTGTTCTGAGCAAAGAAAATTCCCGAGTTTCCGGGTTAAAAAAAAAAAAAAAAAAAAAAAAAAAAACTATTTCCGTATCTTCTTCTTTCGTTGTGCCTTATCCCGTGTTAAACGGGGTCGGCATAGCGAAATCTTTAATCTTCTTCCAGATTCTCCGGTCCAGGGCATCGTCCCGATTCCATCCTTTCTCCCTAAGATCCTCTGCCACCTTATCCCTCCATCTGAGTTTGGGCCTGCCTCTTTTCTTCCTTCCTTCCACCTACATACGCTCCACTCGTTTACCAACATACTCCTCACTCCTTCTCTCTACATGACCGAACCACCTCAGCCTGCTTTCTTGTACCTTCTTACCGATCGGTCCCACCTTGATCGTCCCTCTGCACCACTCATCCATCTCAACATCCGCATCTCCGCCACCCTCATCTTCCTCTCCTGTGCCTTTGTTATAGGCCACGTCTCCGCGCTATGGAGCATCGCTGGCCTCACCACCATCTTATACAGCTTTCCTTTCATCTTACAACTCTCTCTTGTCGCACCGGACCCCGCTCATCTTCCTCCAGTTCATCCATCCGCATGTTATTCGATGCTGTATTTCCTCATCCAGGTCACCATTCCTCTCGACGACCGACCCAAGGTACTTGAATTTCTTCCCTGAAGTTAACCTTCCACCTGGAGTCGTATGATCATATCCTCGTCACTTTCCGTTGACATATATTCGGTCTTTATCCGGTTAATTTTCATGCCTCTCTCCTCCAATACCTTTCTCCACTCTTCCAGGGTCTTTTCAAGCTTCTCTCGGGATGATTCGCAGAGAACTATCATCCGCAAAAATCATGCTCCCTGGGGCCTCCTTGACGTCCCCCACTAGAACATCCATGACCAGATAAAGAGGTAGGGGCTCAGAGTTGATCCCTGATGGAGCCCAACGACAATGGGGAACCCCTCTGTCATGCCGACACTAGACCTGACCTGAGTTTTCGCTCCTTCATACATCTCCTTCACCAACCTCACGTACTTTTCCGACACCCCCTTCTTCCTCGGCGCAAATATTGCATCCGTTGTCCCTCTTCCTGGCATAAATCCAAACTGCTCCTCACCAATTTTTGTTTCCCGCCGTATCCTTCCTTCAATTACTCTTTCCCATATCTTCAACGTGTGTGCCACAATCTTGAACATCTCCTTTTCCCTTGTAGATTGGGACGAGAATGCTTTTCCTGTTGGGCTATTTTCCTCATCAGATCTTATAACATGTCTACGCCCTCACCGCCCAAGCTTCTCCACACTTCTCCAGGTATCTGGTGCTCCCCCACAGCCTTTCCATTCTTCGTTTTTCTCAGTGCCCAATACACTTCCTCTCTGCTTATGTCCTGCACCGATTCTTCGTTTGCCTCTCCGTCCTCACACCTCTCTCTTGGATTCTCCTCATTTAGTAGATTACGAAAAAATTCTTCCCATCTTCCTCTGATTTTGTCCTCTTGTACTATTACTGTGGCGTCCTTTATCTGCTTAACTGATGTTATGTCTTTCGAGGCCTTATCTCTAGGCTTTCGCTATTCTCAACAACTTAGCTTCACCACCGTTTCTCTTCAGTAATTCATAAACCTCTTCAACTGCCCTCGCCCTTGCCAGAGCTCTCTTTGCACTTTTCTTCGCTAATCTATATGCCTCCTTGTCGGCTCTGGTTCCAGTCATGTCCCATTCTTTCTTTGCCTCTTTCTTTTCCCTGATCTCCAACTGCACCTCCTCATTCCACTACCATGCCTCCTTATCCTCGGGCGGCCCCTTTCCTGATGTTATACCGAGCACCTCTTCTCCAATTTTTCTAATATTCCGACTATTTACGTCCCACCATTCTTCCACATCCTCTGGTAACTGCATTCCTTCCAATACCTTTTCTGTAAACTCATTCCTTGGACCTTCCTCTTCCAATTTCCACCACTTTATTTTCCTATCTTGCCGCCACTTCCGTCTATTCTTCTTTCCCCCTTTTATATCACAGTCTACCACAACCAACCTGTGCTGTGCCGCTACACTTTCTCCGTTAATCACTTTACAGTTTTTCACCTCCTTCAGATGTTTCCTTCTGCACATAATATAGTCAATCTGACTCATCCTATCCCCGCTCTTATAAGTTATCAGGTGTACAACTCTCTTCTTAAACCACGTGTTAGCTATAGCCAGGTCGAATGCCACAGCATGCTCTACGATTCTTTTACCTTCATTTCTTTCACCACTACTTCAACCCCAGTGCACCCTTTCTTCACCACTTCGTCGCCTTCCTACATGCCCATTCAGGTCTGCTCCGACGATCACTCTCTCACCATCAGGGATGCCCATAACTACCTGGTCTAGTTCTCTCCAGAATGCCTCTTTCTCTCCTCATCACAACCTACTTGTCTAGCGTATCCACACACTATCACAGCCACGCTTCCTCCAATCTCAAGTTTAACACTCATAATCCGATCGTTCTTCTGGCACACCTCGCAGACTCCACCCTTCAGCTCCTTGTCGATGATGATTCCAACTCCGTTTCTTCCATTCTCATTCACCCCGCTGTAAAACAGTTTATATCCTTCCGCCAGCTCCTTTGCTTCATTGCCCTTCCACCTTGTCTCCTGCACGCACAAGATCATCATGTCTACTATCTCCCCACTCTTCTCATTCATTGTACCCACATTCAGCGATCCGATTCTTACTTTACACACTCTCTCTTTCTGTTAACCATCCTTGGTTCGGTAGCCCAAGCCTTGTGACAGGCTAACTCACCTTTCATCGAAAAAGACTTGATAAAGGTTCCTCACGTCACTGACGGGAATCGAACCCAGGTCTTTTCGACCAAAGGGCTTGACTGAGCTACGGAGGCTTTCTGAAAGCCCTTTGTTCTCGCAAGTTTTGCTGTTCTGAGGAATAAAAAAAAAACTCTGCCACCACTATATGTTACGAAATCATTGGCAAGTATGATAAATAGCTTTTGTTAGGCGAAAGAGAGACTAAGCATGTGGAGGACGTAGGTATTAATGCATATACTATTTAGCTCAATTAAGAACGATAAGTGAAAATCATATCTATGCTTTCTGGAAGTATTGTGAAGCAACTAATGATATGTGTAATGAATAAAACTCAATGCAAACACGCGTTTTCCTGTATGTTTTACCTGTTTTGAAGGATAAAATCCCACCACCCGTGGGTTTTTTTGTGTGTAGATTTAAAAATCATGGGAACCTATTCTTAATATTTAGGCGCTGGAGGAAATGGTAGGCAAGGATACCACTGAAATAATTCACAATTATCACATATGCTGAACTGTTCTGTGACCACTGCAAGAATTTTCAATTAAAGAGGTTGTGTAAGATTTAAACAGAAAATAAACGTCTATATGTGAAAGGGAGGATTATAACCAATAAATACTAGAGTCAAAAGTAACAACCCAATACTATATAAATAACGAAGGCATGGTGCCATTTTCATATTCAAAACTAGATACGGTACTTAAATATGGTAATACTTAGTTATTTTATACAACGGAGAAGACAGAAAGACTGAGCATGAGAACTGAGAACAACAGAATTGAAATGTTCCCACGGGGCCGGAATGCTTAACTTTGGCTACTGTTT
Source organism: Typopeltis vanoorti (assembly GCF_054136105.1). Classification (NCBI taxonomy): domain Eukaryota; kingdom Metazoa; phylum Arthropoda; class Arachnida; order Uropygi; family Thelyphonidae; genus Typopeltis; species Typopeltis vanoorti. The sequence continues at coordinate 21,950,128 of NC_143567.1, read as the reverse complement.
CCACACAATTTGAGTGAGAGTTCAAGAAATTAGGTGATTACCTTACAAATAAGGTTAAGCCAAGAAAACATTCTACTCGTATGAGTCTGGCAAAGTTTCTGATTCATATTATCACTGATTTCTTCTGATAATCAATATATTCAATCATTCTGACAATTTTCTTAGATTTACATATTTCAAGATGAGACTTGTTTCCAAATAATGCTCGTTCATCATTTCGTATAAATGCCTTGCAGAATTCTCATAATTTTTATTATTGAAATAAATATGAATAAATATATTGAAATCGATTAATCCATTATTAATCCACTGAGCAACTTATTTAAATGGATTTGTATGTTGTTTGAAATTGCAACCAAAAACAACTAAGTCTATGAATTGCGTACGTTCTTAAGGCCGGATTGATTGGGTGAAAAACTCGACTTCGGAAGAAAAACCTGCTACCTCCACATGAGACCGGTTATCTCTCCTACCGATGATAAATGCTTATTCATCGCAGTATTCAAACTTAACTCTTTCCAACCTACTATCATAGCAATTACCGACTTGAGACTAAATTTTGCATACAATGTTTCATCATTCCATTTTTGAATACTTTCAGTAAAAAAAAAGTATTGGAAATATAGTACGCATACTCATTAATTTTAACTCTTTCCAGTTAGGAGTAAGATTCAAACCTACTGTACTGATAAAAAGATAATGGGCTAAAAAAAGACTAAAGCGCCAGAAAATTGCAATTAGGGAGGATGAATGCAGCATTGAAAGCAGGCTTCATTTGAGATCCATATCTCAGTTTATTTAAACACTGAGAGGACAATATAGTCCTAAAAATGTATAAAACACAACTTTCTTTTAGCCTAACGTGTTCTCAGTATTATTGAATGCATATTCCAGAATTGCTAATATAGTTTATTTAAGAATACATCATAAAAATTTATTTTTAACACTAGTTCAAAATTATTTCTTATGATTATAGCTTCTTCAAATTTATTAAATCATGATATTAAATATATTAAACCATGCTTATGTTATGAAAGTCCCAAAGCAGCAGTTGCACAATTAACACTTTAAAATATTGCCTTTACTAATTATTATATTATCTAATTATCTGAGTGCCTTTCTATGTTAAGCTCACCGTCTTTTAAAACAGTATGAATATATAGCATATAGCTTTAAAAAAAAATAACACTTGCGAATGCTTTCTGCATATTTTTTATCTTTTTGTATGCTTTTTTTGCCGACTTCTAACTTCAAAAAACATATATTTCCGTTTCAATACCACCATTTCCTTGTTCATTGCCCGCTTTCTAGAAGACCACTTGTTTCTTAGCTTCCATTTCCCGCATTGCTGTCTGCTTTGCCTAGCCAAGAATGTGTAAATTCTTCTAAACCGTCACAAAACTACGCAAACTAACCCCGAACTCTGTCGGCTCTGCTTTACACACATTGGCTTCTTCACCATATTTGGTGACCAAGTCTAGCGTCAATATTTGGTTACAGATTTTTTTTTTTTTTTTTTTCTTTTTTAGCATCGCGTTCAGCCTTGACCAAGAAGGAACTATTTTTAACTGGCGTATCTCTTTCTTCCTCCCACTACCCTCCCCTTCTCAACCAATAGGTAAATCCTGAGAGTCTAGCAGACAAGGCGGGACTGATGCCTGGCGATGCCATATTGAAGATTATGGGGATGAACACGGACAATATGAAGCACAAGGAGGCCCAAGATACCATCGTAAGAGCAGGAAACAACCTCGAGATGTTGGTACAAAGGTATTGGCACTACTGTGTATGCAGAAGCGCTTTTAACACATTAGCGACTTAGTACATACGATTCCAATTTTGGAACGTGAATATTATAAAACACAATATATTACTGTACATTGCTGGCATTGATAGAAACGAAAAGATAAAAATTGCACTTGTCCTAACCCTCATTAGATAATTAAAAAAAAAAAATCGTAGCACACGTGGAATTACGTAACCAATACTTCGCGACCAAGCCAAGACTATAATTTTTATTTATTTATTTTTTTTTGACGCAGTGGGATTCTAAAAGTATCAGTGTATCTAGATTTTTTTAATAGTTGAGATACAGCAAATTTCTGCAATACATATTTATGAATTGACTCTTTTTTTTTTTTTTTCACTCGGATAAAACCTTTGGTGCTCTTAACAATTTAAGATGCTTTCGCATCATATCTACCCAAAGTTCCTACAGCTGCGCCCCTGAATTTGTTCAACAAGCACTGTACGTCTATTCAAGTTAATTTGCTTAACGACGTAAACGAAACATATTCCAGAAAAACATGGCATATATTGTATAATTATAAAAAGCTAATTTTATCATTTCCTTTAAGTACATTCTGTGAATCAGTAATTACGCATTATGGAGCGAAAAAATTCAGTACTTACTTCTTATTCCAACAATAAAAACAATCACCAGCCACGCACTTACAAAAGTAAACAAAGTATAAAATATTAGCTGTTAGCCTCGCACGCAATAATTAACGTTATAGATGTATAAATAAGTACGGTTTATCACAAAAGAAAAAAAAAATAGTAAACATGAAACATTTTTATTTTTTCGAAAAATTGAAAATTATTAATATATCGCAAAAAAATAAATACTAAAGGTTATAAAAAGTGAATTAAGGTAAGAAGCTAATATAATAAAGTTTAGTGTAAGAAACATATAACTTAATATTAATATTCGATTATAATCATCATTCATTCTTCAGGACCACACGAACCGTTTTGAACGGGACAGAAACGTTTTTTTTTTTATATATATGTATATTCCGCCGTCCCGTCGTTTTAATAAAAATGTAAATTTTGTCCCGTTTTAATAAAACTATAAATATACTTTAATATTGGTCAATCATAAATTATTATTCATAACCTATAATCGTTTGTGGATCAGTGGACCCTCATAAAATCTATAATTGTGAGGCAGATGGATACATGGAATATAGAAAGCATTCCTGTATCTGATAGACGGTACAGATTTTTTTTTTTTTTTTTTGAAATGAGAGAAAAACGCCTAAACTTTCAAGACATTTTTAATATTGTAGAGTTTATTCTTTGTCTTCCAGGAAGTAAAGCATCTGTTGAGAGAATATTTTCTGTTATGAACAGTATGTGGTCAAAGGAGAAATCTAGATTACGTGTTGAGACAATGAGGGCTATACTAGTTGTAAGACAAAATTGTGTGATGGAGTGTGAGAAGTTTTATGATAAGACCCAAAATTTGCTATCTAAAATTACTTCATCGGAGAAATATTCATGGTACGATCGTGGTGAAATACAGTCCTCCCCCCCCCACCCCTCTACGGTGTACTTAAATTTTTGTATGCGTTTTGTCACTTAAGAATAATGGTATGTTTATGTAATAAAACTTTTTTTATCGTCTTACCGTTTCATGAATACAGAATATTATTACATAATCCCCGTCCCGTTTTAGCCATCCCAATGTCCCATTTTTGTCTCAAGGAAATATGGTCAGCCTATCTTTTGAACCTTCATTTTATTGCAAACATTATTATTACGGGCAACTCCAAGGAATCCTTACTCATCGAGGGAGGACCTAAACATCATATCAAGAACAACTATTCGTCATTCGCACAGTATCTATCATACTTTGCTTTGAATCCATTTACAGTCATGGCACCCACAACAAACTCTGACAGCTAATTCCACTCATTCACTACACTCCAACTAAAAAATCTAGTTCTAACACCCATGCTAACTACGGATGGCCTCTAGTTCTCCAATCACCAGACCTGTTCTGAAAATTTCCCTCTGAATTAATCTTGTAAACACCCTTCAGTAATTTGAATGTCTCAATCATATCACCTATTTTCCGCCTATCTACCAATTTCTGTAACCCACAGATCTTCAACCTGTTCTCCTAAGGTTCATTCCATAGACCAGCTATCATCTTGGTCACCCGCCTATGGATCCTCTCGACCTCCTCCCCATCAAGAAGAAACCCAGGGGACCAGATCTGGGCACAGTAGTCAAGATGGGGTCTTATCAAGGCTTGATAAAGAGGAATAATAACATTCCTCATAAAATTAACTGGCATACCTATCATCGTTGGTAAATTTAAATTATTTCTGACCATTATGCAGAATATTTCTTAAAAAAAAAAAAAGAAGCAGAAATGGATTGGGAATCATAGCTTAGACTGCTTCCACTGGATTACGATCGCTGCATTATTTCTGTACATTCTTATGAAAGAGATCTGCCTTATAGGCAGTGGTGTAGCTGGGGGGGGGGGGAGGTCCGCACCGGAGGGCACAAGATTTCTTAAACGCAAAGTACCGCCCCGGGCGGTACTTTGCGTTTAAGAAATCTTGTCATTCTGTCTATAGAACAGCGACTAAGTGATGAAATAGACTTCACAATGTCATCGACGATTTTGCTAACGGAAAAGCAAGAAAATAACATTTTAGAATGTTGGAATTAAAGTTTTGCTTCAAAAATAAATATAGTGTTTTCATTTATTTCCCTATACGTCTTGACTTTTTGTAGTATTTTGGTGTGTATTGAGAGGGGAGACAAACTCCGGGACCGCCCCGGTGGCAAAAGCTCTAGTTATGCCGCTGCTTATAGGTACCTTGTTTATAACAGATTGAAGGAATAGAGCAGAATACAGCTTCTGGTGTGAAAAACAGTTCTATTAAAATGTATTCTTCACAATATAAACACTGTTGTAACCAGGCATTTCCTATAAATGGAGTACTCTGAATACGCTGGCAGTGTTAGCCTCGATAAGCTGAAGACAACGAATGAGGAATTAAAAAATTCCTTTTACGAATTTCTGGAGTATAGGTAATAATGTAAAATTTCCGTCACACGATGATCCTTTCTTGCATATTCATACTTTTTGTGACTCCCGTCAACAAATGGTTGTAAACCTATAGTACAAGAGTATCGTGGGTGAGATAAGGACTTTTCTATTTTTTTAATTAAATTTTATACTTTTTTTATTTTTACCTGGTCCCGGAAACCCTGCTATCTAGAGCATCGGTTCCCAACTGGTGGTATGCGTACCCCCGGGGATACATACTGGGCCACACGAAAAATAATCAGTAATGGCGGAAAAACAAGTAAAGTAAACTATTTTACATCAATATAGACACTGAACAAAAGTGTCAATATTTAAAAACAGGTATTTTAAAAAGGGGTAAAATTTACAGAAATGGGTTTAAAATGGGTATGCAAGTGGGAAAAGGTTGGGAACCACTGCTTTAGAGCAAACAGAACTTTTTCAAGCAGCTTCAGTCCAATAAGTGGAGAGGTGGTTCCACATTAGGCAATTAAATCCATCTCCCACCTAAAAGCAATCGTAAACAGCCATGCTCAAGGCAGGATTAAAATTCACAGCCTTTTAGTTGGAGAGTGGATAGTCTAACCATTTTGCCAACTTACGTCTATACAGAGCAAATATGGAATAAACGTTTCATCTTTTGCTTCTCTAAATATTCAACTTAAACTAATGATGTTAATCCCTAATTTGAGTTGGAGGAGATATTTAGCTATAACTAATCCCTGGAAATCATGATATGGTCAAACACTCTTGGTCATCACCTAAAGCTGAGCCCATGGCTATTGATAATTTTAGAGACATCACAGGAAGTGTATGACAGAAAACTATTACCATACATGTTCATATTGCTATCCACATTTGGTGCAATAGTGAGTTCTAAAGATTGGATTTTTACTCCTAAATTTTCCAGGAGAAAGTAAAATTCTATTTGCCTGTCCCAGAGATCGACTAATTGGAACCGGCTGAGAGGACCTAAATAATCTGGTAAATCCTCTGGTTAACGAACCTATATTGGTCGTTCTTTTGCTTGCCTAGCATTAGACTACAAGACGCATTGCGACAAATCCACCATATTCACGCATAGTGATTTTCAGATTTCATCAAACCTTGCATACACCATGTAGAAACTAATATACTACTTGTTTTAGAATGAAACTTAGTGATATTTATCTGGTTTCATCATATATAGCCCGTACTGCTAGATAAACAGAAATAGCCCAACAGTTGGCTATGTATATCAATATACTGTAAGTGGCATATAGCAAAGAACTTTTAGATAAGGTTTTATCATAAATGACCAGTAGCTGACATCTTCCTGAATCATGAACAACATGAGGGTTAGTGATTCTGTCACCGAAATCAACTATATGCAACATTATCAACTGATGAAAATGCGCAGCGTGCCACCACAGCAAGAAACATATTCGAAGACACAAGAAGCTAATGCCTAAGTACCAGAATATAACTGAGCTGTTTAGACTAAAATCTCAGCATGACCAACTAGGAGTTCAAGAAGTCTAAAAGTATTAGTTGTGGAGTAGGACATTTCATAAAGAAAATACAGTCCCTGCGGAAGGACCACTGAACATAAGCCGAAACATAAACCCCATGGCAAGCACAGACTACTGGTTTACACAATATTTTGATTGGAAGTTTATGGTATGGAGCATTGCATCACCCCACGTCTTTCCTACCCATGGATGGATGAGTGGTCATGTTTAATGTTAATGAAATGCTGTCTGCTTGAGTGTATATTCTAACAGTGATGTTAGGAAGCGGTTTCTCCGTATGGAATTTGGTGCTATTGATTAGAGTACGTGATAGAATCGATATGCTATTTTTGAAAAATACAAAGTTTTATACTGTTTAGCAGTTTTACCGAACCGGCGTGTATCGATACAGTATCGTATCTATGTCAAAGCCAGATAGTTTAAGGGAAAGAATGTGAAAATGTAACTAGCCAATCCAATAGAACATGCAAAGAATTAAATCCAAATGTTGACAAGGCTAATTGCATTCAACTTCGTAAACTGATGGTTAAGATAAAGGAAGAATGGGCCCCAAATACCTGAATTATATCAAACTGACTGAAGTATGCTTAGAAGAAGCAGAGTAGGAACATAATGGCATTGGGGAAGTTGCCAAGGCAGTCAGTGTCAAAAGGGCACAAGTAACAGGTTATTTTACCAGTTATCGAGATTATCACACTTAAAGTGGCACATGGCTAGAAATTTGCTAACGGTGCCAATAACCTAGCTATGCTACTGCCTGGAAGGATAAAAAGTGTGATCAGGGTCAAGAAGATCCGTTATTCTTTGACGTGTATAACTTAGGATTCTCTGAAATATCTAGTGCTCTTTCAATACTTAGTTCAGCATAGCATATATATTTCTTATCTTTTTAAAATACATCTGAAAACTTGAATCTTAGAATAAGTCGGCTTGATTGACCCAGTGGATAGTATACCACTCTCCAAACCACAAGTTGTGGATACGGATGTTTGTAAAAGCCTGCTCTGGACGCACATGAACAGCTTCTTGAGTTTACAAGACTTGTCTTACTAATAATAATAATAAAGAGGCAGACCTTGATCTGTCTTTTTATTATTTATTAATTAATTTATTTATTATTATTATTATTATGTCTTCATGCTGTAGATATGGCAGGTCAAAGGTAGAATCTAACTTATTTGCTTATACAGAATCGAATAGTTTGAAGAAAGGCAAATTTTAAAAAGATCCAGCTTCAGTTCAAAATCGTTTCCATCTAATCTACAATTTGTTATCAAGAGTGAAGTGTAGAGAACACTTCGAATAAATTAAAAGTATTTTGTTTGTTGAAGATTGAGAGAAGGCAATGCATAAAGAATCAGAAGGTTTGCCTCTTAATAGCTGGAATATATTTGACACCGTTGGTGCAGAATATTGCTATGTCTACAGACGTCACAAAAAAGACTAATCAAAGAGCAACAGCTACTAATCCAATGACTATCAGAAAAATGCATTTATAATAGAGATAATATATTTCTGTAGTTGTTCAGAAGGTTCAATCTGTTTCCTACTCACAGCAACCTCGTGATCCAGATGAACTGGATCTCGTTTTCAAAAGATGCAATTCAATTCATGGTTCTCGAGTTTATCATGAGGGATAAGTCTAAGGGACACATACATAGGATCTTTCTGAGAAGACTGCAAAGGCTGGGTCGAACTTTATTTTTTCTATAGCAATCCCATCTACAAAAGCTTGAGGACTTATAGTCCAGCAAGGTTATTGGAAAATCAGTTTTAATGGGCGACTCAATCTTTCAGTTTAATGTAGATGAAGCAAAGATGTTTTTCACCCTTCTTTATATGAAACGATCAAATTCTTCTGCACGATACGAGCGTTAAGATTTCAGTTGACGATTCCTGATGTAACATTTAATTCTTAATGTTAACTGCACTGTCTAAAATATTGTGAACCACAATAAAACATAGATATTTGATGCAATAGATCCTTTAAAATTTGGGAGTAAAGAATTTTTGCCGAAGTATAAGTTAAAATTTTCATCCTTAAGTTTCCATGTTCATTGTCAATTTACAATGAACGGGAAATTGCTTCCGTTTCATGATTAACTCGTATAATTCTAATATTTAATATCCTACTTTTGAGATTTTAGTTTCATCAGTGCTCATATGTTAATTTCCATTCAATTTGCATATTTGTGATTCACGTAAGTATCACTAATTCTGATTTAACTTATTCTTTAACGATTCTATTCGCAACCTCTTAAACAAACTCGATGTTTAACCATTAGTAGAAACAAAGTATGTCATTTTCCAATTTTGATGAACGATGAGTTGAAAATCACAGCGCTTTCATTCGGTTGCATTCTTCAAGCTTTTCCTATTTTTCTTCAAATGCAGTTCCATGGCAACCGTTTTTCTGAAATTAAGTATCAAAACTGTATTAAAATTTCTTTGCCTAGAGATAAGGACGCGCAGAAGTTAAAAAGGCTAACTTGCCCAAACCTAATTTAGACACAGCTAAGATGGATCACAGAGTACTTGACACCTGATCCATCAAATTCATCCTGTACAATTTCAAAGTACTCCTTTTTTTCCCCACCCCTTCAAATTTAATATGAACACTCCTAAATCAATCCTGACGAGGTTTTTGAGTGACTCCTTGAATAAATGAAAGAATAGATAAAGAAGTTTGGAATCAAGTGCCTAATCTGTCTTCACTAAGCTCTATCACCTTTGACAAAGTTATTCACTTTTAGTTTTCATTTTATCATAATATAACCATTGCAGTTAAGTGAAACGAGAGGTGTTTCACAGAGAACAATGTCTCGTGTACTAACTGATAACGTGGGGTGAGATCCTATCATCGTTCTACTGGACAATTCCTGACACCACAACTTATGGGCAGAGGCATTGGCGCACCCAGGGAGGGTGTCAAGGGGCCCTGGCACCCCCCAAAAGAAAGAGGGGAAGAGACTAGAAAATTTTCCAAAAATCTTTTCGTAATTAAAATTCTTTTTTTTTTTTTTTTTTAATTTATGTTGTGTCGTGTCTTCTATTTTTATACTACTTATGAATTAGCGGTCAAATAAGGTGGCAATACATCTGGCTCTCGGGAATCACGGCCGTTGTGAACGCAAGGTGAACAAAGTAGTGTTCGGGCGATACTTTGTTTGCCCAAGCAGGCCAGAGATCACGGGTATCATGTATTGGCGATCACTGCAGATGCTCAGTCATATTTCGTATGCAATGCATAGTGTGTATTCTCAAATCGTCTACTCAACTCGGCCCCCCAAGATTAAATCATGAGTGCTCGTCCCCCCCCCCCCCCCCCAAGATTAAATCTTGAGTACTCAGCCCCCTCCAAGATTAAATTCTGAGTGCGCCACTGGGCAGAGGGCAATAAAATCAAACTGCTATGGCGGTACATGAACAGACACAGAGATATCCTCTTAACAGATGAAAAGATTTTCACCATTGAAGAGTCGTTTAACTGCCAAAACCCGATGCCCCGAATGATCGCACAGCATGTACGTGTACTATAGAACCCGGGATTGAGAAAGGTCATCACCCTGCATCACTAATGGTTTGGGGAGGGAGACGTATCAGGGGGATATCCAGTTGCCTTTCTGCAAACATGAGATCAAAACCTTCACCAGAGTGCATCAAGAAGCCGTGCTAGAACCTGTAGTATGGCCCTGAACCACACCTTGTTTTACAGTAGTAGTGGACCTTCCAATAGGACTCAGCTCCTGCACACAAGGCGAGGACTTAACAACAATGGTTGGAGGCGAATTTACATGACCACATATCATCATGTGATTGGTCGTCTGGAAGTCCCAATCTGAATCTCATTGGAAATCAAATTGTGATTAGTATGTATCGCTAGCTGTAATGCTTTACTGATAGATTAAACGATTATGTGCTGTTGAAGCTGTAACAGTATTTATGGCTAGACAATTTCAAAGCTATTAAACACATCTTCAAATATTATATTCGCGAAATAGACTTGTTGCTAATAATAAACCATAAAACTTTCCAAAATATGAAACTAGAATGCAGAACAGTATAATATACGGCATAACATTTATAACAGCTGCCGATCTGGATGCAGTATCTGGCTTACATTTTGTCCGCGATATCATCCTTTTAAATCATGTTTAATCGAAAATACCAAAATTGCAATATACCAATACCAGACAATTTACATCTAATTAAGAAAAAAAGAAATCAACAAAATATCACACCACTGAAATATCATTACATGCAATACAACTATAGAATACCCCCAAATCGAGAAAGTCCTTATTAATAATTTCGAAGACAATGAAAACCAATTACACAGCCCAGAATCTCTAGCAAGAAGAATTGACTGACATGGAATAAACACAAAAAAACATTATTTAGTTTCTCCCTCATGAAAATTAGATCAATGAACTTTACAATCGAACCAACCAAAATTGAATTAATCATTTCATCTAGCGAATCCCACAAGCTCTTAACTGTTTTTTGTCTGATAATGAAATTCAGCACACCATCGTTTATAACTGCTGGTTGATGATGTTTTTTTCTATAGGTTTTTAGCTCAATTTTCCGTTTAGAATTAGCGATAGTCTTTGGTCAGCTATTCTCCATCAATCTCCAGAAAGTAGATAGGTCTAAAATGGCCTCCTCCTTCATTTCCACTCCCAATAGGGGAAATAAGATGTTAGAGGATTCTTTTTTATTAAAAAAAAAAAAAAAAAAAAGCTGCAAACGCCTTTCATTCCCCACAGAAAGTAAACATATGGTTATTTTAGCCCAAACGGGTCTTATTTTTTGAAGATTGATGATATAATTGCTTTTGGTATAGTAATATAGTTACTCTACACATTAAGTGTTCCTCTGTAGCACTTTGAAAATGGTGTTTGCTATCATAACATTATGCTGCCAGAAGAAAGACTGTTTAAAAGCTGGCCATAAGGATTAGGCAGTATTTAGTATTGGCAAGTAGGATTTTTACCCTGCAACTTTGGAAAATCGGCAACAGAAGTGTTCAGGACCCAATAAATGGAATAAATCTCTGACACACTGAATTCATCTGATGCCTATGAAATCATTTATAGCCCTTAGTTAAATGTAAACAATTTCTAAGGTAGAAATTTGCTGCCCACCGATCTTCAAAATGTTAGCTCTAAATCGAACTCGCTTACCCCTTTGAGGAATAAAAAGTGTTAGAGAATTATTTTATTTATTAACGATTGAAATGCGACTGTCATTTGTTGATCTAACTAGCATATTTCTTTTCACATTTTATCTCTGCTAAATCAAACTGTCTTATGAGAGCCAGTGGCACATAGCTAGAGCTGTTGCCGCCCTGAATTTGCTGCATCCTCTCAATACATACTAAAAATACTACAAAAAGTCAAAACGACGTATAGGGAAATAAATTAAGACACTATGTTTATTTTTGAAGTAAAACTTTAATTTCAACATTCTAAAATATTATTTTTCTTGCTTTTCTGTTAGCAAAATCGTCAATGACATTGGCGAAGTCTATTTCATAGCAATGTAGGTAATTCTTAATCAATTTTATTTAGAAAAACTCCTCTCATAATTAGCAACACTTACAGTAATTGTGAGGAAAATTCGCAGTAGTATTCCAATATTTCGAAATGAGTTCTCTTGACTGTATTTTAGAATAAACTGCAAAAGTTCAAAAAGGTTCAAAACCTCCCCCCCCCCCCAGCTAAGCCACTAATGACAGCACACCATCTGTGGTTAAGCTTTAAACTTTGGTTCTCATTATAGGGGTGAATGAATCATTTTACATTTCCTTTGACATATATAGCTCTTACGAAATATAAGAGTAAAAACATTTTGTTTGATTTATTCACCTTCTTGTTTCACATTTAATATGTTCACCCATATGGCCACAATGGCTCCTCTGGCCAATATTAATTCTTAAAGCATACTGTAACTTTAAAAATCCATAGCCCTTTACTTTGACAGACTGACATTCCTCAGAACCTAATACCCTCCTTATCTCCCTTAAAGAAAAATATCTTGCTCTTTGTTATCCTAGAGTTGATATAAACCCCTGCTCTTACAGCTTGTGTTGTTATTATTACTATTACATGACACCTCCAGGGAGTCCAACTACTCTACAACTCTCTGTCTTCACCACTCAATCCACCAACTACAACTACTTTCATCATCTACGCCAACCACCACCACTAGTGTCTTCACAGACAATCACAAACATTCATGCCCAAGGCAGGATTTGAATCCGCAGCCTTTTGGCTGGAGAGTGAATACGCTAACCACTCGGCCAACCAGGCTAGCTAAGTTATTATAGACAGACTGGCCGTTCTGCACAAGTTTGTCTTGAAGAACATTATTATGACTGTGTGAAACCTCTAAGAAGTCCCAAGACTCATAGAGAGAGGGCACGTACTCTACAACTCCAAGTCTTCACTTAATCCACCAACTATAACAAACCACCACTACCATCATTTCCTGCACTAGCACCATTATCATCACCACTAGTATTTTTTGTATGTAAATTTCGTGTGTTCTCGAGTTTTGTCTATAAGGCATTCATGAAAAACAATAGTTTTCGGAAGAAAAAACCCTGCGCTATCTCCGTATGAGATCGGCTAACCTGCCTTCAATTGAAGAAGAAAAAAGAAAGAAAAAAAGATTCCTCTCGTCACAACGAGAATCGAACTTGGGCCTTTTCCAATCGAAGGACGCAACGTACCATTGTAAAAATATACATATTGCTAAGATATGAAAAAATGTAAATCAAAATGCCCAATAGAATAAGCATTCTATGTACATGTGTATATATATTGTAAATGTTCTTCCAATTGCGTTATAAGGCAATTACATCAAGAATATATTTCACTTAAGGAACTCGTTAAATCTGTTTTAGCGAACCGCACATTAGCTAGAAAATGCATGGTTTGCTAAAGCAGATTTAATGGATTCTTCACAGAATTCAGTGGAGCAAAACCAAAGTGTAACATAAGTTATTTTCTTTTGGAAAAACTGTACAAAGAAAGCTATAAAACACACATTCACAACCCAAACTTTAATGAAAATGATTGTCTTAAACTTTCTCAATTTTGGGAAGTTATACTGACTAATAATGTTGGCCGAGTGGTTAGCGTATCCGCTCTCCAAACAAAGAGCTGGGGGTTCGAATCCCGCTGTGGGCATGGATGCTTGTGATCGTCAGCGAAAATATAATGTCATCGTAACCTCTTTATTTCTGCATGTCAGGGTCCTTCATATCATTGCTATTATCCAATGTGATGTCTCCACAACTTGTGCAGTGTGGCTCCTGAATTTCAGGTCCTTGTCCACATCACTCCTAGATCTCTCATCTCCTCTATTTCCTTTAAAGTTTCCCTCCCAGGTGTATATATACTTCACATCTCATCGTTGTTTACCAAATCTCAAAACCTTGAACATTGAACTGATAGTTCTACTTACTTGCCCATTCATGCAATCTGTTCAAGTCCTTTTGTAAGGCCATAACATCTGATTGACTCTGCATTGCTCTCTCCAGTTTTGCATCATCTGAAAATAGCTGCATATCACAAGTTAAACCCATCCCAATATCATTAACATACAAATTGAACAACAATAGTCCCAAAACAGACCCCATACTCTTTCGGGATAATGCACCCCATATACAACTTTCTGATACAGCCAGTCACTGATTCAGCCCAGAAGTCTGTTATCCGATCCCATCTGTTTCAATTTATTTAACAGCTTGTCATGTGGCAGTCTATCAAAATCTTTTGCAAAATCAAAGATGCATATACACTGCTGTATATGCATCTTCCCTGCCCAAGTTATTTGTCACCTTATAGTACATAACTAAGTTAGTGAAATATGATCTCCCTTTAACAAACTGATACTGATAACCACAGAGTACTACTGTTATCAACCAATTTCTGTAACCTACCTCTCGACAATCTCTCCACTACCTTCACAATTCCATATATATACAGATTTTACTATAATTTGAAGCTACAGCCTTATCACCACCTTTATGCAGTGGAACAATTTTACCTACTCCCTTGGAACCTGTACTGTTGCAAGACTTGTTAAACATGCATGCTGATGCTACCGCCAATTCCCTGAACATTCCCTTAAGATGTGTGGTGATTATCAAAGGAACAACAATGGTCCCAAAACTGACCTTTGTGGTGTATTTCAGGGGGTCAGTTTTGACAGTCAATCACCCATAATGGTAAGTGCATCATTATGAGTGAGTTTAATTTTCCAAACATTGATTGGGTAGATGAGAAATCTCATGATAAGAAAGAAGAGGAATTTATTGAATTGTTGTGAGACAACTTTCTCAAGCAGCATATGAAAGAAGGAACTCGAGGTCAAAGAGTTTTGGATTTGCTCATAGCCTCGGAAGGGGTCTCTGGTAAGAATATGGCTATTTTACCACCCGTGGTGACAGCGATCATGCTGTTCTTTCTTGGGAAGTATCTAATTGTATTGAATCTCCAACAGAACAGGTTACATGTTGAACTACAAAGCTGGAAATTATGATCAACTTAAGAGAATACTAACTACAAAGCTGGAAATTATGATCAACTTAAGAGAATACTATCTTTCCCATGTCAGCAATGCATGGGAATCTTAGAAAAAGTGCTTAAATGAGGTGGTATCTGAATGTATCCTAGTATTTGAAGAATAAAGAGGTTGGGAATGAAATGGATGTGCAACCTTATTAAGCAAGAGATCCACAAGAATAAGTGGAAAGAATATCATGAGAATAAGAGTGAAAGGAGTTATGAAATATATAAAGCTCAGGTTAGAAAACTAACTAGTTTTCTAACCTAAGTTTTTCCACTAAATTAACTAACTAGTTAATTTAGTGGAAAAACTAAATCAGAATATGAAAAGAAATTAACCATGCAAGTTAAAGGCATTTGAAAAGAATTTTATCATTATGCTGCAAGCAAAAGAAAGAATTAATATGAAAGAATATCTTCATTGAATTCAAATGGTACTCTAGTGCCAGAAGCTAATGAGATTGTTCAATTAACAAATGCTCACTTTACCTAGCTATATCAACCAGATGTATGTAACATGGTACAGAGTGCTACTGCTACATTGGATGAAGAGTTAGATGTCCAGGAAAATGAGGTTGGAGAGGTGTTGCATAACTGGATAAGAAGTTGTCAATAGGAAGAGATGGAATATCAGCCCGTTTGCTAAAGGAATGGTCAAATGTTTGTGTAACTTGAGTCTTAGCTCAGGAATGGATGGAATGGATGATAGTTCCATTTTACAAGTATGGTGCAAAAACTGATGTGTCTAACTATCGACCTATCAGCATCTCTGGTATGGTAGTGAAGATTTTAGAGGAGTTGGTAAGAACTCGCATACAGAAACGAGTAGACAAACATGCTACTCTGCAAGGAGTAGCATGGATTTACTATAGGGTCATGTTTTAGTAATTTGCTCATATTTCATAACAATGTTACAGCCAAGTTGGATAAAGGAAATGAAATAGGCTGGAAATTTGGACAAAAGAAAATGGCTGTCAGTTTAATGTTAGTAAGTGTAAAGTTATGCACTTTGGTATGATGAGATTTCCAGTGGCATATTAAATTAGTTGGGTTATGCTACAAGAAATTGAGGAGGCAAGGGATCTTGGCATATTGGTGGATAGGAATTTGAAGTTCAAAGGTCACATAGCAAAAGTTGCAAATACAACTCAGAAGATAATTGCAATGTTGAAGTAAACCTTGACATCTAAGGATAAGGAGGTCATTTTGCTTCTTTATAAGGCTTTGATAAGACTACACCTGGATTATTGTGCACAGATTTGATCTCCTGGATTCCAAGGGGATAAAGAACTGTGGAAAGGGTGCAAAGAAGAGTTACAAAGATTATATCTGGATTATGGGATTTAGATTATGAGGAGAGATTGTATGTGGATTAGACTCTGGTTAACAGGAGAAAGAAGGATGATATGATAATTGTCTATGAACTTTTGAATGGGTGTTATAGGATATGGTCTGATGACATTTTTCATTATATGGAAGATGGGGAATGAACATGGAGGCATCCATGGAAGTTAAGTTTGTTCACAGTCAAGAAAGAAGTAAGAGCTAGGCTTTTCTCTCACAGAGCAGTGAGTAAGTGGAATAGTTTGCCTTTAGGAGTATGAGTGCATCTAGTGTGAATGAATTGAAGGGAAGGTATGAAAGCTGGTTTCAGTTATTTATAGCCTCCCTCAATGAGTCCTTGACTCCCTGGAGGTCTCAGATGATAATAATCCTATTGCCTTATTGACACCATGTTTATTTCCTCAAATACCTTCTGCTCACTCACAATTAAGCCATTGTCTCCTATGTCCTCTACACTTAAGTTCCTCATGATTCCATCCTGATCAGAATGAAACACTTCTAAACTTATCACTTATCTAGCTTATTTAAATAAGCTAGATAGATGGGCAAATGAATGGGGGTGTCAGTTTAATGCAGCAAAATGCAAGGTCTTGAGGTTTGGGAAACATCGATGGGATGCTGCATACTCTATGGGAGGAGTTATACTGGAGGAAGTAGGGGAGACAAGAGATCTGGGGTTGATGATTGATAGAAACCTGAAGTTTAGGGGACATATTGCAAAGGTGGTGAAGGTAACACAGAGGATTGCTGCTATTATGAGAAGGACACTGACCTGCAGAGATAAGAGGGTTATCATTCCGTTGTATAAGTCTCTGATCAGACCACACTTGGACTATTGTTCTCAGATTTGGTCCCCAGGATTTGAAGGGGATAAATTAACCGTGGAAAGGATACAAAGACGGATGACAAAGATGGTTTCAGGACTGTACAAGGATAGTTATGAGGATCGGCTGAGAGAATGTGGACTGCAGAGTTTGGTGGATAGAAGAAGGAGAGGTGATATGATTGAGACTTTTAAACTGTTGAGAGGTGGTTACAGGGTTGACACTGGGGAGTTCTTTCGCTTGGTTGATCAGCGGGAAGGAGTGATGACAAGAGGCCATCCCTGGAAGTTACGAAAGGAAACTGTGAGCAAGAGGGTAAGGAGTGGTTTCTTTGTGTGGAGGGTGGTTGAGCCGTGGAATGCATTGCCTGATGGAGTGGTGGGAGCGAGAACGGTCAGTGGGTTTAAGGAGTGGTATGATAAACTTTGTGTTTCTCAGAGGGGGACTTCCCCTCGATGAGTCTTGACAGACTTTGTCTTAGAAAGGACCTCCCTCGATGAGTCTTTTGACTCCTTGGAGGCCTGAATAATAATAATAATAATAATAATAATATCACTAAATACCTCAACAATGTCTTCTGCAGCAGTTACCATTCTGCCACTTTCATCCATTAACATCATCTTACCATGATCATTCTTCCTTCTATTTGCCACATATCTAGAAAAACTCTAGGGTTTAATCTTTAAGGGTTTTTCTTCATCTGATTTGCCCATTTCTGCTCACACTTTTATTTTCCTTACTGAGTCACTCTCCTAGCTTGTTCCTTATACTCTTCATGAAACTGATTATTATTACTATTCATCTTGTACTGCTTCCAATTCCAGATTTCATGTTAATTCCCTCATTCATTCATTTTACACCTATCTTATTCGATCTTTTGGCCTTTGGAATACATTCACACATTGATGCACTCTGTATTTCTTTTTCAGTTCCCAAGCAGCATTTATTTCCTTACTGCTCAACTCCTCATTAGATGCTATAGCTCTAAGCTTGTCATAATCACCATCCTTATAATTCCACATATATCATTTCCTCACAGAAGTCCACATATGGCTAGCCCCAACCCAGGTGATCACTCTCACCAACTGGATGAAAGTATGAAACCCCACTCATAATTACATTCTCTGATGTATGATCAGATCCAGAACTCTTGATCCTCACATGCCCTCCTTTACATGCTGCCTAAGATAATTCTCTCTCAAGAACTCTAATTAATTTTCCTTATTCTCAAATGTTATTTTTCTTCATTCCGATCCATACTACCATAATTAAAATCACCCATAATAATTACCCTTCTGTTGTTCACTATCCAAGTTGTTTGTACATTTCTTCATCACCACCCTCCACATTCCCAGGCCTATAGCAACATCCAACTAAATATATCCTCCTGTCAATCTCCACATTACACTACACTGCCTCATAGCCATTGCCACTATTTCCATCTTTCATGTCTGCCTTATGTGGTGTAAATCCCCTGCTATCATCAGCAGCACTCTCCCTCGCTTCTTGTCCTTTCTATCCTTGCAAGAAATACTGTATCCTTCCATTTCTATTTTAATTAGAATATCATCTTCATTCAACCATGTTTCACTTATTCCAATGATATGATTTTGGGACAAATAAACTCAGTGTAACCATTCCATCTCCCTTATTTCTGATACTTCTGGCATTTGTAAACAAACACAGTAATTCATTTTTAGGTCTATAACCAGTCCTATCCAAGCCACTTGTTCATTGTGATTCCTCCACCACACCTGCCCAGTTACCTTTGTTACCACATATATCTGCTCAGTCTCAACTTCCCCACCCACATGGCAATATACTCCATCTCCATACACACATTCACTGCCACTGTCCACATCCATTCTCCCTATGCCATGTCTCCATCCACTGGAGCCCCCCCCCCTTTTCCCTGTTCTTCTTGCATTCCCATTCTCTCTTCATAACTACTAATGTTTCCACTACTGAACACTTCTATCTCTTCAGTACCATTTTCCTTTCATCTCTTTCTTCTGATCTCTTGCATGCATCGCAAACTGTACTTCCATCCAGCAACAATTTCTCCAGTGAACTCACTCCAAAGCCATTCAAATGCAACTCATCACGCTTGTATACTTTCATTCTTCCTTCAAACATGTGCCATGCATCCACAAACTGCACTCCCTTTTCCTCACACAGCTCCGCTATCATACGATTCATGATTTTGGCTCTCTCGCAACTCATGATTGTCATACTTTGCTGTGACACATTGATATTCTTTCCTACTACACTGTTATCTTTTACTCTTCTCAATTTCCTGCTGATATTTGTCCTCACATTCTCCTTATGTCCACTTAGATCATTTGTTCTCACAATCGCAACTAACTCTCTTGCTTGTTTCTTCCTCATGTCCAATACCTTAATTATCCCACTCATTCTCCCTCCTGGATAAGCAGACATTATGTGGACTCTCTCAGTAACTAGTCCTATAACTATGGAATTTCCAAATACTGCTATCCTGGAATCTCTCGTTACTTCTTTTTTTTTTCTTTCATTCTATTCTCTTGCACTATATATATCACCAGTGCATGAGAATTGTGAAGAAAATTTTAGTAGCAGCAATGAAAATTATATACATCAAGTGAAAAGAGAACTAAATTTGGTGTAAAGTGCATGACTAATGAAATCAAATGGAAACTGCAGATGGGGAGGGTTGGAGATAGTTTGCATGAGAAATAAGACATGCCAGGAAAGTAACTAGTATAGTAAGAAGAAAAAACTGGAATAGATTAGATTAGCTCTGCGATCAATTGTCTAACATTGTTAGACAAAAAAAGGATTCAGTGACTGGTGCAGAAGACAAAGTGGAGTTTAATAATCACTTTAATGGAGTGTTTCATCCTGGTCAATAGGCAATCAAACTGAATGGGAATTTTGCTGTTTTAAAGAGAATGTGCTAAAGAGCTGACAGTGAGAGTCTAGCTGTGGGAAAGGTGCCCATAGAATGGAAGTAGGATAAAATACTGCCATTACATAAGGGTGGTAGTAGAATGAACATGTCACCCTTATAGACCATTCTGTAGTTCTTCTGTGGTTAAGATTTTGGAGAAATTAGTGAGACAGCATTGGGCAGAAGAGGGTAAATGTTATCTGTGAGGGTTCAGCATGGATTTATTAAGTGGTGCTCTTGTTTTATTAATCTGATTGCCTTTTATAATAAGGTAATAAAAGCAGTTGATGAGAAAACAGCTTATACTACCTTTTGGATTTTACAAAGTCATTTGGAAGATATCAAGTTAGTGAATTGGATTAGCGATTGATTGTCTGATAGATATCAGACAATTGTGTATGAAGGAGCAGTGTCATGAAATCTAAAGGTTAGTATTGGAGTCCCTCAGGGCTCAGTTTTGGAACATGTATTGTTTCTATCAATTATATTGTCAGTGGATAGGAGGAGGATATTCAGTTGTTTGCAGATGATGCGAAGCTGGGAAGGGTTACTAGTAATAGTGGCCATGTGATAGCTTTTCAGGAAGATTTGAAATAAACCGGATAGATAAGCAAATGAATGGGGGATATTAGTTTCAGTTTAATGCAACTAGATGTAAGGATTTGAAGTTTGATGATATCCATTGATGGGAGGCTACATATTCTTTTGGAGGAAATGCATTAAAGTAAGTAGAAGAGGCAAGGAATATTGTAGTTGGAGCTTAGGGCCACATTGCAAAGGTAGTGAAGATAACCCAAAGAATGCTGCAATATTGAGGAGGATGCTGATCAGTAGAGATTTCATTGTATAAAGCCCTGATCAGACTGCACCTTGATTACTGTGCTCAGATTTGGTCACTGGGATTTGATGAGAATAAATTAGCCTTGGAGATGATATAGCAGTGTATAACAAAAGTGTTATCAAGGTGTACAATGTTAGCTATGGGGATAGACTGAAGGCATGTAGACTGCAGTGTTTGGTAGATAAGAGAGATGTGAGATGACATGATTGAGACATTTAAGCTATTCAATAATAGTTAGTTGACAATGGGTATTCTTTTGAATGGTAGAAGAAGGGGAAGGAGCCAAACAGCCATCCCAGGAAGTTATGAATGGAAGTGATGAGCAAGATGGTGAGGAGTGGCTTTTTTGTGTGGACTGTGGTAGGTCTGTAGAATGCATTGTCTGATAGGAAAGTGAAGCATAAGCAGTGAATGAGTTTAAGGAGTGGTATGACAGACATTAAGATGGTCCTCCCATGCTGAGTCTTGTGGCTCCATGGAGGTCCTGAATAATAATAATTAGTTTAGTTTAGTTGGAATAAGTCTTGTATGACAAAATATTTAGAATTTTTTCCCAGTTAATGTCTTTATCAGCATATATTTACTAATTGATAATCTTGATTTTCTAGAGGAGGTATGCGTATTTGGAAACCTGCTGTAACTCCTGTAGGTGATTTGCCAGTAGTTCCTCAAAATCAGCCAGAAGCTTTAACAAAAACTTCACTTGCTGCAAACAAACAGGTGATTAGTGTGTGTGTGTGTGTGTGTGTGTGTGTGTGTGTGTATGTGTGTGTTGCTACCATGTTGGATTTTCATATCTTTTGACATTTAATTTTAAACAGGCCACATTTTCATATTGTTAGTAAGTAAATTGTATTATTTGGAATAAATGTAATATTCATTCATACTGAATTAAGATCTCTTTCTCTCTCTCATAGCCTCCATAATGTACTTAGTTACATTTGCCCTTCATTTGGAAGAGCTAGTATTTATATGCTGTCCAGGATATCAGGAAATTGTTGAGGCATTGAGGTCCCTATTTAACTCACTGTTAAACAGTAACTCTCTAATCCCAATTCTTTAATTTCATCGATCATATCTTCCTGCAATGTCCTCCATCGAGGATGCATAATTACTTTAAACTTGGCAACATTGAAAACTGATATTCATTGTCATTTGTCCATGTAACCAGTCTGGTTGGGTCAGCTTGCAGAAATTTTGTATCAGCTACATTCCTTACAATTTTTTTTTTCTCTCTCTAACCCTAACCTAGAATCAATAGCAAGTAACTGGATATCACATTATCATTAATATACAAGCTAATTAATACTATTGAGGACCTCCATGGAGTCACAAAACTCATCATGGGATGCCCATTTTAGACAATACAGTCTGTCATGTCTGTATTGTCGCTCCTTAAACGAGAATGACCAGAGAGTGAATATTCACCACTCTGATAGTCCATTACTTCCATGCATTTTCACACTTCTACTCACCAAATCCTTTTGCATCTTCCAGGGATGACCTCTTGTCTTTGTTCCTTTCCCTTCTTCTACTCTATGAAAAATTTCCCTAGGGCCATTCTTATAGATACTTCTTGTAAATGCAGTTTGCAAATCCTAAGTCTACTACTCCTCATGGCTAACATTGTACAGTCATTTTTTATATAATTTTTGTTATCCATCTCTTTGCCTCTCTCCAGGATTAATTTATCCTCTTTAAATATTGGTGATCAGATCTGATATAATAATCCAGATGTGGTCTGATCAGATTTACCACTGTCATCTCTACCAGTCAGTCTTGGTAATGCAACAAATCCCTTGGATTACCTTCACTGCCTTCGCAATATGCTCCCTAAGCTTGTGGTTTTAATCCAGTGCAGTACCAGCAGACTTAATAAATTCATAATTTTTTTTGTCCTATTATAGCATTATTAATTAATGAAGTCAAAAATAATGAGTGACTTAATCACTGCCACAGACTCATCTCCTGTATTTCTAATAACTTTTGCCATTGGTAAACAATCATGACTCATTTGTCTACCAGTAAACAACCATACTTGTATCTTTGATAATCTGTGCTGCTTCTTTAACCTTGCCAACTTTTTTCTCCTATTATAATCACTAACTCCCAGACATGACTGATATCAGTCTGTTCAAGGACATTCTACTCTAGTCTTCTCTTCCAACTTGTCAATACACTCACTGTCATACCTCTTAGTCTGTTCTGACCTCTTCATTTTCTTGGTCTTTTTTTTTGTCTTCTCTTTCTCTCTCTCTCTCAGTTTACTCCATTTGAATTCCATAACCAGTCTTCTGTCCTTACACAAGTTGACTTTCATACTTTTTCCCACCTTATCGATTTTAGGATCTTTTAATTTATGAGTTTTTCCTCTCATTCAGAATTCTTTTATCAACACATTTGTAGTCCTGCATACTCCTTCATTCAGCTATGTTTTATAATTTAATAAAACTGTTTGTGTGTGTGTGTGTGTGTGTGTGTGTGTGTGTGTGTATATATATATATATATATATATATATATTATGTTGTTACATAGTAAATCTGCTATTGTTATTAGTGGGAAAAAAAAGTAATTGGAATTAACTTACTTATATCCTTGCAGGAAGTTCATCATATAGGTAGTAAACACAATGTTAGTGCCAAGCCATTTGCTCCAGGTTCAGTGAAAGCTGTCGTTCATAATCAGTATAATTCTCCTGCTGGAATGTATTCTATGGATAATATTGCAGAGACACTCTCTGCACATACTGAAGTTCTAGCATCAGGAGCCAAAGGGTAAAATGACAATTTCATGAATACATTTTTAATATAAATAAATATACACTCTAAAAGAATGCTTTAATGACAGCCAGAGTTTCAGTATACTTATTTAGAAAATGATTTTCCTTCACTGAAATAAGTGAGGTCTCTCTAAAAATTGCATCTACAGTTGCCAAAGCAGATTCATAATATCAACAATGTTAACTTAGACCGCCATTGACTAAAGACTCATTCTTGAAAGGTTCCCACTGCCACATATTAAGCTCATCAAACTATGCTTTAATCTCATTCAACATTTCTGCACTTGCTACACATTCACACAATATATTTTGCTCACCAGCCACTCAACATGCAAAAAATCTCTCCTCGCATCCCCTTTATACTGTAGGTATGACCTCTTGTTCTTCCTCGCCCCATTTCCCCTGTATTTTATGAAAATCCTTTCCACATTAACCTGATAACAATCCCCTACCTACTTATATCTCAATTATCCCCTACCTACTTATATCTCAATTATCCCCTTACCACCTCCTGTTTATTAGGCATACATGGCATCCCCTCAATCTGTTCTCATACTCCACATTAATCTTCTGTGGATCCCTTTCTAATATATCCTCTTTCCCATGAAAACCAGGTGAATAAATCTGTGCACAGTAATCCATATAATGCCTTATACAATGGATTCATAACCTTTTTATTTCTGCATATCAAGCTCTTCTACATCATTGCCATAATTCAGTGTGACAATTTCACAACTTGAGCAATATGTCCCCTAAACTTCAGGTCTCTGTCCACCACCACTCCAAGATATCTCATCTCCTCCTTCAGAATGTCTCTACCAGTTGTATACTTTGAATTAAATTTCTATTAAATTTCTAAACCTTACATTTTGAAATACTGAACCAGTATCTTCAATCACTTGCCCATTCATACAATCTCTTCAGATCCTCTTGTAGGGCCACATCTGCTTGACTCCTTATTGTTCTCCCCATTACATTATCTGTAAACAGCTGCATATCTCTAAAATCTGTTGCAATATTGGTATGTAAAGTAAACAATGCTCCCAAAGCGATGGTCAAATGTTAATTTGACTATAAGTCATTGTTGCTAACTCATTATAGCATATATGTATTAATATCTTGTTTTTATTAAATTGCTATTGTTAATTAATCATGTGCCATTCCTGTCTTGTTTCATCTCACTATTTGCTAATTAATGCAGAGGCACCCTTATAATATAATCAGGAAACAAATTTGACAAATAGCACTAGTTGATCTACTGGTTTTCACAAAAAATCTGACTTTTTTTTTTTTAAATTCTATTATTGAACTTTTAAATTCAATAATAGAATTTAAAAGTTCTATTATTGAGAAATAATATGTCACAAAGTATTTTTGATTAATATGAAATTTTACTAAAAACTAAAAATATGCCACATTTGTAACAAATTATAACTTTACTTTTCTGAAGGATTAACTTCATGAGAGGAGAGCAGCCCATTAACAAGGATTCTGCTGTCTATAGGATGGTTCACGAAGAGGAAATCCCTGGCAAAGGTGAAGATACAGGTTTTCATGGGCATAATTCTGTCAACATCCAATCGCATGCTTTTCGTAGGCTACAGCAAGCACTTGAAAATGGTGTGTACAGTTTTGGAGTCAGAGGGAATCGTATTTCATCGAACACTTAATGTCATTGCATTAATGTATATTAATATCTAACTGAATACGTTATATTAATGTAATGTGATAAAGTAATCTGAGGTTTATTGTCAATTATTTCATTTGATTGAAGGGTGGATAACTTAATACTAACTCATTTTTAAGTTTTTGATGTTTTAACTTTCTTTAGCTTGATTAACAATAATGTGTATTTTGGATAACTAGGATTTCATGGAAATCCATAACTTTTGTTCTTTGTTTGGATTGATCCTTAATTATAATAAGGTTGCACTGCACATTTTAAATTCTAATGTGGATCCTTTCATGTGAAATCATCAAAATTAAAAATTAACTTGCAGCTGTATGAGTGTGTATATTGATGAAAGTGACTTATTTGGTGAGCTCCGTAGCTCAGTTGCTATAGACGAAGCCCTTTGGTCAGAAAGACCTGGGTTCGATTCCTGTTACTGATGTGAGGAACTTCTATCAGGTCTCTTTCAATGAGAGGTAAGTTAAGCAGTCTCATATGGAGGTAGGGGTGTTTCTTCACCCAGAAACTCAAATTTTTCATCCCCCAGAACAGGCAAACCAGCCCTGCAGAAACACACATCTGCAGACATAGGACACACTGGGAGGCATAGGGCCAACCAACTTATCCTTGAGACAGTTACAGTTGCAAGAATAAGAAACCTCAACACCATAAAAAGTAGAAAAGGAGGTTACCCTATTATTTGCTAAATTTTTAGATTTTTCCTGGCATCCAGTTGATTATGATGGCCATTTTTATATGATGGATCCAAGAATTTTTACAATTTCACAGTTTTTTAATTAATCATAGTTTATTTTCAAATTGTCCATGTTCTGATTTTTTTGATTTCTTATTTGTATTTTCAGACTAATTTTTTTCCAGATGGCAGCCACCTACTTTAAGTATTCGGAGTGCTCTTTTTTCCCATTTTGTACTCACCTTTGTTGACCCTGTGGTTGAATCCAGAGTCTGATTTTTTGTTTTCATTTTTAGATCTAGTGGAATATGTTAACATCACCTAGATTGAAGCATTTCTTCTATGACAAAAAAAATTGCAAGAAATTGAGTTTGAAGAAAAAAAAATTTAAGTACAAATGGCAAGCTTGCAAAACTGCAAACCATATTTGACTTTTATTCTACAGCATTCTTTTTTGTATTCAGTGAAGCAATGAACATCAAGAAAAGCTTCTTAAAGAATTGAAAAAGAAAAAAAACTGCGATACATCACGTAATCACTTGTGTCCCAGTCATCGAGAAAAATGTTGCTGTATGCCACTATTCTGTTCTGTTTCAGAAAGCTTTGAAGTTGTTGCAGTCACTTGAGCATCAAAGAATATTTCAAATGAATGATTGTCTGTTACATTTACAGTGGTAGCTGTTAAAATTGACTTACTGTAGAATTGCTATAAAATTTGAGAAAAATGAAATGACAGTGGAAACACTATGAGAGAAAATGGGAATGCAAAAGGAACAGGGAAATGGGGAGAAGCCTGGATGGACAGGAGACATGGCATAGGGAAAGTTGATGCTGGGAGTAGTAGTGAATATATGTATGGGGGGAATCAGCATGGAAATAGATCAGGATGCAAGTGGGATAGTTCATACTGAGCTGTTGTATGTGGTAATTGGTAATAATAAAGATGATGGGTCAAGGGAAGGTGTGGTGGTAAAATCACAACCAAAAAGTGGCTTGGAGTAAATGAAATACTTAGCCCTTCTGGTTGGCTGAGTGGTTAGCGTATCCGCTCCCAGCCAAAAGGCCGCAGGTTTGAATCCCACTTTAGGCATGGATGTTTGTGATTGTCTGTGAAAATACTAGTGGTGGTGATGTGCGGTAAATGGCATTGGTATAGTTGCAGTTCGTTGTTGTTGGTGGTGACAGAGAGCTGTAGAGCTTGTGCCCTCCCTCGATAATTTTTAGGACTCCCTGGAGGTATCACATAATAATATAAGTGTTCATTGGAATAAGCGAAACAAGGTTGAATGAAGATTATATCCTCACAGGTATAGAGATGGAAGGGTACAGTGTTTGTTTTTTGCAGGGGATAGAAAGGACGGTGTGGGCGCTGCTGGTG
This sequence comes from Typopeltis vanoorti, assembly GCF_054136105.1. Lineage (NCBI taxonomy): Eukaryota > Metazoa > Arthropoda > Arachnida > Uropygi > Thelyphonidae > Typopeltis > Typopeltis vanoorti. The sequence goes on along the minus strand of NC_143567.1, from coordinate 21,922,745 downwards.
ATGACAGGGAATTATGTCCACATAAGGTAGGCATGAAAGAAGGAAATAGTGGCAGTGTTTTTAAGCAGTGTGGTGTGAGATGGAGGTTGACAGGAAGAGATATTTAGCTGAATGTTACTATAGGCCAGGGAATGTGGAGGGTGGAGATAAAGAAATGTATTAGCAACTTCAGTTAATGAACAAGGAAAGGATGATTATTATGGGTGATTTTATTTATGGCAGTATTGATTGAAATGAAGAGATAGTATTTGGGAATAAGGAAAATTAATTTCTTGAGAGACACATATCTCAGGCAGTATGTAAAGGAAAGCTAAAGGATCAAGAGTTTTGGATCTGATCATTTGATTACATCAAAGAATGTAATTGTGAGTGGAGTTTCATACTTCCCTCTAGTTGGTTAGAGTGATCACATGGATTGTGGTTAGCCATATGAAAATTCCTATGAGGAAAGCAAATATATGTGGAAACACAAAGTTGGTGATTATGACAAGCTTAGGAGACAGCTTGGAACTATCACATGGAAAGAGGAGTTGAGCAGTAAAGAAAAATGCTGCTTGGGACCTGACAAAGAAATACATGACAGTATCAATGTGTGAATGTATTTCAAAAGTCAAACGGCTGAATAAGGTCTGGTGTTAATAATAATAAATAGATATCCTATGGAAAAATAAAATGGTGAGCACCATTGATACAAAATAGAACAAATTTTTCTATGCAATTCTGACTGTATGCACTTTTCTTTGCAAACCCTAGCAATATGAAATAACATTTGCCCATGTAGCTAAGTTACTAATATAAATGTAAAAAACTATTTTTTGATCTTATATTCTACTTTTACAGTAACGCTGGTGACATCTAAAAAAAACAACATGTATTCTGCTTATTTCGCCCTATTTAAGAGGTCATAAAAAATTGTCTTGATAAGCAAATGAACTAAATAAGATGGGGGAAAATTGCAGTAATGGAACTAGTTTTGCTTCATAGCTACCTATGAAGAGTATATCTAATGAAAATTTCATATTTTTATTTGGTCCTGCAGATAACATTTTTGAGCATAAATTCAATTTTTAAATTTATTTTTTTGTAGGATTTGAGGCAACTTTTTTCATAGAAGAATCCCTTTGCTGAAGGTAATTTGGGACATATGTATTTTATTACATGTATGAATAAAATACACAAAACTTCAAACTCAGTACTCCATCCTAGGGTCTGCAGGATAGAAATACAAAATGGAGAAAAAGAGCACTCTGAACATGTAAAGTAGGTGGCAACCATCTTGAAATGAAATTAGTTCCTCTGAAAATGCAAATAAGAAATAAAATAATAAAAGGAAAAAAATCAAGGATCTGCAGAATAAAAATAGCTGCTTACTAAAATAAAAAGCCAAAAGGCTTCATTTCAGCAATGCAAAATTATATAAATCAAGTGGATATTAAATCCAACATTATTTCAAAGCCAAATACAGAATGTAATATTGGATTTAATACTCACCTGATTTATATAATTTTGCATTGCCAAAATGAAGCCTTTTGGCTCTTTATTTTAGTAAATATTTTACACACTGACCGAGAGTTTGCTCACGAAAAATACCTCTCCAACACTTAGAGTTGCTTAGTATAGAGAGGTTTTGCTCTCTTAAGGTTTCTGCCTGGTCTCTGACGAAAACCAACCAGTTTGAAACAGTTGTCAGGTCAGCGAAACCTTATCAAAATGGACCAATACGAGGCGAATATATGGATGCTTGGGCAAAGTGATCATCTCTCCTATAAGGTCTGGCTAGGGCAACTTGTAAATGCCGGTGAGTGTATTCCCATCAGCTCTCTGGTCAAATTTCGTATGAAACTTTTACAGTTTCTGTATTCGGCTTTGAAATAATATTGGATTTAATATCCATCTGATTTATATAAAATAGCTGCTATTATCAATAAGATACCAGGAAAAATAAAATTGTTGTTTTCCATTTAAAGGATAGTAACAAAACAACTTGCTTTCATCAAAATCAAAAATTATACAACTTTAAGCTCCTGATTTCACCTGGAATGACTCGTGTTGTAATAAGCTCTTGAAGACATCATATTTCCAAACACATTACGAAGAATCTATTTTTGACATATGCTTATTAGATACTGTTTTGCGATATCTCGTGATCAGGTCCATGTCCATTTTTTAAGATTTCTGTTTCCAATGCATCCTTGAAAATAGCAAATCTGTTTTGATGTGAATTTCAGTAGTTTAAATTTATTTATTAATATAAAGTAAAATTTATTTCATTACTAGAGTAATGGAATCTTTATAGGAAGCTGGTAGCATAGTGGGAGTGACTGACACAGACCAGAGAGTACTGTATGTATGGTGGAGTGGAATCTAGGCAAATGAGTGGCTAGTGCCTGAAAGCTCTGTACTTGAGCTACTACTTTTTTAATTTTGTATATTAATGATATAGGGAATAATTTAAGTCTTGATTATATTCAGTTGTTTGCTGATGATGAAAAACTGGGGAGTTGATAAAGGTGATGTAGATATCCTGTATGATGACTGAAGTAAATTGGCATTGTGAGCAAAGGATAATGGTTATCAATTTAATGCTGCCAAATGTAATGTTATGTACTTTGAGATAAAAAAAAATTACGTATTTTATATTAATAGCTTTAATGGAACATGTGCACTAGACATATTAAAGTATATCTCAGTCGCAGCTGAAGTATATGATATTACACTATACTATTACACTTCAAAAGAACAATTGTAAGTTGTGTAGATTAAATAAAAATAATTATTAATTAAAAACAACTTATGAACAATTAATAGTGATCACTTCCCTAAACACTGATATTGGCATACAGCTTGATTGATTCAGATTTGGATAATTTCTTAGCATTTGCATTTTTTAAGGAAGAGACAATCAAATTCGAACTGCTGGAGTGAAGAAGTTTTGTCTGATTCTGAATAACTCTGTGTGTGTAAGGTCAGTGTGTCGTGAGAAGCAAGGCCATGCTTATTAGATTCCACAAATGTAATATAGTTTTGATGTTCTTCAATTCTAATCAGGGCAGAACCACCAGTCTGGTCTGTCAAAAATAGAAAAGATGACATGACCAGGATACTTGATAGAAAGCTGATAAGGAAAGAGGTAGTAATATATCCTTTGTTGATAGCAGGAAGGAAGCCAGTTTCCGAGCTGGTTTAAAGAAAGCATACAGATTGAATTTCCAAAGAATTTGTTATTTATTCTTGGGTTACTTTAAGGTAGGGTGTTGAAATTCTTTTCACATTGGATTGTAGTCTGGTAGAAGGATGATAAATCTAGGCAAATAAATCTAGTAGTAGTTTTTGTTGTATTCATTAAATTAATTCATTAAAGTAATTTTGTTGTATTCATTATATTCATTGATTACCTGGGTAGTAATCAATGAATATAATGTGGAACTACACAGGGAGTCAATATGAAGAGCTCAGGAGACAGCTTGCAGGTGTAGCATGGAATGAGGAGTTAGCTGGAAAAGAGATCAATGCAGCTTGGGGGATTTTCAAAAACTATCTAGCAGATGCAATGTCTAAATGTATTCCAAGGGTGAGAAGGTTAAATAAGGTAGGTGTGAGATGGATGAATAACGAGATCAAGCATGCAATACAGAGAAAAAGGGTATTGTGGAGGCAGCATAAGAGAAGTGGAAATAACCAATTTCATAAGGTCTACAAAGACCAGGCAAGGAGGGTGACTTGGTTGGTGAGAGTAGCTAAAGAGAGGTATGAACAGCAGTTAGCTAATGAATCCAAAAAGAATCCTAGGGAGTTCTTTCGATATGTAGCCAGCAAAAGAAAGAATGATTATGGAAGGATGACACTGATTGGAGAAAATGGTATAAAGAGAAAATGGTTGCAGAATGTGTGGTGGAGATACTTAATGAGCAGTTCATAAAGATCTTTCAATCTTGTGAATGTGACTTCATGGAGAGATTGAGAGCAGTTGATGATGGGGAGGATAGACTGACTGTAAGTGAGCAAGAGGTGTTTGAGGAGTTCAGTAAACTAGATGTAAATAAGGCTGTGGGGACTTGATAATATATCACTGCGTATTCTGAAGGAAAGTGCCAGAGAGTTGATACCTGCCTTGACATATTTTTTTAATACAAGTTTTGCACTTGGTCAAGTTCCTAAGGAGTGGAAAGAGGGCAAGATTGTGCCACTTCATAAAGGAGGTGATTGAACTCAAGCATCAAACTATAGGAATATCTGTGTATCAGATGTTGTGGTTGAGTTGTTAGAGAAGCTTGTGAGAACTAGGATTAAGAGTTGGGTAGACAACAATGGTATAATCTTTGATGGACAGCATGGATTTGCTAAAGAGAGGTCATGTTTTAATAATCTACTTACTTATTACAATAAAGTGACTGCTTCCTTGGACAGAGGAGAAGGATACACAGTAATATACTTGTATTTCGCAAAAGCTTTTGATAGAGTACCTCATGATAAGTTGACAGTGAAACTAGAGCAGATGGGGTTGGATATTAGATTATTGCATTGGATTGGAGACTGGCTATCTGATAGGTATCAACAAGTTGTGTATGGGGGTGCGATATCCAGGAAAAGGAAAGTCACTAGTGGAGTGCCTCACGGGTCTGTTTTAGGGGCATTTCTATTTAACTTGTATATTAATGATATTGGCAAAGATTTGGATGGAGATATTCAGTTGTTTGCAGATGATGCAAAGTTGGGATGAACCATAAAGAGTAGTGAAGATGTTGTGGCCTTGCAAGAAGGCGTGAATAAATTGAGTGATTGGGCACGGAAATGGGGATGCGAGTTCAATGTTGCAAAATTTAAGGTTTTAAACTTTGGAAAACAAAGATGGGATGCAGAATTTATGCTTGGTGAGAATATATTTTTGCCGGTAGAGGAAATAAGAGATCTGGGGGTGATAGTGGATAAGGATCTAAAATTTAGGGGACACATCACCAAAATTGCGAAGACAACACAAAGGTTTCTGGGAATGATGCGGAGGGCACTGACGTGTAGAAGTAGGGAGCTTCTTGTTCCGTTGTATAAGGCTTTGATTAGGCCATGGACTATTATGCCCAGATTTGGTCACTGGGTTTTCAGAAGGATGAAGAGATGTTGGAAAGGGTCCAAAGACAACTGACTAAGGTAGTTTCTGACCTCTGGAATGTTGAGTATGAGGGAAGATTGAGAAGATGTAATTTGCAGAGTCTGGTGGAGAGGAGGAAGAGGGGAGATATGATAGAGACCTACAAGTTGGTAAGGGGTTGTTATAGGATTAATGGTGGAGAAGTTCTACAGAGAATAGTGGGAGATCAGGGGAGAACCAGAAGTCATCCCTGGAAGCTGTATAAAGAGGGCGTGAGTAGGGGAGTGAGAGGCTGGTTTTTTCATGCAGAGTTGTGAATGATTGGAATGCCTTGCCTGAGAGTGTGGTGTCTGCAAGGAGTTTGAGTGTGTTTAAGGCTCGGTATGATGAGATGCTTGTGTGATAAAAGGACCTCCCAGATGAGTCTTTGACTCCATGAGGTCTTGGGGTAATAATAATAAAATATCAGATTGCTTTTAATTTATTCAGTTCATCTAACAAAAGGGGATCAGAAGAGCTGACTGTGAGCTCTGTGTACAAGACCCATGATAATACTCAATTTTTGTGATGAATGATGGTGAGAGGGAGAGTGAATATATCTGCCAGTAATGGTTGGCTTCCTATAAACTGAAAATTCAACATGACCTTGTGGGATTAAGAATTATCACTGTATCCAAAAAGGGTAGTTGGTTATTGGATTTGTGTTCAGTAGTAAACCTGATGCATTAGTATAAGGAGTTTATTTTCTCTAGGAACTAAAGTAATTCTGACTCAGTGTGGGACCAGATAGCAAATATATCATCAACAAAATGTAACCATATAAGAGAAACAACCTATTTAAATTTATTATCAATGTAGGATTACATAGCATAAGTTGTTCAAACAAATAGAAGGAACAGCAGAATGGCTTATCTCACCAGCTAAGGCTGGTGAGATTGGACATCTAAAAAAAAAGACCTCTCTGACACTATCTTCCCTCAGCCTCGTATATGTTACGTTTTGTTGATGATATGTTTACATTCTGACCTCACACTGAGTCAAGAATTACTTTAGTTCTGGAGAAAATAAACTCCTTGTACTCTCGTATCAAATTTACTATTGAATGTGAATCTAGAACCACCTACCCTTTTTGGATACTGTAAAATTCATAATTCCACTGGTCATGTTGAATTTATGGTTTACTGGAAGCCAACCTTTACTAGCAGATGCATTCACTCATTCTCCCACCATCATTCATTACAAAAAAAAAAAAAAAAAGGGTATTATCAAGAGTCTTGTACGCAGAGCTTGTGCCGTCTGCCCTTCTAATCCCTTTTGTTAGATGAACTGAATAAAATTAAAATCAATTTAATATGTAATGGATACAACAAAACTACTATTCAAAAATGATTGATAATTATCATCATTCTACCAGGCTACAATTCGATGTGAAAAGAATTTCAATATCCTACCTTTTTAAAGGAACCTCAGAAAAAATTGCAAGGAGTCTTCGTAAATTCAGTCTATATGCTTCCTTCAGATCAGCTCTGAAACTGTCTTCCTTCCTACTGTCTATAAAGGATACATTACTACTTCTTTCCTTACTAGGTTCTAAAGGTGTTCTATCAAGTATCCTGCTCTTGTCATTCTTTCTTATGTTGGAGAGACTGGCCATTCTGCCATGATTGGAACATCAAGACTATATTACATTTATTTAATGTTGACAAGTCTGGCCTTGCTTCTCATGCTGTTGACACTAGGCACAGTTCTTTGGAACCAGACAAAACTTCTTCACTCTAGCAAGTTCAGATTCGATTGTCTCTCTTCCTTGAAGCATGTGAAATGGTAAGAAATCATCTGAACTCAAAGCTTTCAGAGTGCATGCTAGTATCCAAGTTTTGGGAAGTGATCACTATTAATTATTCTTGTTTTTTTAATTAATAATTATTTTAATTTTTGTTTATTTATTCAATAATAAACAATGTGAGCTCACACAACTTACTACAATTGTTCCTTTGAACTCTAATGGGTTAATATCATATACTTCATCTGAAACTGAGACACGAGGAGCTAATATACACGATTTATGACTTGTTATTTTGATTCATCTTTTGAATGTAGCTAATGGTCTATCTCCCTGGCAATGTCCATAATGTTGGATAAAATATATTGAGTTTTTGAATAAATTCTAGATAATTTTAAGCGCCTCCGTAGCGCAATTGGAAGAACGACGGTACATTGCGCCCTTCGATTGGAATAGGCCTAAGTTCGATTCTCGTCGCGACGGGAGGAATCTTTATCTGGTCGATTTCAATCGATGGTGAGTTAGCCGATCTCATACGGAGGTAGCAGGGTTTTTTCTCCCGGAAACTCGGGTTTTTCATCCCGCATATATACAAATCGGCCCTTCAGAACACACGCAATTTACAGACAAAAATTACTAGTTGTGGTGGTGCTGGAGGTGGGCGGTAGATGGCGTTGATGGAGATGATTCGTAGTAGAGGTTAGGTGTAGAGACAGTTGTAGGTGTCCTCCCGCGATGAGTCTTCGGACTCCTTGGAGGTATCAGGAATAATAATTTTTGTTAAGTGCATAAGCCATGCCATGTAACTTATTTTAATATTATGTATTACACTGATAGTGCTGGATTGCAGGAAATTTAGGCTGGAGATTTGGAAGTAATGGTGGACAAAGTTGAAGTTCAGCGTACATATTGCAAAAGTTGACAAAACAGCTCTAAGAATCTGTTGGATGTCAAAGATCAGAATGATGTAAAGATAAAGAGCCGTATTATCCCTCTTTATAAGACTTATTCAGTCACAGATATGTTTATTTCTTGGAATCAGGATGGTGGTGGTGAAGATCCAGAGATGAGTAAGCTGGTGACAGTCTGTGGAATGCTGTCTATGAGGATAGATTTGAATGGCTGTGGTTTGTGCAAAGTTGAGTTGATAATTGGAAGAGAGGAGGCAGGATGGAAACTTATAGGTTACTAAAGGTGTTCTATAGGATTGACACAAAAGAAATTTTTCAATACATGATCAGTAAGGAGAAAATGAAGGGTCATCCCCGGAGGTTGTGTAAGAGTGCAGTTAGTAAGGATGTGCAGATAAGATTTGTTTCCTTAATTGATTGCCACAGTTGTTAGTACTCTGAAATGAGTTTAAGGAGAAGTATGATAGGCATCATGCGAATAATCATTAGTGTGGGTCTTCAGGATGAGTCTCCTGACTTAAGGAGATAGCATAATAATAATGCTGATGTTTCAAATACAAAATGGTTCTTATAAAAGAAGAATCTGAATGGAGTCCGAAAACTCATTACAGGAGACCTATCATTCCACTTCTTTTTCACTATCCAAGCAAAAAATCTAGTCTTCATGCTCTTTCACTATCCAAGCAAAAAATCTAGTCTTCATGCTCTTTCTGGCCAAACTCTTGCATGACCTCTATAGATTGTCTCTTATCATATTGAAAAATTTCTTTTGCAAGAATCCTATAAAATCCCATTAGTAATGTATGTTTTTCTTATAAGTTACCTCTCATTTCCTATTAACTAAATTTTTAAACTACCTTTCCATTTTTGGTCATCTCCTTATAGGCAGCATTCCACAGACCTATCATTATCATAGTCACTTTGATCCTTTGAAATGTTTTGTCAACTTTTGCAATATGCCTTTCAAACTTCAGCTCTGTCTGCCATTATTCACAGACCTCATCAGTTTCCTGCAGTCTATTTCAATCAGGAGAAGTGCACAATTTGAGATATTTTTATCCCAAAGTGCACTTTGCCACATTATTCTGATAACCATTATCCTTTTTCCACACTATCAGTATTTAAATCATCCTGCAGGATCTTTATATCATTTTATCAACTATTGACCTCTTAACTGTTGCATCATAAGCAAAGAGTTGATATTCTGCTTCAAATCATTCCCTATATCATTAATGAGGACTGAGGCAACAAGTTGCCTCAGTCCTGAACTACTTCAGGTGCAAACTTTGTTTGCCTACACTTGGGTAAAGGATTAAACTAAATTTATTATAGTCTAACCAAGTGGAAAATAAACTTCCAACATCTTTCTCTAAATCCAGAGTAAATAATAAGGTGTACACCTTTTGGCAACTCGTATAAGTAAATATGACCTCTCCATTGCTTCTGCCTTAGTATCACCATATCTGGGTCTGCCTCCCACTGACGAGACCTCAATAAAAGTTGAAACTGGTCTGGGTACTCGCCCTTCCCTTAATGCATAGCTTTATACATCTCTGCAAGGAGATGTGCTTTGCATTATGGGATATACTGAGACAAGGAGTGATGAGAGCTTAGTCCACCTTTACTACGAGTTGCCTCAGTCCTGAACTACTTCAGGCACAAACTTTGTTTGCCTACACTTGGGTAAAGGATTAAACTAAATTTATTATACCTCTGTGTTAGCTTCACCACCTTTGCAGTATGTCCCCTGAATTTCAGGTTTCTATCAATCATCAACCCCAGATCTCTTGTCTCCCCGACAGTCTCCAGTACAACTCCTCCAATAGAGTATGAAATGTCCCATGAATGTGTCCAAACTTCAAGACCTTACATTTTGCTATATTAAACCGAAACCCCCATTCATTTGCCCATCTGTCTAGCTTATTCAAATCCTCTTGAAGAGCTACCACATCTGCACTATTACTAATAGCCCATCCCAGCTTCACATCATCCACTAACAACTGAATATTACCATGCAATCCACTGACAATCTCATTGATATAAAGGTTAATATAGGTCCCAGTACTGAGCCCTGTGGGACCCCACTTGTAACCTTCTGCCTCCTTGCAACTTCCCTACCATACACAACTGTCTGATACCTATCAGACAGCCAGTCCTGAATCCAGTTGACCAACCTGACATCCAAACCCATGTGCGGCAACTTAAATATCAGCTTATCATGTGGCACCCTGTCAAATGCCTTCGCTAAATCCAAGAAAATGGCAGTATATGCCTTTCCCTCATCTACTGCTCTTGTAACTTTATTATAAAAGGCTAGCATATTACTAAAACAAGAGCGCCCCTTAACAAATCCATGTTGACTCTCACAGATAACATTATCCTCACCTGCCCAATGCTGTATACGGTCCCTCACTAATTTCTCCAAGATCTTAACCATGACTTGTTCAGCTAGTTTTACAGTGTTTCAAGACTTTGGAGATTCAGCAGCTAGCCTAAAGAAAACATTGATTGATTCAGTCAGAGAGGCATGTGTTGAGGTTATCTGCAAGGCTAGAAAAATCAGAACTCCATGGTGGACACAGGAAGTTTAAGAGACAGTGAAGGAAAAGAAGAAAGCATATTGAAAGTTAGTCAGCTTGTGCTCTTAGAGAATACAGAGAGAAATGTAAGAAAGCCAAACACTGTGTAAAACTAGCTAAACAAGTCATGGGAAGACTTGGGCAAGAACATAGAAAATAAAAAACTACTAAAATACATGTTGGATTTCTGCTCAGGACATGGACTGGTTATTACTAATACAATGTTCCGACATACAAATGTGCATAAATTCACATGGAGACAAGAGGCAAAGAATAAGAAAAGTCTCATTGACTTGTTATTGATGATAGTGATATTTTCTCACTTGTGCAGGACACCAGAGTGTACAGAGGATTTAAAATTGGAAGTGATCACTATTTAGTCTTGAGCACGATAAAATTGAATTTCATATTGAAAAGAAGAGCATGTAAGAAAGTTTTCAAGCAAATAAAAGTTGAACAGCTCTCAGATGTGAACTGTAGACTAAAATACACAAATGTTATTCAAGAAAAAATGAAAGAGTTTGAGAACAATAACCCAACTTGTAGATTCAGTGGCTAGCCCTGAAGGAAACATTGATTGATTCAGCCAGAGAGGCACGTGTTGAGGTTATCTGCAAGGATAGAAAAATCAGAACTCCATGGTGGACACAAGAAGTTTAAGAGACAGTGAAGGAAAAGAAGAAAGCATATTGAGATTTCTTGGCAAATTAGTCAGCTTATGCTCTTAGAGAATACAGAGACAAATGTAAAACTAGCTAAACAAGTCATGGGAAGACTTTGGCAAGAACATAGCAAATAAATATCGGGTGGGGGGGTCAAAATATTCTGGAGGCTGACTGTTGAAAAAGCTTAGAAATGGAGGAAAGCGTGCTGTAAAAGGAATTAGAATGATAAAGGTGACATGAAAACTGGAGATAAAGATATCCTTAATGTATGGAGTAATTACTTAAGAAAATTGCTAAATACAGCACAGTGATAAACACTCAGCAGGCATGCAATCAGGAATACATATCTTACTTGAAGTAGAAAATGCCATTAAAAGCCTGAAATGTGGAAAGGCAGCAGGAGTAAATGATATTAGACTAGAAATACTCAAGCAGTATACTACAATATAAGTCTTGTAATGGCTGCACTGCATAATTCAGAAGGCCTGGACAGAGGGATGAATTTCAGATGATTGGAGTAGAGCTCTCATAGTACCAATATATAAAAGGGTAAATAAAACTGAATGTGAGAATTACAGAGGTATTTCCCTACTCAGTGTACCTGGTAATATTTATGTAAGTCTACTTGAGAAACAGTTGAAAAGAATAGTGAAGGGAAATGCCAGGAGTATCCGGAATAAGGGAGAGGAATTGGTGGCGCAGATAGCATCAGCCTGGCCAAAAATTATTGCGATCACTGAGACGTGGTTGACAGAATTGGATATAAAAACAGGAATAGAAGTCACTGGGTATAGCATTTTTCGCCAGGATAGGAGGGGAAAGCGTGGTGGTGGGGTGCTGCTTATGATAAGTGATGACCTATGTCCTCTAAGAGTGGAAAATTTGGAAGGTAGTGAGACAAATGATTTTGAGAGCGTATGGTGTGAGGTAGAGGTAGGCAAGACAGGATATTTAGTGGGGTGTTGCTACAGACCCAGGAGCACAGAGGATGGGGACCAGGAGATGTTTAGACAGCTAAGTTTGGCAAGTGCAAGAAGAATGATTGTTATGGGAGATTTTAACTTCAGTAGTATAAATTGGAGAGAGGAAGATGCATGTAACAATAGGGGAATGGAATTTCTAGAATTCTTGAGGGACAAATGTCTTAGGCAACATGTAACAGAGGGAACAAGAGGTTCAAAAATTTTGGATTTGGTTATAGCATCAGAAGAGTTGATAATAACTGAGTTGACGTCTCTCCCACCAGTTGGAGAGAGTGACCATATGGTTTTGACTTGGAAAATGAATAGACATGCAGGAGTATCAAAGAGACGGGAACTTATGTGGAATTATAAGGCAGGTGATTATAATAGTCTTAGACGTCAACTTCGGGAAGTTTCATGGAGGGAGGAATTGGAAGGCCGGGATATCACCAGTGCGTGGGAAATTGTGAAAGAATATTTGTTATCAGCAATGGTAAGTTGTATACCACGAGTGAAGAAGAGGGCGCAATTTGGAGTAAAGTGGATGACAAACAATATTAAACAGGAATTGCATGCGAAAAAGAGGCTATGGAAGAGATATAAGGAGACAGGTGAAGAGATGCATGAGGAATATAAGACACAGGCCAGAAGAGTGACTCGTGTGGTAAGGAAAGCGAAACTGGAATATGAGAGGAGATTGGCCCTAAGATCCAAAGAAAATCCTAGGGAATTTTTTAGCTATGTGGCCAGTAGGAGGAGAAATGACTGTGGAAGAATGATATTGTGGGATAAAAATGGGAATAGAGTGACTGATGCAGAGGACATAGTGGAATTGTTCAATGAACACTTTATTGGAGTATTTCATCCTAGAGGAGTCAGTTTTAATGCTAGAGGGATAGGACTGGTACGAGGTCTGGAGGTACAGGAGGAGAGTGTGTTTCAGATACTGAGTACTCTGGATGTCAGTAAAGCTGTGGGACTGGATGGTATTTCGCCACGAGTTTTGAGAGAATGTGCTAGGGAATTGACAATACCTTTAACGTGGCTTTTCAATGAAAGTCTGGCTTTGGCAAAGGTGCCCAGGGAATGGAAGGAAGGTAAGATAGTGCCATTGCATAAGGGTGGTAACAGACTGGAAGTGTCTAATTATAGGCCAGTCTGTGTGTCATCAGTAGTTGTTAAGATCTTGGAGAAAGTAGTGAGGGACCGTGTACAGCATTGGGCAGATGAGGGTAATGTTATCTGTGAGAATCAACATGGATTTGTGAAAGGACGCTCTTGTTTTAGCAATATGCTAGCCTTTTATAATAAAGTTACAAGAGCATTAGATGAGGGAAAGGCATATACTGCAATTTTCTTAGACTTGGCGAAGGCATTTGACAGGGTGCCACATGATAAGCTGATATTTAAGTTGCAGCACATGGGTCTGGATGTCAGATTGGTCAACTGGATTCAGGATTGGCTGTCTGATAGGTATCAGAGAGTTGTGTATGGTGGAGCAGTTTCCAGGAGGCAGAGGGTTACAAGTGGGGTCCCACAGGGCTCAGTACTAGGACCTATATTGTTTAACCTTTATATCAATGACATAGCCAGTGGATTGCAGGGGGATATTCAGTTGTTTGCGGATGATGCGAAGCTTGGAAGGATTATTAGTAATAGTGCAGATGTGGTAGCCCTGCAAGAGGATTTAAATAAGCTAGATAGATGGGCAAATGAATGGGGGTGTCAGTTTAATGCAGCAAAATGTAAGGTCTTGAGGTTTGGGAAACATCGATGGGATGCTGCATACTCTATGGGAGGAGTTATACTGGAGGAAGTAGGGGAGACAAGAGATCTGGGGTTGATGATTGATAGAAACCTGAAGTTTAGGGGACATATTGCAAAGGTGGTGAAGGTAACACAGAGGATTGCTGCTATTATGAGAAGGACACTGACCTGCAGAGATAAGAGGGTTATCATTCCATTGTATAAGTCTCTGATCAGACCACACTTGGACTATTGTTCTCAGATTTGGTCCCCAGGATTTGAAGGGGATAAATTAACCGTGGAAAGGATACAAAGACGGATGACAAAGATGGTTTCAGGGCTGTACAAGGATAGTTATGAGGATCGGCTTAGAGAATGTGGACTGCAGAGTTTGGTGGATAGAAGAAGGAGAGGTGATATGATTGAGACTTTTAAACTGTTGAGAGGTGGTTACAGGGTTGACACTGGGGAGTTCTTTCGCTTGGTTGATCAGCGGGAAGGAGTGATGACAAGAGGCCATCCCTGGAAGTTACGAAAGGAAACTGTGAGCAAGAGGGTAAGGAGTGGTTTCTTTGTGTGGAGGGTGGTTGAGCCGTGGAATGCATTGCCTGATGGAGTGGTGGGAGCGAGAACGGTCAGTGGGTTTAAGGAGTGGTATGATAAACTTTGTGTTTCTCAGGGGGGGACTTCCCCTCGATGAGTCTTGACAGACTTTATGTCTTAGAAAGGACCTCCCTCGATGAGTCTTTTGACTCCTTGGAGGCCTGAATAATAATAATAATAATAATAATAAGAACAAGCTGAATTCAGGCCAAATAGAGTATGTCAGGATCAGATTTTCACTTTATGACAAATTGCTGAAAAATAACAAAGATCTGTATTTAAGTTTGTAGCCTTACAATAGACATTACAACTCAAATAAAGACAATACTTAGTTAGGTATTGTTTCTGGGAAATTCCCATGCTACTCCTCTTAAACACTATTATTATTATTACGGCTATTATAGCCTGTTTTTATTTAGGAGTGTCCCTTATTTTAAATACATTGGCTATTTTTACTCAAAAAAAGTATATATATATTTTTGGGCATTATGGGTGAATATTGAAGGCAATTATTCTGCTATAATTGCCTTCAATACTCATCCATAATGCCCTAAAATATATATATATATAAATTTTTTGAGTAAAAATAGCCAATGTATTTAAAATAAGGGACACTCCTAAACAAAAACAGGCTATAATAGCCGTAATAATAATAACAATACTTAGTCTTTATTTGAGTTGTAAGTCAGCAGTAAGAATTGAAGTACAGGAAGATGGTTTAATGTTAAATCTGGTGTCAGACAAGGATGTACATTATCCCCTCTGTTATTCATTATCTATATGGATCACATTATGAAGAAAAGCAGTATTAAACCTGGTATTAAAATTGGAGATGTTAATCTCAGCTTTTTACTTTACTGAGATGATGTTATGCTTTTAAATAAATCCAGTACAGGTCTGTAAGATTCCCTGGCTAAATTGAATAACTGTTGTAATAAATTTTATATGAAAATCAGTAATAATAAGACAAAGACAATGAAATAGGCAGAAACATTGAAAATATCAACTGCATTGTGAATGGAGAACCTATAGTAAAAGTAAAACATTTCAGCCACTTAGGTACAATTTTTAGTGAAGACAGTAAATTAAATATGGAAATTGATGACAGGATCAATAAAACCAGTATGGTAGGAAGTCAACTGAATGAATTTATATGGAATAAAAGAAATTAGTCAAAACGGTAAATTAGCTGTATACAAGACGGTGTTCAAACCAATTTTAACTTATGAATCTGAGAGCTGGAATAGAAATATTATTATTATTATTATTCAGGCCTCCAAGGAGTCAAAAGACTCATCGAGGGAAGTCCTTCCTAAGACATAAAGTCTGTCAAGACTCATCAAGGGGAGGTCCCCCCCTGAGAAACACAAAGTTTATCATACCACTCTTTAAACTCACTGACCGTTCTCGCTCCCACCACTCCATCAGGCAATGCATTCGACGGTTCAACCACCCTCCACACAAAGAAACCACTCCTTACCCTCTTGCTCACAGTTTCCTTTCATAACTTCCAGGGATGGCCTCTTGTCATCACTCCTTCCCGCTGTTCAACCAAGCAAAAGAACTCCCCAGTGTCAACCCTGTAACCACCTCTCAACAGTTTAAAAGTCTCAATCATATCACCTCTCCTTCTTCTATCCACCAAACTCTGCAATCCACATTCTCTCAGCCGATCCTCATAACTATCCTTGAACAGTCCTGAAACCATCTTTGTCATCCGTCTTTGTATCCTTTCCACAGTTAATTTATCCCCTTCAAATCCTGGGGACCAAATCTGAGAACAATAGTCCAAGTGTGGTCTGATCAGAGACTTATACAATGGAATGATAATCCTCTTATCTCTGCAGGTCAGTGTCCTTCTCATAATAGCAGCAATCCTCTGTGTTACCTTCACCACCTTTGCAATATGTCACCTAAACGTCAGGTTTCTATCAATCACCAACCCCATATCTCTTGTCTCCCATACTTCCTCCAGTATAACTCCTCCCATAGAGTAGGCAGCATCCCATCGATGTTTCCCAAACCTCAAGACCTTACATTTTGCTGCTTTAAACTTATATCCCCCATTCATTTGCCCATCTATCTAGCTTATTCAAATCCTCTTGCAGGGCTACCACATCTGCACTATTACTAATAATCCTTCCCAGCTTCGCATCATCCGCAAACAACTGAATATCCCCCTGCAATCCACTGGCTATGTCATTGATATAAAGGTTAAACAGTATAGGTCCTAGTACTGAGCCCTGTGGGACCCCACTTGTAACCCTCTGCCTCCTGGAAACTGCTCCACCATACACAACTCTCTGATACCTATCAGACAGCCAATCCTGAATCCAGTTGACCAATCTGACATCCAGACCCATGTGCTGCAACTTAAATATCAGCTTATCATGTAGCACCCTGTCAAATGCCTTCACCAAGTCTAAGAAAATTGCAGTATATGCCTTTCCCTCATCTAATGTTCTTGTTACTTTATTATAAAAGGCTAGCATATTGCTAAAACAAGAACGTCCTTTCACAAATCCATGTTGATTCTCACAGATAACATTACCCTCATCTGCCCAATGCTGTATACGGTCCCTCACTACTTTCTCCAAGATCTTAACAACTACTGATGACACACTGACTGGCCTATAATTAGACACTTCCAATCTGTTACCACCCTTATGCAATGGCACTATCTTACCTTCCTTCCATTCCCTGGGCACCTTTGCCAAAGCCAGACTTTCATTGAAAAGCCACGTTAAAGGCACTGTCAATTCCCTAGCACATTCTCTCAAAACTCGTGGTGAAATACCATCTAGTCCCACAGCTTTACTGACATCCAGAGTACTCAGTATCTGAAACACACTCTCCTCCTGTACCTAAAGACCTCGAACCAGTCCTATCCCTCTAGCATTAAAACTGACTCCTCTAGGATGAAATACGCCAATAAAGTGTTCATTGAACAATTCCACTATGTCCTCTGCATCAGTCACTCTATTCCCATTTTTATCCCACAATATCATTCTTCCACAGTCTCCTCCTACTTTCTCCTCCTACTGGCCACATAGCTAAAAAATTCCCTAGGAATTTCTTTGGATCTTAGGGCCAATCTCCTCTCATATTCCAGTTTCGCTTTCCTTACCACACTAGTCACTCTTCTGGCCTGTGTCTTATATTCCTCATGCATCTCTTCACCTGTCTCCTTATATCTCTTCCATAGCCTCTTTTTCGCATGCAATTCCTGTTTAATATTGTTTGTCATCCACTTTACTCCAAATTGCATCCTCTTCTTCACTCGTGGTATACAACTTACCATTGCTGATACCAAATATTCTTTCACAATTTCCCACACACTAGTGATATCCCGGCCTTCCAATTCCTCCCTCCATGAAACTTCCCGAAGTTGACGTCTAAGACTATAATCACCTGCCTTATAATTCCACATTAGTTCCCGTCTCTTTGATACTCCTGCATGTCTATTCATTTTCCAAGTCAACACCATATGGTCACTCTCTCCAACTGGTGGGAGAGACGTCAACTCTCTCCAATTTATACTACTGAAGTTAAAATCTCCCATAACAATCATTCTTCTTGCACTTGCCAAACTTAGCTGTCTAAACATCTCCTGGTACCCATCCTTTCCACAATTTCCCACACACTAGTGATATCCCGGCCTTCCAATTCCTCCCTCCATGAAACTTCCCGAAGTTGACGTCTAAGACTATTATAATCACCTGCCTTATAATTCCACATAAGTTCCCGTCTCTTTGATACTCCTGCATGTCTATTCATTTTCCAAGTCAACACCATATGGTCACTCTCTCCAACTGGTGGGAGAGACGTCAACTCAGTTATTATCAACTCTTCTGATGCTATAACCAAATCCAAAACTTTTGAACCTCTTGTTCCCTCTGTTACATGTTGCCTAAGACATTTGTCCCTCAAGAATTCTAGGAATTCCATTCCCCTATTGCTACATGCATCTTCCTCTCTCCAATTTATACTACTGAAGTTAAAATCTCCCATAACAATCATTCTTCTTGCACTTGCCAAACTTAGCTGTCTAAACATCTCCTGGTACCCATCCTCTGTGCTCCTGGGTCTGTAGCAACACCCCACTAAATATCCTGTCTTGCCTACCTCTACCTCACACCATACGCTCTCAAAATCATTTGTGTCCCTTCCTTCCAAATTCTCCACTCTTAGAGGACATAGGTCATCACTTATCATAAGCAGTACCCCACCACCACGCTTTCCCCTCCTATCCTGATGAAAAATGCTATACCCAGCGACTTCTATTCCTGTTGTTATATCCCCTTCTGTCAACCATGTCTCAGTGATTGCAATAATTTTTGGCCAGGCTGATGCTATCTGCGCCACCAATTCCTCTCCCTTATTCCGGATACTCCTGGCATTAGTATAAAGCATATAAATGCCATTGTTTCTATACCCAGCATTATCCCTTCTAGATTCCACTGGGCTCAGTGTTACCTGACATTTTCTCCCTTCCCCCAAGTATCCATTCCCACAAGAGGCCACCCCTGCTATCATCCTCCCTGGGACGCACTGACTCGTTCAGAACAGCAATCTCTCCAGATGCCTACGTCCTTCCTCATTCAAATGTAAACGGTCTCTCGCATACAATTCCTCTCTTTCCTCAAACGCACTCCAAGCATCCACATATACCAGTCCTCTCTTGTCACACATTATCGCTATTATGCCATTCAATATCACCGCTCTTCTGCTCAGCTCATCATTATCATACCTAGGCAACACACACTATTTTTCCTCTCTCTGTCTTCTTCCGTACAATCTCAAGCAAAAATCTCATATCTCTCGCTGCCCAATTTACATTTCCACTCAAGTCATTCGTTCCTACCATCACAATCATCTCATCCACCCTTTCACCTCTCTTAATTGCCATAGCCACCCTTTCTATTGTTCCTCCTGGCAAACACTCCTCACGCATCCTATCTTGAACACCATGGATCATTGAGTCGCCATACATTATAGCTCTTACCATTCCCTCGCTCCTATTGTTTCCATTCTCTCCTCTTCTTTCATTCCCATATCTCTCTCTTCAACTGTTTCCATTCTCTCCTCTTCTAGCACCCCCATACATCTCTCTCATTCCCTCTCTCCTACTGTTTCCATTTTCTCCACTTCTAGCGAACTGAGTAGTAGAAGTATTGATTCCTCAACTTCCTGTTTCCTTAGAATAGTATCATTACCATCAATATGAAAAACCTTAGCAAAATGATCACTGAACAACTGCACAATATATTCTTCCTTGGTCACTCTTGCACCATTAAAACACTTAACCAAAGATTAGAGACCACAGATATGAGTCGCAGTCTACCATTGATGTATTCCGAACTTAGGACTTTATATTTAGCTGAATTAAACTGAACCCCCATTCATTTGCCCAACTCTCCAGTTTATTCAAATCCTCTTGCAGGGCTACCACATCTGCACTATTACTAAGAACCCTTCCAGCTTCACATCATCTATAAACAACTGAGTATCCCCACTGCTGTCCATTCACAATATCATTGACATTGTGAATGAACTACAGGGAGGATATTTACTTATTCACAAGTTTCCGAAACTTATGTATGAATCAGTGAATCAAAACTTTGTGCTCTCCCAAACACAACTCTCTGATACCAATCAGATTGCAAATCCTAAATCCACTTCACTAACTTGACATCTAAACCCATGTGCTGTAGCTTAAATATCAGTATATCAGTATATTTTTTAAATTTCACAAAGGCATTTGACACCCTATCAAATGCCTTTGTGAAATTTAAAAAAAAAGTGGAATATACCTTTTTTTTTTCTCCTCATCGACCACTCTTGTTACTTTAGGCAATTATATAACTAAAACTAAAGAGGGCCCCTCAACAAATCCATGCTGACTCTCACAGTTAACATTACCACCTTTCAGATAGTGCGGGCTGCATTAAAAATTTCAGTGAAGCCCACAGGCCACTAAGCTATGCTGTGGTATTTAGAATTGTAAGATGC
Source organism: Typopeltis vanoorti (assembly GCF_054136105.1). Classification (NCBI taxonomy): domain Eukaryota; kingdom Metazoa; phylum Arthropoda; class Arachnida; order Uropygi; family Thelyphonidae; genus Typopeltis; species Typopeltis vanoorti. The sequence continues at coordinate 21,902,398 of NC_143567.1, read as the reverse complement.
TTTCCAGATTTACAAGGAACACTGTGCATTTGATACTTTACATAAAATCCTATAAAAATAAACAAACTCAGCTTTAAGAGCATAGGTAGGAGTCGGGTTCATGTAGGAGTCAGTAAATACAATCAATACTTGAAAAAAGATAATTTAATGACGAAAACATTCATTTTTTAAAATGTCAATGGGCAACTTGGCAATGTTTTTCCTTGACCAGCTTGTCGATGTTGGCATCAATTTGGAAGTCGCTATGCGCAGAGTATTCTCAAGATGTTGGTCTGTAATCCAAGTTCTTGTTTTGGACTTCGCATGCTTCATTCTGCAGAAGAACTGCTCACATAAGTATGTGCTTCCTAACATCTTCAAAGCATGCCAGAGAAGATTATGGAATGCATCCTCAGAGATGTAGTCTTTGTAAAATGTAAGCAAGGGCACATTGAATAATTTTTCTCTCAAAGAAGAGTTGTTTTGGAGTTCAAACAGCTCCATTTGTACTGAGCCTGACATTTCAGCAGCATTGACACTGAATGTCATTGAAAATAAATCTAAAGAAGACTGTTGGTTACGAAAATCACTAAATCTCTCTTCGAACTCGCTTTGCAATAAGGCTAATTTTCTAGCGTATTCATCAAGAGACCAAAAGTTGGACTCAACAAGAAGCTGAAAATGAGTTGCATCTTTTTTTGCTAGTTGTGCCTCCCAAATTTTGAGCTTGGCCACAAAAGCTTAGATGTGATCAAACAGAGTGTGCACCAATTGATCTTTGGATTGTAACCACATATTTAGGTCATTCATATGCAACGAGATGTCGGTCACAAAGGTAAAGTCTGTCATCCACTTCGGATTGTTAAATTCTGCAATCGGATTCTCCTTGGTTTGCATGAACTGCTGTATTTTGCTCCTTAAGTCGAAGACTCTTTTAAGAACCTTCCCTCTGCTCAACCAAATCATATCACTATAATAAACCACATCGCCGTGATCCGCTTTGCACTCTTGGGTCAAAAACTCTTGGAATTGACAATGATTCAATCCTCTTGCCCTAATAATGTTGACGACAGTCACAATAACTTTCATGACATTCCCAAATCCAATAGTTTTCATGCACAAATTCTCCAGGTAGATTAAACAGTGGTAATGGATGAAAACTTTTCGTTCTACTTCCGGTTCTTTCCGTAGCAGTGCAACAAACCCTTCGTTTTTTTTCCACCATAGCAGGGGCACCATCAGTTACCACACCCTCGAGGTTGGTTAAGCTGAGGTCAAAATGCTGGAGCGTTTTCTTGGCGGCTTCAAGAATATCAGTGCCCTTCATCATTCCATTCATAGGTATGAGCGTTAGCAGTTCTTCTGTCACAGTGAATTGTTGATCAATGCCACGGACAAAGATAGCCAGTTGTGCTGTATCCTTCACATCTGTGCTCTCATCTGAAATAAGTGAATATGACATAAATTCGGACGACCGTTTTCCTTCAATGTCATTGGCAAGTTCTTCGACACGTCGTGCTACAGTTAACTCAGACAAACTCTGTTTTTTTAAACACTTCCTTATTATTTGGGCACAGAATATCCCCAGCAGCAATGAGACACCCTTTCACAAACTCACCATCCAAGAAGGTTTTAGATTTTTTTAGCAATTTTTCCAGCTATTACATAATTTTCTTTGAGGCACGCTTCACTCTCTTCTCTCTGCCTTTTAAACGTACCCTGCTGGCATTTTAAATCAATTTGGAGATGGTTCACTTTGTCCACATGAAACCGCCCTTGAAGGTGATCGAAATTGGATGCATGCTTTGTCTCATAGTATTGTTTTCTATTGTTTACTTTTGATACTGACACTGACTTGCAACAAATTAAACACTGGCTTATCGTCAGTCAGCACAAAAAAGTACAAATTGGTCCACTTTTCATTAAAAACCCAACAAGAATCACTTGCTTTATGCTTTTTACTCATAGACGCCATAGTGATGGAAGGTGAACCCCCAAAAAAAATCCAAAATGCCGGTGTAACGTTTATTATCCACTGAATATGTCTCACACTAATGAAAAAAGTCTGCCAATATAAAACCACAATAGGCTATGGCTGACACGATGAATCTGCATGCACTTATACACGAATATCGCACTGTTCACGGCTGACTGTGGATGAGATCCTCTTGTATTTATATGAAAATAAATTTCATAAACTTTGATACTCCTTGGCACTGGTAGAATGCCAAAGAAGCATGTCTATTTAATATTTATTTTTATAGGATTTTATGTAAAGTATGAAATGCACAGCATTCTTTGTGAATCTGGAAAGCATCTTGCAATTCTAAATATTGCAGTATAGCTTAGTGGCCTGCGGGCTTCATTGAAATTATTTTTTATTCAATCGCGTCTTAATATTAAGTAGCCATTTTTTCAAAATGGCTGGCGGGCCACCTAAAAAAAAAGAGCTCCATGGGCCATGCATTGAAGACCCCTGCTGTAAATGATCTCTCACTAATTTCTCAAAAATCTTAACTACTGATGAAAAACAAACTGGCCTCTAGTTTGATGCTTCCAGTTTTCTACCACCAGACTTTCATTGAAAGGCCAAAATTATTTTTATAGGATTTTATGTAAAGTATGAAATGCACAGCATTCTTTGTGAATCTGGAAAGCATCTTGCAATTCTAAATATTGCAGTATAGCTTAGTGGCCTGCGGGCTTCATTGAAATTATTTTTTATTCAATCGCGTCTTAATATTAAGTAGCCATTTTTTCAAAATGGCTGGCGGGCCACCTAAAAAAAAGAGCTCCATGGGCCATGCATTGAAGACCCCTGCTGTAAATGATCTCTCACTAATTTCTCAAAAATCTTAACTACTGATGAAAAACAAACTGGCCTCTAGTTTGATGCTTCCAGTTTTCTACCACCAGACTTTCATTGAAAGGCCAAGTCAATGAAGCTGTCAGTTCTTTAACACATTTTCTCTCAAAATCCATGGAGAAATCTGCAATGCCACTGCTTTATTGACATCCAGAGTACTCAGTATTTGGAACACACTCTCTTCTTGCACTACTAAACCTCAAATCTCTCCTATCCCTCTAGAGTTAAAACCTAGACCACATAGCAAAAAAATTCTGAGGAATTTTTTTGCTATATGGCCATTTTTATCCAACAGTCATTCTTCCACAATCATTTCTCCTCCTACTGGACACATAACAAAAAAATTCCTTAGAATTTTCTTTGGATCTCAGAGCCAATCTCTTCTCATATCAGTTTTGCCTTCCTTACCATACCAGTCACTCTCCTGGCTTGAGTTTTATATTCTTCTTGCATCTGAGCTCCACCCTTCTTCTCTTGCATAACCTCCTTTTTTGCCTGTAGTTCCTGTTTGATATTGTTTGTCATCTACTTTATACCAAATTGTGTTCTTCACTCATGGTATACAAGTTTTTATTGCTGCTAATAAATATTTCTTCATAAGTTTCCAAGCACTGTATGATATCTTGCCTTTCCTATTCATTCATCCATGAGACTGACCCAAGCTGATATGTAAGACTATTATAATCACCTGCCTTATAATTCCACATGCATTCCTCTCTCTTTGATACTTCTGCATATCTGTTCATCTGTCAAGTCAAAACCACATGGTCAGACTCTACAACTGGAGGCAGAGATGCCATCTCAGTTAAAAATGAGATCTTCTGATGCTATGACCATAAGTAAAACTCTTGAACCTCATGTTCTTCTATTACATATTGTATAAGAGATTTGTTCCTCAAGAATTAAAAAAATTCGATTCCCTTACTACTACTACATGCAGTTTCCTTTTCCCAATTTATACTGCTGTAGTTAAAATCTCCCATAACAATCATTCTTTTTGTACTCACCAAGCTCAACTGCCTAAACATTTCCTTCTCTTCATCATCTAGGCTCCCTGACTTATAGCACCACACCTCTGAATATCTTGTCCTGCCCACCTCTACCTCACACCATATGCTTTCAAAACTAGTGCCACATTGCCCTCCAAATCCTCCACTCTGAGAGGACATAACTCATCACTTATAAGCAGTACTCCACTACCACATTTGTCTTTCCTATCCTGTTGAAAATGCTATACCCTACTACTTCTATTCCTGTCAGTGCATCATTTCCTGTCAACCACCTCTCAAAGACACCAGTAATCTTTGGACAGGCTTATACTATCAATGCCGCCAATTATTTCTTTATTCTGAATATGCCTGGCATTAGTATAAAGAATCGAGACATTGTCAGTGTTTCTATACTTATCATTATCCCCTCCAGACTCAACTAGATTCAGCATTACCCAGTGTATTCCCCTCTTCTCCCAAGTAGCTATTCCCACAAAAGGCTACCCTTGCTACCATCCATCCTGATAATCTAGTTTTCCTGCATTGACATACTGACTTGTTCAGAGAACATTCTCTCCAGATATGTCCTTCCTCATTCAAATGCAAGTCATCTCTTGCATGCAGTTCCTTTCTGTTCTCAAATGCCATCCAAGCATCCATGTAATCCAAGCCTCTCTTTTGACACATTCTGGCTATTATACTATTCTTTTTGATACTCTTCTCTGCAGCTCTGCCTTATCATACCTATGCAACACAATCACTATCTTCCCTCTATCTTCTTCAATACAACCTCAGGCATGAACCTGAGATCTCTTGTCGCCCAATTCATGCTGCCTCTCAAATCATTCATGCCCACCATCACAATCATCTCATCCACCCTTTCAAATGGCTTAATTAGCATGGTCAAACTGTCATCCCTCCAGGCAAACACTCCTCTGGCATTCTGTTACCCAATCAGCATGGATCATTGTGTCTCTATACATCACACCTCTTACCACTCTGTTTCTTCCTTGCTTATCTGCCTTCCTCACTCTCTCCTCGAACTCTTTCTTTGTTCTCCCACTTACCTGTCATCCTGTCAGTTCTCCATCCCTGGTTCCAGCACTGTCTTGCCTATTTTCTCATTCTCTGTCTTTCACTGGTTCTCTTATTCTCTCCCATTCTGTTGTTCTCATCTCTCTCTCTCTCCCCCCCCCCCCCCACTCTGATTCACTCTGCATTTGTTGTTTCCAGTCTCCTAATCTCTTCTTTCACACTTCTCAACTTTCTTTCAAACTTCTCAACTTGTTCCTGATACATTCTGCTTCTTCTTTCAGTGCATTTCTCTCTGCAAGCTACTCACTCTTGCTCGACATTCATCCTCGCAATCAACACTATCTTTTGAAAACTTCACATTGAATAAAAACATAAAGATATTTTCATATTCCACTTGTTTTCTTCACTCTCGATCATGCTACTCGTTTCTCTGTCATTATTCACCCATTTCTGACGCTGAGGTCTGTTCTGCTAATTTCTGAATTGCAAAGTTCTTCCCATTTTCTACATTTTATGTAGACATGTATCCCCTGATCTTTCACCTCCATGTTTCTAACTGCTGGTATGCATACATGCCACAAGCACAGCATGCCACAAAATCCCATAGTATTCTGTGCATAATATAGTCCTTAAGTGGGGATGGACTTGGTGATAAGCCATTGGCAAAATGAGTTGTGGCTGCTGCCATTATTTAAACACTGCATAAAGACTACTACAAACTATAATGAAATATTATGTTTAACTACAAATTCTACACTGCAAATTACCCAGAGACTATACATTGTATTTAGATTATTCTCCATAATTTAAAGTAAAAACTCTTAAGTAATAACAAACTTATCTTTTCATCTTTTTTTCACTCCTACCTTATACATCCACCTATAACCTTGCCCACTGGCAAACTTTACTTTTCTTACTCTCTTTTTGTAAAAGTAAATTTCCTAACCACTGAAAATAAATACAGCTCCTGTTGAGTTAATTTAACTGAATATTTCAGAAATAGCTCTAGCAAACTCAGTTTCACTACATGTTTTCTGTCATTGATGTTTTCTCTAATTAGTGGTATTTTAATTACATGCATTTATCATAATTCAGCAAATCTAAAATACAAAAAAAAAAAAATCTTCAATGCTTTTTAATCTTGTTTCAACTTATTAACACTGCATTCCTTTGAGCTAATCCATTGCAATTGAAAGTTTTCAGAACTTTAATAGCAGTAGTAAAAAATAAGCATGCAAGAAATCTGCATTGTATTTGTTCTTGAAATGATATAAAATTACTAACAAAGCCTATTGTTAGAGCCTAGCATTACAAAATATTGCTTTTGTTTAAAATTCATTCCAAGTAAAAATTTTAAGCCAATTTCCATTGAAAATTTCATGCTTCCCTCTGGCTCCTTCAGTGACTATGAAGTATATCATATTTGTGTAAGTATGCAATTTACTCTTCAAAAAATCTAACATCTACTGTTATTTCTACAAAGGTAAGCAATTTATCTTCTGCATGATATGCTGAAACATTAAGTTATTCTTAAGAAAAAAAAAAGTATATCAATCAAATAATTGGTTACACAAAGATTCAATTTATTATTTCTTTGCATGTTATATATATATGTTGAATGATTTGAAAAGTCAGGAGGGATTTTAGCATTTCTGAGCTTTAAATCTACATTTTGACCATTAGTGAATTTTTTGTATTAAATGTTTCTCTAAACATTAGTAATGGAGGGAGAAAGAGAGGATGCTATAGTTACTCTACATAAACAAGGAAACATTCCTTTTTTCTAAAGAGAGGATGGGTCTATAGGTTTCATAAGCATAATAGGCTTCTTTCCCTTACATGTAGAAAGAAACCTAGATTCTGATCTCATGTGGGAGGGATTCTGTTGTAGTAGTAATTAGTCATTCATTACACAATGAAGGCAGTATATATATATTTTTTCAATTTGGCAAATAAATACTATATTCAGAAGAAAGGTTTAGCCATGCACTGAGCAGTTTCTTCATGATTGCCAGACTTATTCGTGGAGTTTGTTAGGATACAAACTTTAGAGATATCTGAAAGATAAGGCCAAGAACTTGGCTCAAATTTGTTGACAAAATTTTTATCATCTGAGCAGGATCTAAGAAACAGCCAGATGAATTTATGGGAATTTAAAAAGCTTACATCCACATAATTGTTTTCTCCTTGAAGTCTCTGACCAGAACAAGACTGTATGCTATCTACAGGATACCAGTGCATACCAGAAGATATTGCCATCCTACCACCTGGCACAGTAAAGAGGCATGATCCATACATGATAGGGCATAGAACATTTCACACAAGGATACTAAGAATTAGAGCTCTTCAGTGTAATATCCTATCACAAACTGGTTTTTAATGGAGATGGTGGATTTGATTATTTGAAGTGCTCAAAGTAGAGTGCCATAGAGCTTGCTGGGAGAATCAATAGACAGTGTGGCAATGAAGTGAATTACTACATGATTCATGCTACCTGAGCGGTAGCATGAATCATGTAGTAAGAGAATTGAGACTGATGTTAGGGATTGTGCAGCAGAAATGTGTCCAAGAGAAAATGGTGAGTGTTGCTTCAGTATGATAATGCAGAGTGGAGGAAAAGAGCAGTGTTAATGAATCAGATGATAGCATGGATGTATAGGAAGACAGGTCTGGAATGCTGGGTCTCCATTGATCAGCAAGGATGGTATCCCAGGGAGAGGCTACTCATTGCACTACTTGAGTGGACTGACCCCTGCCACTTTCCCAAACTGGGATAGATGGAGCATGGAATTTTTGATAGTATGTATAAGGGAGCTATGTGCTAGAGATGGATTACATTAAAATACAGAAGGATGCAGACATTGGGAAAGACTGTTGTTTTCTGGACACGTGAGTGTATTAGGGCAGAGAAACTAGAATTGCAAGAGTGGAATGGAGCTGGGATGGCCTCAGGTAGGGATAATGGTGTAAGAAATGAGAGAGTATATTCTATGTTGCTGAGCCAAGTGGAGTATGTGGGGAGTAATAGCTATGAGTTTTTCTGTTTTTCTGTATATAGGATCATTATCAATAAAGGGAAAGAGTTTGTGGTCTGTCAATTGACTCATCTCCAAAGATTGTTGGTATCAGTGAAAGTGAAACTTGGTTATCTGAGGAGGAGGAGAATGTTCTGACAGGGATAGGAATTGATATTTGATAAACTGCATATTTCAGCAGGATATGGAAGGTAAAGGTGATGATGGAGTGTTACTCATAAGAGATGAATTGTCCTCTCTCATGGTAAAGAATTACAGTTGACACTAATGGCTTTGAGAGTATATGGTATAAGATAGGGCAAGATATTTAGTGGAATGTCACCATAGATCAGGAACTATTTAGGCAAATTAGTTTGGCTAATTTGCCTAAATAGTTACACATATCTAGATGGTCTAGGTATGCATGAAGCGCGTGATCATTATGGAAGAGGGACTTCAATTCTAGCAATATACACTAGAAAGAGGAAGCACTAAGGGAACTGAATTGTTGGACTTCTTGAAAGATAATATCTTAATTAGCATGTCATGGAGAGAACATGACGATCATGAGTTTGAGGTGGGAATTGCAGAGGATCTAATTATGAATGAGATATCACACTTAACTCCAGTTGGTAGGAGTGATCATGTATTCCTGACTTGGAGGATGAATATGCATATAGAAATATTATGGCAAAAGGAATTTATGTCAAATTATAAGACAGCCAACTAACCAACTTGGAGCATATCATCAATGAATTAAAAGAATTTGAAGGAAAAAGAAGTCAGTAGTGCATCGGAGATACTTTAGAAAAAAAATTATTGACAGCAGTGGCACCTTGAGTGAAAAGGATACTGATTTGGAATCAAGTGAATGATTACAGAAATAAAATGGGGAATTGTAGATGAAAAAGAGATTATGGATGACGTAAAAAGGTAAGTGTAAAACAGTTGTATGAGGAATATAAGAATTAGGCTGGGAAAGTGACACTAGTATAGTAAGAAGAGAAGACTAGCACTACAATCCGAAGAGAACATGAAGTTTTTTTTTTTTTTTTTTTTTAATGTGGAAGGGATTACCTTGCTGGATGGAGATGCGGCTTGGGTGACCAAGCAAATGACATAGTTGAGTAATGATACTTTATTAGTGTTCCATTCTGATAAATCAGGCTTTATTTCTAGAGGAATATGGATGGATGTAGCATTAAAAGTGAATGAAGATATATTCTGAATACTAGTTTGCCAGATGTCATTAAGGCAGGGGATGGGGACTAGATGGAATTTCACCATGTGTTTTAAGGGAATATGCTATAGAACTGACTTAACCTGGCTGTTAATGGTCAGTTCCATAGCCCCATTTCAAGACATAAATAAGTCTTGAAATTGGGCAAATTCCTGAAGAAGGGTAAGATGGTACCATTGCATAAGAGTGGTAGAATGGAGATATCAGATTTTTGGCCAGTTTTTATTTCTTCTGTGGTTAAGATTTTGGAGAAATTGATAAGAAATTTACAGAATTGGGCAGATGAGAGCAATATTATTTATGCAGGCCAGCATGAATTTGTTTAAGAGCGCTCTTGTTTTCATAATCTGATTGCCTTTTATGATAGCGTAACAAGAACAGTGGATGAGGCATACACTGGCATTTTATTTTACGAAGGCATTTGACAGGATGCCACATGACAAGTTAGTTTTTACATTGCAACATATGAGTGTAGATATCAGGTTAGTGGATTGGTAACTGACTTTCTGATAGATATCAGAGTTATATATGGAGGAGCAGTATCAGGGAGTAGGAAGGTTACAAGTGGAGTTTCACAGGGTTCTGTACTGGAACCATTACTGGTCAATCTCTATGTCAATGATATTGTCATTGGATTACAGGGAAATATCCAGATGAAGTGAAGCTTGGGATTGTTATTGGTAATAGTGCTGATGTTTTGGGTCTTCAAGAAGATTTGAATAAGTTCGAAATATAGGCAAATGAATAGGGATGTCAGCATAAATGCTACTGCATGTTAGGTTTGTAAATTTGGGATCCACAGATTGGATCTTGGGATGCTTGCTTGTATATAGAAATTTTGACTAGGTTTCCAGATTTTCCAACTTTTAGATAATCTGAAAATCCTGCTATTAGTACTAATGTACTCTCGGCTGACAGTCTTTTGTTGGTGAGATTCACATGAGAAAAATGTATCAAAGAATTTTCAAAGGGATAGGATAAGAATGGGAGACTCTGCATGCAAATTGCATAAAGGTGTATGGTGAAGAATGATGATAGGATTGGCAATGGATCCCTAGTACTTAGCAAAGTGTTATGGATGAAATGATGGCAAATGAATTTAAGATATGATATGAGTTGTAGTATTTTGCATACATCTCCCATGGTGAGTCTTCACTTCATGTAGGTTGTTACAATAATAAAAACATGGAAAATAAATAAAGGTGACAAAACTTGTTCTCTACAGGAACTTCATCTCATTTGAATAGACTTTTAGCTTGGACAAACGAGTGGGATTGCAGTTGTAATGTTAATAAATGCAAGGTGTTATCTTTGGGACAGAGATAAAAAGGCTACATACTGTATTGGCGGAACTGTACTTCATGAAGTGGATGAGATTCAGAATCTCAGAGTGATGGTGGACAGTGGACTGAGGTGCCAAGGACACATCGCACATGTTGCAAAGACTGTGCATCTTATTGCTGCTGCTGATATATAGGGATAAGGAGGTGGGGGTGGTGTATCAATATAAAGCATTAATCAGACCACATATAGACTACTGTGCTCAGATTTGGTCGCCTAGTTTTCGTTGTGATGTGGAAACACTAGAGATGGTCCAAAGACAAATAACCAAAGTGATATCAGGACTCTGGAGTGTTGGTTACGAAGAGCATTTGAGAGAATGTAGATTACAGAGGTTGGTGGATAGGAGGAAAAGAGGAGATATGATAGAGACCTTCAAGTTAGTTAAAAGATTCTATCAGATTAATACAGAAGAAATTATAAAAAGAGTGGATGTTAAGATGGGAAGAATGAGAGGCCATCCCTGGAAGTTGTATAAAGATGCAAAGAAGAATTTTTTTTTACATGGTGAGTTCTTAGTGAGTGGAATGCATTTCCTGAGCATGTTGCGTGTGTGTGCAGGTAGTGTTATTAACTTCAAAGCTCATTATGATAGACATGTTGCTGGTTAAGTGGGCCTCCCGTTAAGAGTTTGACTCCACAAAAGTTACCAAATAATAATAAATAATAATTTATTTTCCCTTCAGCATGCATCTCTACACTTTTTTTTTATCTGTACATTACTAGTTATAATGGTATATGTATAGGAACATAAAGTTGACAGAACGAAATATTAAAGTGAAATAAATGCTGAGAAGCAAGATAAACGTAATAATCTCTTTTCTTAGGTTCTTAGTTAAAGAATTTGTATGAATATTTTATGAAAATCATATGCACTTAAACAATCAAAATATAATATGAGAAATGGAAATAGGCTTCAGCTATACTGTTTCTTGAAATTTATTGAAAAACATTTGTAATGATTTCTTTATGGAATTAGTATTTTTAGATCATATCATATTTAGTGAAGTTTAATATGGACTATGTTGTATGTTTATGAACAACTACCATATAGATGCTCATATTTATTGTACTACAGTAAGCAGTTTCATTTATTAGAAATTAAAAGAATGAGATTTTGTTACATGGCAGGGCATTCAAACTAATAATGAAAAAGATAAATATGTAAATTTTCTAGCCAAGAAAGTTTATGCTTACACACTAAGAAGCAGTTTTATTTATTCATTTTTTGGAAGTGATTTCGAAAGAAAAAAATATATACTAAGCATGAGCAAACCTTGGCATGCATTAGTTTGGTATTATAGCTCATAGTCTTCATTTTTAGTAAAGCTTTTCTTAATCCTGACAGTGAACATAATCAGTGGTTTAAACTTGATTCTTTTCAGAATTAAGGTGAAAATCCAGAATGCCTTCAGTAGTTTGTCAATAGTTATTCAACATACAAGTTCTTTAACTAATGAACTATTGGTAATAATATTTTTGGTTTACAGATCAAGTGTTGATCAATTTTATTAACTTAACCAACTAGTTTTGCCAAACAGTTAAAGTTTGGCGAAATTGTTGATGCAATAAACTCTCCTACCTACTTATTGTCAAAACATCTCTCGAAACTCTTACAACAACACATCCACAACTCAGAGTTACATTAAAAACTCCGAACATTTTGTGGAAAAGCTAAAAAAAATCAACATATCGGATAATGATCTTCTAGTCAGCCTAGATGTCGCCTCTCTCTTTACAAACGTTCCTGTAGTGGAGGTCATTGACATCTTAAATACCTTGTTCCCACAAGATATAACCTCATTGTTTGCTCACTGCCTAAATTCTAACTACTTTTTTGTGGAAAAATATCTACCAAGAATTGGCGATGGGGAGCCCACTCTCTCCTTCATGTGCTGACCTCTTTATGGAAGACTTAGAAAATAAAATCCTATCCCAAATTATTCCCAAACCTAAAATTTGGTTCAGATATGTGGACGATATCTTCATCGTGTGGAACAACAACAAAGATGACCTACATCATTTTCTCAAAAAGATCAACTCCTTCCATCATTCTATTAAATTTACTCTGGAACTTGAAAGAGAAAAACAACTACCGTTTTTAGACATCTTAATCAAAAAACAAATTGATGGCAGTATAAATCTATGGTGTACAGAAAACTGACCAATACAGGTCGCTACCTACATTTCAGCTCCTCTCACCACATCTCACATAAACTCAGCATTGTACACATCTTAAAGAAGAGAGCGATTCGCATCACAACAGACAACGAGACCCTTTAAGATGAGTTAACATTTTCCAACAATCTGTACTTGAACGGCTATCCAAGAAGACTAGTCAATAAAGTCCTTTTCTCTGAACCACCACAAAAAGAACAAGAAGATATTCAATATATAAAAACTATTGCAATTCTGTTTGTAAGTGGCATCTCCTGCAAGCTGCCAGCCTCCTCAAACAACACAAAATAAGAGTAACATTTAAACCAATAGAATCTATTTGTAAACTACTAAGATCTCTAAAAGACAACCACCCTTTCTATAAATATGCTGGAGTTAATAATATTCCATGCTCATGTGGCTCTAGTTATATCGGACAGACTTCGAGAAGCCTTGAAATCAGACACAAAGAGCACATAGGCTATGTCTAAAACAACAGACAGGACATTTCTGGCCTATCATCTCATTTCTCTACAACTAACCATGTCATCGAGTGGGACAAAAGTTGTTCCTCTTACTTAGAGGAAGATTACCATTCAAGAAGCAGCCACAGTCACTCGTTCTACTGTCAACCTTAACAGAAATCAAGGCCTAATACTCCCAGAGATATGGAAAACCCTAATCAAATCTTTAAAAACAAAAGAAATGAATTTTAATACAAACTACAGAAAGTTCCTTAGCGACAGCTAATCTTGTACACGCGATACGTGTTTCACGCACATTCTATACTATTTCGGTCAACTGGATTCAGGATTGGCTGTCTGATAGGTATCAGAGAGTTGTATATGGTGGAGCAGTTTCAAGGAGGCAGAGGGTTACAAGTGGGGTCCCACAGGGCTCAGTACTAGGACCTATGTTGTTTAACCTTTATATCAATGACATTGCCAGTGGATTGCAAGGTGATATTCAGTTGTTTGCAGATGATGCGAAGCTGGGAAGGATTATTAGTAATAGTGTAGATGTGGTACCCTGCAAGAGGATTTAAATAAGCTAGATATATGGGCAAATGAATGGGGTATCAGTTTAATGCAGCAAAATGCAAGGTCTTGAGGTTTGGGAAACATCGATGGGATGCAGCATACTCTATGGGAGGAGTTATGCTGGAGGAAGTAGGGGAGACAAGAGATCTGGGGTTGATGGTTGATAGAAACCTGAAGTTTAGGGGACATATTGCAAAGGTGGTGAAGGTAACACAGAGGATTGCTGCAATTATGAGAAGGACACTGACCTGCAGAGATAAGAGGGTTATCATTCCATTGTATAAGTCTCTGATCAGACCACACTTGGACTATTGTTCTTAGATTTGGTCTCCAGGATTTGAAGGGGATAAATTAACTGTGGAAAGGATACAAAGACGGATGACAAAGATGGTTTCAGGACTGTACAAGGATAGTTATGAGGATCAGCTGAGGGAATGTGGACTGCAGAGTTTGGTGGATAGAAGAAGGAGAGGTGATATGATTGAGACTTTTAAACTTTTGAGAGGTGGTTACAGGGTTGACACTGGGGAGTTCTTTCGCTTGGTTGAACAGCGGGAAGGAGTGATGACAAGAGGCCATCCCTGGAAGTTACGAAAGGAAAGTGTGAGCAAGAGGGTGAGGAGTGGTTTCTTTGCGTGGAGGGTGGTTGAACCGTGAAATTGCCTGATGAATGCATTGCCTGATGGAGTGGTGAGAGCGAGAATGGTCAATGAGTTTAAGGAGTGGTATGATAGACTCTGTTTCTTGGGGGGGGGACCTCCCCTCGATGAGTCTTGACAGACTTTATGTTCTTAGGAAGGAACTCCCACGATGAGTCTTTCGACTCCATGGAGGCCTGAATAATAATAATATTTTATATGTAATTATTCTAGTCAGTTTTTTACAGTTATTTCTGTCAGTTTTATAGTTACACATAATTGTGGGATTGTTTCAGCCTATATGTAAGTGCCCTGAAGACGGCAACAGTTAGTGTGGCGAAACTAGTTAAGTTAATAAAATTGATCAGCACTTGATCTGTAAACCAAAAATATTATCACTAATTATCAGGATCAAGAAAATAAACCTTCGTAATGAACTATTGGTTCATTTTCATTTCTAACCAATCTTATTTTTTTTATTTGTTATTAGTTTGTCTGCTTGACTGAAAATATTAGTTATATTTTCATTATTGATGACTTATAAACTTCCATATTATGTTATTTTATTTACATATATCTTTTAAATGAAAATTTACTTATATTTTTTTTAATATGTAGAATCTCCTGTTTCACCACCACCACCACCACCACAACAATTTACTCAGCATATTGAAGCTCCCATTACAAAACTACCTTCTGAAAAATCAGAGACTGCAAGTCAAAACCAGTGTGCTGAATGTGGAAAAGTTATCATGTATGTATATTGTATCTATTATAAATTAATTCTGATTATAATACATTTATCATCATCGGTGTCCTAATGTGTGCCTTCAAAGGATGTACAGAATACTATGACAGTATTACATGACAGTATGTCAATTTAATGTGACAAAATGTAAGGTTATGCATTTCGGAGTGAAAAGATTAGCAGCAGTATACCACATTGGTGGAACTGTACTCCAGGAGATTGATGAGGCCAGGGACTTGGGAGTGTTGGTGGATAGGGAGATGAGGTTTAGGGGGCACATTGCGAAAGTAGCTAAATCAGCTCATCAACTCACTTGGTTGTTGAAAAATACCTTGACGAGCAGAGAAAAACAAGTTATTGTACCTCTGTACCAAGCCCTGATAAGACCTCATCTCGACTACTGTGCCCAGATTTGGTCACCTCGGTTCCTTCTTGACGGGGAGGAGGTTGAGAGGATCCAGAGGCGAGTGACTAAGATGATAGCAGGTCTATGGAATGAACCATATGAGAACAGGTTGAAGATTTGTGGGTTGCAGAAACTAGTTGATAGGCGGAAAAGGGGAGATATGATTGAGACATTCAAATTGCTAAAAGGATTCTATAGGATTAATTCAGATGATATTTTTGAGATCAGGACTGGTGGTGGGAGAACTAGGGGACACCCATGGAAGCTGGGCAAGAGTGTGGTTAGCAGGGGTGTTAGAGCTGGGTTCTTTGCTTTTAGAGTGGTAAATGAGTGGAATAAGCTGCCAGAGTCTGTTGTGGGTGCTATGACAGTGAGCGAGTTCAAGGCAAGGTATGATAGATACTGTGAGAATGTTGAACAGCTGTGTGAACATGATGTTTAGGGCCTCCCTCGATGAGTTTAAGGACTCCTGGAGTAGCCCGTAGTAATAATAATAATAATTACACCTTTAAGCTTACATTATTACTGATTTCCTGTCAGAAATTTTCCTCCAGCATTCCCATATTGTCATCTATGTTTCTGTTTTCTAGGGTACTTCTGACTGTATCACACCCAGATCTTGGTCTTCCTTTGAACTTTTTTTTTTTTATTATTATTATTATTGTTCCAGGCAACTTCAAGGAGTCGACAGACTCATCGAGGGAGGCCCTAACAGCATGTCAAGAACGACTATTCGACATTGACACAGTATCTATCATACCTTGCCTTGAACTCATTCATGGTCGTAGCACCCACAACAGACTCTGGAAGCTTATACCACTCATTCACCACTCTCCAAGTAAAAAACCTAGCTCTAACACCCTTGTCAACCACGCTCTTGCCCAGCTTCCATGCATGGCCCTAGTCCTCCCACCACCAGTCATATTTTCAAAAATATCTTCTGGATCAATCTTATAGAAACCCTTCAATAATTTGAATGTCTCAATCATATCACTCCTCCTTTGCCTATCGTCCAATCTCTGCAACCCACAAATCTTCAGCTTATTCTCATAAGGTTCATTCCACAGACCTGCTATCATCTTGGTCACTCATCTCTGGATCCTCTCCACTTCCTCCCCATCACGAAGAAACCCTGGTGCCCATAACTGGGCACAGTGGTCAGTAGTCCAGATGGGGTCTTATCAAGGCCCGATACAGAGGAACAACAACTTGTTTGTCTCTGCATGTTAAAGTATTTTTCAGAAGCCAAGTGATTTGATGAGCTGATTTAGTCACTTTGCAATGTGTCCCCTAAACTTCAATTCCCTATCCACCAACACTCCCAAATCCCTGGCCTTATCAATCTCCTGGAGTACGGTTCCACCAATGTAATATACTGCTGCTATTCTTTTCATCCCAAAGTACATAACCTTAGACTTTGCCACATTAAATTGACATCCATTTTTCCTAGCCCAGTCCTCCAAACTATCCAAATCATCCTGTAAAATTTTGACATCCTGTGCACTCACAATTGCTCTACCCAACTTTGCATCATCAGCAAACAAGTGAACACTTCCTCTCAAATCCTTTCCTATATCATTGATGAACAAATTGAAAAGCAGTGGTCCAAGAACAGAGCCATGTGGTACACTACTAGTCACAAGCCGTCTTTTAGACTCCACTCCTGAATAAACCACTCTCTGGTATCTCTATTTCAACCACCCTCCTATCCATCTCACCAACCCTGTATCTATCCCCATCTGCTCCAGTTTACTGATTAGGGTTCCATGTTTTTCTTACCAATTTTGTTAACCTTTCCCCTCTCATTCTGTCTTTTTCTATGGTGAAGTGTATTTTGAGATTGCTGGCTGTTTAAACACACACACACACACACACACACACACACACACACACACACACACACACACACACACACACACACACACACACACACACACACACACACACACACACAAAGTATGTAACATATCTTGATCTAGTGGACCAAATCACAATCAGTTTAGTAAGTCCTGACCAACATTTTTAAAAAATTAAATATAATAGAAAATATTAGATTGTATCTCATAGATTTCATAGCTTTAACAAGTTCGCACTAGACTGTGTCACATCCCATTTTTCTCCTTCAAGTGGGAACTCATTCGACAGTATTATATCCCTTCATATGTTGAGCGGGTGCATTTTTACAAAGTTTAAGATATATATGGAATGCTAGTTTGAATGTTTCAGTTAAATTTTTATTGTTAAATTAGTACTGTCTTAATGATGTATAGCAGGCGTGGCCAACTACATTCTATACGAGGGCCAATATATGATGAGTGGTAGTGTCACAGGCTGCACACTTTTTAGACAGAACTTAAATAAAAATAAACTTCATTTTTTCAAGGCAATAGTTATATGTATTGAATTACTATATTTGTTAAATCATTTTATTACTGGGAGAACAATATAAAATACTTGAAACTGAGTCTCTGAAACTGATCACTGTAACCAGAGCAGAGCAAGTGACTTTCAGTGATGCGTTACTTTGGAGTGCATAGAAATCTACCACTCCCACAGAGAAGCAGTACATTTTATAAATTGAGTAATCTTTTTAAAGCAGTTTTGATTCCATGTTGAGAATATAAATTGTTTCCGTCATCAGAAATAATGAATATAATTGGTATATCAATCAGAAAATCTGCGGTTGAAACTAATATTTAAATTGATAATACATATAATTTAATATAGTTTTTATCCTGCCGCGGGCCACACAAAATCGCATTACGTGCCGCATGCGGCCTGCGGTCCTGCTGTTGGCCACCTATGATGTATAGCATCTGTGGGAGTGGTGTTGTTTAATCAATATGCAGATGGGATTATTTTTATTCCTGACACGTTCCAATTTACACTAATTTTGTTCACTACATATATACTCTAATTGTGCCCATACTATATTTAGTGGTAAAATAAAGCTACTTGTTTTTTATTGCATTTGCAGTATGATGTCAGTTTGGTTGGCCGATTGGTTAGCATAATTGCTCTCCAACCAACAGGCTGCAGGTTTGAATCCTACCATAGGCATGGATATTTCTGATTTTCTTTAGGTGGGAGATGAATGTCATTGCTTGATGTGAAACCACTGCCCCTGCTTATTGGAGGCCTGAAGTGGCTTGAAAAAGTTCCATCTTTGATCTCTAGAGCATTGTTACCAGACTATTTAAAAAAGTAAATGCAAAATACAAAAAAAGAAAATTGATAGAAAAGAAAATATAAATCCCTAGCCCACCCATAGTCCAAAAGGTACTGCAGGTTTGGAAATAACCTTTTGTGGGTGGAGCAACATAAAAGTTGGGTGAGGGATGTTTATCATTACACAGAGACATTTTTATTAGTCTTCTGAAAGGATAGGCATAGTGAGCAAAACTCTCATTTATTCCTATAAATAAAAATGAATCTGTTTTATAGAAAGGACATCTATAGCATTAAATAAAATATTTCTATTTCTGTTGTTTATTTTTTATTTTGTTTATGTTTCTCTGTTGTA
The DNA here is from genome assembly GCF_054136105.1 of Typopeltis vanoorti. Taxonomy (NCBI): domain Eukaryota; kingdom Metazoa; phylum Arthropoda; class Arachnida; order Uropygi; family Thelyphonidae; genus Typopeltis; species Typopeltis vanoorti. Next base: position 21,883,422 of record NC_143567.1, on the reverse strand, counting down.
TTTAAATGTTAATAAAATTGATGTTTGATATTAAGTTTGTTATATTTTTGTTTCCTTTATTATATGTAGCGAGGACTGGACACGTTCGTTTCAGTTTTTGTTTTGTTTTGTTTTGAAGTACAGCGAGTGTGTGTGCACAGTGACACATACACTGAAAGCCGCTTTATTAGGAACAGCATTTAATAACAAGTGGATCTCCCTTTTGCCGTAACAATGGCCTGTATTCTCTGTAGTAGCATTGATTCAATTAAGTGGCCTGTGGGAGATGTTATTGTGACATCATGGTTTGTTGCAGACTGGATGGTGGCATGTTGCTGCTGCGAACCACTCATTCCACCTCATCCCAGAGATGCTCTATTGGATGAGATCTGGGGCTGAATTGGCCCCCTCAAGTAAAGGAAACTCATTGTCATGACCTCAAACCATTTCAGCATAGCTAACGTGCTGTGGCATGGCACACATGATCAGTGACGATGTTAAAATAGGCTCTGGCATTCAGGTGGTGTTCAACTGGTATTAGGAAGCCTAACATATGCCAAGAAAACATTTCTCACTCCTTCACTAACCTGAGCTGTTGATGCTTGGCAGAAAGGTTCTATGGCTTCATGTTGTTGCTGTCATATTCTGGTTCTGCTATCAGCATGATACAATACAAACCAGGACTTATAAGACCAGGCAATATTTTTCCAGTTATCAACTGTCCAGTGTTGGTGATCATGTGCCCACTGATGCAAAAAAATAGAACTCTTTAATGCCTGTCTACCTAATTTATATAGCAAACTTTAGCCACATCACTTCAGTGGCTTCATGAAATGATCTATTTTCCTAAATGGGGAGGTGTGTTCCTGATAAAGTGACCACTGTGTGTGTGTGGGTTACTATCAGAAAAGTTTGAAAAACACTGATATACATAGTGCAACTAAACATTTAACATTTGATTATTGCTATGTTGAGGACTTTGTTTCTGATTGTTCCATATAGAAATTAGCTAAAGGAAACAGGTTTCTATATTTTTCCTTTTCATGTAAAATAACCAGCATGAACAGAAATTTTTAATCATTCAAAAACGTTTTGTAGGGAAAGTCAGATATAATATGATCAAAGTTCTCCTTAAAATGAATAATTAACATCCTTTCTACATGTTTGTATTGATGTTATTGTTTTATATGAAGGGGGGGAACCTTATATATAATCCTCCCCCCCCCGGTTTTTTTTTATGTTTCCCTTGCTAGTTTTCCAAGTCAGTGTCTCATGATCACTAGTACTACAGGGTAATGAAATTGATTAGCTCACCAATTACATTCACTGCTGCTGTCATCAAATTTAACACTTTATGACTCTATGTTGCTTCCAGATCATGCAAAGAAGTATACATCTTGGTTACAGTATAGATATAGATATCAGTATGTTAATTACAAAAAGGAAATAAACTAATTAGTAGAATTAAGGAATCTTATAAACAAAGAAAGAAACATGAACAAACACGTTGGTGTAAGAAAAAAAAATAAGATGAACTATTTTTCATATATAGTGTTTTGAGTTTGTGTTTTTGATTTTTCAGTGGTGTATTTGTAAGGATAAAAGATAAGCCTCTTCATCCAGAATGCTTCCGCTGCAGCACTTGTGGGACTTCTCTTCGAAATGCTGGTAAGAATTTCATTAATCTCTTTAAATTGGCTTCAGCTAGCAGTAACAGTATTTGTGTACACATATTACATAGAAAGGAGAATAAAAGTTAGCTGGGAAAAAAAAATTCAGTAATGAGTAACCAAGATAATAACTGGCCTATGGAATTGTGCCTGTGGACGAGATGGAGGGGAGGAGATATGATAGAAACATACAGGTTGGCCCATAAGTCAATGAAGGGGTTTAAACATTTAATAACTTTATTTATTAATTATTTTTATTCTTTTTTATATATAACAAAATGCAGAACCTGGAGATCTTTTTTATTAGTTATGAAAAACCACATCACGTAAATTCCTTCCATTTTCATCTTCACAAAAATGGGCCCTTTCTATGGCATGTTCCATAACAACTGTTAATGTTTCTGACTGCAGTACCCTAATTTCAGCATGAATGTTCTCCTTCAACTTTTGGTTTGTCTGGGACTTGTTCATATACACCTTTTCCTTCAAGTAACCTCATAGGAAGAAGTCAGGATCCATCAAATCTGAAGAACATGGTCCATGAATTGCAGATCTTATCTTCATGAAATTATTTGCTTGCCAAAAATCTGCCTTCAGAATACATTAGTGCCTGATTTTCAAAATAAAATTACATGAATTTGATTTGTTGCTGGGTTATGAGCTTTTCCATGATTAATTTTCCAAATTTTCCTCAGAATACCTGGAAAAAAATGAAAAAATTAATAATCAAAATAGTTATTTGCATTTCAAACCCCTTCATGACTTATGGGCCACACTGTACAAATTAGTAAGGAGGATCTTGTATTATTATTATTCATAAGTGGGATTTTGCACCTTATTGAATGGGGAAGGTAGAACTCAGGGAATGGGGAGGGGGTTAGGAGTGTTAAGAAGGATGTGAGGTCCAGATTCTTCTGGTGAGTGTATGGAATGGACTACAATTAGATGTGTGTGTGTGTGTGTGTGTGTGTGTGTGTGTGTGTGTGTGTGTGTGTGTGTGTGTGTGTGTGTGTGTGTGTGTCTTTAGTAAATGTGTTCAAGGAGAGATATAACAGATATTTAGGTTTGAGTGTCTAAATGGGCCCTCTCTTAATGAGTCCTTAACATTACATTTATAATAATATTGTGAAATATTTATATTTACAAATATCCTAGTATCAATAATGCCATTTATTTATTCTGAAGCACTGTAGTAGAGCACTTATCTTGCTTCTTATGAGTTTTTCCTTAATAAAATAAAATAATAATTTTATTTATTTCTTAATTAATTTTTTTGTTTCTATTCTAATAAACATTAGAAGATAAAACCCTTTACTGTCACACAATTTGCAAATGTGTTTAAGGCATCAAATTATGTCATAAATTGTTCACTCACCACACTCATGTTCACATCACACAATCACTAACTTGCTCTGCATATAGGGGGGGGGGAGAGCAAAGATCTATTCATTGTGATGTTACCCATAACTGAAATGAGATCTCTTGCTATTCCATGCATTTCATCTAATCACATGAGGGAATGGAATACAGCTACAATAGCATACTTGGAAAAAAAAATTCATCACACTGTTTAAAGGAATGTAGTGAAATTGATTGTTTACATGATGCTCTTCATGGGAATCAGAGTTTGATTTTGCACATCATATGGAAGCTGATAAGCAGCTTCCATATGATGTGCAAATTAATTAATATTACTGGAAAGCAATACAAGAAAGCTAATGTCAAACATAACATCGTCAACATTAGATGTGAATTTTCCAATTTATATTGTTGATAGTTTTTACTGCATCATTCTATCTTTGATTTTTATGTCAATTAATAACCTTAGTTAAATTACTAGATATTAAGATAGTAAAACTTGTTGGATATATTTAGTTTTTATTTATTACAGTGATGAACACAGTTAAACATAACTCATTACGTGATCTGCTTATTTATTTTATTTTTTTTACAATACAATACAAAGTTGGGTGTATTGTATTGTAAAAATGTATAGTGATGAGTATAATTCTCACATCACTATACATGATGTTTATAACCATACAATTCAATTATTGCTATCATATTTTCTGTTGGTTTTTACATTTATTTTTGGCTGATTCTTTTGTTATAGACAAATTAAAATATTTTCTTTAGAGTAAAATACATTAGCAGATAGTTTTCATAGTTGATAAAAATGTTTAAAATAAGTGGGTGAGTTTTTACATTTTGTGTGTGTGTGTGTAACCAAGAGCCATAACCATACCGGTTACTATATTTGCAAACTGTTTCTTGACTTGAACATCTTAGCATTTATTGCACACTTAAAGCTAGTATTAGAGAATAAAAGTTGCTCTTGAAGTAGAAAACAAACTGCCTTTTTCAAGATATGCTGTTCTCTAGAAAACCAATTAGCACAAAGCATGTTCATTACTTTCTCCCCACTATCCCTCTTAGAAATGTGCAGTAGCTTTTCAGAAAATCTGGTAGGTGCAGAGAGATATAGAGCAGCTGACATAAAACTTACTTTATTTATTAAGATACTTACAATTTGAAATATTTTGTCACTTTTTTAGATATATTTTGCCTTTCAGGATACTATAATGTTAATGACAAACTGTATTGTGACATTCATGCAAAACAAGCTGCTAGGATGATGTCTTCAATGCCATTATATGAACCGACAGCACTGGCCCAGTAAGTAACATAATATTATAGCCTTCAGAAATATATTTTCTTGAATAGTTGAATTTTTAACTTTTTTTTTTTAACATGCAAAAGTGAAAAATTGGGAATGAATGAAAACAAAATTGTTTTGTTTCACACCAGTATCCATCAAAACATGACAGTAAATGTGAATTTGAACAGTAGAATAGAAAAATGTGATGTATATAATATAATTAGCTCCAGGATCATATTTCCAGTTATTGAAATTCATAAAGATTCTTGTGAGATTCTAGAACAAAAGAGGTATTCTATGCAGTAAGAGGAACAATTTGGTATCATTTGATTATTACCACTGTATTCTATAGAAGAAGTAAAATGATAATATACTGAATGTAAAGATGGTATGGAAAAGCAAAATCCTAGGGATTACTTTACTTTTATGTATATGTAAAAAAAATAATAATAATAAAACAAGAAAGAAAATAAAAAAATCTTAACCCACCTCAAGAATTAAAGCACTATAGGTTTTTCGTGGCACCTGTGACATGGCAATGATTATTAGAAACACACATTCACAAGAAAATAATAATTTTATTATTGAAAATATTAAATTATTATTATTAACATCTGATCTCTACACAGTCAAAGGACTCATCACAGGTTTATACCCTCTGATGCAAAAAGATCATTGAGCTGTGCCTTAAACCTATTTGCAGTTTCTGCACTCACCACACTTTCAGGTAATCCATTTTACTCATCATTTACCCTCTTTCTATAGCTTCCAGGGAATGGCCTCTAGTTTCTATCCTTGCTTCTCTCTACTTTATAAAAAAATCTCCTCCATATTATTCTGGTAACAACCTCACCAACTTATGTCTTGATCATATTCCTCTATTTGATCACAATGCTCTATTTGCATTTCTGCAGTCTCTCCTCATATCTGACATTCCATAGACCTGACACTAATTTAGAAAATATTCTCTAGACATATCCCTAAAAACCAGGCAGATCATATCTGTATACAGTATAGTCCATGTGCAGCCTGATAAAAGCTTTATACAAAATATCCATAACCTCTTTGCTTCTGTATGTCACTGTCCTTCCTATTGTCTCTATAATCTGTTGGGAAGTTATTATAATTTTAGCAAGGCAACCCCTAAACTTCAAGTCTCTGTCTACACCATCATTCCCAGATCTCTCATATCCTCCACCTCCTTCAAAATTTCTCCATTAATTGTATCCCAAGCAAGGTTGAGTTACAAAATATCTTATTAAAATATAGTGTTAAGTTCTATAGCCTTATTAACATAAAGTTTGTTTAATTGCTCATATACTCCTGCCCATTCACCATTAGTGCTTCCTCCAGCATATCCTCTACACTCCAGCTTCTCATGATGTTGCCTTCATGCGGATGAAATACTCTGATAAATTGATCACCGAATACTTCAGCTATATCCTGTGCATTGGCTACTAATCTGCTAGTGTCATTAACCAGCATCCTCCTCCCATAGTAATTTTTTCTTCTACTTGCCACATATGAAAAGAACTTGAGGATTTTTCTTAACTTGCTTGGCTAATTTCTTTTTATACTGCACTTTTGCTGTTTTTACCAACCGTGTCACCTTCCTGATCTGCTCTTCGTAGAACTGATCATTACCAACATACCTCTACAGTGACTTCATCCAGATTTCATGCTTAATCTCTTCATTCATCCAATTTACTCTTACCTTATTTAGCCTTTTCACATTTTGAACACACTCAGACATTGCTGCAGTTTTTTTTTTTTTTTTTTTTTTTTTTTTTTTTTTTTTTTTTTAAGTGATGCTGTTAGTTTGCAAAAGGGAGAAGTGAAAAAGATGATTGTTATGGCAGGAACAAATGATTTGAAAGGAAGAAATTTGCAATGAGAGAATATATGAAAGAGTTGTTGAAAAAAGTAAAAATGAAGAGTGAGGAAGTAAAAATTGTGAGTCTACTGCCTCAGTATGATAGAACAGAGTTGAGAAGGGCCATGATTGCTAATGAGTCAATGTGCAGGAGGAGTGATATGCAGTTTGTTATATTTTAATGTGACCTTGATTTGCTCCAAGTATAGAGTAAAATATATTACATTTTATTTTAGTTGGTTAGAATGTTTCGGATTCATATCCGTGATGGTGCATTGACTTCAGGATTAACAAGTGTTCTAAAGAATGAAGCTCAATTATAAAAAATTAAAATATTACTATAAACAGATAATACAAAGAATAATTAAATTGCCATTTTAAGAATTACATAAATGAGCTCAATAATATTCTCTCATACTGTTACTTCATCAAATTCCTGATATATACCCTCAAGGGGTGTACAGGATATGATAGTACTACATGAAAAATGTACATCATTACTAACTTCCTGTCTAAAATTTTCCTCCAAATCAGTCTGTTAAATGTCAAGACTCCAACATTATTAGGTCTTATATTTCTGTCTTATAAGGCACTTTTTACTGCATCAATCCACCTATGTCTTGGTCTTCCTCTGGATCTTTTTCCTGCCAAACTGGCAGAGAACACTTGTTTTGCTAATCTTTCCTCTTCCATTCTGCTTAAGTGACCATACCCACCTGAGATTAGCTCTGCTAACACATTCCTGGATGCTGACAGTGGCAAGTTCTTTCCTAATATCCTGGTTTTTAATATGATATTGCCATTGATGCCATCTGTTCATGCCCCTAATCTTTCTCAGGACTCTCATATCTGCGGTCTCTAGTCTTTGATCAAGTGTTTTACTTCTAACCCAGCTCTCAGATCCATAAGTTAAAATTGGTTTAAACACTGTCTTGTATAGCTGGTTTCTCTCTTATTTCGGGTTTTTCATCCCGCATACAGACAAATCGGCCCTTCAGAATACATGCAATTTACAGACAACAAAATACTAGCTGTGGTGGTAGTGGGCAATAGATGGCGTTGATGTAGGTGATTGGTGGTGGAGACGGAGAGTTGTATAGTAGGTGTCCTCCCACGATGAGTCTTCAGACTCCTTGGAAGTGTCACGAATAATAATAATTTATTCAGTTGACTTCCCTACCATACCAGCTTTGTTGAATCTGTTGTCTATTTCCATATTTAACTTACTATCTTCACTAAAAATCGTGCCTAAGTAACTGAAATGTTTTACTTGTTCTATAAGTTCTCCATTCACAATGCAGTTGATATTTTCAATGTTTCTGCCTATTTTCATTGTCTTTGTCTTTTTAATGCTGACCTTCATACCATATCTATTACAACTGTTATTCAATTTAGTCAGGGAATCTTCCAGACTGTAGCAGATTTATTTAGAAGTATAACATCATCTGCATAAAGCAAAGAGCTGAGATTAACACTGATTAACTGATATCAAAATTGGACTGCAATGCAGTCCAATTTTGATATCAGGTTTAATACTACCTTCCTTCATAATGTGATCCATATAGATAATGAATAAGAGAGGGAATAATGTACATCCTTGTCTGACACCAGATTTAACATTAAACCATCTTCCTGTACTTCCTTCAATTCTAACCTGCTGACTTACAACTCAAATAAATACTAAGTATTTACACAGTAATCTCACATTACAGTTTTTTGTTCAAAAACTGTAATGTGAGAACAAAAACAGTTTTTTGTTCAAAAACTGTAATGTGAGAGAGTTTGTCCAATGTGATGTGTGTGGGATGTTTGCATTCCCAAATGAGGCTGGAGTTTGGATTGAAAGTGATAATGGTAGGAGAATGTGCAGAAAGTGTAAGCAAAGTAAGGAGTTGAAGTATGTGTCAGGTTGTGAGACAGTTATGTTTGATGAAAGCCAGAATGTGAATGAAAATAGTGGCTTGATAGGGAATTGCGATGTACAAGATGGCAATGAGAGCGGTGATCAAAGAAAGAGTGAAAGGAACTATACAGAGAGAGAAAATGGTTTAAATGATAAAAAAAAATGTGGAATTATTTGTAGGAAGTGAGATCGCTAGGTTGCATACAATGATACAAAATGTGCAGCAGCAATTAGAGCACATGCAAAACTTTTTCCAGAATGTTTCGGCTAACGTAAATAAACAAGCGTTTGAAAGGAAAAATAAGCATAAGAGTGGGAGAGTTTCTGAAACGAAGGAAAGAGTGTTGTATGGTGATTCATTATTAAGAGGAGTGATAGATGGGAGTTTAACTAAATCGTACTTACCGGGTGCAAAATTTAAGGATGAAAGTGAGAGTATTAGAGTGCAAAAACACAGGGTGAAAGAATTGATAGTTGTGACAGGTACGAATGAATTGAAAGGAGATAAATTTTTTATGAGAGAGGACTTGAAAGTATTGTTAAAGGTAGCAAAAGAAAAGAGTGACAGAGTTAGAATGGTGAGTCTGTTGCCGCGGTATGACAGAAAGGAGTTGAGAAGGAGGGCCATATTCGCAAATTACATTATTCGCAGGTTATGCAGATGGTGTGATGTGGAATGAGTTTGATGGGCGAAAAGATTAATACAAGATGGATGGCCTCCATTTGAATGGATTTGGTGTGTGGAGACTGGAAAAAGTGTTGCTGAATGAAGTAAAAATGGATATGCAGAACCAGGGAAACTAGAACTGCCAAGGGGGGGGGGGGGGAATGGATATGCGGACATCGGTGAGACAGATGAGTGTAAGAATGTATATAATGTACCCGAGCCAGTACTGACAAAAAATTGGAATGGGATAGTTAGAATCACGCATCAAGATAGGGGTGGGACAAAGGGATCACTGCATTTCATGTATACTAATGCCAGGAGTATTAGGAACAAGAAGGAAGAAATTTTGGCCTTGATTGGCTCCTCCTAGCCACAGGTTATTGGCATTAGTGAAACATGGCTGACAGAAGATGATATAGTTAGTGGGATAGAATGTGTAGGTTATAGTGTGTTTAGGAGGGACAGAGAGAATAAAATGGGGAGGAGGTGTTATTGATGATAGCTGATGAACTGCAGCCAAGGAGAATTGAAGTATATCGTAGTATAGTGAAAAGAGCTCATTTTAGGCTATTTGGTGTGAGAATGAGACTGGCAGAATAAAATAAACAGTTGGGTGTTGCTGTAGACCAGGTGATGGAATAGATGGTGGAGATGGTATGCATAAACAAATTGATGAAATGAGTGGAAGGAGGGTAATTATTATGGGGGATTTCAACTATGGTAACATTGATTGGAAGGTGGAGAGGACACACATATGAGGAAGGAAATGGATTTTATTCAATTATTAAGGGATAACTAACTGAGACAGCATGTAATTGAAAATAGTAGGGGTGCAAGAGTGCTTGACCTGGTAATAGCATCTGAGAATTTGACTGTAATGAATATGACCATGTTGCCACCGATTGGTGAGAGTGATCATAAGGTCTTGACCTGGGAGATGGCTAAAGGTGTGGAATTTTTGATTAAGACAGGGTATATGTGAAATTACCATGCTGGTAAGTATGACAAGCTTAGGAGATTGCTTGGATCAGTGCCATGGCATGTACAACTGCAAGGGCTGGATGTCGCTAGAGCATGGGAAGTGGTCAAGGAGCATTTACAGGAGGTTATGGCTGATTGTATACCTAGGGTCCGAATAGTAAAACAAGTAGGGGTTAAATGGATGAATATCACCATTAAGCTTGAGCTGCAAAAAAAGAAACAACTGTGGAGGGAATTTAAAGAAAGAGGTGACCTGCAGGCACACAAATGGTATAAAGTGCAGGCCAGAAGGGTAACGAGTGTGGTAAAAACGCAAAAGCGGATTATGAAAGGAAACTAGTTATGCAAGCTAAAGAGAATCCCAAACAGTTCTTTCAGTATGCTGCAAGCAAGAAAAATACTGTACACGGAAAAATGATTTTAAGGAATGACGATGGTAAGGAGGCCACTGAATCAGTCGATATAGTGGAGTTACTGAGTGAGCACTTTGCAAAAGTATATCATCCAGGTGGTGACATTGAATAAATGAAGGAACCATTAGTTTATACGGGAATTGTGATGAATGAAGTTGGAGGTGAATAGTCTATTACAGAACCTCAATGTGAATACATCTGTGGGATTGGATGGTATACCGGCATGGGTCTTGCGTGAAGCGGCTAAAGAATTGTCAGTGCGCTTGACCATGTTGTTTAATCTGGGTCTCGGGACTGGTTTAGTCCCGAAGGTGTCTAAAGAGGGGAAAATAGTTCCACTGCATAAAGGAGGATCCAAGACTACGGTTGCAAATTACCGTCCGATCAGCATATCAGGAGTCGTTGTCAAGGTCTTGGAGAAAGTAGTCAAGGGAAAAAATACAGGAATGGATAGATGAATATGAGATACTGTACATGGGACAACATGGCTTTGTGAAGGGTAGATCAATCCTCAGTAACTTGCTCAAGTTTTATAACACGCTGACGTCTGAACTGGATAAGGGTAATGGGTTTACAGTGATACTGCTGGACCTGGCAAAGGCATTTGACAGGATACCACATGGAATTCTAATCCGTAAACTACAACATATGGGAATGGATATAGGGTTGGTGAGATGGATAGGTGGGTGGTTGATGGAGAGATATCAAAGAGTAGTTTATTCAGGAGTAGAATCCAAAAGACGGCCTGTGACTAGTGGTGTGCATCAGGGTTCTGTTCTTGGACCACTGCTGTTTAATTTGTTCATTAACGATATAGGGAAGGATCTAAGAGGAACAGTTCATTTGTTCGCTGATGATGCAAAGTTGGGCAGGGCAATAGTAAATGCAGAAGATGTCAAAGTCTTGCAGGATGGCTTGGATAGATTGGAGTTCTGGGCTAAGGAGAATGGATGTCAATTTAATGCAACAAAATCTAAGGTTATGCATTTTGGGGTGAAAAGATTAGCAGCAGTATACCACATTAGTGGAACTGTACTACAGGAGATTGAGGCCAGGTACTTGGGAGTGTTGGTGGATAGGGAGATGAAGTTTATGGGGGGGGGGGCACATTGCAAAAGTAGCTAAATCAGCTCATCAACTCACTTGGTTGTTGAAAAATATCTTGACGAGCAGAGACAAGCAAGTTATTGTACCTCTGTACCGAGCCTTGATAAACCTCATCTCTTCTACTGTGTCCAGATTTGGTCACCTCGGTTCCTTCTTGATGGGGAGGAGGTGGAGAGTATCCATAGGCGAGTGACTAAGATGATAGCAGGTCTATAGAATGAACCATATGAGGACAGGTTGAAGACTTGTGAGTTGCAGAAATTAGTTGATAGGTGCAAAAGGGGAGATGTGATTGAGACATTCAAATTGCTAAAGGGTTTCTATAGGATTAATTCAGAGAATATTTTTGAGATCAGGACTCGTGGTGAGAGAACTAGGGGACACCTATGGAAGCTAGCCAAGAGTGTGGTTAGCAGGGATGTTAAAGCTGGGTTCTTTACTTTTAGAGTAGTAAATGAGTGGAATAAGCTGCCAGAGTCTGTTGTGGGTGCTATGACGGTGAGTGAGTTCAAGGTAAGGTATGATAGATACGGTGAGAATGTCGTATAGTTGTGTGGACATGATGTTTAGGGCCTCCCTCGATAAGTCTAAGGACTCCCTGGAGTCACCCATAATACTAAGTATTGCTTGATATAATGCCCCATTAACACCATATAACTGTAGTGTTTGGAATAGCTTTTCTCTTTGCACCTGTCATATGCTTTTTCCAGATCTACAGAACTTAAATACATATCTTTGTTATATTAACATGATTTCTCAACTATCTGTTGTAAAGTGAAAATCTGATCCTGACAGCCTCTATTTGGCCTGAATCAAGTTTGTTCTTTGCCAGCTTCTCTTCCACAATCCTTCTCAACCGTTTCTCAAGTATACTTGCATATATTTTACCCGGAACACTTAGTAATGAAATGCCTCTGTAATTCTCACATTCAGTTTTATTTCCCTTTTTATATATGGGTACTATGAGAGCTCTACTCCAATCATCTGGAATTCGTCCCTCTGTCCAGGCTTTCTGAACTATGCAGTACAGCCACCGTACGACTTCTATACTTCCATACTTGAGCATTTCTGGTCGAATACAATCTACTCCAGCTACCTTTTCACATTTCAGACTTTTGATGACTTTTTCTACTTCAAGTATGGATATCTATTCCTGATTGCATGCCTGCTCAGTGTTTTTTTATCACTGTTCTGTCATCACTGCTAGTTTCATTTAGCAATTTTTCAAAGTAATTACTCCATACTTCAAGGATATCTTTTTCTCCAGTTTTCATATCACCTTTATCTCTAATTTCTTCTACAGCACCCTTTTCTCCATTTCTAAGCTGCTTCAACAACCTCCAGAATATCTTGCCACCTTTTTGATATTTATTTTCTAAGTTCTTACCAATGTTTTCCCATGACTTTTGTTTAGCTAGTTTTACACAGTGTTTAGCTTTCTTACATTTGTCTCTGTATTCTCTAAGAGCACAAACTGACTTGTTTGCTAACTTTTGATATGCTTTCTTCTTTTTTTTCACTTCCTCTTTAACTTCCTGTGTCCACCATGGAGTTCTGATTTTTCTACCCTCTCTAGCTGAATCAATCTTCAGAACTTGCCACTGAATCTCCAAGGTTTGATTCCCGTTCTCAAACTCTTTCATTTTTTCTTGAATAATGTTTGTATATTTCAGTCTACAGTCCACATCTGAGAGCTGCTCAACTTTTATTTGCTTTAATGTTCTTATATGTTCTTCTTTTCAATAGGAAATTCAATTTTATCCATCTCAAGACTAAATAGTGATAACTTCCAATTTCAAATCCTCTGTACACTCTAGGGTCCTGCACCAGAGAGAAAACATAGGCACTATCAACAATAACATAGTCAATGAGACTTTTCTTATTCCTTACGTCTTCACTCCATGTGAATTTGTGTACATTTTTATGTTGGAACATGGTGTTAGTAATAACCAGTCCATGTCCTGAGCAGAAATCCAACAGTTATTTGCCTTTATTATTAGCTTTGCTCTTTTCTCCAAATTTTCCCAAAATATTTTTGTATGTCTGATCATCATTTCCTACTCTGCTATTTAGATCCCCAGCATGTGCCAACTTTTCATTCTGTCAATTGCTCTCTCTAAAGCCTCAAAAAATTGCTCCACTTCTATCTTAGCAGAACCTTCTGTGGACCTATAGGCACAAATAAGTCTAATTGTCCAGTTCCCCATTCTGATATTTGCCCACATCACTCTGCTTGAGACTGCCTGCCATTCAAGAAGATTAGCCTCTTATTTAGTGTTAAATACTATGGCTACTCCTTCTTTTCCTTGATTGTCATTGCTTGAATATAACATTTTGTATTTGTTGCTCAAAAAGATCTCACCAGTTTGTCTTTTTTGTTTCAGTCAACCCTATTATGTCGGTACTTATCCGATTCCTCAGCTAGCTCCATTTCTTTGCCATTCAGGCTTCTTATGTTGATAGTACCGATCTTGAACTCTGGTGATGTTGAGTTGGGGTAAGTTTTAGGATTTGTTCCAGTAGCTGAGTTTTCACTGTTTGCCCTGGTTCCCTGGTGAAAACAATGGGGGGGGGGCTTTGTTTAACTGGGCAACACCCCAGCCAGCATGAAATTCTGTCATGTTGTAAAATTTCAACCATCGTTTGAAATTTTGGTTTAAGCCAATAAGAATACAATTTGGTTGGCTAAATCCCAAATTGTCAGTCCATCCTCGTCCGTTCAGTATTATCCGGGTAGATACCTAATAGAGTGCACCACGAGAATGTGAGGATTGGACATTAGGTCAGAAGCCCTGGTCGGTTCTCCACATTCCTTTGAAAGCTATGTGGAGGTCTCTTCTCAGTTATATAGCTTTGACCCTTAAGCACCCCCATACTGTTACTTTCATTAAATTCAATATTGAGAGATAACACAAAATACTTTAAAAAACAAACTGAACATAGCATTCAGCTAAAATTTCTGAAGTTTCACTTAGCCATATGGAAATTTTCATTGCAGCATATATTTTATCACAGTTCAATATAACTTCCTTTATTCAGTTTTTTATTCACTCATTCAAGTCTATCTCTTAAACTCCTTTTGAAATAAATACAGTAGCTAAAGATTTTCACTTGACCAGTATACTTGAATATGTCTTCCAGTTTCCTTAATGCATCTGTCTGTCAATTTTTTGAAGTAGGCATGAAGAACAATCATTCAAACAATAGGAATACATTAATTGAGCAGATCCAAAATGCATTTCCAATACAGGGACTTTTTTTTTGCCACAGATTCCATATTGCTCCTAGGAACATATCACTTGCCTTTCATTAATCATGAAATATTCTCATATACAAAGGCTTGATGTATTTCAATTATCAACTTCAGAGTTCTATATCCTTTGAGAGTAATTAAAGATGCATATGAAAACTTTTACGAGATTATTGAACTTAACTCGGTAGTTTATTTCCTGTTACCCAGCAACAGCTGTTCTAAAAAAAACCAATGTGCATGTCTGTTACTGAGATTCAAAGCGAAACTCAAGTGACAAAATGGCTACCATTGCTACAGTGCTCGCATGTTGTACAGTAATAGTGACATATGAGCACTACTGTAACACAAACCTACAAATAATATACATATAACATTTCTGTGCTATTCCCTAAGGATGACAATGTACAGTAAGCAAGATTACTACTTAATCACATTTGTCTCCTTCAATATCGCTACTGCTTAACCACATGTCAACTCCGGTGATTCTAAACATATACATACTGTATATTTTTAGATTACTTTATCACATAACAAAATGCATTCCCTTTCAGTAAACATATATAAAAACTGTTAAAAAAAAAAAAACGTAATAATAAGCAAAACATTTGTGAGTTTTTACATACTTGTAAAATTGTGAAGTACGGAGTGAATTTGATGGGCGAAAAGACTTTATTATGCTTGACAGATTACATTTAAATGGTTTTGGAGTTAGATGTTTGTAGAAAGTGTTGTTTTGTGAGAGTTTAGAAGAGCATAAACAGGGAAGCCAGAGATATTGGGAGGGCGAGGATGCAATCAAACATGTGTGCCTGCTGTTGTGATAGATGATCATGTGTACAGAAGTTATAATGCAATGCTGAATGAGATTTCACAGGTTTCTGATTCGAATGGGTTAGTAATGGCATTACACAAGGGTAACTGTGGGTACAAAGGAATGGTGAAATGCATGTACATGAATGCAAGAAGTATCAGGGATAAGGGAGGGGAGTTTAGGACATAGTGGGGTGGGAAGAATGCAACTCAACTTGGCAAAAAATTATAGCCAGGTGAGACCCAGTTGACAGAACATGATATAGTTACAGGGATAGAATGTAAAGGGTATTGTATTTTCAGGGAGGATAGAGAGAATAGGACAGGAGGGGTGGGTATTGCTGATGACTGAAGAATTAAAACCAACAGAATTAGGAGTTAAAGAGAATTTTAGGTCTAGGAGAGATGGTTCATTTCAGGCTGTGAGACAGAGGCCAATAGGACAAAATATCTTAGTGGGTGCTGCTATAGATCAATGGGTCCACAGAAAGATGTAGATGCCATGTATTGGCAGATTGACACAATGAATGAAGGCCATACAATTATTATTGGAGAGACTTTAACTATGGCAACACACAGTGGTGTCGAGAGAATGCCAGGCATGGGGAAAAAGCTCTTAGCAGTCCCCCCCCAAAAAAAATTAGAAATCATTGGTCCTTAGGGAATACCCCCCCCCCCCACCTTTCTTGGCAGACCTGGTGACACAGACTGAAGGGAGGAAAGGGGTCATAGCAAGATGGAAGTGAAATTTATACAGTTGCTAAGAGATGGTTACCTGAAACACATTATAGAGAGGTCCAAGAGTTTGAGAGTGTTGGTTTCTGGTAATAGTATCAGAAGATATACCCATAACCAAGGCAGATACTCTCCTCCAGTTGGTGAGAGTGCCCATTAAGTCTTGTTCTGGGAAGTTGCCAAACGTGGAATTCTCTAGCAAGAAAGGGTTTATGTTGAATTATAAAGCGGATAATTATGACTGACTTAGAAAGCATCTTGAAGCAGTGCCCTGGCTTGAGAGATAACAAAGAAAGAATATCAGTAGTGCATGGGAAGCAGTCAGAGCTTGTCTGATAGAAACAGCATCAGACTGCATACCCAAGGTTAAGAGTAGAAACCAAGTGGGAATTAAGTGGATGAGTAGAGATATGAAGCAAGAGTTACAAAAAAAAAAAAAAATTGGAGGGAATATAAAGAAGATTAGCATACTCGTGAGCAGCTAAGTGCAGGCAAGAAGGATGGATGGCTAGTATGGTAAGAAAGGCCAAATCAGATTATGAGAGAAAATTAGCTAAACAGGCCAAGTAAACCCCAAAGAGTTTTTTTCATAGTGTAGCAAGTAAGAGGAACAGTGACTATAGGAGGATGGTGACAGAGGCAAAAGAAATAGTTAAGTTGCTGAGTGATCATTTTGCAAAGGTGTATCATCCAGGTGAAGATTTTGCAGTTGCTGATGTGCCAGATGCATATCAAAATTAAGGTAGATGAACAGATGTTCAGCATATTGAAAATATCAATGTGAACTCAACAGCAGAACTGGATGGCATGTCATGCCGAGTACTACATGAACGTGGAAGAGAATTGTCATTATAGAATCTAAGTCTCAGCTCCAGTAGGGTTCTAGGGCAGTGAAAAGAGAATAAGATAGTCTGTGGTTCCAAGACAGAGGTAGCAAATTACAGACCAATTAATATATCAGGAGTGGTTATTAAAGTATTGGAAAAGTTAAAGATAAAATCTAACAGTGGACGGATAGGGATGCGATATTATATTTATGTATTATAAAATATATTTAATAAAAAGATAAAAACATATCTTTATTTAATACAGGGTGGCCCATAAATTACTAAGAGGCTTAAAATATTAATAATTTTTTGATTATTAATTTTTTTCAGGTATTTTAAGGAAAGTTTTGGGAAAAGTTCACAACCCAACAACAAACTAAAATCATGCAATTTGATGTTGAAAATCGGTGAGCAAATGATTTTGTGAAGATCTGCAATTAATTGATCATCACATTCTTCAGACCATATGGTTCCCCACTTCCTCCTATAGGTTTACCTGAAGGAAAAGGTGCACATGAACAAGCCTCGGGACAATCTAACAGCTGAAGGTGAACATTGTTGGAGAAATTAGGGCGCTGCAGCCAGAAACATTAACAGCTGTCATGGAACATATAGAAAGAGATTGTCTTTATGAAACCGAAAATGGAAGGCATTTATGTGATGTAATTTTTTTATAACTAATAAAAAAAAATCTCTGGTTCTGTTTTATTATAACAAAAAAAAGAATAAAAATAATTTTTTAAAAAATTTTGTTACTTATGGACTCTCTCCCTGTATATCTGAAAAGGAATAACAATCCTGATGATGACCTGCTAGTTTGAGGCTGAAATATTTGCAGTAATTATTATTATTATTATTCAGGCCTCCATGGAGTCAAAAGACTCATCGTGGGAGGTCCCCCCCCTTAAGAAACACAAAGTCTATCATACCACTCCTTGAACTCATTGACTGTTCTCGCTCTCACCACTCCATCAGGCAATGCATTCCATTGTTCAACCACCCTCCATGCAAAGAAACCACTCCTTACCCACTTGCTCATAGTTTCCTTTCATAACTTCCAGGGATGGCCTCTTGTCATCACTCCTTCCCACTGTTCAACCAAGCGAAAGAACTCCCCAGTGTCAACCCTGTAACCACCTCTCAACAGTTTAAAAGTCTCAATCATATCACCTCTCCTTCTTCTATCCACCAAACTCTGCACTCCACATTCTCTCAGCCGATCCTCATAACTTTCATTGTACAATAAATTTAGTTTAATCCTTTATCCAAGTGTGAGCAAACAAAGTTTGCACCTGAAAGTATCTTCAGGACTGGGGTTAGGTGGTACAACACCAGGGAAACTCATTGCAAAGGTGGAGCAAGCTACCAACAATCCTGTCTCAGTATCTCCTATAATGTAATGCAAAACACATCTCCTTGCAGATATGTCTAATGTTAAGCATTAAGGGAAGGGCCACTACCCAGACTAGTTTCGACCTTTATTGAGGTCTCTTCAGTGGGAGCCAGGCCTGGCTCCCACTGAAGAGACCTTCCCTTAATACATAACATTAGACATATCTGCAAGGAGATTTGTTTTGCATTATAGGAGATGCTCAGACAGGAGTGTTGGTACCTTGCTCCACCTTTGCAACGAGTTGCTCTGGTGTTGTACCACCTTACCCCAGTCCTGAAGATACTTTCAGGCACAAACTTTGTTTGCTCACACTTGGATAAAGGATTAAACTAAATTTATTATACTCTAACCAAGTGAAAAATAAACTTTCAATATCATTGTACAGTCCTGAAACCATCTTTGTTATCTGCCTTTGTACCCTTTCCACAGTTAATTTATCCCCTTCAAATCCTGGGGACCAAATCTGAGAACAATAGTCCAAGTGTGGTCTGATCAGAGTCTTATACAACGGAATGATAACTGTTTTATCTCTGCAGGTCAGTGTCCGTCTCATTATTGCAGCAATCCTCTGTGTTACCTTCACCATCTTTGCAATATGTCCCCTAAATTTCAGGTTTCTATCAATCATCAAACCCAGATCTCTTGTCTCTCCTACTTCCTCCAGTTTAACTCCTTCCATAGAGTATGCAGCATCCCATCGATGTGTCCCAAACCTCAAGACCTTACATTTTGCTGCATTAAACTGATACCCCATTCATTTGCCCGTCTATCTAGCTTATTCAAATCCTCTTGCAGGGCTACCACAACTGCACTATTACTAATAATCCTTCCCAGCTTTGCGTCATCTGCAAATAAAATTATTTTTTCTTGTGAATGTGTTTCTAATAATCCTACTATAGGTTTACAACCTTTTGTGGTTGAGTCAGTTAACAAAAATGTAGAAAAAAGATTAAGCATGAACTTAGTCACAAGGAATAATTGGATAACAGCAGCATGCAGTTGACATATTGAAAGTGCTGAGTGAATCCTTTTTTAGAACAGTGCCAAGTATGGCTTGCTGGAGGGGGGGAGTTGGCTTTTTTTTTTTAGTTTATTTGGAATTTTACCCGGAACAACAAAGACTGAGATCAGTATGTTTATTAATTGCATGTGCTTCCTGGATAGTTGATTATGAAGTGAATGATGTTTTTAGTAGTTTTGATGTGAGTAAGATGATAGGACTGGTTGTGGTGGTGGTGTACTTGGATTTTTCAAAGGCCTTTGGTGCAATCTACATGACAAGCGGTAGCTAAATTGAAACAGATCTGATTATATAACAGACTAACGAATTGAATAGTTGATTAGATATCATCAAATTGCGTATCGAGGAGTGGTATCACAAAAGAAGAATGTCACTAATGGAGTGCAGTAGGGATCTGTTTTGGGGCCATTATTGTTTAACTTGCACGTTAATGACATTAAGTCCTGCTTACTGGAGATGTGCAGCTGTTTGCTGATGATGCAAAGTTGGGAAGAGCCATGAGAAGTAGAGCAGATGTGGTCTTGGCAGGAGAATCCAAATCGACTATGTAAGTAGATAAATGAATGGAGTTATCAGTTAAATGTTGCAAAGTGCAAGGTCTTGAAATTTGGCAAGCAAGATTTGGATGCATTGTATGCACCTAATGGAGGAATTTCAGTTTTGAGGGAGGCAGTAGTGATAGTTGACAGAGACTTGAAGCTTAAGGTCATATTTTTAAAACTGTAAACATCACAGTGGATTATAGTAATGATAAGGAGGAACTTGACATATAGAAACAAATAGGTTATGGTTCCTAAGATGAAAAGCCAAACGGCTACTTTTTCTGGCAAGGTTGATAAGTAAAGGGGATAAAAATCCCTTATTGTTTTCAGCCACTATGCGAAACTAAGATCGAAAACTACAATCTAAATGTTTCATGCCAACAAACTGTCGGCGGATCCAAGTGTAAGTGACCACTTGGTAGTGCCACACCAAGGCAACACGATGCAACTCGGTGGCACTACCAAGTGGTCACTTATGCGTGGATCCGCCGACAGTTCGTTGGCATGAAACGTTTAGATTGTAGTTTTCGATCTTAGTTTCGCATACTGGCTGAAAACAATAAGGGATTTTTATCCCCTTTATTTTTCAACCTCGCCAGAAAAAATAGCCGTTTGGCTTTTCATCTTAGTTATAATATGTTATAATATAACATAGTGACACACCTTTCTGGGCATTCGTATAGCGAAGGTATGCAAGTTCTTTTCACTTAAACTTTGATATTATCTAGGTCTAGCTACTCACTGATGAGACGTCAAAAAAGGTTAAAACCGGTCTGGGTAGTGACCTCTCCTCATAATGTAAAGCAGTTCTACAACTCCTAGGAGCTGTGTATTTTTACATTATGAGAAAATATCAAGGATAGTGAGGGATCTTGCTCCACCTTTGCATCGAGTTGCCTTGGTGTGGCACTACCAAGTGGTCACTTACGCTTGGTTCCGCTGACAGTTCGTTGGCATGAAATGTTCAGATCATAGTTTTTGATCTTTCGCATACTGGCTGAAAAACAATAAGAGATTTTTATCCCCTTTACCTAGGTTATGGTTCCCTTGTATAAAGTTTTGATTGTGCCACATGTGGACTATATTGTGCAGATTTGATTGCCTGGTTTTCAAGGAATGGAACAGTGCTGAGTATGACTTGGAATGATGATATATTAGAGAGCGTCCAGAGAAGATTCACTTAGTTGGTTTTGGGCCTATAGAATGTGGGATATGAGAACAGATTGAGGGAATGCAGCATACAGAACCTTGTGAATAGAAGAATGTGTGTGTGGGGGGGGGAGGAATATGATTGAGATGTATAAGTTGGTGAGGGGTAGTTATCAGATTAATGTGGAGAAGATTTTTTAGAATAGTGTGAGACGAGTAAAACATAAGGCCATCCCTGGAAACTGTATAAAGAGGGTGGGAGCAAGAGAATAAGGTGCAGGTTCTTTGCATGGAGAGAGGTTGGTAAGTGGAATGCATTACATGCAAGTATGGTGAGTGTAGAAATTAAATAGATTTATCGTATGTTTGATCTCATTGCATGAGTGTGGACCTCCTGTGATGAATCTTAACTCCACGGAGGTCTTATGCTAATAATAATACTGTGATTAAATTTATAATGGGCAGTAATGAATAATAGATTGGTGGCACAATTAATACTTAACAGCTATTTTGTCAAATAGCTGTGAAGTATTAATTGTGCTTGGGGGGGGGGAAGAATCTCAGAGGTCTTGGCTTGGCATTGAATCCACATTGTTTAATTTCCATGTTGATAAAATAGACAATGGTTTAAAGGGTGTTCAGCTGCCAAACGACTGAAGTGGGGGGATAAGAATTATGTCAAAAAATTTGCATGCCTCGAAGAGAATCTGAATTGACTTGTTATATGAGCATATCACTGAGTCTTAACCATTTCATTGAGGGAGATGATGGAGAGCTGAAACTCTCTAATAAGTATGCAATTGATAGACATAATAGATCCACTTCATGGCCTTAACAATAATTATAAGCAATAACAAAACAACTCTTCTTGTCATCAGGCCTCTAGTATTGGCACTTAATTTTTTAGCCTGTTCTAACTTGACACTGTTTTTTTTGTCAAATAGCTGTTGTGGCACTATTTCATTTTAATTCATTTTATAGCTGAATCTCTATTTTTTCATAGAAAATTGTTTACTTTCTTCATACAACATAGTATGCTAATAATGTTAGCATTTGAATTTTTATTTTAGTTATGATATCAGCATATAACTAAAATTTTATTAATGTTAAAAGTTTATTTTGCACTTGATTAGACTATAATAAATTTAGTTTAATCCTTTATCCAAGTGTAAGCAAACAAAGTTTGTGCCTGAAAATATCTTCAGGACTGAGGTAAGGTGGTGCAACACCAAGGTGCAAACTTTGTTTGCTTACACTTGGATAAAGGATTAAACTAAATTTATTATAGTGTAACCAAGTGCAAAATAAACTTTTAACATCTTTCTCTAAATGCTGAGTAATTCAATAATAAAGTTGTACACCTGTTGGCAACTCGTATAGGTAAATATGACCTCTCCTATTGCTTCTGTCTTAGTATCTCCACGGTTGGATCTGCCTCTCGCTAACGAGACCTCAATAAAGGTCGAAACCAGTCTGGGTAGTGTCCTTCCCTTAATGCATAGCAGTCCACAAGGAGATGTGCTTTGCATTATGGGAAATACTGAGACAAGGAGTGATGAGAGCTTGGTCCACCTTTGTTCGGAGTTGCCTGGTGTTACACCATCTTACCTCAGTCCTGAAAATATTTTCAGGCACAAACTTTGTTTGCTTACACGTGGATAAAGTATTGAACTAAATTTATTATACAATTTTATAATGTACACATGTAATTTCCTTAAAAAATTGGGATTTAAAATTTCTCATTTTAATATATGCTTAGAATGAACAGATGTCTAATTTTAAATTATATTCTTTTGAGCTTATATATAATTGATGTGTAGTCAATTATACTTCTGACTTAGAGTACAAGAGACAACTGTAGTTCCTAGTCCTCCTCCTCCTATAACTGTTGCATCAACTGCTCCCCAGACTCCAACATCAGCATCTGTTTATGGAAGTATCTCTCCAGTTCCATTCCATGTAGGTATCCATGTAAAGTCTTACCCTTTTATATTTAATGTCATTTTAAAAAATTGTGTTTGATAAATTTTTACAGTTCATCAGTAAATACATGTTAGGTAAGCTCACTCGTTAGAAGCTTAATCTTCTGTCATACTACAAATTGGTTGATTCTGGTATTGACTATACAAATTGACATTAGAGGTGACCAGTTTTTATCATAAGCTAATTTTGAAGTTGCTAATAAATGACCAGCCACTATATGATTTACTGTGTTAGAAATTTTTTCATATATTCTCCTTTATGTTAAATAATTCAATTAAAACCTTTAAAAAATAATCAAAAGCCTCTGTAACTCATTCAGTTTCAATAATGCCCTTTGGTTGGGTGGACTTAGGTTAATCTCATCTAGGATGCAAAGAATTTAAGGACTATTCAGTTGAAGGAGTTAACTAGTCTCATAGAAAGGTGGTAGGGTTTTTTGTCCTGAAAACTATTTTTTTTTAATCCTGCAAGACAGAAAAACTGGCCAGAACTTGTGCAATTAACAGCCATAATACACTATGTAGATAGGATTAACCACCAATATAAGAGCATTAATTAGGGGTTTCAATGAAGTCAAATTACTTGACCATGGCAGACTATTGAGCCTACCTAACATGCAAGAGGAAAATGAGAAAAAATAATGAAGAAAGTGAACAGGAATAAATGTAAAGACTAAGATACATGGGTAGTCCTTTTTGATATGAGGGCTATCATGATGAGTGATTTTCTATAGTAAAGATGAGGAAATGTAGACTAGATGGAAGAGAAGGCATGCATGATAGGGAAAAGAAAATTTAAAGTCCTTTAGTAACTTCCATAAGCAGCATATAATGGAAAGGACATATGCTGCAAGAACATTGGATCTAGTAATAGCATCTGACAATGTTTTTATAAATGAGGTGACTGTTATTGCCTCCACTATGCAGTTAGGATGTGAAGGTACGGTTCTTCTGTAAGAGCTTTGATAAAATAAGGCATATATGGAACTGTAAGATTGATGATTGTGATAAATGGAAATGGCAGCTTGAAATTGTGTCTAACTGTATCCATACAAGTGAAGATCAGGCTCAGGATCTAATGCTAGCATTTTTAAATACACAACATTTTAAAAGCAGGAGAATAATAGCATGGTGAGCAAATTAGTGCAATATAATGCAAAATAGGGTTGTGACAGAGATAGAAGAATGGCTGATAGGTATCAGAAAGTGATGTGTGGAGGTTGCTTCAAGAGGAGGAGGGTGATTAGTGAATACCCCAAAGTTTTGTATGTGAGCTCTCATTTAAACTGCATATTAATGATTTGCAATCATCTAGAGCAGGGATTCTCAACCTATGGTGCCCGTACCACTGGTGGTACGTGAGCCACTGCCTTACTGGTACATCTAATATCTTGAATTAAATATAGTGGTTATGCCACTGGAAAAGGTTGAAAACCCCTGATCTAGAGGATCACAGAGCTGATGATATAAATCTGTAGAAGGTGATAAGAGACATAGCTTGTGCAGTATCTGTTCAGACCAATTAGAATAGACTCATTCTGTGGGTAGATGATAATGGCTATCAGTACACAAGGATAAGGCCATGAATCTTGGATTGAGGACATGGTAGGCAGATTATGATATTAATGGAAATTTGCATCATGTGGTCAATTAGGATGATCTAGCTTCTGTATGACTGGGGATGCAGTGAAAAAGATCCAGAGGTGGATAACCAAGATGATATCTGGTCTGTGGAATTGTGCACCTGAGGAGACAGATTGAGAGAATATGAACTTCAGAGTACAAGAAATAGATGAAAAGGGAAGTTTCTAGCATAGATACAAGTGAGATTTTGCAGCTTATGCATTTAGTGTTAAAAATAGAAAAGCTAAGTTCTTTATCCACCTGTCACATCCCTGGAAGCTAGTAACACTCTGGTTGGGAAGCTTGTGAAGTCCAGAATATAACTGAAATGAAGTAATCTAATTGACTTTGTTTTTCAGTATAATTCCAAAAGTTGCATATTGGCAAAAAGAAATTACCAAAAACTAAAACCTTACCATGTTTAATCTTTTTTGAATATATAGTGTCCCAAAAATTCACACACTTAATACTTTCTCTCAACCCAGTATTTAGTAACTGGTAATTCTCCTTCCTTCATTACAAATTAAGTTGATTTTAAAACCCTAATTAAAAAAAAAAAAAAAACCCTTAACCTAGAAGATTCAGACATCACATTCAGCTTCAATATTACTTCATTATTTACCAGTATACCACTGGCAGAGAGACCCTTGAGTTTATTAAGTCATATTTCCCCCATATTTTACATATCTGAATTATTCAGATTCACCCTACATTCAGGTTATTTTTTATAGCAAGGAAAAATATAAACAACCTAGATGGTGCTGCAGTAAACCTCTCCCTTTTTCTTTTACCTATCCAATTCCTAGAAAACAAACCAAGCACTCAACACAGCTATTCGTATACACACACCAATAGTCTGGTAATGCTCTGTAGATGATGTGTTTAATATTTGACACTATTAGATACATAATAGGGCATTTAAACAGCCACCATCCAATAATACACTTTACTATAGAAAAAGAAATAACTGTCTTTCTTTCCCAAACACACTGGTTATATGACTGCAAAATAGTTCATTATCCTTTTCTGTTTATAGGAAACCCAAACACACTGGAAGATGCATAATCAATCACACCATCATCCATTCCAACAGTACAGTTACCTTTAAACATTTATACACACAGAGCTGGAGCCATTTGTTTGAATGACACAGCTGTTGCCACTTAATTCAGATATTTCTTCAGCACTTTAGCCAAGCACTACAATGCCTATAAAATAGACAAAATACTGTATGTCCTCCCATCCCTCCTGATCACAGAAAAACTATTTCCATCCCTTATATACATCTGAAAAGATAGCTATGTTCTGTGCAAATATAATCTCTCTTCCACTTTCAAAAACCACATATCCAGTTAGCAACCTTCATCCATTCTCCAAAGGATCGACTTCATTCTTTTTGTGCATCCTGGAGTGCATAAAGTTCTTTGTGCCTGCAACTTGTCCTGCTACACCCATGAAGTTAAATTACATCCACAATCATCTGCATAGCAGATCATGCTTTCGAAATGCCTTCCATAGGATTAAATAAAGAAAATGACTGTACTGCATAGAAGTTGCTATAGGTTTGAAAAGCTATTTGTGAAATCATCATCTATAAAAACATTTCCCTAACTTCAAGTTTGGCAGCATTAATTTGCCAAAGGTTTAGGATACAGTAATTTCAAGGTCACATTTAGCCTAACTTCTCTGAATTGACTAATTAGCTAATTCAGAAGTTAGGTAATTATTATTACATGACACCTCCAGGGAGGGCAGCTACTCTACAACTCTGTCTCCACCACTCATTTCACCAACTACAACAAACTGCAACTACCTTCATCTATACCAATGCCATCTACCGCCGACCACCACCACTAGTTTTACAATCACAAACATCCATGTCCACGACGGGATTCAAACTCACAACCTTTTGGCTGGAGAGCGGTCAATCCATCCCTTAAAGGGAACCTTGATAGGATATTGGTTCCTTTTTCACATCAGTTAATTATTTGTTTCCTCTTAATACTGCAAAATGCTGTTCATTCTTTTAATGATAAGGGAAAGATGCAAGTACCGTATTAGGGAAAGATAGTATTTTATGCATTGTGTGACTGGAATGGGGGGGGCTCTTGCCTGATAAGTCCCTGTATTCTTTAGAAGAATCTGCATAATAGTAATAAGGAGTGGATCTTTATATTGCCTCTTTATGCACATTGTGAATAATGGTGTATCATTCAGTTATAGACTGATGTAACTACAAAGATAGATTTTGCCAAGAAATTATTACTCTTGTTTAATCCTTTATTCAAGTGTAAGCAAACAAAGTTTGTGCATGAAGCATCTTATAAACAAGTGAAAAAATTTTACATACAGAGATGAACTGAAGATGTTACACATATTAAATCTCAATATGAATGTAGCCAGAGATACTGGCCATATGTTATGAGAAAGTGCAAGCAGAATGACAACACCTGTAACCAGGCTGTTTAAGTCTCTAAGCACTGGCTAGGTCCCTGCAGAGTGGAAAGAGGATAAAATAGTTCCATCACACACAAAGGAAGTTCCAAAACAGAGGCCGCAAATTATAGAGCACAATTCAGGAATGGGTAGATAAGGATATGATACTATATAGGACGTATCATTTTAGGTGAGAAGAGAATTACATTTCCTGCTGTGAGACTACTTCTCCACTTATTTGGAGGCTTGAAATGGTGAAAAAGTTTCATGTTTGGTCTCAAGAGCAGTGTTTCAGGATTATGCAAAAAATAAATTTAAAAAAATACAAAGAAATAAATGATAAATTATTAAAAACATCTTTAGCCCTCCCATGGTACTGATTTGCTAACATTTACAACCTTTCATGGGCAAGGTAAATATAAAAAATCATGGATTTATTTAATGGTATTGATTCACAACATAGAATGATAAGAAAATAAATATTTATTAATTTATTAGCTGATATTTTACTAGTATTATATCCAGCATCTTGAGAGCACAAGAACAGTTGGTCACAGTACACAAAACAACAACAATTTGGTATAACTGTGGGACTAGTTAAAAAAGAAATTGTAATGGTTAGCATGAAGAACTGAAGTCCTAATTAGCACCATCTATTGTTGGATAAAGATAGAGAGAACAAACAAGTATTAATGAAATCTTAAAATGGCTGTCTCCCATATTTTTGGGAAATTGATAGTCATACTTGTTGATGTGTTTGGAGTATGATTTAAAGCTGTTGCTGATTCCAAAAACAATCTCTCTCACTTATAATGATTTATTAGTGTAGCACTTTTGTTTTCTTCCATATGATCCTGTGGGAATGGTATCCAAAGCATTGTTTGCTTGACCCTTGCTTACCATAATGATAGTGCAGAATGTATTTTTTATGTTCTCAAAGGCAGAACAATAACAGATCATTCAACAGATCTTCCTGTCTGTCCATTGTAAGTCAAGTCACAAGAACAGGGCACTTCATATACTCCTGGATGTATATGACAATTTGACATATGGTTTAAATATGCTGTGTAGCTGATATTTATTAAGCACTCTACATATCTTTTCAGATGTGCCTTGAATGTATGAGATGGTAACAATTTTGCTGTAGTCTTATGTAATAGGCAATGGAGGGGATTTCTGGTGTGTGTGTGTGGGGGGGGGGTCATTTAGTATTTTTTCTATTCTATGGGGATTATAGCCATTAGCTAAGAAAGTGTGATGCAAGTGAGTTCAGTGGTAAGAGTATTTTCATTGGAACAAATAGCTCTGGCTCTGTGAGTTAGTAATAAATTTAGTTTAATCCTTTATCCCAGTGAGAGCAAACAAAGTTTGCGCCTGAAAATATCTTCAGGACTGAATATAGTGTTGTACTATCTTACCTGGGTAAGTAGTGCAACACCAGGCAACTCGTAGCAAAGGTGGAGCAAGCTACCAACACTCCTATTCCAGGATAGGAGTGTTGTTAATGAGTTTTTAGGATACCATACTGTTGAGATGGATGATGGTGTGAATGTTTGTGTAAATATCTCCCTGTATGTGTGGGTTTTGTATAAACAGAAAGATAATGAGTCATCAAGAAGCCATGTGATTAGTGTATCTAGGAAAGGCAGTCATTAACTTCCTGTTCCATTGTCAATTGGATTTTTGGGTTTTGGCTATTTAAATGCACTAAAAATGTTTCCATTATGTCTGGACTGTGTGGCCAGACAGCATAGTGCAGCCAAATCACTGGTTTGAGTGTGGTTGTATTCGTATTCATAACTAGGTTTTCTAAGTGTTCTATGTAGAAATTGATTAAAGGGGAGAAAGGGGAGGGGCAGAGCCCATTGCTGTTCCATCTAGTTGTTTGTATATCTTCCCTTTTCAAGCAAAATAACACTGCATGTAATGTAAATTTAAATAATTCAAATATATCTGGGGGGAATGCACCTTTAGCAAATCATTGGTTTCAATTAATAGTCCATTGGTAAATAGTGAAGTAATATCAAATCATTACGTCTCAACTTTTTAAGATATGGTTTTCTGAAATACTTTATAGGTGAATGGAATGTTTAACAGAGGAGGAAGAATTATTTGTGAGGAGGAGATAGTAATTTAGCTAAATATTTAGCAAGTTTGTGCGGGACTGTTTATGCTATTCACAGTTGGGTGTAGGGGTGTACCTCATTTGTGAATTTTTGGTGCTCCATTTATTCTGTGTGTTTTAACATGAAAAGGCTCGAGTTTGTTAACCATTTCTTTTTGCTAGGAAGCGATTTTCTTTAATAATTTGTGAATTTTATTCTTTTAAGAGTTAGTAGGATCACAATCTATGATTTGGTGTACAGTCTGATCTTGTAAAAGCATTTTGCATTCCTGTTCTGCTAAATTCATCACTACAGTTCAGAATGTGAATGCAAAATGTACATGATCTAATTTATATTGATCTATTATTAATTTTTATTAATACTAGATCTATTAATAATATTTTATTAACTTAATAAACAAGTATTAATTTAGCTAATTGATACTTGCTTTTCTCTCTCTTTATCCAGCAATAGATGGTGCCAGTTACGAATTTAGTTCTTGTGTTGACTGTTATAATTTTTTTTAAACTAGTTCCATAGTTAAACTGTTCTTGTGCTCTGAAGATGCTGGATATACTACCAGTGAAATATCAGCTAATAAGTTAATAAATATTTATTTTCTTATTCTGTATTGTGAATCAATACCATTAAATAAACAAGCATGTCCTGCTAAACACACAAGCTTTTCTACTCTCATGGCTTGCCTGTTTTGCAGGATAAAAAAACCTCAGGAGGAACTGTGAGATTTTAATATGAGACTGTATAACTTCAGTTGAAAACTCTTTATAAAGGTTCTTTACATCTTAGATAGAACTCTAATCCTGATATCTTCTCAAGCAAGGCATTGTTACTGGCTATACTATAATGGTTCTATTCAGAAGGGTGTAGCACTTCCAGCTAGTTTATGTATTAGGTGCCAACTAGTCCATATGCCTTCTCATTCTCTTAGTAGTGAGAAGCTTGCTATCCTCACTAGCACTGAATCCATCAAATGATATTCACTAAATGCCACTGTTTCCAACTGTTTGTACACATCAGCCATTTCTGAGTGGAATTTTTTTTTTTTTTTATGGATCAGTCTTACAGAAGGGAATGTTCTGCAGCAATATATAGTCTTATTGTATATAAGTGAATGAGATAGAAATATATATTCAAACTATTTTACTCATAGAAAATTAGTTTGTTTCAGATTGGTTTGGGATGTACATCTTTTAAACTAAATAATTTGGATATGCACTATGTGTTAATCTTTTCATAAGGTGTAAACATTGTTAGCATTGCATTTCAAATAAGAAAAATGTCACTCTTTTTGTTTTTTATTTCATTTGTTTGCCTGTGACAGTTGTTATATCATTAAATATTATCTCATAAGGTGTTTTTTGTTACAAAAGAACCATTTCTTGTCTGCCACTTTCACTGGTGTTTACTCACATAATCATGCATTGGTGTAGTAACCTTCATAACATTCCTTAAAAGTTCTGGTTTTGGACAAAAGTTGTTTGCATAGGGGATTAGCCACTATATTCACTCAAAGAACAAAAGCTTCATCTTAAAGTGATAATTATGATTTTTATCATTTGAAATCCAAAGATCTTCAATAGAAATTTTCCAGCTTTTATCTTTTTTTACCTCCTGGAAACTTGGAGTTTTCATTCTGCATCAATTGTCCTGTAGGCTGAAAAAAGATAGATAAATTTTAAATGCTAGTATCCAAAAATCTAAAGATGAACACTATTTCTGAAGATTACAATCACAAATTCAGACAAATAATTTGTATAACTGAGGATTTCAAGTAGAAAGCAGGTACACATTCAAATTTTCAAATTGCAACCAAAAGGGGTCACATGGTAGCACTCAACAGGATAAAAGGCAAAGGCTACACTAAGCAAATTGTGTTTGATAGAAGCTCTTTTCGTAAAGGAATAAAGTTGCAAACTTGGATGTCTTATAATGTCTCAAAGACATCATCTAGATGATTTCACACAGGGAAGAATTATTGGAAAGCTTGAAGAATACCTTACAATTATTGATATTGCCAGGGAGTTTGGAATTTCAGCTAAGGTTGTATCCAGAATCTGGGCAGTGTTTCAAACCAATGGAATCTGTTCCAGATGTTTGCTAACAGGTCGCCCTCACTCTACCATAGAGCACAAAGATTATTTTTGGTTATAACAGCAAAACCTAATCAATGCACCACAGCAGGTCAGCTCACAAGTTGGCTTCATTCAAGCATAGGTACATGGATATCTCTACAAACTGTGATAAAACATTTGCAACAGGTAGGCCTATATATCCGAAGGCCTATAGTCTGCATCCCTTTATCTACAGCTCATTGCTTCAGTGGTGTTGTATCCATCAAAATTGGACAAGACACCAGTGGGCTAATGTACTCTTTACAGATCAGTTGTTTTAGTTCTTTTCCAGTTCTAGATGACACTTCATCTGGCCTGAAAGTGGTACTGCTTACCATTGCAAGAATGTTCTTGAAAGGGATAGACACAGCATTATACATAATAGCGTGATAGGAAAGGTTGTTTGTGTGTTGCCTGGGTATGACAGTGATGAGATGAGACAGAGAGCAAGAATTATGAGTGATACGTTAGCAGAAATGTGTGAAGAGAAAGGAGTGCGGTTTGCTAATGTGTGAAATGAGTTTGAAAGACAAATTGAACTGTATATGAGTGATGGATTGCATTAAATAGATTTGGTGTGAGTCATTTGGAGAGACTGCTATTGGAAAGGCGAGTAATGAATGTAGAGAATGAATCTGATCAAGTACAAAGCAATGTGAAGGAGCAGGAGAGTAAGGAAGGAGAGATTGAGGTGGTTCTTACGAATGGAGAAGTGAGTAGCATGAGTGTAGAGAATGAGAGAACAAGTGTGCTAGACAGAGAAACAGGGAGACCCAAGGTGGACAGGGGAACACAGCATGAGAAAGGTTGATGCCCAAAGAGGAAGTGAATGTGTGTGGACAAGAAGGGAATGAGATGACCTATAATGTAGGGAAAAACAGTTGGATTTGAAGCAGGTTCTGGGATGTAAGGAGAAAAAATGGCTCAAGGAAGGTATGGAGAAGTCACAACTAATAAGTGACTGCAGTCAAACTTATTATAGATCCAGGAATGAGCTGTTATGTTTGTATATGAATGCCAGAAGTATCAGAAACAAGCGAAATGGTTTCATTGATTGAGTTTGTTCACCCCAAAAGTGTTATAATGAGTGAGACATGATTGGATGAGGATGACATCCTGTCTGGAATAGAGATGCAAGGATATAATGATTTTTCATGAAGATAGAAATGGTAAAAAGGGAGGTGAAGTGCTATTGATAATAGAAAAATGTGTTATGTTCAAAGAAGGTAGAGATGCAATGGGGAATTATTGCAGTGGTTTTGAGGATAGTGTCAGAGTTATGTTAATGATATTTGAGAAGATTTTAATGAGATTTTACGGGTGATGGAAAGTTGGGAAGGAAGAGCTATGAGGAGGAGAGCAGATGTTGTGGCCTTACAAGAAGACTTGAATATAATGGGCATGGGAGTGGGGATGCCAGTTCAATGTTGTGTGAAATAATAATGTGAAATATAATGTTTTAAAATTTGGGAAACTAAGATAGGATGTAGAATGTAGAGATATATTGTTGGAGGTGGAGGAATTGAGAGATCTTGGGGTGATGGATAAGGATCTAAAATTTAGATAACATTGCCAAAATTGTGAGGACAATGCAACAAATTCTGACAATGATGTGGAGGACACTGACTTGTAGAAATAAGGAGATTCTAGTTCCATTGTTTAAGTCTCTGATTAGGTCAACATGGACTGCTGTGTAGAGATTTGGTCACTTGGTTTTCAAAAGGATGAAAAGATGTTGGAAAGGGTCCAGAGGCAATTGATTAAAATAGTTTCTGATCTCCAGAATATTGAAAGGTTGGGATGATGCAATTTGGAGAGTCTAGTGGAAAGGGGAGAAGAGGGGTGATATGATAGATGTACAAGTTGGTAAGGGGTTGTAATAGGATTAACATTGAAGTGGTTTTTCATAAAATGGTGGGTGGGTGTGGTGGGTAGAACAAGAGTTCATCCCTGGAACCTATATAAGGAGGTTGTGAGGAAGGGATTAAGAAGCAGGTTTTTTTTATGAAGAGTTATGAAATTGAAATGCATTGCCTGAGAGTGTGGTGTAAGGCAGACTTCCCACAGTAAGCCTTAAATTCCATGGAAGCCTTGGGATAATGATAATAAATGCAAGCAAATTAGCCAGAGAACAGATATATTTAACAGGCAAAATATTAGTGGATTGTGTGTTGTGGTATGCTCCCCTGCAATGAGTCCTTGAAAGTGTCATGTAATAATAATAAATTATTATTATTCCATGTAGCCAACCAGGACAGCTGTGGGTCTGAATCCCACCGTGGCATGGATGTTTGAGTCTTTGGATGAGTTTTGTTGCTTAGAGAACCATGATGCTGATTAGTCCTAAAGAGTCTTAAAAAAGTACCATGTCTCTGGAGGAAGCACTCCCAGATAGCTAACTGTTATCCCACCCTCAGTACTAATATGCTGTAGGCTTACCTTTCATGGATGGAATTCATGTGAAAAAATAAAAAGTATACTCATATTTTGATATTGAATATTTTGCCACTATCATCACGAACATTTTAGCATACAAAGCATATTTTTTTATTTCTCATAAAAATAAGCATTTTCCAGTTTATGTAATTTAAAAAAAGTGTTTCAAAAACTTATTGGCAAATTATGTGAAAATATGTTTTTCTATATTTGGAGTTATTTAAATTCCTTTTTTTTTTTATTTTGTGTATGTGTTTGTGTGTGTGTCTCTCTCTCTCCACTGAATGTATATAGCGAACTGGAAATATCCATCATGTTGAAGCACCTGCCAGTCCCCAGACTGTGAGGGTTCCTCCTCCTGTCTTTCCAAAGCCTTCTTTCTCAACAGCTGCTCCACCCTCATCCTATGAGGTATCTTGTTGAGTATTTCTGCATGAATGGGCATCTTGAAATAATATAACAGCTACCCCTGCTTGTTTTATCCTCTGCAAAATATAGTCCATTTGATGGTCAAAAAGACCATCAGAAGTTATAATTTAGCAGAATCTTAAAATGATATTTATTTATGTGTTTGATAATGTGACATTTTTTTTAATGTGACTAAAAAGTGATTTGTTTAATTTAATACTGCATTATGGGCTGCTAAATAGCTACATTGCTATATTCATTAACTTGTATAATGAATTAATTTCTTTCAATAATTGTTATAAATTTTAAAACATAATCTATATAGAATATATATTTTCTATTACCAACATCCATCCTTCATTTTGCTTTGTACATGAAAGGTCTCAGATTGATGATCAAATCCCTCCATAATTAATAGCTGTTTTCTTTATATTGGCTGTGAGTGGGTTGTGCTTTCACATAATCATCGACAGAATAAAGCAGTAGTTTTCAAAGTGATTTCCATTGCTTGTGCTCTCGCTTGGAGGGGGGGGGGAGACACAAACCTCTTCTAGGGGATGAAAAGCAACAGTCAGTATTATTTATTTTTGAGTACAACTGCATGTACTCAATATTCTATCCACTTGTTATAATATAACATTAAATACAAACTTGTCATTCTTAATAAGAAGTTTAAAAGTTCTAATTTTTAAAATAAATACCCCTGCATGATATTTTACTTTTGGTAAAATAGCATTCAGGGGTTTGCACTTGTTTGGTTTGAAGTAATAACTTCATAGTTTTACTAGAATAAAATACATGCTAAAAATCATAGATCAATATTGTTTTATGAAAAGCGTGTGTGAAAAAGTGTCTTTGTTTTAACCAGAAAAAAAAAAGGGGGGGGGTCTCTTTAAAAAGCTTGAAAACTACTGGTCTAAGGGATCATATCTCATCATATTACTTGAAGGTTGTAATTCTTTTACATATTAAGGCTTTGGCAGTAGGCATCTGTAGTTTACTACAGATGCTTACTGCCAAATACCTTTCTAATACCTTTTTTCTAATTACTAAAATAAAGAGCCAAAAGGCTTCAGTTCGGCAATGCAAAATTATATAAGGCAAGTGAATATTAGATCCTATATTATTTCAAAGTCGAATGTAGAAACTATGAAAGTTTCATAAGGTAAGTTTACCAGAGAGCTTACGGGAATACACTCCAAGGCATTCACAAGTTGCCTTAGTATGGACTACTTAGAAGACATAGGCACCACCCAAGCATCCATATATTTGCCTTTTATTAGTCCACTTTGATAAGGTTTCACTGACCTGACAGCTGTATCAAACTGGTTGGTTCTCATCAGAGATCAGGTACTGTATAAATAAAGCACCTCTCTAAAAATTAGGCGATTCCCCCAGACCACTCCCAACAAGTGACCAAAGGATCGTCCAACTCAGCAGTGGTTCCACTCAGTGATAGGCTCGCCCTACCACAGAGCAGAACCACTCGTATTGCAAGGGAAAGGCATTCACTAACACAGCCCTGATAGAGGCTACATCAGAAAACATCTACTTCAGGAGACTCAGATTGCTCTCTCAAGGCAAAATCCCCCAAAATCTTAAGGTCCCCTTAGTGGAAGCCAGGCCCAGAAGAAACCTTAATTTGAAGGTTTCTTCTGGAACTTGAAATGTCAGAGAAAAAATGTATTTATCATAAGCAATAAGATAAATAACATGTTTATCATAAATAGAAATACACTTATTGGAATAAATTAACTTTTGGTAACTTTTACAATTTTTAATTTAAACTGGATATTTTCCTGTTTAAAAGGATATCAACATATATCCAGCATAATAATAATCATCATGTACTCAGCACAAAACTGATCATTATTATTATTATTATTTTTGTTGGTAATAGAAACAATTCTGATTGCATATTTTACACCATAGTTCATAGTTTTAAAGCATTTAACAACTTGTGAAGGGATGCTTTGCTTCAACTGTAATTTCATTCATAATCTAGGCTTGCTTTAATATTGCTCATGTCCTGAATATTTGTATTTTTTTTTATTGTTGTTAAAAACCAACTTGATATTAGGACAGAATTAATAATCAGTACATTAAATTACCTGGAATTGCTTATAGAAGCCAATAGAAAATGATGTTGCCCAGAATGGAATTGCTGAAGATAACAGTTCTCCCATCCCTTCATCCTTGTCACCCAGTTTAGAGGTATCTGCTTTTAACCCATTAACTGTTTGAATTAATATAAAATAAATAGTTGCTTTTCCCATCAATAAAACATTACCCTAAAATTATTTTAAAAAATTATTAGCAAGCATTTCCATTCAACTCTCACTTATAGAGAACTTATAGCAACAACTGAAATAGCTTATAGTGAATTTTTTTTTTTTTTTCCTATAGTGAATGTCATAGTGAGGTCTATAGTGAATGTGTACCTCCCACAATGAGTCTCCCACCGGACCTCCATGGAAACTTGTTTCCATGGAGGTCCGGTGTGTTAATAATTATTTTCTTTAGAATAATTTGTGCCTTTGAACTTCATTTCAGATGTTTTGTTAGTTTGCTATAGTGAGAGTTGACTGTAAAGTTTACATTTATTTTAAATTTTATTTTTATTTTATTTATTTATTTTTTTGCCTTTTTAAAATAATTAGGATGGCTCATGTCCTGCATAGCTGTTTTTTTTTTTTTAACATCATTAGTAATTTGTTCATTAATGTATCGGCTACTACTTTTAAAAAAACTATAGAAAATGATTTTGCACATAATCATATTGTTGAATATAATGTTTAATTATGTAAAAAATTGTAAGTTTGGTTGGTTGGAGAGTGGTTAACATATACCTACTCTCTAACCAACAGACTGTGGATTCAAATTCTGCCATGGGCATGAATGTTTGTGATTGTCATTAGATGACAGATGAATTGCATTGCCAGTGTGAGAACACTGCCTGCTTATTGTAGGCCTTAAATAGCTTGAAAGGGTTCCATGTTTGGTTGCTAGAGCAGAGCAAGGTTTCTGGACTATGTACAAAAAAATAAATAAATCCTTATCCAGCTAGTACAAAGCTACTATATGTTTACCCTTTCATGGGTAGGCGACTTGTATTGTATTTAATTGTGTAAGTCTGATCTAGAGGGTGAAGCCAAAAGTAGCCTGTTATGATGTGCCGGAAAAAAAAAATAAAATAAATAAATAAATAAAATAACCCTAATACTCATAATACTAAGATTTCAGTATTACAAGTTAGAGAATTTTGGTGTCTATATGTTATATCTAGGTTTAAGTAAGTTTGACAGGTTGTATTGTTTATTTGTATGATTTCTGTAACTGTGTTATAGGCAATCACTAAAGCACAGTTAACTAGCATGCTGTCACTAGCCCACCTTCCATGCAGTTAGCCTAGTGGCTGTGCGCTTCACAACCATATGGCTGGGGAAGGAGTGTCCCAGGTTCAATTCCCTTTGAAGACGTGAGGAATTGGAGGATCTTCCTTAGCCATAGCCAAGTTAGCCGGTCTTGGGCAGTAGGGTTTTTCCCACCAGTTTATCTGCTGTTTTTCATCCCGCAAGCAGGCAAACCGGCCCCGTGAACACACACAGATCTACATCCATAAATACTTAACCCCCATGAGGGGGCTCAACTCGTCCCAATAGAGACGGGAGAGAAAAAGGGAGGAAACTCCATACAAATAAATAAACAAACTAGCCCACCACCATTTAAAGACTACATGTATATAGCATAGTGAATGTTTTTGTAGGGAGAGAAGACATACATTTTAATTTAAATTAAAATTAAAATTTAAAAATTAAATTTAGAAAACAGAATGTACATTTATGGATGAAATATGAGCAATTGGAAGTGGGTGACTTGAGCGTTTCTGGCTTCAGCAGAAGTACTGAATTGGAAACAGGCAAGTGCCAACATAAAAATAAGATGTTTGAAGGCAAGTGGAATGGGCAAGAAGTGTCCATGAATATGACTTTAGTGTGGCAGAGAAAAATGTTCTAATGGATGGCTTGATTGTGTGAATTGGTGGAGAATGAAAGCAGAATCTCTGAAGAGAGAAATAATTGCTCAGAAAGGAATGGAAGCATGAAGACAAGGTTGAGGAGAATGAACAGAGATAGTCTAGAGGTTACTTGGTGCAAGGAGAACAAGAATAGGACCAAGAGTAAGGAATCCAAGAGGGAGAGATGGAAAAGAGGAAGTCGAGCATGAAAGCAAGGGTTAGAGATGAAAGAAAGGCAGGAAAGTGTGTGGAAGTAAAAAATGTGAGAGATGCCAGTGAGAAAAATGAATTCAACTGTGAGGAGTGTGATATATGAAGATTTTTGACTCTGGATGTAATTGATAATGTTGCTTTGAAGAATGATAGAATATGACGATGGCTGTGAAGCAAAGTTAGAATATAGTGTCCACATTTTCATCTCACTTCATACCAGAAAGTGAGATTTAGGGATTGTACAGTAGAAAAGCATGAGAACAAACATAATGAGTGTGTTGCTTATGTATGATAATACAGAGTACATAAGAAGAATAACAACAGCAGTGATTAGATAATGAGATAACAACATGTAGGCAGAGGGTCTGGCATATATAGATGCCTGGTGGTCATTTGGGGATAGAAGTGATGGGTTGCATTGGAACATGGAAGATCACAGGCCATTTGGAGAGATTATTTTTGGCACACTAAGTGTGTTAGCACAGGGAAACTATCTGCCAAGGTGGATGAGTGTAAAAATTGCCTCATGTGAGGATAGTGATTTGAAAGGTAAAAGGATATATAATATACTGCAAAGCAGAGTGGACTCTGTGGAGAATAAAAAGTTTTGAAAATACTAACATTTCACTCATTTTACTATATACAAATGTCAAGAGTGGGAGACATGCTGATCTATCAATGCCAAAGACACTCATTCTTTTTATTCCTAATAAAGGGAACAAGTTTGTAGTATTATCGATACTCAGTCTATCTATTATAAGAAGGATAGACAAAGTGGTAGTACATAACTTATAGTAAATGATGAGTTGTGCCCTCTTAGGATAGGGAAATGCAACTTACGGCTTTGAGAGTGATGGTGTGAGGGTAGAGGTTATTTAGTGGGATGTTACCATAGGCCAGGAATGTACGAGAGAGTGATGAACAGATATGTTGAAGCAAACTAGCTAGACAAGTGCAAAATGTTCATTATGGGGGGGTTAACTATAACAATATATAAACTGGACAGAGGAAACTGCTTACAGTAATAAGAGGACTGAATTTCTAGAATTCTTGAAGAACAGTCTTAGATAGCTTATGATGGAGGAAACATAAGAATCAAGAGTTTTGAGTTTGGTTATAACATCATAGAATTTGATGGTGAGTGAGATGTCATACTTTCTCCCGGTTGTGAGAGTGGCCATGCCTTGACTTGGAAGATGAATAAGCATGCAGAAGTATCAGGGAGGAAAGAATTTTTGCAGAAGTATAAAGAAGGTGATTAAGTCCTTTAAAACCAGCATGAGGCAGTACAATGGATAGAATTATTATTTTACACCTCCAGGGAGTCCAAGGACTCATAGAGGGGAGGGCACCTGCTCTACAACTCCGTCTCCACCATTGAATCACCAACTGACTGCAACTACACCAATGCCATCTACTGCTGACCACCACTGGTATTTCCAAAGACAATCGCAAACATCCATGCCCACGGCAGGACTTGAACCTGCAGCCTTTTGGCTGGAGAGTGGATATGCTATCCACTTGGCCAACCAGGCTGGCTGAGTGGATACGGTAGAGAAATCAGCATTTCATGGGAATTAGCTAAGAAAATTGTTAGCAGCAATGTCAAATTGCATATTTCAAGTCAAAAGGATAAACCAATTTGAAGTAAAACAGATGATTGTGGAATTCAGATAAATTCGGGATGATAAAGAGGTTTTGGGATGCATAAAGAGAGAGAGAGAGAGAGAGAGGGGGGGATGGAGAACAGTTGCATGATGAATATAAGGTTCAATCTAGGAAAGTGACTAGCATAGTAAAGAGGGGGGAGAAATTAGAGCAAAACAAGACGCCAACACTGCAATCCAAGGAGAATTCTGTGACCTTGGAATGAATGAACTTCCTGGATGAAGATGGTCCTTATTGTATAACCAGTCATATGATATAGTAGAGCTGTTTAATGATCACTTTATTAAGGTGTTTCACCTAGTAGAGTAGATTTTATTCTTAGAGTGTAAATGTAAGTTTCTGTGATTTAGTAGTTCTGTAGCAAGTTTTCAGTAGTGGAACCACATTATTATGTAATTAGTTTAATAAAAATAAGTAATTAAACCCCACAAGTTTCATAAGGCATACGACTTACATCATCAGGGATACTGGTACCTAAAAGTTTTATGTAACAAAAGCCTATTAACAATTAATTACACATTTTAGATGTTTTTGATAACTTCACAACTACAACATATAATTGATAAACCAGAATACAAATGGCAAATTCGTTACTGTATGCATGTTGGAACATTGCTAGTCGTTGCTGTCACGTTCTGCGGTATCACGTATGTGATATCTTAGGTACATGGCAGTTAAAAGGACTTTGTGGCATGCAGTACTTGTGGCATGTATGCTTTTCGGGAATTACATATGTGGCTTGTTAAAGAGAGTGGAGAGCGTATGTGCGCCAAATGCAGGCAGTTGGAGGAAATAAATACATTAGATATATCGATATCCGACTTTGTTGCTCCAGGAACGGAGAATAGGAAGACAAGTAGTATGATAGGAGCGAATGAGAAAATAATAGTTGATAGTGTGGAAGGTGTGAGTGACTGTGGAAGTTTAGGAGATGGTTTTGTATGGGAGAGTGAATTTAGATTAAGAGTGACTGACCTGCAGAGGGAGATAGATGAGTTGAAAGAGGAGGTGGAATGTCTAGTGAATGAGAGCAGAAGTATGAAAGATAAGATTAGGAGAATGGAAGAAATAAATGCAAGGCAAATCAGAGTAGGAGTGAGAGAGAATTTAAGAAGTATGAGTGAGAGGTATGGGGGTGCTAGAAGAGGAGAGAATGGAAACAGTAGAAGAGAGGGAATGAGAGAGAGGTATGGGAATGCTAGCAGACGAGAGGATGGAAACAGTAGGAGAGACGGAATGAGAGAGAGATATGGAAGTGCTAGAAGAGGAGAGAATGGAAACGGTAGGAGAGATGGAATGAGAGAGAGGTATGGGAATGCTAGAAGACGAGCGGATGGAAACAGTAGTAGGAGAGACAGAATGAGAGAGGGATATGGAAGTGCTAGAAGTGGAGAAAATGGAAACAGTAGGAGAGAGGGAATGAGAGAGATGTATGGGAGTGCTAGGAGAGAATGGAAACAGTAGAAGAGAGAGGTATGGGAATGAAAGAAGAGGAGAGAATGGAAACAATAGGAGCGAGGGAATGGTAAGAGGTATAATGTATGGCGACTCAATGATCCGTGGTGTTCAAGATAGGATGCGTGAGGAGTGTTTGCCAGGAGGAACAATAGAAAGGGTGGCTATGGCAATTAAGAGAGGTGAAAGGGTGGATGAGATGATTGTGATGGTAGGAACGAATGACTTGAGTGGTAATGTAAGTCGGGCAGCGAGAGATATGAGATTTTTGCTTGAGACTGTACGGAAGAAGACAGAGAGAGGAAAAATAGTGTGCGTGTTGCCTAGGTATGATAATGATGAGCTCAGCAGAAGAGCGGTGATATTGAATGGCATAATGGCGAGAATGTGTGACAAGAGAGGACTGGTATATGTGGATGCTTGGAGTGCGTTTGAGGAAAGAGAGGAGTTGTATGCGAGAGACTGTTTACATTTGAATGAGGAAGGATGTAGGCATCTGGAGAGATTGCTGTTCTGAACAAGTCAGTGTGTCCCAGGGAGGATGATAGCAGGGGTGGCCTCTTGTGGGAATGGATACTTGGGAGAAGGGAGACAATGTCAGGTAACACTGAGCCCAGTGGAGTCTAGAAGGGATAAGGCTGGGTATAGAAACAATGGCATTTATATGCTGTATACTAATACCAGGAGTATCCGGAATAAGGGAGAGGAATTGGTGGCGCAGATAGCATCAGCCTGGCCAAAAATTATTGCGATCACTGAGACGTGGTTGACAGAAATGGATATAAAAACAGGAATAGAAGTCGCTGGGTATAGCATTTTTCGTCAGGATAGGAGGGGAAAGCGTGGTGGTGGGGTGCTGCTTATGATAAGTGATGACCTATGTCCTCTAAGAGTGGAGAATTTGGAAGGAAGGGACACAAATGATTTTGAGAGCGTATGGTGTGAGGTAGAGGTAGGCAAGACAGGATATTTAGTGGGGTGTTGCTACAGACCCAGGAGCACAGAGGATGGGGACCAGGAGATGTTTAGACAGCTAAGTTTGGCAGGTGCAAGAAGAATGATTGTTATGGGAGATTTTAACTTCAGTAGTATAAATTGGAGAGAGGAACATGCATGTAACAATAGGGGAATGGAATTTCTAGAATTCTTGAGGGACAAATGTCTTAGGCAACATGTAACAGAGGGAACAAGAGGTTCAAAAATTTTGGATTTGGTTATAGCATCAGAAGTTTTGATAATAACTGAGTTGACGTCTCTCCCACCAGTTGGAGAGAGTGACCATATGGTGTTGACATGGAAAATGAATAGACATGCAGGAGTATCAAAGAGACAGGAACTTATGTGGAATTATAAGGCAGGTGATTATAATAGTCTTAGACGTCAACTTCGGGAAGTTTCATGGAGGGAGGAATTAGACGGCCGGGATATCACCAGTGCGTGGGAAATTGTGAAAGAATATTTGTTATCAGCAATGGTAAGTTGTATACCACGAGTGAAGAAGAGGGCGCAATTTGGAGTAAAGTGGATGACAAACAACATTAAACAGGAACTGCATGCGAAAAAGAGGCTATGGAAGAGATATAAGGAGACAGGTGAAGAGAGGATGGGTGAAGAATATAAGACACAGGCCAGAAGAGTGACTCATGTGGTAAGGAAAGCGAAACTGGAATATGAGAGGAGATTGGCCCTAAGATCCAAAGAAAATCCTAGGGAATTTTTTAGCTATGTGGCCAGTAGGAGGAGAAATGACTGTGGAAGAATGATATTGTGGGATAAAAATGG
Source organism: Typopeltis vanoorti (assembly GCF_054136105.1). Lineage (NCBI taxonomy): Eukaryota > Metazoa > Arthropoda > Arachnida > Uropygi > Thelyphonidae > Typopeltis > Typopeltis vanoorti. Next base: position 21,840,182 of record NC_143567.1, on the reverse strand, counting down.
GAATAGAGTGACTGATGCAGAGGACATAGTGGAATTGTTCAATGAACACTTTATTGGAGTATTTCATCCTAGAGGAGTCAGTTTTAATGCTAGAGGGATAGGACTGGTACGAGGTCTGGAGGTACAGGAGGAGAGTGTGTTTCAGATACTGAGTACTCTGGATGTCAGTAAAGTTGTGGGACTGGATGGTATTTCGCCACAAGTTTTGAGAGAATGTGCTAGCGAATTGACAATACCTTTAACGTGGCTTTACAATGAAAGTCTGGCTTTGGCAAAGGTACCCAGGGAATGGAAGGAAGGTAAGATAGTGCCATTGCATAAGGGTGGTAACAGACTGGAAGTGTCTAATTATAGGCCAGTCTGTGTGTCATCAGTAGTTGTTAAGATCTTGGAGAAAGTAGTGAGGGACCGTGTACAGCATTGGGCAGATGAGGGTAATGTTATCTCTGAGAATCAACATGGATTTGTGAAAGGACGCTCTTGTTTTAGCAATATGCTAGCCTTTTATAATAAAGTTACAAGAGCATTAGATGAGGGAAAGGCATATACTGCAATTTTCTTAGACTTGGCGAAGGCATTTGACAGGGTGCCACATGATAAGCTGATATTTAAGTTGCAGCACATGGGTCTGGATGTCAGATTGGTCAACTGGATTCAGGATTGGCTGTCTGATAGGTATCAGAGAGTTGTGTATGGTGGAGCAGTTTCCAGGAGGCAGAGGGTTACAAGTGGGGTCCCACAGGGCTCAGTACTAGGACCTATATTGTTTAACCTTTATATCAATGACATAGCCAGTGGATTGCAGGGGGATATTCAGTTGTTTGCGGATGATGCGAAGCTGGGAAGGATTATTAGTAATAGCGCAGATGTGGTAGCCCTGCAAGAGGATTTAAATAAGCTAGATAGATTGGCAAATGAATGGGGATGTCAGTTTAATGCAGCAAAATGTAAGGTCTTGAGGTTTGGGAAACATCGATGGGATGCTGCATACTCTATGGGAGGAGTTATACTGGAAGAAGTAGGGGAGAGAAGAGATCTGGGGTTGATGATTGATAGAAACCTGAAGTTTAGGGGACATATTGCAAAGGTGGTGAAGGTAACACAGAGGATTGCTGCTATTATGAGAAGGACACTGACCTGCAGAGATAAGAGGGTTATCATTCCGTTGTATAAGTCTCTGATCAGACCACACTTGGACTATTGTTCTCAGATTTGGTCCCCAGGATTTGAAGGGGATAAATTAACTGTGGAAAGGATACAAAGACAGATGACAAAGATGGTTTCAGGACTGTACAAGGATAGTTATGAGGATCGGCTGAGAGAATGTGGACTGCAGAGTTTGGCGGATAGAAGAAGGAGAGGTGATATGATTGAGACTTTTAAACTGTTGAGAGGTGGTTACAGGGTTGACACTGGGGAGTTCTTTCGCTTGGTTGATCAGCGGGAAGGAGTGATGACAAGAGGCCATCCCTGGAAGTTACGAAAGGAAACTGTGAGCAAGAGGGTAAGGAGTGGTTTCTTTGTGTGGAGGGTGGTTGAGCCGTGGAATGCATTGCCTGATGGAGTGGTGGGAGCGAGAACGGTCAGTGACTTTAAAGAGTGGTATGATAAACTTTGTGTTTCTCGGGGGGGGGACCTCCCCTCGATGAGTCTTGACAGACTTTGTCTTAGGAAGGACCTCCCTCGATGAGTCTTTTGACTCCTTGGAGGCCTGAATAATAATAATAATAATAATAATAATAATAATAATAAATGTTTGATGCAAGCAGACCATACTTGATGTAAAATTAAGCCTTGATTTTTATTGCATTGTTTATAATTATATGTTACAGTTTGAAGTTATCAAAAACATCTAATATGTATAATTATGTTAACAGGCTTTTTGTGTAAAATGTTTAGCTACCAGTACCCCTGATGATGTTAGTTGTACAACTTACGAAACTTGTCAGGTTTTCATTGCTTATTTTTATTAAACTCTTCAATTACATAATGTAGTCACAATACGGGAAAACTTCCCACCAAACTAATAAACCAAGAAACTTACTTTTTGCATCTAGAAGCTCATGTTGAGTGCTTATGATAGAAATTAGAAAAATTACTCATTAAACATAAGAACATCATCCAAGTGACGTTACTGGTTTGATGTAGAGACAATGATATTCTACCTAAATTCTTAAGAATTAAACAGGCATTCCATTCAGCCAAAGCAAATAGAATCTACAAAAAAAAAAAAAAAAGAAAAAAGCTTTTAAATTAAACATACATACAAACTATTGTTTTAATTTTAATACTGACCATTTACAAACATCTTACATTATAGCCTTCCAGTTTCACTAGCAAACTGTCTAGCTTTTTCAAGGTGTTTATGGAAAAACATAAAACCTAGTAAATGCAAATTGAAAGGAACATGAAAACGTTGTAAACAAACTAGTAGCTAAGGTTATGCATTCGCGTGACAGACATAGACGACTACAGACGTCGTTTATTCAAGGAAGCCACAACAGTGTTAATAACCGGAGGACACCTCAACAGAAATCAGGGTACCATTCTAAACAGTTTGTGGAAAAACCTGATCCTCTCTCTAAATCCATTTGAACTATAGCTAGCCAGTAATCACATTACACATTTACAACAAACATGCATGCGTGATAATGAATAAGAACAATAAGTCCTTTCTGTTTCTGTCACGCGAACGTGTAACCTTAGCTACTAGTTAGTTTACAACGTTTTTATGTTCCTTTCAATTTGCATTTACTAGTTTTTATGTTTTTCTGTAAATGCCTTGAAAAAGCTAGACAGTTTGCTAGCGAAACTGGTAGGCTATAATGTAAGATGTTTGTAAATGGTCAGTATTAAAACAATAATTTGTATATTTAGAACTAGCTCTCTTAAGAGAATGGATTGCAGCCACTAGATTAGAGCTTTCAAAGAGATCAAGATATGTTTAGAATACATAGTGAATTAGCTACATTTCTAACGTCTGGCCTATGGGATAGCATTGACAGATTTTCATCCAACAAAGTCACACTGGTTGCAAATAAAAAGAAATATAATTTCATAAAAAAAAAAAAAAAAAAAAGTTGAACTTACTTCAACAAGAAAAAGGAACAAAAACATCTAGATTGATCTAAAGTTGGCATCAATCTTTCTTCCAAAGTCCTGTCTATAAAAGAAAAAAAATCTCATAATGAAAGGTTTTAATTTTGCCTTATCTCCATAGAAAATTCCAAAAGTAGACTTAGTGCAAATTGAAAAAGGAATTCATAATCTTCTTAGAAATTTGGCAGATCTCATCTGCATACAAACTTCAGCCTTATTGCTAAAATGTAAATTGCCACGTTGATGCTTACCAAATTCAGAGTTAATAGCCCTTAAAGAATTAAGATGAGATAAAAACATAGTAGTAGTAGTCAAGGCAAAGAAAATACAACAGTGTTTATGAATTCAGATGAATATGCAAGAAAAATTAACACCTGTTAGAAGATTCCAATACCTATTCATCTTTAGACAGGGATCCTGCATGACACATACTAATTACATAATAATAAAACCAATGACTTGATCAAATAGTTACCTAATTGACCAGAAGAACTAAAAAATTTATCATCCATTGGATCAATAATTTATGGCACTCCAAAAATACACAAAAAGGATATTCTGTTACAGCCAAATGTAGATGGGAGAGATTCTCCGACTTCAGCTTAGCAAAATATCTGTCAAACCTGATATCACCACACACTCAGGAAAAACAGAATCATTTATAAAAGCATCATAGTTTCAAAAGAAAGGACTTGCCATGGATTCACCCCTTTCTCCAGCCGTAGCAAATCTGTTTATGGAAAATTTCGAAACTACTGCATTAAAAAACTATCAGAAGAAACCAAAAATTTGATTACGTTACATTGATGATATTTTTGCCATTTGATTGTGAACAGTGGATGAGCTGATTGCTTCGAAAGATTATCTGAAATTACCCAATAAAAATTCACTCTTGAACTAGAACACAAAAAATTACTATTCCTTGATATCCTTGTCGAAGTAAACAATGGGGGGGGGGGGAGTTATCCTTTTCCATGTATAGAAAACCTACCACAGCAGGAAGATTTTTAAATGCCACTTGCAAAAGATAGACATAATTAAAACTTTACGAGACAAGGCATACAATATATCAAGCACGTCAATTAAAAGGAATGAAGAACTGCACAATTTCAGAACCTTGCACTTAATTGTTTTGAATTCAAGAGATCAGAAAAATTCTTGATACATCTCCTGCAACTCCCTTACATAAACAAGGTTTCAATTCATATTTCCAAATTTAGGGACACAAAACACGTGTTGAAATGATTATTTTACTTATTATTAATAAAATAACAATTTGACGATTCGACCCCTGTATTGAGGTCATCATCAGAAGGATACATGTGTATAGGGAACCAAGCTACATGCTCTTGCACTTTGTACTGGTAAATTAAATCTATGCTGTTAATTAATCTTAACCTGACCTCTAGCAATAATTAAAAAAAATAAAATTAAATAAAATAAATATATATATATATATATATATATATATTTATTTTATGTTAAACTCACCAAGATGCCTGAATCAATTAAAGTCTCTATTTTTAGAAAGCCAACACACAGACAGATATTTGCATGCGTCCTCCCATCACCATCCAGCGCAAAAGTTGGGTATTATATCAACTCTAGCGAATCGTGCAAGATCTGTACTGTCAGATGAAGAAGAACTAAAAAAGGAACTACAACATCTTAAATGGACCTTTAAAAACAATGGCTACTCTCTAAAAAGTATTAACAACCAATTATCCCGCCACCAACGTAACAACGTAGAGACACAGGACGACTCCAAAGGTCATATCGTCTTGCCATATATCAGCACACTATCCAAAAAGCTGAGCAGAATTCTAAAGAAGTTTAACATAAAAACGTGCTTCTCGACTCTGCCAAAAATAAGATCACGCTTCAACAACTATAAACAACCTCACAACCTTCTACAATTCCCAGGTGTATACAAGGTCACTTGTGAATGCGGAAAGCCTTACTATGGACAGACAGAAAAATCTATCTTACTACGTCTCGAAGAGCATCAGAGAGACATTGCTTATAAGAGAACCAGAGCTACTGCTCTGTCGGGCCATGTCCTGCTTTCAATAAACACGAACAACGAAGGCCACCAACATGAAATAGATTGGACATTGACTTCAAACCTACACATCAGCCATGATGAAATAGAGCGCCGCATTGTCGAGTCAAGGGAAATCACCTTAGACCCTTTTCATTTGAATAATAATCTTAGCTATAATTTGGCAGACTCTTTCAACTCTACTATTAGATACTGGAGATCGCGTGATTCCACACACGCACAGGTGTACAACAATAGAACTTTAACTCGGACTGTAGTTCAAGCTCATAACTGTAATTTACAGCCGAATATTATGGCTTTATAGTTGTATAGCTTTAGAGTGTGTCAATGTTAATTTAAGTGTCTTTTATTGTCTTTCTATGTTCTTATCGCCTGAAGAAGTCATTTTTGACGAAACATGTTGCGTTTTTTTCAAATAAATATCATTGTGTTATAATTCTCGGGTTTAAGTCAGTTAATTTAAAAAATGAATATATATATATATAAATAAAAATTATAATTAATAAATAAATATTAATTCTAAAGTCCTCATGTACTAAGATTCTTCTGGATTTGTACAGTTCAGATTGTTATACTATGATTTTCTTCAGGCCTTGTACAGTTCAAAGTTAATATGGAATGTTAAGGGGAAAAAAAAAAAAAAAACACTTCAAGTCTTCTTGTATTGGGATTTTTCTTTGGCTTGTTCTGGTTACTATAAAGGTTGCAGATGGGTCCTCCACATTCTTGGAATGGTTAGGCCATCAGATTTGGGTTATGTTTGAGCATTTCATATGCTTCTCTGAATTTCCTCTCAAACCGGGTTTTGGTGCAGTGTAGGGATTTGGTATTTTTCCAATCAATTCTGTGGTATGTTTGGAGTGTGTGGTCAGAAAGGCCGGTTTTTCCAAAATAGAGGTATTTAATGTGTCATTTGTGTTCGTCCTTCCTAATTGGAATGGTTTGCCCTATTTCCCCTATGTATGGTAGGTTACATGTGCATTGAATTTTGTATTATTATTATTAAACAAGACCTCATGGAGTCATACCCCTGGGTGGGCTAGGTGTGGAAGAGGATCTTTGGAAGAACTGAGTAGGTGTCTTAATTTTGTTGGGGGTTTAAAGGTGGTTTTGAGGCTGTATTTGTGTAGTGTTCTGTCTATTTTTTTGGGAATGCCTCTAATATAAGGTATGGCAATAGCATTCTTGAAATCTTTTTTAGTTTTTTTCCTGTATCCATTTTTTATAAATGTATGGTTGATGATCTTGTATTCCTGTTTAGAGCTTGTTCATTTGAAAAGTTAGTTTGAGCTCTGTGTTTAAGGGTGCTTATGACACCTAATTTTTGTGTATGTACAGGCCTGTGTGTGTATAGGTTTGCGGTAGACTGAGGAGAGACAGCCTGAGGGAAGAAGTGACGAGTGTGTCTAGGAACGGAAGAGAGTTGTTTTTTTCTATTTCAGTGGTGAACTGGATACGTTTGTGTTGTTTGTTCAGGTGGCTAAGGAATGTATTTAGTGCTTCGTGGCCATGAGGCCAAATAGCGAAAATATCGTCGACGTATCTGAGCCAAATTATTCATTTTTTATTTATTTATTTTTTATATATATATATATATATATTTTTTTTTTTTTTTTTCTTTCAACTTTTTTATTTTATTTTTTTTAATTATAGCTAGAGGTCAGGCTAAGAAAAAGATTAATTAACAGCGTAGATTTAATTTACCAGTACAGAGTGCGAGAGCATGTAGCCTGTTTCCCTGTACACATGTATCCTTCTGATGATGACCTCAACAGGGGTCGAAACGTCAAATTGTTATTTTATTAATAATAAGTAAAATAACCATTTCAGCAAGTGTGTTTTGTGTCCCTAAATTCGGAATATGAATGCTGATCAATGTAATCTTAAAATAAAGGCTTCAAGAATGCGATCAAGTCGCCTTACATCAAAAATATCACAGACAAAGTGGCTACAATTACATTTTTACAAAGTGGCCACTTTTACAAAAAAAATATCAAGATTCCTACATCCTCCAAAACCTCCACATCATCCCATGAAAAAATAGGCATCTATGAGATTCATTGCTCTCATGGCATTTGTTATGTAGGCCAGACAGGAAGGTCAGGAGAGCTCCACAAGTCTGAACACACAAAAGATATCAAAAAATGAAGTGAGCATAAATCAGGCCTGGCATTCCACACAACCACTACTGGCCATCAAGTACTTTGGCAACAAGCAGAAATGTCAATATTGATCGTAACTGTTCTACAAGAAAATTTAAAAAGCCTCACAAATGCTTAGGATCCTTACACAATGCAATAAAAATCAAGTCTTAATTTTACATCAAGTATCATCTGCTTTCATCAAAAATTTAACTGCCATGGACCTAGAATATAACTCACATGATACCACAGATACCATAGCAACAACTAGCAACGTTCTAACATGCATACAGTAACACATTTGCCATTTGTATCTGGTTTATCAGTTATATGTTACAGTTGTGAAGTTATCAAAGACATCTGATATGTGTAATTAATTGTTAATAGGCTTTTGTTGTGTTAAACTTAGGTACCAGTACCCTGATGATGTAAGTCATACAACTTACGAAACTTGTTGGGTTTTAATTACTTATTTTTATTAAACTCTTTAATTACATATAATGTTGTCTCAATACCAAAACTGCCATATAAGTGAATTAGAAGTGAATGAAAAAGTATTTTGAATACTAAGCACCCTAGATGCTTACGAAAATCTGGATTGGAATAAGTCCCAAATTAGGACTGGAAGGAGGATAAGACAATGTCATTGCACAAGTGTGGTGGTAGAACAGAGGGATCAAACTATAGACTAGTTCATATTTTTTTCTGTGGTTATTAAAATACTGGAAAAAAATGGTGCATGCCAATTGGGAAGATTACACTAAACATATTAACATCTGATCTTTATGGAGTTAAAAGACTCATCCCAGATGAGTTGCATTATTTATGAAGGGTAACATGTATTTGTTAAAGGTTACTTATAATTTAGAGACAAAAGTGGAGGATGAGAGAAAGGCATATGCTGGTATTTTTCTGGATTTTGAAAATGCATTTGATAGCATAAAGGCATATAACAAAAATGATGCATTTTTGTTATATATGTATAATTTGATACATTAATGCTCGGGAGTTCTTTCATATGGGAGATTAAGAAGGAGGAGCAAGGAGAAGTGGCCATCCCTGGAAGTTATGAACATAGGTGGTGAGTAAAATGGTGAGGAGTAACTTTTTTTATAATAATAATAATGAAATGGTTACACCACGATGGTGCCATACTTTGCAAAGGCATTTGACAGAATACCCCCATGGAAAACTATTACATATGTTGGAGCAAAAGAGAATGAGTAAGAAGCTGGTGGCATGGATAAGGGATGTCTGATAGACACCAGAAAATCGTGTACAGTGGAGTAGAATCCACATGAACAAAGACGTCTATTGCATTGCGTTAAATAAAAAATAAATTTTGCATATTTGTGGCTGATGCCACCACTGTATCATTATCGTTTTTATATTTTTTTTCAGTTATTAATATTATTATTACTGCAAGGAGTTTTTACTCATTGAGGGAGGCCCTAAACATCATGTCAAGAACTATCTGACATTTGTGCAGTATCTATCATATTTTGCTTTGAACTAATTCAGAGTCATGGCACCCACAACATACCCTGGCAACCTATTTCACTCATTCTACTCTCCAAGCAAAAAACCTATTCTTGCTAACTACACTCTTACTCAGTTTCCATGGATGGCCCCTAGTTCTCCCACCACCACTACTGTTCTGAAAAATTTCCTCTGAATTAATCTTGTAAAAACTCTTCAGTAATTTGTATGTCTCAATCATATCACCTCTTTTCCACCTATCAACCAGTTTCTGTAACCCACAAATCTTCAACCTGTCTCATAAGGTTCATTCCATACACCTGCTACTATCTTGGTCACTTGCCACTAGATCCTCTCACCTCCTTCTCATTACCAAGAATCCCTGGTGCCCAGATCTGTGCACTATAGTCAAGATGGGTTCTTATCAAAGCTCAATAAAGAGGAACAGTAACCTGTTTATCTCTGTTCATTAAAGTATTTTTCAGTAACCAAATGATCTGATGAGCTGCTTCAGCCACTTTTGCTATGTATCTCCTAAACTTGAACTCCCTATTCTTTAACACTCCCAAGTCTCTGGCTTAGTCAGTGTTCTGGAGTACAGTTCCACCAATGTGGTATACTTCTAGTAATCTTTTCACCCCAAAATACATAACCATACATTTTGCCACATTAAACTGATATCCGTTCTCCTTTGTCCAGTCTGCCAATCTATCCAGCTCATCCTGCGAAATTTTGACATCATCTATTAACTATTTCTCTAAACAACTTTGCATTATCAGCAAATAATTGAACAGTTTCTCGCAGATCTTTTCCTATATTATTAATGAACAAAATAAACAGTATCAGTCCAAAACAGAACCCTTTGACACTCACTAGTCACAGGCCATCTTTTGGACTCTATTCCTGAATAAACCACTCTCTGATATCTCTCCATCGACTATCCTCCTATCCATCTCGCCAACCTTATGTCTATCCACACGTGCTGCAATTTACTGATAGATTCCATGTGGTATCCTCTCAAAGGTCTTTGAAAAGTCCAGCAGTATCACTGTAAATCCATTACCTTTATCCAACTGAGCTGTCACTGTATTAAGAAACATGAGCAAGTTACTGAGGTATGACCTACCCTTCACGAAGCCATGCTGCTCCCCATATGGTATCCCATTTCCATCTATCCATTCCTGTATTTTGCTCTTTACCAACTTCTCCAATTCTTTGACAACAACTCCTCATATGCTGATTAGTCAGTAATTTTCTACATCAGTCTTGGAGTCTCCTTTATGCAATGGGACTCTTTCCACCTCCCCCTCAGGACTAACCCAGAGCTGAGACTTAGTTTAAGCAATAATGTCAAGGGCACTGACAATTGCCTCACTGCTTCACGTAAAACTTGAGCTGGCATACCATCAAATCATACATCCAATCACACATATTTCATTTACCTCAGTTCCCATATAAGCCTTTGGCTCTCTCGTTCCTACAATATCACCACCTGGATGATATACTCTTGCAAAGTGTTCACTTAGTAATTCTATTTCAACTGAATTCAGGTTCCTCCCTACCATCAGCATTCGTTAAAATCATTCTGCCATATACATTCTTTCTTTTACTTACAGCATATCAAAAAGAACTGTTTGGGATTATCTTTAGCCTGCATTGCTAACTTCCTTTCATACTCTGCTTTTGCCTTTCTTACCACACTATTTACCCTTCTGGCCTGTGCCTTGTACTGTTCATGTGCCTGCAGGTCACGTTTCTCCTTAAATTCCCTCCACAATTGTATCTTTTTTTGCAGCTCCAGCTTGATGTTATTCATCCATTTAAGTCCCACTTGATTTACCTCTCCTGACTCTAGGTATGCAGTCTGCCATTACCTCCCTCAGACACTCCTTTACCACTTCCCATGCACTATCATAAAACAGCTCTTGCAGTTTTACATGCCATGGCACCGATCCAGGCAATCTACTAAGCTTGTGATACTTACCAGCCCTGTAATTCCACATATACTCCGTCTTAACTGAAAATTCCACACCTTTTAACCACACTTCCCATGTCAAGACCATATGATCACCCTTATGAATTGGTGGCAACGTGGTCATATTTGTTATAGACAAATTCTCACATGCAATTACTTTATCGAGCACTCTTGAACTTCTAGTATATTCCGTCACATGCCATCTCAGGAAATTATTCCTTATTAACTGCATAAATTCCATTTCCTTCCTCCCATGAGTCCTCTCCTCCTTCCAATCTGTGTACCCATGGTTTGAAATCACCCATAATAATTACTTGTTCTTCATTCATTGAATCTATTTGCCAATGCACACTATCTCCATCATCTTTTCCATCCTCTGGTCTATAGCATCATCCAACTGCATGTTTTGTTCTGCTGGCCTCAGTCTCACACCAGATAGCCTCAAATGTGCTATTTTCACTGGCCTGCAATTGAACTTCAACTCTTTTTGGTTGCAGTTCATTGTTTATAATCAATAACACTCCTCCCCCCCCCATTATTTTCTCTCTATCCTCCTCGAACACACTACATCCTTCACATTCTATTCCACTAACTATATCATCTTCTATTTGCTATGCCTCACTAATTCCAATAACCATTGGACAGGATGAGCCAACCAATGCCAAAAATTCCTCCTGTTTGTTCTGAATGCTCCTGGCATTAGTGTACATGAAGTGCAAAAACTCTTAGGCCAACTGCTGTCCTGACACTTTAGACTAACTATCCCATTCTGGTTTGTTACCATTGGTACTAACTTAGGCATGTTATACACATTCTTACACTCAACTGCCTCACTGATGTCTGCATATCCACTCAACAGCTTCCCCTTCCCTAAAGCTCCAGTTTCACTGATTCTACACATCCACTTTCACTTCATTTAACAACACTTTTTTTTCCAGTCTCTGAACACCAAATCCATTCAGATGCAAACCATCCTTGTATAAGTCCTTTCACCTGCCAAACTCACTCCACACCAACTGCATATCCTATACATTGAGTCATTCGTTATTATGGCCTTCCTTCTCAGCTCTACTCTGTCATTCCACAGCAACAGACTTACCATCTTAACTCTCTCTCTTTTCTTTTGCTACTTCCAGTAATTCTTTCATGTCCTCTCCCTCTTGCCATACTTTTCTTCTTTTTATGCCTTTTATGATTGAATCACTATACAATACTCGCTCCTTGATATTTCTTTCTCTCTTGGTCAAGTACTGGTCAATATACTGTTATAAACTAATAATCAAATAGACCACAGAACACTTTATTTTGGTGGACTTTGCTTTGCATAGAGAAGTATGTACATACCTATGAAAAGTAGCACTGTAGTGATCTAATGTCATTCATCTGCTATTTAGTCTGGAGTATATGGACTGAGGGAGAGGGAGACGCGACCCAATATCACACATTGTTCAGGTAGATTAAAGAAAGTAACCTTCCTCTGACACATTCTTGCATGTTTACAAAGTTTGTGATATAAAGAATATAAGTGGGATATTCATTTGTTTGCTAACAATGCAAAACTATGGCAGGCCATAGTTGATAATGGTGATATAGATGGCTTGTAGGATGGTTTAAAGAAAATGGTGTTGTGAGAGAAGGATAATGGTTATTAATTTAATATTGAAAAATATAATGTTATGCATTTTGGGATAAAAAGATTCATACTTTATATAATAATGATAATATTGGAAATTGAAGTTAAGGATTTAGGATGAAGATGGAGAGAGAGAAAGTTGAAGTTCAGAAGATTACTTAATGAAAAACACGAGTAAAGATAGTGAGGTTATTATCCCTCTTTATGGAACTAGTTTTATTTTGGCTGCTGTGCATAGATTTGATCCTATGTTTCTTGGGGATTAGATGGTGGTGATTATCTAGAGATGAGCGACTAAGGTTGGTGACAGATCTGTGGAATATTCCCTGTGTGAATAGGTTGAAGGTTTGTGGGTTGTGGAATTTAGTTGACGGGCAGAAGAAAGGAAGGAAGATGATAGAAACTTTTTCATTACTAAATGGATTTTTAGATTGACATAAAAGAAAATTTTCAATAAATGATGATTAAGGAGAGAACAAGGAATCGCCCCTGGCAGTTGTGTAAGAATGTTGTATAAGCTGCGCAGGAAAGGAAGTATAATAGATATTGCTTAGATGGATTGGATCTCTGAATTACTTAAAACAAGCAGATGATGGAGCAGTGTCTAAAGAAGATAGCCAGTGGATTACTTTTTTTTCATAGGAAGGTAACCAGGACTCTTACTATTTAACTTATTTCTGATTCGTGCAGATTAACAGGAATCTTCAGTTGTTTGCTGGTAATGCAAAGTTGGGAATAATTATAATGAGCATTGCTGATATTAATTAACTTCAGAAAGATTTGAATAGACTTTTTTGCTTGGACAAATGAGTGTGGTTTTAGTTTTAATCACTTATATCACTGCCCTCCGAAGGTGTTGTACTTCGGAGGGAAGTGATATAAGGCTGTGTACGCATATATATATATTATAGGTATACATATATTATATTATACATAAGCATATTGCAAGTATTGCAAAGACTGCTTTTTGCATTGCTGCTGTGATAAGGAGTACATTGACAAGAAGGAATAAGGAGGTGGCATGTTACTGTATAAAGTATTATTCAAGTCACACTTTTCTACTGTACCCAGATTTGGACATCTAGTTTTCATTGTGATGTGGAAACACTGGAGAAGGTCCAGAGATGAGTGACCAAGATAATATCAGGACTCTGGAAAGTTGGTTATGGAACAATGTTAAAGGAATGTAAACTGCATTATTGGGTAGACAGAGGAGAGGTATTAAGATGTTTAAGTTAGTGAGAGGATTTTATCACATTAATACAGATGGAATTATAAAAGAGTAGAAGGTGAGAGGGAGAAGAACAAGAGGTCATTCCTAAAAGTTATATAGAGGTATGGTGAAGAGTAGGTATTTTACATTAAGAATTTGTGGGTGGGTCGGTGGAATACCTTACCAGGATGCATTACAAATTCTGGTAATGTTAAGGATTTTATGATTCAGTATGATAAAGATGTTGATTGAGTGAACCTCCCAAGATTAGTGTGCTGATTCAACAGAAGCTGATGTGATGATAAGGCAGATATGGCCATGGGATTATATGGAATATTGGCTTGTCTGTATGAAAATGTGCAAGAGAATTGACCACCCCCTCTGCCCAAGCTGTTTAAGTTTCAACTATGTAAAGTCTCAAAGGTAGCAGAATAAGTTGGCTAAAGATGAAATTCAGGAATGGGTGGATAGGAATGATGATACCGTATGGGAGGCAGTATAGTTTAGGGAAGGGTGCATCTTGTCTTAATAATTTACTTATAAAGTGACAGAGTTCTTTAAATAACTTGTTACACCATGAGACTGTATTCAATTCTGCAGCATATGGCAGGATACCACACTGAACTCTAGAAAAAAAAAAGTGGGAATGGGTGTGAAACTGGTGACATGGATAAGAACCTGGCTATGTACAGACATAAGAGTAGTATATAACAAAGCAGAAAGTGCATGACTAGTATTGTGCCACTTGTATTGTGCTAGTATTCTTCACTTGGACTGCTGCTATTTAATTTGTTTAGTGATACAGAAAATGATTTTTCTTTTTTTTTTTTTTGCTGATGATGTAAAACTGGGTATAGCTAATAACAATGATTCAGAGATCCTACAGGATGATTTAAATAACTAGCTGTATGGACAAAGGATAACAGTTACCACTTTAATGTGGAAAAATGTAAGATTATGCATGTTATGATCAAGAAAATGTAAGTTACATACTACATAGACAGAACTGAACTGCAGGAAAGTGAAGCTTGGGATTTTGGAGTAGTTGTAAATACTTCCCTATAAAATGTTAAAGTTTAGCGTGCACATTGGAAAAGTGGCCAGAATAGTTAATCAGATTACCTGAAAATTTGAAGGTATGTAAAATTAAGATAGTTATCTCTCTTCATAATGCTCTGATAAGGCCACATCCAGATTACTGTACACAAACCAGATTACTGTACACAAATCTGGTTGTCTCTGGAATGAATTCAGAGTCCAGTGATCAACACAGTGACAGGTCTTTGGAATGCTCTCTGTGAGGATAGATTGAAACCTTTGTAGGTTACCAAGTCTAGTAACTTGGTAACCTACAAAGACAAATGAGTCTTTGTAGATTACCTTTGTAGGAAACTTAAGTTATTAAAAGGGTTTTATTGGATTTTTCAGACAGATCCCAGGAAGGAAGAGAACATGGCTCCCTCAAGGACATGTTAAAATGTGAGGACTATTTTTTGTTAGAGTGTGTAGTAAATAGGTCAAATGGGTTGTCAGCCATTCATGAGTGCTTTGGCAGTAATGAATCCAAAGAGTGCATGATAGGTATTATTGGAATAATAACTTTTGTTGAACTTCCTACAACGAGTCTAACTTCATGGAGATATTAGAAAATAATGAGGTTGACTCAAGCTTGACTTCCCTATAATTACAGGGAAGTCTTGTAACAATAACAGATGATGCGGAGTGTGTATTTTAATTAAAATATATTCCGTTAGTTATCTAGAGAAACCCATGATATTTTTAAAAAATAATTTTACTGATTAATAATCACTTATAAGTAAAATGGTTATACCTTTCAGTTATTATTATTATTATTAACATCTGACCGCCATGGAGTCAGACTCATCATGGGAGGTACAAACTATCGCACACAATGCTCATCCAACTGTGCCTTAAACTGATCCATAATAATCAATATGAGGCTTTGATCAGGCCTCATGAATTACTGTGCACAGATTTGGTCAACAGGTTTTCATGGTGACAAGGATATGTTGGAAAGGGGTCCAGAGAAGATTCACAAAGGTGGTCAGTGGTCTTTGGAATGTGGAGTGCGAGGACACATTGAGAGAATGTAAGTTGCAAAGCCTCGTGAATAGGAGGAAGAGGGGAGATATGATTGAGACATATAAGCTATTCATGAGTTATCAGATTGACATGGAAGAAATTTTTCATAGAATGGGAGATGGGGGGGGGTGTAGAAAAGAAATCATCACTGAAAACAATAAGGAGGGTAAGCAGAGGAGTGAGGAGTAGGTTCTTTACTTAGAGAGTGGTTGATGAGTGAAATGCTTTGCCTGAGTGCATTGTGAATGTAGACACATTTAATCAGCTTAAGGCATGGTTGGATGAGCATTGCGTGCATGTGTACCTTCTGCAATGAGACTCTGACTCCATAGAGATCAGATGATAATAATTCACAACACACTTGGGCAGTGCATTTCACTCTCCATGCAAAGAACCTGCTCCTCACTGCTCTGCTCACACCCTCCTTATACAGTTCCCAGTGATGGCCTCTTGTTCTACTCCCTTTTCCATTCTATGAAAAATCTCTTCCATGTCAATCTGATAACAACCTCTGACTAGCTTATGTCTCAATCATTCTCTCAATCTGTCCTTGCATTCCACATTCCAAAGACCGCTGTTCACCTTTATAAATCTTATCTGGATTTATAAAGGTGAAACACACGATTTTCATGGTGACGAGGATATCCCATATCCTCGTCACCATGAAAATCTGGTGACCAAATCCATGCACCTTAATGCATATGAGGCCTGCTCAAGGCTTTATACAGTACATCAACCTCTTTATTTCTTTATGTCAGGAACCTCCACATCGTTGCAATTATCTGATGTGACATCTTCACAACTTATGCAATGTGGTGCCTGAATTTCAGACCCTTGTCTACCAGATCTCTCATATCCTCTAACTCCCTGAAAGTTTCCTAACTATGTGTATAGCTTGCATCCCATCATTGCTTACCAAATTTCAAAACCTTACACTTTGCAACATTCAACTGATAGTTCCATGATGGGTTTAACTGCCCATTCATGATAGATAGATTGTCCATTCATGCAATCTATTCAAGTCCTGATGTAAGGGAATAACAGCTGCTTGATTCTTCATTGCTCTCCCCAATTTTGCATCATTTGCATATCACCAGTTAAACCCATCCTGATATCATTAATATACAAATTGATCAAAAATGCTCCCAAAACTGACCCCTGTGGCACACCACTAGTGACCTTCCTCTTTTGGGATACTGCACTCCTATATACAACTTTCTGATGCCTATCTGACAGTCACTGATCCAGCTCAGAACTTATATTGGAAGTATGCGCATTGAATTATTAATTATTATTATTATCATCCATGCCTCCATGGAGTCAAAAGACTTATTGTGGGAGGTCCTTCCTAAGAAACACAGTCTATCAAGACTCATCGAGGGAAGGTCCCTCCTAAGAAACACAAAGTCTATCGTACCACTCCTTAAACTCATTGACCGTTCTCGCTCTCACCACTCCATCAGGCAATGCATTCCATGGTTTAACCACCCTCCATGCAAAGAAACCACTCCTCACCTTCTTGCTCACAGTTTCCTTTCGTATCTTCCAGGGATGGCCTCTTGTCATCACTCCTTCCTGCTGTTCAACCAAGTGAAAGAATTCCCCAGTGTCAACCCTGTAACCACCTTTCAACAGTTTAAGTCTCAATCATATCACCTCTGCTTCTTCTATTCACCAAACTCTGCAGTCCACATTCCCTCAGCCAATCCTCATAACTAACATTGTACAGTCCTGAAACCATCTTTGTTATCTCTCTTTGTACCCTTTCCACAGTTCATTTATCCCCTTCAAATCCTGGGAACCAAATCTTAGAACAATAGTCTAAGTGTGGTCTGATCAGAGTCTTATACAACGGAATGATAACCTTTTTATCTGTGCAGGTCAGTGTCCTTCTCATTATTGCAGCAATCCTCTGTGTTACCTTCACCATCTTTGCAATATGTCCCCTAAATTTCAGGTTTCTATCGATCATCAAACCCAGATTTCTTGTCTCTCCTACTTCCTCCAGTTTAACTCCTTCCATAGAGTATGCAGCATCCCAACGATGTGTCCCAAACCTCAAGACCTTACATTTTGCTGCATTAAACTGACACCCCATTCATTTGCCCATCTATCTAGTTTATTCAAATCCTCTCGCAGGGCTACCACAACTGCACTATTACTAATAATCCTACCGAGCTTCACATCGTCCACAAACAACTGAATATCCCCTTGCAATCCACTGACCTGACCATGTCACTGATATAAAGGTTAAACAATATGGTTCCCAGTATTGAGCCCTGTGGGACCTCACTTGTAACCCTCTGCCTCCTTGAAACTGCCCCACCATACACAACTCTCTGATACCTATCAGACAGCCAACCTGAATCCAGTTGACCAATCTGACATCCAGACCCATGTGCTGCAGCTTAAATATCAGCTTTTCATGTGGCACCCTGTCAAATGCCTTCGCTAAGTCTAAGAAAATTGCAGTATATGCCTTTCCCTCATCTAATGGTCTTGTAACTTGATTATAAAAGGCTAGCATATTGCTAAAACAAGAGCGCCCCTTGACAAATCCATGTTGACTCTCACAGATAACATTACCCTCATCTGTCCAATGTTGTATACGGTCCCTCACTACTTTCTACAAGATCTTAACGATTACTGATGACACACAAACTGGCCTATAATTAGACACTTCCAGTCTGCTACTGCCCATATGCAATGGCACTATCTTACCTTCCTTCTATTCCATGGGCCCATTTCCTGCAGCCAGCTTTTCATTGAAAAGCCAGGTTAAAGGCTCTGTCAATTCCCTAGCACATTCTCTCAAAACTCCTGGTGAAATACCATCCAGTCCCACAGCTTTACTGACATCCAGAGTACTCATTATTTGAAACACCCTCTCCTCCTGTACCTCTAAACCTCGAACCTGCCCTATCCCTCTAGTATTAAAACTGACTCCTCCAGGATGAAAATTGTTCAATGAACACTTTACTCCAATAAAGTGTTCATTGAACAATTCCACTATGTCCTCTGCATCAGTCACTCTATTCCCATTTTTATCCCACAATATCATTCTTCCACAGTCATTTCTCCTCCTACTGGCCACATAGCTAAAAAATTTCCTAGGATTTTCTTTGGATCTTATGATTATAATTCAATGATCATGATTACAATTTACTTGTGACAAACAAATATCATCTTAATGTCCATTACTGCAGATTAGATTTTGGGTGATGATGTGATCTTTACAAAGCAGTGTTAGAGTATTATTTGTTAATTCTCTTATCACTGATTGATGAGATGGAGGCATGTAATAGTTATTGAGACAATAATAATATCATATTAAGGGCATTCAGCTAATTTTCTGTTTTTTTATATCCAGTCTATCCAACAAACAACGTACACTTCTACAGCTGCTCTCACATCAGCATCTTCTGGCCATATTCCATCGACAGGTAAGAAATACTAATATTTTAGTATGATTTCTTGAATATCTTAATATAAAATGATGATGTCATTACTATGTATTGTATTCATTCCCTTTTGATATTGTAAAAATAGTCATAATTTATAATTATGAATCTTTTACAATTGTGTCTATACATTAGCATATTATTAGTTTTGGTGTTTCATAACGTGCATGATTGGCACTTGCGATGTACCCAATATGATTTTTATGTTAAAATGTTAAGTATTTGAGATTGTTGTACTTATCAGATAACTGTAGTAAATTACAATGTTCTTTATTGTAATTCATATTTTGTTAAGTGTTGTTCATTATAAAGACATTCTCTTTTTCACTAATGATGACAATGTGTCAGCCATTACTAGCTTTCTTCTTAAGGAAACACGTATGCATGCTCACTGAGCAGATTAATGGGTGATTGACGGCTAACAGCAAGAGCATTTGGTACCAGGATAACAAAAGAAAACAGAGAAAGAGAGAATGAAAGTTTGAGAATTCAC
Source organism: Typopeltis vanoorti (assembly GCF_054136105.1). NCBI lineage: Eukaryota > Metazoa > Arthropoda > Arachnida > Uropygi > Thelyphonidae > Typopeltis > Typopeltis vanoorti. Next base: position 21,820,523 of record NC_143567.1, on the reverse strand, counting down.
ACCAGAGAATTTTGTTTTAGGAAGCTTTTAGAAAAACTTGACACTCTGAATATATGAATAGAGGGATTCAGAAAAGGAATGATAGCAAGAGAATCTTTAGATTGAAAAGTAAGACTGTAAACAAGTGAATAGTAAATAAAAGGAGGTATTAAGTATTCACTTGTTGACACTTTTCATAGAATATCTCCGAAGCGCTAAATTAAAAGTTTCATCTTCTGTCTCAAGGATGCTGATTAATTATTAATATTAATTAATTAATAATTAATTATTGAAACAAGCAATGGAATTAGAAAAATATGAAACTGTAAAGTGCCATTAATGATATTTTTGTTGATAAAGTAGTAAAAGAAACTGTTTTTTCTCTGGTAATAAATTAGTGCATCTTCTAATAAAACTGTCTGAGATAAGAATATTTATACTTCAGTGAAACAGTGAGGATGAATGGAACATTATAAGCTAAATAAATGCATAATCCTATGGAAGTTAGGAAGTTTTATATTTTGAATGAAGGCCTGATAAAGAACTGACTCTAATGAACATGTATTGTTTGTAGGAATTTCTTGTGAAAACAATGTTCCATCTTGTAAACAAATTAAACTCATGTTAAACAAAACAATAATATGATGAATCAGTGAGAGAATGAAAATATTCCTTTAAAGATAAAGTAGATCTCAAAGTATAGTTTGTATTAAGAAGACTTTGGATCCAAATAGTTTTATGACTATTTATTTACAATGTGTATAGGTTTTAGTTTCATGAAATGTATATTTTTTATTTGGTCTTGAGTCATTTAATTCCTGGATTTAAAAAATAATAGATTTAAAGTCATTGCACCAATCGTATTCAGCTCTTGTATATTTACTTAACACTTGGTGTAAAAACAATCTCTCTACAGAAATATAACATAAATGGTGGAGTTGACAGGATTTTTAACACAACTGGAAAAACTGATATGATAAATAGCAATGTTCAGTATTCAACTTAAAATCTTTAATTCACTTGAAATTGATTTATAAGTCTTATTATTTTTATGTACTGAAAAATTTGTGACGTACTGAATTTTTATCAGCGTTTTATTTTCTTTCCATTTTTATAATACTTAGGATGATTCTTTCATAAATTACTTCTTTTCATGCTATTAGATTAACAAGCTAAATGTCTTTGAAAAGAATTCAATTATATTGAAATTATGAACATCCTGATTTTTAACTTTTATTTCTACTCTGAAGTTTTGAATAGACCTAATTTATAAATTTGTAATATACTTTCTTGTTTCAGTAATAATTATAACAATAGTTTGTTTATGAAAAACTTACTACTGAAGAGGTTGCATGAGATTTCTCATTTTCCTAAAATATAATAATGGTATATTGAAATTATGAAATTCTTTTTTGATAAGAGCTTCCATTAAAATGACTAAACAAATTCATTTCGTTAACTTAATTTATTATTCTAATGTTGCTATTAAATAATTGAAGTGGCTACTTATATATATGGTTGTAACTTTCTTTCTGTTATTCATTTCAGCTAATGTCTATTCTGAAATACTTGTTACTCTTAATGCAATTTGTGATATATATACAGTCCATTTGTTATTATTAAACTCATCAGGATCACTGAACTACTCTGTTATAGTGGATAGTTTCTAGTGAAGCTTTTTTTTTTTTTTTGAAACTAGTTTCTAGTGAAATTTTGTTAGTATAGCATTAATATGTGTCGAGCCTTCAGTTGAAACTTTTTGGTAGTTTCTTATAATGAGCAAGTTTGTTATAGCAAGAGTCAATTGTATCACAATTTGCATTTTATATACGTGATATATATACGAGGGACGTCCAGAAAGCAAGTTCCTATGGGCTGTCAGAGAAACAAAAATATACTTACGAAAAAAACTTTATTGGAAATTAAAGTAGACATCTTTCACTATTTTTCTACATAATTTCTGCCATTGTTCAGGCACTTATCATAATGGGGTACCAAGAGTTGTATACCTTCATTGTAGAAGGTATGCAACTGTGATGCAAACCACGTATTGAGTGCTTCTTTGACCGTCTCGTCGTCTTGAAACCGCCAACCACCAAGAAAAGATTTCAGATGTTTGAACAGGTGAAATACGCTTGGCAGGAGGTCAGGACTATATGGGTGATGATGGAATTGTTCCCAGCCGAAGGTGCCGAGAAGTTGTTGGTTATGACGGCTGTGTGTGTGTGTGTGGGTGGTGTTATCATGAATCAAAACAATGCCCCTGGTAAGCATTCCATGTCATTTATTCTGGATCGCACAACGCAGTTTCTTAAGGGTTTCGCAGCACATACTCGTGTTGATTGTGGAGCCTTTGTCTACCAGCAAAATTCCTTGTCTGTCCCAAAACACAGTGCATATGATTTTCCGAGTGGAAACCGTTGCCTTCAATTTTGTCTTGACTGGTGATGGAGTGTGCCTCCACTCCATGGATTGTTGTTTGGATTCAGAATTCCAATGCACTGCCCAGCCAATTCACTTTGCGTTGTTATGTAAGCAACTTCAGCACCTAGCATGCACACAATTTCCGATAATTCAGTTTCTCCAGTACAATTTCATGAAGACATGAATGTGAAACTTCTAGAAATTGCAGCGAGAGTGACGTCATAGTGAATCCCCTATTTTGTCAAATCTGCTCTTCAACTGAATGCACCAAATCGTCAGTCACTAAAGATGGTCGCCCGCTTTATTCATCATTGTGCACACCTGTCCTTCTTTCATTAAAAAGTCTTACCCATCTTCATACCATTGAATCACTCGTTGCGTGTTCTCCATAAATCTCAATAATTTGCTGATGAATTTCAGCTGCTTTAACATTCCTCGCATTCAAGAAATGGATAACTGACCTAATTTCACATGCAGCGGGCGATTTGATTTTCTTAGACATTATAAATACACACAAGAAGTGTACACACAGCAAGCATGTCTGAAAATGGCACCAACACCTTGCTAAGGAATCAACAAACTCAGCATGCATGTGCACCATTGCGATCGCAGCACTGCAGTGAAAATATTTAAAAATGGAACTTACTTTCTGGACATTATTTATTTAGAATAATAAATGAATACTTTCTGGACATCCTGTATGTGTGTGTATACACACATACAGGAAACCTTTGATCAAGATGCTCCTGGGCCTTGTGGATAAAGTGTGTTGGCACTCTGTCTTGCATGGACCACATGTTCCCACCTCCACTCAAGGAAATATCATTGAGAACATCATAGAAGATGTTTTCTGTTTACCGGGTTTTGCAAAAAGTCACAGTACAGATGTCCTATAAGCCTGTTGGGAAAAACATGGAGAACTACTGCTGATGTCCTGAATAAATAACTGCATGTGGATTTGGATTGGCCCACATGTGATAACTAAAAATACCATCTTGAGTGAATACTGCCTTTACACTGAAAAACATACAAGAGAAATTAGTGGTCCATGTACACTGGTGTAGAAACCATTGACAAAATACCAGTTGATGATCATTTGGTAAAATGCTTTAACCCATTGGAAATACTTCAGGTAAAGCCAATTTTCATGTAGCATCATCTATACAAATGCTTGGTAGACATCCTTTTCCTTTGCAGTTCTCTCTGTGCTAGCGCATGAATTCTATGCCACTAGATCAGTGTTTCCCAAAAGGTGGTATGCATGCCTCAGGGATGCTCAAAAGATCTTTAGGGCTATGAGAGGCACATTAAATAAATTTTTTTTTTAAATCTGAAAAAAAAATTTTTCTGCTTTTATGTTTTTGTTGCCATATTACTGCAGATAAGTGCATGTCTATTGCATAATTAATTCTTCAATTAATTCCTAATCATGCATCTATAACTAAAAAATCTAAAGAAGTTTTAAAAAAAATGCATTTCTTGGCATATCAAGTCCTCTGCATCGTTGATGCAGAGGACACGATTGTGGCCCAGCTGCATGGTTCAGATTCAAACTGTTGCATTAAAAGTCAAAATTCAAATAGTACAATCCACATGGTTGGAACTCTTCACTAAATTTTGGAATCATTTTAAATTGTAACAGTCCTCAGTGATCATTCACTACCTGTGCATACATCTATACATGTTTAATCATATTTATATCACAAATTATGGCAGATGTACAGTTTATACATCATCATGCCTATCAAGGATTTAGGCCTAGAGTGGCCTGTTCCAGCCTTAGAAGTCATTGTTGAATCTCTTAAGAGGACGTCCTGGTTTTCTTTTTCCTAATGGTTTGTAATGAGATGAATGAAACTGATTCTGTTGAGAAGTTAGTTTTGGAAATCTGGTTTGAATTTGTTGTTATTTTTAGCAGTAGGTAGGCTCTACATCAAGAAGATGGTTTTCATTTTTGTTTTGAGAAAATTCGATTTTGTATGTACAAACTGGCAGATGTACAGTTTATACACACAAAATTGAATTTTCTCGAAACAAAAATCAAAACCATATTCTTGATATAGAGCCTATCTACTGCTAAAAATAGCAAATTCAAACCAGATTTCCAAAACTAACTTCTCAACAGAATCAGTTTCATTCATCTCCTTAAACATTTTTGTTTATTATTGAAAACTTAAATTTCATAATTTTTGCATTTGCTGTATGTATATTGAATGCATCTAACAAAAAATGTATTTAATATATTTAAAAAATTGTTTCACATATTTGTAATTCACTATAATATTAATTAAAAAATAAATACCTGTATAATTATTTTTGTTGATTAATTATTTGTGTTGATGAAAATATATTATAACTTCTCCCAAATTGCCTTTGCCTGAGAAGGGTATGCCAGTGTTTTTAAAATTTTTAATGTGGTATGTAGGTACTAAACGTTTTTGGAAACACTGTGCTAGACAGTGTTTTCCTCACTTTCTGGTACTTTTCTTCACTTCATGGTGCAGAAACTGTTATGCTCACAAAGGCAGCAATAAAGAGTGAATGTTCAAAAGCATAAAATTAGATAACTATGAAAAGCTTCTTGATAAAGTTGGCATATTACATGAACATTTCTGTTGGCATGTCCATAACAAAAGTGCATGTCAGCCAGTTCAGTAAATGTGAGCTCACCCTCAATTGCAAAACACTAACATATGATTTAAAAAAAGACAAACAAGACTAGAATCATTATTGGAAGCAGAAAGGATAAAATGAGGCATCACTGGATTGAGTGAAACTCAGAGACTTGGTGAAAATAGTATTTGTCTAAAGAATGAAAATGGACTGTATAGTTATGGTGACAACCCATCCCAGGGAGGAATTGGCTTCCTAATTAACTGGCTCATAAAAGATCATCAAAGACAAGAAATAAAATACACACAGGATTGCAGAACTCTACCTTAAAATAAATGGACATTATAAATTAAGAATTATACAAGTTTATGCACCAATCTCAGATCACACAGAGGAAGAAATAAAATAGATGCATTTTATGAAACACTAAACAGCAATCATACATTGTTTGCAATCTTGATGGGAGACTTCAGTGGTAAAGCGATGTAAGAGATGTACATCTAGCAGCAATTGGAACTCCTGGACTTGACCAGAGGAATGAAAATAGAGAAAGGTTGATAGAATTTGCTGAATGCAGATATCTCTACATAATGAATACTGAAGTCCAAATGGAGAGTTGATTAACGAAATAGATTATACTTTCACCAACAAAAAATACACTATATTGACAAAATTATTTGTACACCTTACATGCCAATGCAAATTTCAAATCCTGTCACATTCAAATATTCAAGGAGTGGCTGCATAAGTCTGATAATAAAAATTGGGATGTGCTGCATGTTTTGCACTGAACTCGGTGTCAAGATGCCACATTCAGTTGAACTGACAAACTCCCAACGTGGGATAGTAGCTGGGCATCACATCAGTGATTGTTCTGTCTGTGACATTGCTACCCATCTCAGTATACCAAAATCCACCATTGCATATCGTATTTATAGATGAAAAGTTGATGGTGCTGCCTCAGCAGGAAAATGCCCTGAGAGGCCTCTGACACTCACTACCAAGATTTATGAGCTCTGTCTGAGAATGTTTGACCATTCTGCATGCCATCAGCAGCAGACATTGCATTCAACCTAGAAAATGCTGCAGGGATATCTCTCAGCATTAGAACTGTCTGTAAAGTGTTGCATGCTTTAGGTTATGACAGCAGAGCTGCTGTGAACAAGCTACACATTACTCCCCCCCCCCCGCCTCAATGGCAAGCGGTGTTTGGACTGGTGTCTTTCACACCATTCCTGGACCATAGATGACTGAAAAAGGGTTCTGTGGAGTGATGAATCATGCTTCCAAATGTTTCACTCTGACGGCTGTGTTTGGATCTAGTTTTGGACCAAGGAACAGTTCCTAGAGGATTGCTTCATTCCAAATGTCAAGTTTAGTAGAAGCCAGATAAGGGTATGGGATGTTTCGGTTGGATGGGGCTTGGTCCATTAGTGGACGTGTCCAAAACTATGATATCTCATGACTACCTGGACAACTTCATGCTTCCTATGTTGTAGAAGTACTTTGGCAGTGATCCTTGCATGTTACAGCATGACAATGCTCCATGCCATACTGCACTGAATGTTTGAGATGGAGTTGAGATATAAACTCTGAGCCAGCCAGTCCAACATTGAAGTGTTGGACTGGGCTCAGAGTTTAGATCTCAACCCCATCAGACATCTTTGGGATGAATTAGAATACTGAATTCACTCCAGATCACAGCAGTCATCATGAGCATCAGCAATGGGGATAACTTTGCACAAGGAATGGAAGAATATTCCCTTTGCAATGTATTATCAGAAATTGAACACATGCCCCAAAGCATAATTGCTGTCATTCAGGCTAAAGGTGGGACCCACTCAGTACTAAAAATGTAATTTTTAACCACAACTAGGTGTCCAAATACTTTTGTCAACATAGTGTATATTGTCCAAGATGTAATAAATATAGTACAGGTAGTGACCACAGATTAGTGAGATCAAAAATTGTTAGCAACAAAAGATGGAAAAGACAGAAACTGATCAAAAGTAAAAGACCCTCCATCAATTTACTAAATCTGAAAAAAAACAAAACAAAAAAAAGTGTTCTTACAGAAAGAGATGGAAGAAAAGTTTTATAATATTGATATGAATGAAGACTTGGATGAAAATTACCAAATAATAACCAAGACCCCACTAAATAGCAGACTGGAAGTGTCTAATTATAGGCCAGTTTGTGTGTCATCAGTAGTTAGCAAGATCTTGGAGAAAGTAGGGAGGAACCATATACAGCATTGGGCAGATGAGGGTAATGTTATCAATAAGAGTCAACATGGATTTGTGAAGGGGCGCTCTTGTTTTAGCAATATGCTAGCCTTTTATGATAAAGTTACAAGAGCATTAGATGAAGGAAAGGTATATACTGCCATTTTCCTAGACTTAGCAAAGGCATTTGACAGGGTGCCACATGATAAGCTGATATTCAAGTTGCAGCATAGGTCTGGATGTCAGATTGGTCAACTGGATTCAGGATTGACTGTCTGATAGGTATCAGAGAGTTGTGTATGGTGGAGCAATATCAGAAGGTTACAAGTGCGGTCCCACAGGGCTCAGTACCTATATTGTTTAACCTTTATATCAATGACATCGTCTGTGGATTGCAAGGGGATATTCGGTTGTTTGTGGATGATGTGAAGCTGGGAAGGATTATTAGTAATAGTGCAGATGTGGTAGCCCTGCAAGAGGATTTGAATAAGCTAGATAGATGGGCAAATGAATGGGGTATCAGTTTAATGCAGCAAAATGTAAGGTCTTGAGGTTTGGGACACATTGATGGGATGCTGCATACTCTATGGGAGGAATTAAACTGGAGGAAGTAAGAGAGACAAGAAATCTGGGTTTGATGATTGATAGAAACCTGAAATTTTGGGGACATATTGCAAAGGTAGTGAAGGTAACACAGAGGATTGCTGCAATAATGAGAAGGACACTGACCTGCAGAGATAAAATGGTTATCATTCTGTTGTATATGACTCTGATCAGACCACACTTAGACTATTGTTCTCAGATCTGATCCCCAGGATTTGAAGGGGATAAATTAACTGTGGAAAGAGTACAAAGGGAGATGACAAAGATGGTGTCGGGACTGTACAATGTTAGTTATGAGGATCGGCTGAGGGAGTGTGGACTGCAGAGTTTGATGGATAGAAGAAGGAGGGGTGATATGATTGAGACTTTTAAACTGTTGAGAGGTGGTTACAGGTTTGACACTGGGGAGTTCTTTCGCTTCGTTGAACAGCAGGAAGGAGTCATGACAAGGGACCATCCCTGGAAGTTACAAAAAGGAAACTGTGAGAAAGAGGATGAGGAGTGGTTTCTTTGCATGGAGGGTGGTTGAACCATGGAATGCATTGCCTGATGGAGTGGTGAGAGCGAGAACGGTCAGTGCATTTAAGGAGTGGTATGTAGACTTTGTTTCCTAGGAGGGACCTCCCTCGATGAGTCTTGATTGACTTGTGTTTCTTAGAAAGGATCTCCCACGATGAGTCTTTTGACTACATGGAGGCCTGAATAATAATAATAATGCCAGAGAGATTGGTGGAATTGACCAAAAGAAGGACGAAATAAATAGGTCAGAATAAATTAATAACCCTTAAAGGTGAAAATGGAGTGCTAATAAAAGACAAAGAACAGATCATAAGAAGAAAAACAGAAACCTTCTATGCCTAATAATATGATTTCCAAGGCTTAAACCAGTATGAAAACAAAAATGTAATACTCCAAATGGAAGAAGAAGAAAAATGCCCTGATGTTATAAAAGTTATTGTGCAATGAGTAATGCATAGACAAATGAGTTACCAATAAAAGTTCTTAAAGCAAGTGGTGAACCAGTCATCACTATGATATGTAAAATTTATACATTATGCCTAAGAGAGAAGAGAATACCAAAGAGTTGCAATAATGCTATACTTTTTAAATTTTTTTAAAAAGGAAGGCAGAGAAGATATATAAAAAAAAATTACTATCCTATCAGTCCCCTCTCTACAATATACAAAACGTTTACAAATATCATTAATACAAAATAAACTAGATTTTTGCCAACTTCCAGAACAAGCATGATTTAGAAAAAGATTCTAACACTATTGATCATATATTTGTAATAAGGCAAATCATTGAAAAGACAAGTGTATACCAAAAGCCTTTAGATCTGGCATTTATTGATTTTGAAAAGGCATTGGATTCAATCTCAACATTAACTATTTTAGAAGCTTAAAAATCAAGGAATTGAAATAATGACAGTGTTATACTTAGTCATATATACTGTATATTAAAATTCAACTGCAACTATAAAATCAGGAACAAATATAAAATTTCCTATAAAAAAAAAGATAGATAGGAAGATGCTATTTCACCTAAATTATTTACAACAGCCCTAGAAGAAATTTTTGAAAACGATTGTAAAAACAGAGGAATTATGCTAAATGGGGGGAAAACTAAATCACCTATAATTCACTGATGATATTGTTCTTTTAGGGAACTGTGCAGAACTTCAACAAATGATCAGTGAAATGAATGTAGAAAGTAAAAAAATTAAGGATTAAATATAATTGGATAGAACAAAAACAATGTATAATAAATACATTGCCAAAAAGCCAATACAAATGGAACACCAGGAAATTGATATAGTAACCTCCTATGTTTACCTAGGACAAAAGATCACAGTAGAGAGAGAGACTGGGAAGAAGAAATTATACCTAGAATTCAACTTGGTTGGATAGCCTTTGGAAAACATTGTGAAGTACTCAAAGAAAACATCCCAGTCTACCATAAAAGAAAAAGCATTCATCAATTGTATACTTCCAGTCATGACATGGAATTGAAACATGGACTTGACTGAAAAAAAAAAAAAAAATTGACTAACAAGTTGAAGATCATTACTCAGTATTACTATTCGTAACCCTGCAACTGGCCAGGACGTCTATAGACATCCAGCTAAATCTAGATATGATTCTGTAACACCTATTGAATAACATAGATAAGAAGTGCAATTCGGTCTCACTATTTATCTACCTCAGCTGATAGGGGTATTAATAGAAAGTGCAATACTTGGATCAGAGCTCAGACTAGTGTGAGAGACATTATAATGGCCATTAAAAGATCCAATGACAATGGGCAGGTCATATTGCAAGAAGTAACATCAAAAATCATTTGATATCAGAATAGTATCCCATAGAAGGAAAACAAACTATAGGAAAGCCAAAGAGATGGCAAGAGGATAAGACTAAAGAAACGGTTGGAATTCAGTGGCATAGAAAAACTAAAAATAGAATTGAATGGAGGACTTTGGAAGTATTCATCCAGAAGTGGACAGAAAATAGTTGATGATGATGTATAAGTTAGTAATGGGTTCTTATCAGATTAATGCTGTAGAGGTTTTTCATAGAATGATCAAAGATGAGGGGAGAACAAGAGATCATCCCTGGAAGCTGTGTAAGGAAGTTGTGAGCAAAGGGGTGAGAAGCAAGTTTTTTGCATGAAGAGTTGGCATCAATTGGAATGCATTGCCTGAGTGTGTAGTTAAAGCATGGTATGATGAGCTGTGTGTATGACAGAGGGACCCTTCACAATCAGTATCATTACATGGAGGTCTGAAGATGATAATAAAATATCATGATGATGTGATTTTACTGTTCACTTGTAACAGATTATTTCATCTTTTGTAGGAATATGCCAAATGAAATCATATGGATTTCTGTTACAAAACCTATGTTGTCAATGGCATATGCAGTTAAATGTTGGCCAACCATCATTCTGTATGCATATATGAAACTTACATGATTGTGTGATTCGGTCATTTACAAATTTTTAATTGCCAAGCCCATGTAATGTATGAAATAAGGATTGCAGCATAAATGCAGATTGATAAAGAAATTATTTTGCAACCGAGATACTTATGCCAGTGAATGTTGCTGTGGTTTAACAAACCTTCATTTAATTTTTGGTATGGAGACCACATCTTTCTAAACAGGAAGAATAAATTTTATTCAAATAAACATTATACCCCAACTAATTTTGTGAGTCATTGGATTTATATCATGGGTACAAGACTTCTATTTAAAAAAGAAAAAAATTACATATAACAAATGTTATGAGCTTCAAGAAACACATAAACAAAGTGATAAAAAAACTATTTGATTAACTAATATACAAACATTCACTCGATGCTAGTTGTTGCCATTAGGTTCTGTGACATAAAGTGTGCCATATCCCATTTCTGCAGTTGTTAGATTTTTGATGAATGTAGACTGAAATTGGTGTTGAGTTAAATCTTGGTTTCTGTTGCACTGTGCAGTACGGAGCATTTCTGAGACTTCTTTAAATTTTCTTAAAAAAACAGTTATGGTCAGTATACAGCATTTCTGTTTTTTTTTGCCAAACTGCTTAGTTGCCTGAATTTGTTGTGTGGAAGGCTAATCCCAATCTGTGCTATATTTTCTTCTTAAAACATCTTGTACACATTCAGATATATATGTATCTATTCAGGCTGTCCAGTCTGGCCTACATAGCAAATGCCACAAGAACGATGAATTGTATATACTCCTGGTTTCTTAAGAAAGGATGTGGAAGTTTTGGTGGATGTAAGAGCCTTGAAATCTTATACATTAAGAAAAAAGCCACTTCAACATTGTGATTACAAAGCAGTGATACAACTTATACATAATAAATAATGGAAAAACTCACGTAGAAATATTATTTAATGGTATAATTTTCGCCTGTGTGTCACAGGCATCTTCAGTACAATTAGTACTAATTGTACTGAAGATGCCTGTGACACACAGGCGAAAATTATACCATTAAATAATATTTCTACGTGAGTTTTTCCGTTATTTATTATGTATAAGTTACATAATAAATATGTAACTTCAGTACAATTAGTACTAATTGTACTGAAGATGCCTGTGACACACAGGCGAAAATTATACCATTAAATAATATTTCTACGTGAGTTTTTCCGTTATTTATTATGTATAGTTATGTCTACTCACGGTTTACCTCTTTTAAAACTTAGTGATACAACTTAATCTGTAATGTTTTTGATGCAAGGTAAAAATGCAATGTGACTGCATTTTTGAAGTGTTGTTTATTTGAATGAACTGTCATAGGTATGTCAAGAATTTTGTTTATCTTTTTCAATTCGTACCCATTAAGGGAGAGACTCTGCCTAAGGTAACAAAGTTCCCTTAGGCATAGTCTCTTTCATTTCCTTCATTCCCTTTTTCTGATGTACTGGACATGCTATAGATTCTGTCCCATAATGTTTTTATCATGCCCAAGTTCAACAAATTCACTTGCCCATGGCACGTACCATTTACCAGCTGACGAGCAGCTGCAGACTGAACAAAATAGAATATTTTTTTATGTAATAAAAAATAACTTTCTAAACAATCATTTTTAAGTTTAAGAAAACACAGTAGACTATAAGTAATATAATGGTGTCGTGAGTGAATGTAGTGGTAGATGTCAGCCGTGTTTTAAAAAAAAAAAGTGTTTTTAAATAGTATATAGTGTGGCTTTTTATCATAAACTGCACTACATTTTTTCATGCTGGATACAAGTGTCCTTCAGTAGTGTTTTTATTTATTGTACTTTTTGCTACTTGTTCCTGTTACTTCATTTCTTCTCAGTTTTGTTTCTACTGCTTCTATTTCTGAATATAGTATCTGTAAAGAAGTGCATGTTAGTAGCACAGAAAGCTTTGGCACAAAGGTAAAGTTCTACAATGGATTTTTCCCAGTGGATGCATTGCGAAAATTGCTTCATTATACACTAAAAAATGTGAAAGATTTGTGGACTGCTTGTGAATGAAAAGAAGGAAAGCATTAATGTATGTGAAAAGTGAACTGATAGGTTAGAACAATTAGAAATTGGAGCTAGAGTTGGGACTGTAATAGAAGACCTTAGGAGGTTTTAGTATGCAGTTAAATAGCTTAATAGCAATAAGGCCTCAGTGAAAATGAAAGGAAATGTAACATCTGGAAGATAAGATCAAGCACCTACAGAAGAGATTGGCTGATGTGAATGAGGAGGAAGTTAATATTTAAAAAAAAAAGAGTAAAAGGATAATGGTATATCATTGTATGGGAACTCAATCATGGATATCAGATTCAACATGGGATCTAATCGAAAGAAGGTGTTTGGAAAAAAAAGACATACGGACTGAAGAATATAAGAGATTACATAGAGAATTCAAAAGAGCCAGCAAGCAGGACAATGAAAATTATTATGGTGATAAATGTGAAGAGATAGTTTCAGATGAGGAGGCACAATTATTAAAGGATGTTTTGTTTAGTTCACAACCTAATGCACAAGTTTAAGCCAAAATCGAATGTCATCAAAGGCAGGAATGGAGCAGTGCTAAAAGAACTGGAAACCAAAAGAGAAAAAATACTGTGTGAAACTGTGCAATAGAGAGGATAAAGAAAATGTGGAGGAGCTCTCTCACCAGGAAAATTTTGATATGGAATCTTTTCCACTTAGGTATGAGATTGAAAGAGTTAAACACCTTAATAGTAATAAGGCTACAGGGGATGGAGGGATAAGTGTTTCATAGATTGATTACGAGGATATGGGAGACAAGATCATGGCTTAGAGACTGAAAGGAAGATATGAAGGATTTCAAGAACTATAGAACTATTAGTTTAATATCTCATGCAAGCAAGATTTTATTAAAGATCATTCTAAATAGGATTGAGGCCAAAGTTGAGGCAGAATTTTCACAACAGTTAGTTATGCCATTGACTTGGTTATTTAATGAGGCTTACAAGTGGGTAAAGTTCCTAAGAAGGCAAAATAGTACCATAAATTAAAGATGCCAAGAAATTATATTCTTGGTTTCATCCTTTATCCAACTGTAAGCAAACAAAGCTTGCATGTGAAATAATTTCACGATGGGATACTTGTATATAGAGGCTAATGACTTCACATTAATTGCCTTAGTATCCCATAATGCAACACACATCCTTCTGGACAAGTAGAATGCTATGACCCTCCCCACTAATTGGTCTGGGTAGTGGAAAGGGCCACTACCCAGGCCAGTTTCAACCTTCATTGATGTCTCATCAGTGCAGAAGTCATATTTCCATATACAAGTAGCCAAAAGGTGTCACACCTTATCACTAAAATACTCTGGATTAGAGATAGATGTTGAAAGTTTTTAATTCATACTATAACCAAGTGAAAAAAAAACAAAACTGCACATGTGCATAGGGATAAGGACATGTGTGTTGCATTATGGGATACTAAGGCAATTAATGTGAAGTCATTAGTCTCTATATTAAAAAATTTAGGGGACACATCGCCAAAATTGTGAAGACAACACAAAGACTTCTGGAAATGATGAGGAGGACACTGACGTGTAGAAGTAGGGAGATTCTTGTTCCATTGTATAAGGCTTTGATTAGGCCACACATGGACTATTGTGCCCAGATTTGGTCACCTGGTTTTCAGAAGGATGAAGAGATGTTGGAAAGGGTCCAAAGGCGACTGACTAAGGCAGTTTCTGACCTCTGGAATGTCGAGTATGAGGAAAGATTGAAAAGATGCAATTTGCAGAGTCTAGTGGAGAGAAGGAAGAGGGGAGATATGATAGAGACCTACAAGTTGGTAAGGGGTTGTTATAGGATCAATGGTGGAGAAGTTCTGCAGAGAATAGTGGGAGATCAGGGGAGAACCAGAGGTCATACCTGGAAACTGTATAAAGAGGGTGTGAGTAGGGGAGTGAGAGGCAGGTTTTTTTCGTGCAGAGTTGTGAATGATTGGAATGCCTTGCCTGAGAGTGTGGTGTCTGCAAGGAGTTTGAATGTGTTTAAGACCCGGTATGATGAGATGTGTGTGAGATAAAAGGACCTCCTAGATGAGTCTTTGACTCCATGAGGTCTTGTTTAATAATAATAATAATAATAATAATAATAATATGCAAGTAGCTCAGTCGTGAAGTTACTTCATGCACTAGCTTTGTTTACTTACACTTGGATAAAGGATGAAACCAGGAATATAATTTCTTGGCATCTATAATTTATAGTATAACTAAGTAAAAAAAAAAAAAAATTTCAGAAAAATAGTGCCACTCCATAAGCAGGGTTCTAGGACAGAAGATTCTAATTATAGACCAGTCTATATAACTACAGTTGTGGTCAAAGTGTTGCAAGACTGGCTAGAAATAGAATACAAGATTGGGTTGATGGACATAGTATTCTTATGATGGTCAGCATAGATTTGTAAAGGTTAGCTCTTGTTTTAGCAATTTGCTTGCATTGCATGACAGGGTGACAAGTGTGTTAGATAAAGAAGAATCATGTACTGTGATATTCTTATACTTTGCAAAAGCTGATAAACTGTTACATGATAAGTTAGTGTACAAACTGCATGCAATAGGAAAAGATAGTATATTGATTAGATGGATCTGAAATTGGCTCTCTGAACAATACTAGTAAGTTGTGTATGATAAAGCAGTGGCATACCCCAGGGTTCCGTTCTTGGGCCCATACAATTTAATTTGTTTGTAAATGATATGATAAATAATATAAATAGTGACCCTCAGTTATTTGCTGATAATGCAAAGTTTAGAATTATAAGTAGCACTGTTGATATTAACTCCCTTTAGGAAGATTTGAATGCCGGTCTGGTTGGCTGAGTGGTTAGCATGTCCTCTCTCCAGCCAAGAGTCTGCAGGTTTGAATCCTGCCATAGATGTTCGTGATTGTCCTACAAACTTTGTGTGGAAAGAGAATCTGTGACCCTACCACTTATTCTAGCAGAAGACTTCACTCCCAAAACCATGTGAGGTATGGTAGTGACCATACAGCATCTATGGACGTCAAATGTGAATTTTTTTTTTTTTTTTTTTTTAAAGATTTGAATGTGAACTTTTGACTTGGACAGAGAAGTGGGGTTGTAGTTTTAATGTTAATAAGTGCAAGGTGTTGCATTTTGGAGTACAGAAATATAAGACTATTTACTATATTGATGGTGCTATACTGCAGGAAGTGGATGAGATTCAAGATATGGGAGTGATGGTTGATAGCAGACTGAAGTTTAGCAGGCATGTTGCAAGTGTTACAAAGACTGCATATTGTAGTGCTGCTATGATACAAAGTACTCAAGCATATGCCACTGTATAAAGCACTGGTCACACCATACCAAAAGAGGTAATATGATAGAGATACTTAAATTATTCAGGGAATTTTATCAGATTTAATCCAGATAGGATTATAAAAAGCAGAAGGTGAGAGGGGAAGAACCAGAGGCCATCCCTGGAAGTTGTGTAAGAATGTGGTGAAAAGGGGTGTGAGGAGTAGATTTTTTTACATGGAGAATTGTCAGTGAATGGAAAGCATTATCAGAATATGTTGTTAATGCAGGGAGTGTCAAGGATTTTAAGATCAATAGATTTGTTGTCAGTTGAATGAGCCTCCAACAATGAATTTGCTGACTCCATGGTGTGTGTAATAATAATAAAAGGCCATTCTAGCAACAACAAATTAATGCAATGAATTATGTTTTCCAGGAAAATAATGCTGTTTTGCCATTCTTCATATTCTTATTATTGATTAACTTCTCCATCTTGGAATGGTTCTCACAAAAAAAAAAAAAAAGCTTTCTAAAGAACAGTACAGTACCACTAATTAGTTATGGAACTCCTGTCCTGTTAACTTATTCGAACATATCATTGAAAATATCATTAAGGATCTTGGACAAATACATATTTTTCATGCATGGTGAGCAGGATTTTGCATAATTTGTCAAGTCCTGATCATGCTTATCTTTTGTAATAGATGGTGGTGTGATGCGGCATGTAAGAATCTTTCAGTTGTCATTGGTGTTCTGCATACTAAAAAGATCAACCTGATTTCTTCCTTAGATCCTTCAAAAAGGATGTCAAGAACAGTAACTTTCTGCAATCATCCAGTTTAAAAATGAATTTTATGCATAGGTGCAAGCTGTTTAGATAATCTTTAAATTGCATTAAGTCTTCTTTTGCTCCTGACCAAAATAATGAAAATGTCATCAGAATAATTCAAGCATTTGGGGGGGGGGGGGTTATATTTTTGAATAGTCTTCTTTTTGAAGTTTTTCATAAAGAGATTTGCTAGGACTAGCGACAGGAGGATCCACAGCAAGTCCTTGCTGTGGGTTGTCCTATCGCTGTTTTTTCCCAATATTTATCCTGAAATATAAAGAGTGTTTTCTATGCAACATCTGAATAGCCTAAATGTATCTGGAGGAAAAAGTTCCTGAAGCAGGTCTATTGTTTCATTCCTAGGGACATTGGTAAATAGATCTGCAACATCTAAACTAGCTAGGATGTGTAAAGGTTCTGTATTTTAAATCCTTTACCTCCTTTCAATAAAATGTAAACTATACATCACACATGATTTGTATGATTTGTCTGTGGAACTATGTGTGGAACTTTCAAGCTTGACAGATATTTTACTAAGTTTGTGGTCAGGAACTCTCTCCCATCAACAATAGGATATAATGGAACATCTGGTTTATGGACTTTTAGTGCTCTTTAAATTCTTGGGAATAAATATGTTTTGATGTCAGAGATTGCTTCAATTCTTATGGCCAATTGAGTAACTTTTTATTAAGTTATTGGCTTTATTATATCTATGTCATAGGATCCCAATCTAAAGTTGTGTAGGTATTGGAATCTTCCATTAGGTTCTTCATTTGTGTTTCATATTCATCCATATTCATTATTATGCATTTCCTTTATCTGCTTTGACTATCTCGAAGTTTTGTTGTGTTGCAATTTTCTGAGAGTCCTTATTTCTGAATTGGGGATATTTAAAAGTGGTAACTTTGTTCAGAGTAACATAGCCAAAGTTTGAATGTGGATAAGGTCTGCAGAATCTCTTGCAAGATAGCATAATCCCTTCTCTGTGTATGCTGTGATGTCTGCTTTTGGAATATTCTCTGGAGGCAAAAGTTAAAATCGCTAGCTAAAAAGGTTCTTTTTCATACGAGATAAAACCTGAGAAGACAGATTATGACTTTAGAGTGCTCTAAATGTTGTGTATGTTTTACTTTTTCCCACTGTAGCCACTAGATTAGAACTTTCAAAAATTGAACAGGATATGTTCTTCATGCACAAGGAATTAGAAACATAGCCAGAATTAAAAACCAGCAGAATTATGGGAATTGTAGATTTACTTGCATACAGTAAAGACTTATCTTTTTTACAGTAGAAAGAAATGTTGAATTTTTTTGTTTAAATTATATTGAAAAAAAAGAAGTTATTCTACAGACCTTATCTGCATTCAAACTTTAGCTACAGTACTCTGAACTAAATTACTGTTGAGAAATATCCTCAAATCAAAATTAAAGGCTCTCAAAGAATTGTGTTGTAATTCTTTGAGAGCCCATAAATTCTGATTTGGTCCCAAGTCTAAGACTATGCAGGTACTGGAATCTTGTGGTAGGTAGTTCATTTGGATGAGTGCATGGATGAATACATAATATATATGAACAGATTCCAGTACCTGCATAGCCTTAGACTTGGGATACCAAGCAGTATATATATAATAAAACCAATAACTTAATTAAAAAGTTACTCAATTAGTCAAAGAATTGAAGAAATCTCCGATTGTGGTTAGCCTTCACACAACAGCAAATGCAGATCATTAAGTAGTTTGGCAGAAAACAGAAATGCTGTATATTGATCATAACTGTTTTATAAGAAGCCTGAGAAATATTCTGTATCCCCATGCAGTGTAACAAAAACTAAGTTTTAATCCTACACCAAGTTTAGATCAAAAATCTAAAATCTGCAGAACTGGGATATTACTATTATTATTATCCCAATACCCCATAGAGTCAAAAACTTATCTAGGAGGTTCTTTTGTCATACACATGGCTCATCATACCATGCCTTAAACACACTAAAATTCTCTGCAGATACCACACTCTCAGGCAAGGCATTCCAATCATTTACAACTCTGCATGCAAAAAATCTTCTCACTCCCCTGCTTACACCCTCTGTATTATACAGCTTCCTATGATGTACTCTGGTTCTCCTCTGATCTCCTACCATTTGCTGTAAAACCTCTACAACATTGATCCTGTAATAACCCCATTACTAACTTATAGGTCTATCATATCATCCTTCTTCCTCCTATCCACTAGACTCTGTAAATTGCATCTTCTCAACCTTTCCTCATATTCAATATATGATATGCTTTATGCCACAAAACATGACAGCAACAACTAGCACTTTGTGAACCATTGCACGTTAGTTAATCCAATGGGTTTTTTTTTTTTTTTTGTCACTATATCCGTGTACTGGTTTGTTGTACTGCTTGTAGTTTGTTATAAGAGCTTCAACAAACCAGTACAAAATGTACTGGTTTGTTGAAGCTCTTATAACAAACTGCCAACAAAGGTTGGTCGATTGGTAGAGACTCTGCTACTAATGGCTCATGCAATTTTCTTTCACTAATAAAATTCTTCAGTGGAGGTAACGCTGCACTTCTGATTGCCTTTTATGTCAGTGGGATTGTTAAAGTTTAGTTATTTCTTTCTTTCTTTTTTTTTTTTTTTTATGTCTTTAGTGTATTGCTCATCATTATTACATAAAATGGAATTATATCACACAGAAATGTTAGTTGGACTAAAATCGTATACATTTTTTTTTTGTCTTGGTTTGTCTTACATTTAATAAAGTATGAAATCTGAAATGTTTTTCTTAACAAATTAAGCAAAACATTTTATGTGAACAAATATTTGCAATCTCGTGGACTGGGTTGTCTGTTTCCCTTTTCTTATGAAATAATAATAATCATATACACCAGTTAATTTGAGAACTGAGATGTCCACTGTTTGGAATGAATATAGTAGGTGTTCTGTGTGTGATGGTTTTAATATTTTAGAAAAATTTATATAAATTACAATTACCAATTGTTATTGCAAAATTCTAATTATCTCTTATATATTTAATTCAATTTTAGCAGTTATTCTACCAACTTGCTTGAATAAAATTTTGCCACGAAAATAAAGAAATTAGCTATGGTTCAGTAATAGCATGTAATAATATACAATTATAATACCTCATTGTTCCATTAAGATGTACCAGCAGCTGTGTTAATTTGGACCTTTTCCTTTTTTGTTGCTGCAAGATTTGCCTGCCTGCCTGTACCCAACTTTGCTCCCATTTATTAACCTTGTGAGTTTTATTCCTTCTACTTAGTTGAATAATAGTCATTAAATAGCATAACTTGCAAGAGTGTTAACATTTAAGAAGATGCTGATATATGTATTTGATGTGTTTTAAGATAAACATAATAGAATTAATATAGAAATAATATCAGCCAACTATTTGGAAATATCCTTTTTTTTTTTTTTAAGAGCAATTGCATGAGCATGGTAGAATGCTTTTACATTAACAGTTTAATATTTGTCTAAAAGTTTCTTATAGCATATTTACATAATTTATCAATTAGATGTTAATTATCTTAATTTTTGCAGTGTACACTATTCACTTGAAGTAATTTTATTTATTAAGACACTTCATTGAAGCATTTAAAATTTATAATTGCTAACATGAAGCACTATAGTAACAGTAGTTCCTTCTCTCTCTTATTTCATTGGAAAAAACCAAAGAAAATGCTTTTATTCATACTAAATTTGACAGAAAACAAACTGTAAACTGTGCCATCACTATCTCAAATATAATTCACAGCCTGAGTTAGTTGCAGTCATATGGATGATGTGACATTTGTCTTTCAGTTGAAGCGACTGAGGATTGAATCCCATTTCATGTGTAAGAAACCTTTCTATGGACTTTTAAGTGAAGAGGTTGCTTACATAAGATGATATAGTTAATGTGATAATGAGGAATAGAATATTTTCAGAGAGGATAGAACAGCTAGGAAGGGGCTAAACATGCAGAATTTTCAGTTAGGGTATATGAAATTAGCAATTCCATATGTAATCCTATCTACCAATAATTGTCCCGACACCCCTGCTATTTGAAGTTATGGAACATTCCAAGTTTCTTAATAACATAAAATCTGGTGTACAGATAGTAGGAAACAGTATTTCATCGTAGCAGTTAAATACAGGTGACTTGGCAACACGACGTGAACTCGGTGACTTTGAGAGAGGTGTCATCGTGGGCTGTCACATGATCACATGCCATCATGTGAAGAGCAGTGGCATGCAAGCCGAACATCACAACAATGAACAAGGCAGCTCATCTGGCCTGGTTCAAAGAGCACATGGACTGGACAATTGACCAGTGGAAAATGGTACTCTGGAGCGATGAATCAAGGTACACCTGTTTCCAGTCTGATTACAGGGTATGGAGGCAACCTGGTGAATGCTTGTTACTACAGTATGTTGTACCCACAGTAAAGTTTGGAGGAGGAGTAATGGCATGGAGTGCTTTCAACTGGTTTGGAGTGGGACCACTGATTGTTGTCCATGGTTCCATGAATGCACCTTGATATTCTGGATAATCAGGTGCTGCCTACACTATGGAGTTAATGAACAGACTGTGTTACTATCAAGATGACAATGCCCCATGCCACAGAGCTGCAGCTCTTATGGAATGGTATGAAGAGATGGATGTTAAACGACTTCCTTGGCCTGTGCAGAGTCCTGACCTCAATCCCATCGAACACCTGTGGGATGAATTACAGCGGATTGCGGTCCAGAGCAGCACATCCTTGATTTTTGCTGAACTCAGTGCTGCTTTGATGGAAGAAGAGAGACAAATTTCATCTGATGCTTGCCACACACTAGTGGAAAGCCTCCCTCAAAGGGTATAGGAGGTGATCAAAAACCAAAGGTGGACACGTGATATATGCCTGCTGGTATCAGTTGTAAATTGCTGAAGTGTCTAGACAATTATTGGTAAATAGTGTAAGTATTAACACAGACTCAGACTCCTTGGTTTAAACTGCAGAAGAAGAAGAATAAGGATGCTAGTAATGCTTGAGAAATAGTCATTGAGCATTTGGCAGAAATCAAAAAGAATGAAAGAGGTAGAAATGAAATGGATAAGTACCATTATTAAACAGAAGATAAAAAAAAAAAAATGTGGATTGTACTTAAAGGATGATTTGGCAGGGTTTTTTTTTTTTTTTTTTTTAATGTGACTCCTACACACTAAAGACTTTTTATGTAAACCTATAGTACCTTCATACAGTGGGTGGGCTAAGGATTTTCTTCTAATTTTTTTTTATCAATTTTGTATATATTTCTTGTATTTTTATTTATTTTTTTCATAGTCTGGAACCCCTTCTCTACAGACCAAACATTGAACTTTTTCAAACCGCTTCAGGCCTCACTCTAGTAAGCTGGATGGTAGTCTCACTAAGTGATGAAATTCATGAAAGTACAGAGCACAGACGAGTTAGGGTAATCAGTATGGTAAGGAAGACAAAATCAGTATAAGAGGGAATTAGCTGTGTAGATCAAAGATTATTTCAGAGTTCTTTTGGTATATGTGGAACGTGAAAGGAAAAACAATGGTAGAATAATTCAGATGAATGCTGATGGTAGGGAGGTGAGTGAGGCAAACAAAATGAATTACTAATTTGGTAGCGGTGCATAGGATAATACCGAAACTTTATGTGACTGCCGTTGTGGGATTAGATGGGGATATTAGCTTGCTTATTCAAAGAATGTGGTAGGGAGTTGCTTATTTCAGTATTTGGTAGTGCCTTGGACTAGATTATTTTTGTCACATCTCTGGTAGGATCTTAAGAAAATGGAGATATGGGAAAACAGTTTCATTGTATAACAGAGACTCCAGGAGCAAATGGATGTTGATAAGAGAGTGTCTGATGGATAGTTCAGAGAATAGAGAAATAGTCCAGGAGAAGGTGTGACTAGAAATGTGCTTTAGGGTTCTGTACTAGGGACCACTGCTATTTAATTTGTACCTTAAAGATATAAGAAATTATTTGAAGGAATATATTTAGTTCTTTGCTAATGATGCAAAAGTGGGTAGAGGAGTAATTAATAAAGATGTAGAGATCTTGCAGGCCAGGACGATGTAATAGACTTGCAGTATGGACAAAGGAAAATAGCTAAGTTTAATTGGGCTAAGTGTAAGATTGTGCATTTTGGGATGAAAAGATTAACACTGATAGAACTGGGCTATAGAAAATAAGACTAGAGATTTGGTGGTGCTGGTGGACTCTGAGTCAATATGCCTTCTAGATTAAATTAAAATAATTAAAATAGCTCACAGGATTACCTGTTTATTCACTGATAAGCAGAGATGAAGTTATCATCTCTTCATAAAACCTTGATATAGTCCTGTGTGCATAGATCTGGTCACCTTGATTTCTTGGAGATAAAGAGAAGGTGGACAGCATCCAGAAGCAAGTGTCCAAGATGACAGATCTGTGGAATGCTCCTTATGAAGAAAGATTGAAGATTTCTAGATTACAGAAAATGGGAGGGATGTGACAGATAGCTGACTTAAAGGGTTTGTAGGACAAAAGAAATTTTTCAGTATTTGATAAGTATGAGGAAGAAAGAAGAATGTCAGCATAAGCAGAGTATTGCATAAGAATAGAGATCTGCTGGTTATCCAACTGACTCACACAGGCTACAGAAGAAAGTGCAAAAAAGCATGTAGATCAGATAGGAACATCAGAAACGAAGGGGTAGAATATGTTGAACGCCTTGAGTTGTGCGTGTTAGTGAGGCTTGGCTATCAGAGGCAAATATATTGTCGAGAGAAAAGGGTACAGCACTTTTAGTAAGAATAGACAGGAGAGAAGAGTGTGCTGCTTATGATATTGGTTGATTTAAGACCAGTTAGGATAGAAAGCTATGACTGTAACACTAGTAACAATTTTGTACATGGTGTGTTTGAAACTATCTGGTGTGAATTGGTGTGAACGAAATCAAAAACATGGATGTTGATATGGATCTATTGGTCACTTGCTAGTGATGATGAAATGCATTACCAACCAAATAACATGGGTGCAAAATGAGTAATCATCATGGTTACTTTAATTATCTGAACATTGATTAGGTAGTAGTCAAATCTCATGAAAAAAATGAAACCAAATTTATTGAGCTGTTGCAAGAAAACTTGCTCAAGCTGCATGTGGCAGAATGAACATTCAAGATCAGAGTGTTAAATCTGTCTACAGTGTCAGAGGGAAGTTTTAGTTAAAGATGTGAATGTTCTGCCTCTAGTTGATGACAGTGATCATACTGTACTGACTTGGGAAGTGTCTAAGTTTATGAATGTTACATGCTGAACTACAAAGAGCATATAGGACTCTTTTGAGCTATATCACATCTCCAGTTAGCTCAGTCATGATCACCAGCCAGTGATGAAATTCATCTTATCAAGTAAAGAAATTCACAAACATCTATGCCACAGTGGGGTTTGAACCCAGAGCATGTTGGTTGGAGAACATAGATGCTATCCACTTAGCTAACAAAGCCAGCATTTAACAAGATCCTTTACTAGTATGATTTCAAATTGCCAACTAAAAAAAAAAAAAAAATCAGTTCATGATAAGAAACAAACAAGGAATACAAGAATTACTAACCAGTTAACCTTACTATGTCATATAATTTTTTGTTTATCAGAATACTACAGAATAGCTTGAGGGAAAAGACACTAATTGCTGTTTCATTTATTTCAAACATACATTTAATTCTGTTAATAGAGAAGTTATTTTAAATTTCTCTAATAAAAATTATAAAATATTTAAAAACACTATGAGAATATTTAAATGTGTGCCATTTATTGTGCATATCAAAAGTTGAAATTCGGTACTGAAGAAGTAATGCAAGACTGCTCACAATGTAGTGGAGGAAAATGATATTTAATAATTATTGAAGGGGATCTTCAGCTGTTTGCTGATGATGCACAGTGAGAGCGAATATTTATTACTATTATTATTATTATACGGGCTTCTCCATGGAGTCCGGCTCATTGTAGGATACCTAATCTATCCACACAATCTATTATACTTCTCCTTGAACCCATTAACAGACAAAGCACTCACATCTGACTCTGGCAACCCATTCCACTCATTTGCAACTCTCCAAGCAAAAAATCTAGTCCTCACATCATATGGGCCACCTTAGCAATATGTCCTCTAAACTTCAGTTCTTTGTCTACCACCATCCATAAATCTCTAGCTTCATCTATTTCCTGGAGCACAGTGCCATCAATATGATACATGGCTTGTAGTCTATTTTTCCCCAAATGCATAACTTTACATTTCTCATATTAAAATTATACCCATTATATTTTGCCCATACTGACAGCCTATTTAAATCATCCTGTAAGCTCTCCACATTGTCTTGATTAACTATTACTCTAACTAATTTCACATCATCAGCAAACAACTGAATGTCCAGAAAGATGTGAATAGACTTTTAGCTAGAGTTGGACATTTAATAAGTGTAGGGTTGCACTTTGGATGCAGAGATATAAGATTGTGTACTGTATTGGTGGAACTGTTATTATCATTATTTTAACAGTGTCTCCATGGAGTCAAAAGACTCATCGTGGGAGACCCAACATTGACACACTAACCTTAAATTCATTCACAGTTGAAGCATTCACAACCACCTCTGGCAAAGCATTCTACCCATTCACAACCCTCCATCAACTTCCTGTTCATCAGGAAGTTGGTGAGATTTGAAATCCAGTAGTGATGGCTGACACTGAACTGAAGTTTGGAAGAATTATTATTATTATTATTATTATTATTATTATTGCATGAGCACTTCCATAGAGTCCTAAGACTCATTGTGGGAGACACAAACTATCAACACAATAACTATTGTATGTCTCCTTGAAATATTAACAGACAAAACACATACAATTAACTCAGGCAACCTATTCCATTCATTCACCACTTTCTAATTGAAAAATGTAGCCTTCGCACTCTTGCTAATGACACTCTTACCCAACTTCCAGGAATGACTGAATGACCTCTAGTTCTGCTCTCTTTGGCAAAGTGCTGAATCAGTCCCTTTCATCAATCCTATAAAATCCTTGAAGTAACTATCTATCCCCCATTTTTTGCCTATCAACCAACTTTTGCAATTTGCAAATCCTTAATCTATCTTCATAAGAGCATTCCACAGACCACTCACCATCTTAGTCACATCTGGATCCTCTCCACCATTTCCTCATCCCCAAGAAATCCAGGTCACCAGATCTGAGCACAGTAATCCAGATTGATCATATCAAGGCTTTCTAAAGAGGAATGTTAACTCCCTTATCTCTGTTTGTTAGTGCATTCTTCAACAACTAAGTAATCTTGTAAGCTACCTTGATTACTTTAGCAATATGCCCTCCAAACTTCAACTCTCTAGCTACCAGTACCTCCAAATCCCTGGCTTCATCAATTTCCTGGAGTAAGTACAGTTAAATGTGGTACACAGCTGTAATTTTTGCATACCAAAACCATAACTTCACTTTTCCTGCATTAAATTTTGACATCCATTATGTTTCTCCCATACTATTTGAATCATCCTGCAAGCTCTATATCACCTTGATTAGCTATTACCCTACCCAACTGTGCATCATCAGAAAACAACTGAATATCTCCCTTCAAATTATTACTTATATCATTACTTATAGCAGTGGTCCAAGCACAGAGCCCTGTGGCACACCAGTAGTTACCAGCCTTCTGGATTCTGCTCCTCCATATAACTACTTTTTGGTACTGGTACATCAGCCACCCATTTATCCATATCTCTAGTTTGATATCCATCCGCATTTATTACAGTTTGTATAATGGAGTTCCATACGGTATCCTGTCAAATGTCTTTGCAAAATCCAGCAGCATCATTGTGCAGCCATTCCAACTCAATTTATCCAACTCAGCTGTCATCCAATTATAAAAAGTTAATAGTTAAGAAGGCATAACCTATCTTTCGCAAAGGTAGATCATGCACATTTATGATAACATTAAATGACAGCAGTTAGAATGGCTCAGTCATGTAGCTAAGAATGCATGTAGAGAAACTAGTTTGTCAGCTTCTGGATGGCTAACAAAAGGATCACAACCCAGAGGAAGACCAGTATGAATGTGGTTACATACATTTCATATGCTAACTCCATAAGATATCCCATGAGATGAGAGAAGATGGTGAATTGCTGTCTATTTATTGATTTTTAAGTTAATCAGACAAGTGTCATAGACATTTTTAAGTCTAAGTTCAGAAGATTAATGTGGTGAACCATATTGTCCCAAAGAGGTGGATCAGATTTAGGATTTGGTGTAGTGGTCAACAGTGGACCTGAAGTACATGGACACATTTTAAAAGTTTCAGAGATCATGTGGTATATTGCTGGCCTGGTTGGTGTAGATGATGATGATGGTATCTGCCATTCACTATAGTTGGTGGAGACTGAGAATTGTAGAGTAGGTGCCCTTCTTCGATGAATCTTCAGACTCCTTGGAGGTGTCACATAATTAATAATAATAATATTGCTGCTACTCTGAAAGACAATGAAGAGTAGAAAGTGGCTGTACCACTATATATGGTACAGCCACTTTCAATGTTGGAATGCACATTCTACTGAATGAAAATTTGGCCACCTGGTTTTATGACAGTAAAACTCAGAGGATCTAGAGGTGAATATGAAAACTAAAGAATGTTACTGATGCAGAAATGTTAGGAAATGTGAATGGCCAGTTCTTAGTGGCTATACAGGAAAGAAGCAATATGATTCTGAATTGAGGAAGTTTTCTAGATAAATACAGAAGGGATTATTTATAGAATTTAGAAGGAATCACAAGAAGCCATCCTTGGAAGTTACATGCATGTTAATATTTAAATTGTTATTAATATAGAGTAGATTTTTCATTGTGTAGAGGGAGACAAGGGTAGAACATGAGTCCATTCCTGGAAGCTATCAGGAAGGGTGTGAGCAGGGGAGTGAGAAGCTAATTCTTTGCTTGG
Source organism: Typopeltis vanoorti (assembly GCF_054136105.1). Taxonomy (NCBI): domain Eukaryota; kingdom Metazoa; phylum Arthropoda; class Arachnida; order Uropygi; family Thelyphonidae; genus Typopeltis; species Typopeltis vanoorti. The sequence continues at coordinate 21,792,582 of NC_143567.1, read as the reverse complement.
ACAGCGATTGAGTGGAATGCATTGCTTGAGAGTGGTTGGAAGGCATTGCCTGAGGGTGTGGTGAGTGCAGGTATGTTGTTTAAGGTATGCAATGAGTTTATAGACGAAGACCTAGGTTTGATTTCCCTCAATTACCTGAGGGACCTTTATTTGGTCTCCTTTGATGAAAAGTGAGTTAGCTGGTCTCATGAGGAGGTAGGAGATTTTTTCACCCAGAAACGCCAGTTTTTCGTCCCCCAGAACAGGCAAACCAGCCCTGTGAACACGCGCATCTATGGACATAGGACATTAGCTGCTCACACACTCCAGGAGGCATAGGGCTAACCACCTTATCCTTAAGTTACGGTTATGAAGTCCAAGAATAGTTGGAAGGTCATGGTCGCTTAAGTGCCTGTTAGGACCACTGATGATGAGGTAAATATTAAAACAGACTGACAAAAAAAGATAGGATGCATATATAGTAGTACATATAAATTTTTGAAAAGACCATTGACAGACCTGCCACATGGCAAGTTGATATTTAAATTGGGACAAATGAGCTTGGAAAATAGATGTGTGAGCTTACTCTTACATTTTGGGGTTGACTGAAAAGCACTATAAAGCATGTTTATCCAAAAAATAAACCGTAAATAAAGCTATGCCAAAAAATTTTGTCATTATTTTATTTGTATATTTGAATTTTTCACTAATGATATTTATTTGGTATTTTTAGTGTATTATTCAGGAAAAGATCACTTTGGTTGGGTTAATTACAACCGAAAAGCAATTGTCACATCATCCTTATAACTCCTCTATGAATGAAGGTACTTTTTAAAAGGAAAAAAAAAAAAACATACGCAGTAATGATGTCATGAATAGTGTATATGAGAAGTCTAATTTTATGAATTTCCTTGCATGTTCAGTCAGTACAATAATGCAAATTATAAGAATTATTTTTGATTGCACTGTCAGCACTGCTTTATGTAAATAATACATCTGCCAGTGTGGTGTAATTTATGCAGATTGCTAAATGCAGCATTGATTTACATTTAATTTGACATATACCACATCACACCCGTCATGTTTAATAAACTACAGTATATTTTTGATTAACTATTTTTATTATGTTCTTAGCCTTTTTTTTTTTTTGTTGAACTTGCTCTACCAAATTAATATCACTCTCCAAACTGGATTAATTTTTGATTCTTAGTGTGGCACTTTGTGAAATAACCTTATTGCTTACTATAAACCTGTCAAAATTATCAGAATAATTCCATCTTCATCATTGTTATTTTAATTGTGATTTAGCAGTTAAATTCTAAAACAAACTGATGAAGGAGGATGCATATATAAACAGCACATATAGATTTTGAAAAAGCCTTTGACAGACTGCCATGGCAAGTTAGTATTTAAATTGGAACAAATGGGCTTGAATAACAGATATGTGAACCAGATAACTGCTCTTTCATACATCATGTGTTTGGGAGAATAGTGGTGTCTCAGAATAGGACAGTCATCATTAGTGTATCACAACAGTCTGTTGTAGAGACCTTTTATTGAGGTTTAAATGAGATGTAGATCATTATAAATAATGCTTAGTTGAAGAGAAATCAGTTGATGTTTTAAGAGAAGTGACTTTTAAGGTTTTGAAATTTAGAATACAAGGACTGAATGCAGTGCATTCATTTGATGTGTACATGTATTGATGGAGGTGAGGACCTGAAATTTAGCCTGAAATTTAGGTGTCATATTTCAATAATAAAATTAATTATTCTATGGAAATGAAGAGAATGGTTGTGAAACAACTGTATTATTTGGCATTAACTGTAGACTGATGTGTAGGAAGAAAAAAAAAAAGACAGCAGTTTCACTGTCCAAGGCTTTGATCAGTATGCATTTGGAGAATACTGTGTACAGATCTGATCATCTGTCTGGGCTACTGTTTTTAAGGCAAAGAAATTTTGAAAATAGTCCAGGATAATGTCAGGTCTCTGTAATTCTGAATATGACAAATTTGAGGGAATGCCATCCACAGAGCCTGGTTTTATAGGTGGAGGAGATATAATCCATAAGTTAATGAAAGGTTTGATGCTGGGGTTTCTTCTTGTAATAGAAGAAGCTGTGGGCAAATGAGTGAGAGAACTTGTTACTTGGAGAGTGGTGGATGAGTGAATTGCCTAAGAGTGTGGTGAGTGCAGAAACAGTAACCAATCAAAGGCATAGTTTGAATGAACCTTATATTTGATAGTGAGCATTTCCATTAATGACACTTAACTCTACAAACTTCACTTTTTGTTCACACTGTAAACACTATCTGTTTCAATAATTGAATGCTGTGAGTTGGCATAATAATAACAAATTATAATAACTGAGGAAAACTCATGTTAAATAAGTTTTAACATGAATTTTTCTCCCTTTTTATAGTTTGCTATTATTATTGTAAACACCATGTTTGTTCCACTTTTCACCTGACATATTGACAAAATCTAGTAGTTATTAAACTCTCATGAATGTCTTTCTTTGTAAATCAGATGTAAACTATCAATAAAATACTATTTAATTTAATTAAAATCATATGCTATAAACTGTAATATGAAATAAACTTAACTGTTAAATGTGCTATTTGATTCTAGTGAAATTTTCACTTTGTCAAAAAGCTAATTCAAATGAGCATTTGTTATCAAATCAAATCTTCCTGAAGGGAATTAACATCAGCAGTGGTGCTACTTATAATTCTTCCCAATTTTGCATCATCAGCACACAACCGAAGTTCCCCAGCGTCAACCAAAATGATATATTATTTATAAACAAGTTAATCAGCAAGGATCTGAGAACATAACCCTGGAGCACACTATTAGTTACCCTCCTTTTCTGAGACACTGCTCCATCATACACAACTTGCTGGTATCGTTCAGAGAGCCAGTTACCATCTAGCCAATATGCTGTCTGTTCTCATCCTCTGCAGCAGCTTATTCACTAACTTATCCACCAACTATACTGTAATATATCAAATTCTTTTGCAAAATCCAAGATCACTTTATATGAATCTTCCTTATCCAACACATCTGTCACCTATCATAAAATTCAATTAAATTGCTAAAACAAGACATACCCTCTACAATCCCGTGGTGACCATCATAACGAATCCCATGTCCATCAACCCTAGCTTCTATCCTATTCCTAACCAATCTCTTCAACATCTTGACCACAACTGCAGTTATGCAGACAGGTTTATAATTGGAAACTTCTGTCCTAGAACCATGCTTGTGGAGTGCTTTTGCTAACTGTTGTGCACATTCCTTAAATACTACATCTAACCCAATCAACACCCGATTCTTTCACTTCCAATTTTCCTAATACTTGCCTCCCTTCTACATATTGCATGGCATCATTTACACGAAGTGATCATTCAATAATTCCACTATAACCTTTGCAATGGTTACTCCTGCTGACATGACTATTCACCACTGTCAACCTGCCATAATTATTTCCCCTCTTGTTTGCCATATAGCAGCAGCAGAAGAAGAATTGCTTTAAATTAACCTTGGCCTGACTAGTTAATTTCCTCTAATACTGCATCTTTTCCTTCTTTACTGTGCTTGCAGTTTATACTCTTCATGGATCTGATTGCTTTCAACTGTTTCATACCTCCTCCAACCTTTTCTTTTCAAAAACAGCTTGATTTCTGTTCATCCCTTTCATTTCACTCCTACTCTATTTACTCACTTAATTGCTATGTAGTCATACATTACTTTTGTTAGATATTGCTTTATGAATTTCCATGCACTGTCAACATCTTTTATGCACAACTCATGTATCCAACATATTGATGCTAATTGACTACAGAGCTTCCCATAATTACCTACCTTATAATTACACATATATCCATTTTTGGCAGTAACCTTTTCTTGTTTCACCACTATGCAAATGAATACCTCATGATCACTCTCACCAAATAGCAGCAGTGTTAATACCTCATTAGCAACTACATCTTGTGAAGATTGAAATTGCTAATGAGTTGCACCAAATCCAAAACACTAAAGCCTCTAGATGCTTCATCACATGCTGATTAACATATTTATCTCTTAGAAATTCAACATACTCACTCTCCTTGTTTCTATACATAATCTCCTTCCATTCTACAATTCTTGTAATTAAAATCTTCCATCAGGATCAGCTTCTTTTGACATGCTCAACCAGTTTACTTAAACAGTTCACAATCAGTATTCTCTACTACTGAAATAAAGAGCCAAAAGGCTTCGCTTCAGCAATGCAAAATTATTCAAATTAAGTGGATATTGAATCCAACATTATTTCAAAGCCAAATAGATTATTATTATTATTATTTCGGGCGACTCCAGGAGTCCTTAGACTCATCGAGGGAGGCCCTAAACATCATGTCCACACAACTATGCGATTACATTCTCAAAGTATCTATCATACCTTGCCTTGAACTCGTTCACCGTCATAGCACCCACAACAGACTCTGGCAGCTTATTCCACTCATTTACCACTCTAAAAGTAAAGAACCCAGCTCTAACACCCCTGCTAACCACACTCTTGCCCAGCTTCCATAGGTGTCCCCTAGTTCTCCCACCACCAGTCCTGATCTCAAAAATATCCTCTGATAAACTACAAGAGTTTCATGCCGAATATAGAAACTATAAAAGTTTTGGTGGATCCAAACGTAAGCAAACCTTTCATGACAGGGGCAACTCGTGGTAAAGCTGAAGTAATTTATGGAAGCTTTATTCTCTGATCACTTTCCTTAGTATTTCCCATAATGTAAAGCACATCTCCTTGCAGGCATGTATGATGCTATACATTCCCTGGCTTATAAGAGCATCTTATCAGATATACTAACCTGTTAATTTCAACTTCACACCACACAGATTCAAAATCTGCACATGTACTATCAACTTGCACACTTTGTGGACACAATTCCTCTGCAATCATTAACAGTACCCCCCCCTCTTTTCTCTCTGTCCTTCCATTTCTGTTCTCAACGTCACATCATTATATCAGTTTTCTCATTTCATTCATTTTTGTTGAGGATTAGGTATTTACTGTATGCCAGTATCATTGGTCTTGATATCTCTCTCTCTCATTTCCCTTTGATCTATGCTTATCTACATCTTTAGCTACCCAATATCTTTCCATCCTATATAAATGCTTTTTGCAATTTTCTCTGTATTTCTTAATTTTCTCATTTAAACTATAAATATTTCTCTTTTGATTTCTTCATTTTTTAAAACAATTACTGTTTTGAATCCTTAAATTGTGCTTAAAAATTTCATTTCAGTGATTTCTTTATTTTATATATTTCTTTCTTTTTTTTTTTTTTTTTTCAAATTAATTTCTTAGCACTTATGTTATCTGTTTTATGGTATCTATTGCAGCTCTTTTGAATGGAAATGATTCTTAATACCATACTATTATCATACGTATATACATTAATACTATTAGTACAATGATAATCTTTCTGATTTAGTGCAAAATAGTGGTGCTCAATTTGCTGATATTGGAAAATGGTAAAGCTTTTTAAATCTTAGAATGATATAACTGGATATTTGTTAATTAAATAATTAAATCAAATTAATTCGATTGTTGCTATGTATCAAATTCTTTTAAATGTTAGCTTGTATCATAAAAATTTGATTATTATCAAAATTAACTAATAATTTCCTAAACTAATAGACTGTACTATCTTGTACATTATCACCTTTGGCATGAATAAATATGCTGTAAGTTTAAATGACAACTGTATATAGCTTAAAATTAGAAAAGTATAGTTCTTATTCCATGTGGCAATATCTTTTTTATTTTTGTTACCTGCCTCTCTCTCAGGTGGTTCCAAATTTGTCTGGCCACCTCCCAAATCAACTCAGACACAGCCTTCTTTTGATTCTAATGCTACTCCTAGTATACCAACTTACAGGCCACCTCCAGGTACCCAGCATATTGCTCCTTCCACTCCCAAAACTCCAACCTCTGTTCAATCTCCCTTTTCTTCTGTTGCCAAAGGACCTCCTAGTCCTGCCCCTAAACCCCATACTCCGGTCCAAAGTAGCACATCTCATGGTACTCCTTCATGGGCAACCACCTCCACACCTGCATCCTCTTCCTTAGGAATGACACCTTCAGTGGGTTCCAGGCCAGCACCACGAAGAGGAAGAGGACAGTTGAAGCAGCAGCAAACAGGTCCTGGTGTTCGTATTCCTATCTGCTCTGTATGTGGAACTCCAATAAGGTAAATAACTTGGTTGTATTTTGTAAATAGTGTTTGAATAATTTAATTTTTTAGTGAATGAAAATAGAAAAATATTATTTGTACCTTCAAAATAATTGCAGTTTCTTATTACAAATATCAGTATTTTTAGTTATCACTAAACTTCTCTGATGAAATGTGGATAAAATAATAGAGATGATCATAGAGGTAGAAAAATATTCTTAAGCAGGTAATTCAAAAATGTCAGTTTTTGTGTAATGAGATTATTTGGAGTAATGTTCAAAATATTAAAATTATATGAAGTAACCAAAACTTTATGCAGAGAACATACAGCAAACAATGTGCAGAGTCTAAGAACTGAAGTATTAAATCAGTACTATGAAAATTGAAGAATGTGCTTCAAGAAACTGATGAGACTAGGGATTATTTAAGAGATGGTGGGTAAAGAATTGAATTCAAGGTCTGCAGAAGGTTTTATATAAGGATAGATTGCAGATTTATGAATTACAATATTTGGTTGTTGTATAGGGGATATGACAAAAAATAAGGTACTACAAGAGTTTTATAAGAGATACACAAGAAAATTTTTGCTATATGACAAGATAAACAAGAAAGAACATGGGAGTGAGTATGGTTAGCAAGTGAGGACTAAATTTTTTTGCTTGAAGAGTGGTATTAGGGAATGAGTTATTAGACTCATACCTCTCTTTGAGCAGTATGATAGACATTATGTGATTAATAGTTAGTGTAAGCCTTCCAGAGAGAGTCTTTAGACTATATAGAGTTGCTAGGTAGTATTATATTAGGTGTAAGACAGGATTCTACATTATCTCCAATGTTTTATGATCTGCAGAAAAATTATATTAAACCTGATATCAAAACAGGAAATAATGAAATGACTTTAAAAAAAAAAAAAAAAAAAAAAAAAAACATTATGCCATTACCTAATTGTATAAGGTAATGGCATAATCTTAATTAAAATTAAATAACTCAATAACAAATTTAGCAAGAAAAGCAGTATCAAAAGAGATTAAAGCTGAATAATGTTGTGAAGGGAGATTATTAGTTGTTTGCAGAAATCATTTATATTAGGTAGTTGCTGACCCTGCTTAGGCTTAAGTAGATTTATGCTGACTAATAATACAGATGATTAGGAGTACTAGTCTTACCAGTTTAAACTTGAGAGCACCTGTTTAAACATTGGATTAAGCACTTTGGCATACAGTAGTGTAGGACTGTGCTACAGCCTAAGTATCTTTGGGTGACAGTGATTTTGGGTAGTATTATTGCATAAGCCTTATCCAACGGATAAGCCTTTCCGCCTGAATCAAAATTGACCGATAATTCCCCTTACTCTTCTAACTCTGTTAAAACACATGCAGCAATTATTTAATACCCTATCCAGAATAAATTTTTCTTCCTCTTAATTTGGTCCTTTTATCTTTGGGAACAGTCTTTCCTCCTATAGGAAATAAGTTTACTGAAGAGTACAGTCAGTAGGTCTTAATTTTTAATGTTAATTAACAAGTTTCTTCTTCTGTTCATGCATTCTGAAGGTCAGACATCTTCTTGTGAATGGAATTATCATAAAAAATATGTATATTACTGAACTTGTCAAAACATGTCAGAATACCATTGGGAATATCATTATGTAATCTGGAATGGATCATTGTGAAGAAAGGGATTATGGTATGGAGAGGTGACTGGCTAACTTATAGGTAGTATATGGAGAGAGAGAGAGCTGTCAGAATTATGGTTACCATGGAATACCACAAAATTCTATCTTCCACCAGTCTATTCAATTCCATGAATTGAATAGACTGGTGATATATTGGCAAATGCTAGCAAGCAAAAATAGAGATAACACATGATGTGAGCTGTTAATAAGGGGGGGGGGTAAGTATTAGTTGTAAGATATTATTGTGTTTATTTCATTACCAGTACTGATTTTTAAGTATGTGCTATTCAAATTAATGATTTTTTTTTCTTTATTGTATGATTGTGTCGTATTTTGTTAGGGCTCTGTATTGTATCCAACATGGCAGCTGCTAGTTTAGTACCATTTCAAGACTACATTATTTGTAACGTAGTTGCTGATTTTGTAGCTTGCTACACATGCAGTATTTATGCATACCATTGTTAAAAATGTGGCAGTCATGAGATGGGAATGTGTATGTGTGCATGAAGTAAAGGCAGTGGGAGGCTTAAGTGGATTTATACTTAAGCAGTGGTGATCGTGCTTCAGAAATGAATGAAATTTGATTTTTGGATACCAGTACTGTGTTGGAAGGTGGAAAGAATGTTAGACATACATATAGATTTAACCTTGGGCAGTGTAGTTTAACAGAAATGATTTGTCTGATGGAAATTATTGCGTGTGTGAATGTCAGTTGAAAACAGGATGTGTGGACAGAAAAATATAACTACTGAGAAACAAGATGTAAGGAATGAAGATATTAGGAGGATGGAGAGGTTAGCTACTGTAAGAAGAACAAGAGTAGGAGACCAGCATCCAAGAGCAAAGAAAAGAGGAAGGGCAGAAAATGGAAGAGACAGTGGAAGAGATGAAAGAAGAGACAGTGAAAAGAGTGTGGAAACAAGAGATAGACAGTTGAGGGGAGGAAGGAGAGAGAGAGAATGATTGGAAGCCATAAGATTCAGGGATGCCAGTGAAAGAAAGATGAATGAATCTGTTCAGGGGTGTCATGTATGGAGAATCAACGATTCAGGGTGTGCAGAGAAGAGTGCTAGCTTGCCTGGTGGAATGATAATGTGGCAGTGAAAATGTAGAGGAATTGATACTGATGGTTGGGACAAATGACCTTTCATAGTGTGTATTGATAGATAGTGTGTATTGCCCTGGTATGGAGTGGTGGAAAAGAGCGGTGATAACAAATGAAATGATAGCAAGAATGTGTAGGAAAAATGGTCAGGAATTATGTGGATGCATAGAAGAGAACTGTATGCAAAAGATGATTGCATTTGAATGCAGACGGGTGCAGGATTTTGAAGAGCCTTTTGTTTTCTGGGCAAGTGAGTGTGTTGGGGCAGGGAAACTAGAATTTACCAGGCAGAATGTAGCAGGGATGGCCTTGTGGGGATAGTGGCTTTAGAAATGAGGTGTACGCTATATTACGAAACTAGGTGGAATATGAGGGGAGTAATAATGGCTATAAGAATACTGACATTGCACTGGTTTTTCTGTATACAAATGTTAGGAGCATTAGGAATAAAGAGTTTGTGGCATTGATTGACTGACTCAGTTCCCTCAAAGGTTGTTGGTATCAGTGAAACTTGGTTAAGTGAGGAGCATGTTCTAACAGGGATAGAAATCAAAGGGTATAGAATATTTGGCAGGATAGGAGGGTAAAAGTGATGCTGATGTATTATTCATGATGAAAGATGAATTGTGCCCTGTCAGGGGAGAATTGCAGTAGAAATAACACTAATGGCTTTGAGAGTATGTGGTGTGAGATAGATCTTTATAAGACAAGATATAGTGGGATGTTTGCTACAGACTAGGGAATATAGATGGTGATGAACAAGAAATCTTAGTTTGCACTCGCCAAATTAGTTTGGCAACTGCAAAATAACCAATCATTATGGGGAACTTCAACTATAGTGATATGAACTGGGCAGAAAAGATAGTGTGCACTACAAGGGGAACTGAATTTTTGGATTTCTTGACATTCAGCTGTCTTAGACAGTATGTAGTAGAGGCAACAATAGGATCAAGAATTTTGGAATTGACTATGTAGTACTGACTTGGAGGATGAATAGGGATGTGGAGGTATCAAAACAGAAAGAATTTATGTGGAATTATAAGGTAGGTGACTGTCAAGAAATTAGCTTGCTGCAATACAATGGATGAAAGATTTTGAAGGAAGATGGATCATTAGTGCATGAGAGACACTTAAGGAAAAATTGTTAACAGCAATTGCAGTTTGTATATCTTGAGTAAAGAAGGTAAAGTAGTTTGACTTCAAATGGATGACAAGAGAAATAAAAGGGGAATTGCAGAAGAAATAGAGAAAAATAGAACATGTATCAAGAGAAGTGGAGGACAGTTGCATGAGGAATATAGAGCTCAGGCTATGAAAGTGCCTAGTATTGTAACGAGAGAAAAATTAGGATGTGAGAGGAGACTTCCACTGCAATCCAAGGAGAATTTACAGTTTGTTTATTTTTTTCCCTATGTGGCAAATAGGATGAAAAATAATAGTGGACGAATTACCTTGCTGGATTGAGATGGGAATCGGGTGACCAAAGCAGGTGACCACTTTATTAGAGTGTTCCATTCTGCTACAGCAGGCTTTATTCCTAGAGGTATGAGTGACAAAGTGTTAGAAGTGAATGAAGAGGATATATTCCGAATAGTAAGTATGCTAAATGTCAATAAGGCAAGGAGACTAGATGAAATTTCACCACATGTTTTAAGGAAATGTGCTATGGAACTGACTGTGCTGTTAACTTGGGTGGTAGTGGTAGAATTGAAGTATCAAACTACAGACCTGTTTATGTCTTCTGTAGCTGTTAAGAATTTGGAAAAATTTATAATAACTAGAATGCATTGCAGACAGAATTGGGCAAATGAGAGTAATATTGTTTATGCAGGCCAGCATGGATTTGTTAAACAGCACTTATTGTTTAAGTAACCTTTTACAATAGAGTAACTACAGCAGTGGATGAGGTTAAGGCACACACTGTCATTTTTTTCAATTTTTCAAAGGAATTTGACAGGGTGCTACATGACAAGTTGATTTTTAAGTTGCAACATATGGGTTTGGATATCAGGTTAGTGGATTAGATTGGTGATTGGCTCTCTATATCAGAGTTGTTCAGTACTGGGACTATTACTGTTCAATCTTTGTCAATGATATTGTCACAGACTACAGGGAGATGTTCAGTTGTTTGCAAATGATGTAAAGCTTGAGAGCTTTTAATAATAGTGCTGATGTTTTGGCTTTTAAAGAGGATTTGAATAACCAGAAAGTTGGACAAATGAATGGGGATATCAGTTTAATAAAACTAAATGTAAGGTTTTTAAAATTTGCAGTACACAAATGGGATGACATACTCACTTGGTAAAGTTATAATGAGAGAAGTAGAGGAAGCAGTGGATCTTCAGATGATTGTGGATAGAGATTTAAAATTCCGAGAATATATTGCAAAAGTTGTGAAAACATCTCAAAGAATTGCTGGAATGTTGAAGAGGACATTGACCAAGAGCGATGTTCCCATTGTATAAAGTTTTGATCAGACCACATCTGGATTTCTGTGCTCAGATCTGGTCCTTGGGATTTGAAGGAGGGGATGAAGTAACTTTGGAGAGGGTGCAGAGTCAGATAACAAAAATGATATCAAAACTTTACAATGTTGATTTATTATTATTATTATTATTATTATTATTAAACAAGACCTCATGGAGTCAAAGACTCATCTAGGAGGTCCTTTTATCTCACACACATCTCATCATACCGGGTCTTAAACACATTCAAACTCCCTGCAGACACCACACTCTCAGGCAAGGCATTCCAATCATTCACAACTCTGCACGAAAAAAACCTGCCTCTCACTCCCCTACTCACACCCTCTTTATACAGTTTCCAGGGATGACCTCTGGTTCTCCCCTGATCTCCCACTATTCGCTGTAGAACTTCTCCACCATTGATCCTATAGCAACCCCTTACCAACTTGTAGGTCTCTATCATATCTCCCCTCTTCCTTCTCTCCACTAGTCTCTGCAAATTACATCTTTTCAATCTTTCCTCATACTCGACATTCCAGAGGTCAGAAACTACCTTAGTCAGTCGCCTTTGGACCCTTTCCAACATCTCTTCATCCTTCTGAAAACCAGGTGACCAAATCTGGGCACAATAGTCCATGTGTGGCCTAATCAAAGCCTTATACAATGGAACAAGAATCTCCCTACTTCTACATGTCAGTGTCCTCCTCATCATTCCCAGAAGTCTTTGTGTTGTCTTCACAATTTTGGCGATGTGACCCCTAAATTTTAGATCCTTATCCACTATCACTCCCAGATCTCTTATTTCCTCTACTTCCAACAATATATTTTCACCAAGCATAAATTCTGCATCCCATCTTTGTTTTCAAAAATTTTAAAACCTTACATTTTGCAACATTGAACTCACATCCCCATTTGCTTGCCCAATCACTCAATTTATTCAAGTCTTCTTGCAAGGCCACAACATCTTCACTACTCTTTATGGTTCGTCCCAACTTTGCATCATCTGCAAACAACTGAATATCTCCATCCAAATCTTCGCCAATATCATTAATATACAAGTTAAATAGTAATGGCCCTAAAACAGATCCCTGAGGCACTCCACTAGTGACTTTCCTTTTCCTGGATATTGCACCCCCATACACAACTTGTTGATACCTATCAGATAGCCAGTCTCCAATCCAATGCACTAATCTAATATCCAACCCCATCTGCTCTAGTTTGACTGTCAACTTATCATGAGGCACTATATCAAAAGCTTTTGCGAAATCCAAGTATATTACTGTGTATCCTTCTCCTCTGTCCAAGGAAGCAGTCACTTTATTGTAATAAGTAAGTAGATTACTAAAACACGACCTCCCTTTAGCAAATCCATGCTGTCCATCAAAGATTATACCATTGTTGTCAACCCAACTCTGGATCCTAGTTCTCACAAGCTTCTCCAACAACTTAACCACAACACCTGACACACAGATAGGCCTATAGTTTGATGCTTGAGTTCGATCACCTCCTTTATGAAGTGGCACAATCTTGCCCTCCTTCCACTCTTTAGGGACTTGACCAAGTGCAAGACTCGTATTAAAAAAATATGTCAAGGCAGGTGTCAACTCTCTGGCACATTCCTTCAGAATACGCGGTGATATATTATCAAGTCCCACAGCCTTATTTACATCTAGTTGACTCAACTCCCCCAACACCTCTTGCTCACTTACAGTCAGTCTCTCCTCCCCATCATCAACTGCTCTTAATCTCTCCATGAAGTCACATTCACAAGATTGAAAGATCTTTATGAACTGTTCATTAAGTATCTCCACCACACATTCTGCAACAGCTGTCTTTATACCATTTCCTCCAATCAATGTCATCCTTCCATAATCATTCTTTCTTTTGCTGGCTACATATCGAAAGAACTCCCTAGGATTCTTTTTAGCTTCATTAGCTAACTGCTGTTCATACCTCTCTTTAGCTACTCTCACCAACCAAGTCACTCTCCTTGCCTGGTCTTTGTAGAACTCATGAAATTGGTTACTTCCACTTCTCTTATGCTGCCTCCACAATGCCCTTTTTCTCTGTATTGCATGCTTAATCTCTTTATTCATCCATCTCACACCTAACTTATTTAACCTTCTCACCTGTGGTATACATTTAGACATTGCATCCACTAAATATTTTTTGAAAATCCCCCAAGCTGCATTGATCTCTTTTCCAGCTAACTCCTCATTCCATGCTACACCTGCAAGCTGTCTCCTGAGCTCTTCATAATCACCCCCCTTGTAGTTCCACATATACCCTTTTTTCACAGGGGTCCTTGCACTGCTGGCAACCACCCAAGTAATCACCTCATGGTCACTTTCGCCAATTGGTGGATGATTTGATACCTCATTGATAATTACATCCTCCGATGAGATGACCAAATCCAAGACCCTTAATCCTCTTGTGCCCTCTGTTACATACTGTCTGAGGTAGTTATCCCTCAAAAACTCAAGAAACTCATTTTCTTTACTTCCAGTTGCTATCTCTTCATTCCAATCTATATTGCCATAATTAAAATCACCCATAATGATCATCCTTTTCTTATTTGCTTGGCTTATTTGACTATACATTTCACTATCACCACCATCCACATTACCAGGTCTATAACAACATCCCACCAAGTATTTGAATCTATTCACCTCTATCTCACACCATACTGCCTCAAAACCACTGGCCCCATTTCCCCCTTGCATCTCTACCTTGTATGGACATAACTCTTTCTCTATCATCAATAGCACTCCCCCTCCCTTTTTACCCCTTCTATCCTCACGAAACACATCATACCTTTCCATCTCTATTCCTGTCAGGATGTCATCCTCATCTAACCATGTCTCACTTATTCCGACAATCTCTGGGTGCACAGACGCAATTAGTGCAACCATTTCATCCGCCTTGTTTCTTATACTTCTAGCATTGGTATACAAACACAACAACTCATTTCTGGATCTACAGCTAGTTCCACTGATACCACTCACTCGATGTGATCTCTCCATGCTGGACTGGGGCCATTTCCCTTTCTGCTTCTTCATTTTAGAACCCTTTGCAATTCCATCTGTTTCCTTTTGATCCCTGATCATCCCATTACTTTCCTGCCTACACATTCTCTCACCTCCTCTTGGAGCATCCACCTTTCTCACGCTGTGTATCCCTGTCCACCCTGAGCCTCCCCGTTTCCCTGTTCCTCTTGCACACCCATTCTCTCATTATCTATACTCATACCACTCACTTCCACATTCATTTCCACTCCTTCAATCTCTCCTGTCTTACTCTCCTGCTCTTCCACATCACTCCCCTCTCGATCTGATTCATTCTCTCTATTCACTTCTCTACCTTCCAGCAGCAGTCTCTCCAAGCGACTCACACCATAACCACTCAAATGCAGTCCATCGCTCCCATACAGCTCACTTCGTCCCTCAAACTCATTCCACACATTAACAAACTGTACTCCCATCTCCTCACACATTTCAGCCAGAATATCATTCATAATCCTTGCTCTCCGCCTCATTTCACCACAATCATACCTAGGCAACACACTGACCACCCTTCCTGTCACACTATTCTCCTTTATCTTTCCAAGCAGTCTCCTGACATTCATTCTGACATGCTCCTTGTTCTCTCTCAAATCATTCGTACCAATTAATACAATTAACTCTTTTGCTCATTCCCGCCTCATATTCAATGCCTCAATCACTCTACTCATTTTACCGCCTGGAAAACATACCTTGTGCATTTTATCCTCTAGCACACCTTTAATAATGGAGTCACCATACAATGCCACTCGCTCATCTTTTGTTAACTCTTTCATGCCATCATGATTTATTTTAATAGTTTTGACCTGCATTCTCTTAATTTCATTCCGCATCCATTTCATTTCTTGCTTCATCCAATCCAATTCACCTTCTGAACCTCGCGACACATTCACTCTATCATTAAATCTTTCTAACTTTCTAACTCTCGACCCTCTCTTCTCACTTTCCCTCTCATTCATCCTTTGTTTCCGTACTTTCGGTCCAACATACGTCCAACTTTCACTGTCATTCTTCTCACTTTCACTCTCACATATCTTTCTTTGTTTCCGTACTTTCGGACTAACATGCGTCCAACTTTCGCTATCATTCTTCTCACTTTTACTGTCATTCATCTTTCTTTGGTTCAGTACTTTCGTTCCAACATGCGTCCAACTTTCGCCATCAGTCATTCTTTTTTCGCAATCATTCATTCTTTCGATTTTTTTTACTTGCGATTTCTGCACCACGTCATTTCTACTTTCATTCGTTCTCTCAATTTCGTTTCTTTCCGCCTCACTTTCGTCCCTTTTAACATCCGTTACGGTTGTCAAATCGCTCTTTTTCTTTTTTCCTGATTTTTTAACATTTTTTCGCCTGTCTTTCCCGCCATCCTCTTTCAAACGTGCACTCACGACACAATCGGTACTAGCACTTTCTGTTATCAACTTCATATTCGCATTCATCAATTCCTCGTTCAGGTCACATTTCGCACACACCCTTCTTCCATCCGCACTAAACATCCACAAATCATTTATGTAATCGAAGGAATACATATAACAGACCTCACACTTAACGAACCTACTGAAATCCAAATTAAAATCATGGAATGACAATGCAGCCGCCATTTTTTTCTCTCTGCAGGTTACTAGGTCTAATATTAACGTTTTCGTATTTAGTTTAAACAAGAAAAAAAACCCCACACTAATAATATCGGTAGCGTACAACGTTTACAGCCGCTCTTACTTAAACAATTACGCATATATACTTAATTATTCCTAGTAAAACTTATCTGAATCAGGAGCTCTTCAAAGCACATTCGTAGCGCTTGACCCACTAGCCTTTGAGGGTAGACTGAGTGCATACAGACTGAAGAGTTTTGTGGATAGAAGACAAAGGGGAATATGATCGAGACGCTTCAGCTGTTGAAGGTTATAATAATATTAACTCTGAGGAGTTAATATTATTATAATATTAACTAATATTATTATATTAGTTAATATTAATATAATTATAATTTATATTAATATAAGTTGTGAAAGGAAGTGGTGAGGAAAAAAGGATAAGAAGTAAGTTTTTGCATGGAGAGTGAAAAAGCATGGAATGAATTACCTGAGAGAGTGATGAATGTGTAAATAGTGGATGAGTGTAAGGAGTGGTATGATAGACTTTGTCTTGACTAGTGTTGACCCCCCCCCCCCATATGAGTCTTGTGACTCCATGGATGTCAGGAAAATAATTTTTTTTTTACAATGGCAAAGTTTATTATTCTCATCACAAATTATTTACAAATATATAACTGAAGTATTACTATCACATTTTCTGTTTACTACAAGTATTCATTAAAGAATGTTAAGTAAATAATGTTAGATAAGTACTACTACTGGAATGTAATGTCTCAACTGCATCCTCGAAGCTTTGTAATTAGCATATCTGAGGATGACACTGGTTATATGTATATTATTGATTTGGTTGCCGTGTTGGAAGTAGGCAGGTGTTTGGGAGGTCAAATGAATGCTCTGAAAGGTCTGATCAAAGTGAAATTGCCGATATATCCTGTGTTATTGCATCTGTCTTGATGGTTCACATTCTTTTTTTATTGTAGGCTTCTTTTTGAGCTAATTAGGAGGCTTTTTTATTTATCACTGTGGCAGCCTTTCTATGTCTTCTGAGACATAGAAAGGCTGTATATTTGTATCGGCTTTGAAGTTTGTGACTTCCTTATCTTAGCATCTCTGATACACAAAAACTGGTAATTTTTTTTCTATTTTTGCTTTCCTTGCTTGGTACAACAGATTCTGGTTGAATGGTGTTAAATATTCAGATAGGAAGATTGATGTTGTCTTGCTGTGCGTTCAAGTACTTGGCAACTGGTTTTTTTCTGCCTGCTGGCTTTTATGAGATTGTCTCTTGTGGAGTTGCTTGTAAGACGAATTATGACTGGTGCAGGCCGTGGGAAATTTAATAATAATAATAATAATTTATTGGTTGCTAAAATATTTTCACATACAACAAACATCTTGAGTGACATTGCAACTTATAATTTTACAGAATTTAGCACTAAGTGCTGCATTTTCTACATTGGATTTCAATTAAAATTTTTAATAATACTTTTTTGCCTCTATATTATGTACTTACAACACATGTTCTAATATTAACAATGAATGTTATACAAAATATTTTGTATAATAATAATAAATTTTTTTTAAACTGTAATAACATTTTATATATCATCATACAGAGTATTTACATATATACAATAAAATATACTATTATATTTTCTGTTCAGTACAAATGTAGAGTGCAGTGATTTTTTTAAAATATAAATATACATAATTTTTTTTTCAATATCAATATCATAGCTTATTATTATACAGCTCATTTACATATACACAATTTTTTTTTTAATTTTTATATCAGTATCTTCATTATTGTTAGAGCCTGTGTAGCTCAGTGGATGTGATGCTTGAACACCACGCCGCTTGGCTGCACAAAGGAAGACTTGGTTTTGAGTCTAGTTGGCGACTAGAGGAAATTTTTCTAAGCCTTTTTTCAACTGGTTCCCGAGTTAGTCGATCTCTGGCACGGGCAAGCAGGTTTTTTCTCCCGGAAAGTCAGGTTTTTTCGTCCCGTAGAACCCACATTATTTCAGACATTAAATACGAGTGTTAGGGTGAGGGACCACGAGATGGCGGCACCTGTAGAGTCGTCTCTCTTCACTGTGTGCCGCTTAATTAGTGATAGCCTTGGGCCAGCTATCTCTGATTAGGTACCAGTGGAGATTGAACTGCTCACTCAGTCTCCAAAAAGTTAGATAGGGCTAAAAATGGCCTCGCCTACTCCCTGTATATACGGGTATAAAAAGACATTAGTTGCTTTTTTTATTTTTTATTTTATTATTGTTATACACTTTACTGACTGTTTTGTTACATAATCTGCATTCTTTGATTGTAAGGATTACGTGTAGATGAGTGAGGCGAATTAATCTCACCTACTTTGAAGCTTGTGTTAGCTTTTATGAAGAGAGTGGGATTAGCCTTCACTCTTTATGTTGTTGTTACTGTTTATGTATGGGATGTAGGCATTGGATGCTGGTGATTTGTGATGTGCATATTAGTGTTAATGGTATATTAACTTTGTTGGTATATTTTCCAGAGTTCGTGTTTTAATGTTCTGTCGTTATCTACGTGTTTTAAATTTCTTGGTAGGTTGTTGAGTTGCATGGGTATCTGATGTGATCTCACAAAAGAACCATATGAGTTGTTGAAGGGTGTAGGGATGTAGAGAGTTGTTGTAGGTCGTGTTATACGATATGTGTCTCCGTTGTTTCAATAGGTGATGTTGAAGTAATTCCTTGTTAATGTTATGTAGTGTTGCAGGTTTTTAATGCTCAGGAGTCTGTGTGTCGCCATGTGCTGGTCGGATATTGGTTGTTGCGTGTAAGGTGTCCGAATCACTGTTGACATAATTTTCCTGTGTAATGTTTCTAATTTTGTTAGGTGGCTGTTTGATGTGTTTGCATAGACTGTTATACTGTATCTGAATAGGAATTCGATGATGATAATAATAATTTAAACATATAAATGCAAGTTTATATTTTGAATTGAAGCTCTTGCAAACTGACTATTATATTGATGCAAATTTGCAAGTGGCTGATGAAGCTAGGCACATATAGTAATCTCAATAAAATCATATAGTAATCTCGATAACTGCAGTGTTTAAGAGAAGACTTTTAGGAGATTACTCCTCTTCATAAGGCTTTGACTCATTTGGACTACTGTGTTGAGATATGGTTACTTGAATGAAGAGGAAGCAGAGCAGATTAAGACACCACAGTCCTGCTTATTGAAAGCTTTAAGCAGCATGAAAAAGTTCCATGTTTAGTCACTGAAGTGCTGTTTGAGATTATGTGAAAAATAAAAATACAAAAAAAGTGTGTGTGTGTGTGTGTGTGTGTGTGTGAAACAGCCACCCACAGTATTAATATACTGTAGGGAATGGTATGCATTTAATGTGAGCTTTAAAACCTGGGTAACAGTTGGAGGAAATGAGATTCAGTACAACCAAATGTCTAAGCTAGAAGCCAAATTTTATGCTGTAAGTACAGGAGTTTTTTTCACTTCATAACATGTGAGGAGAGCATAAGGCTTCCCTAGAAGCTGACCAGTTATGTGGTTAGCTAGTGCAACATGAGGTGCAGGTATTGCTCATAGTGTTATGATAAATGAGTGAAATGCTTCTGTAATGAAGAAGCACTTTACTCGTTGAAATGTTTCTTCGATGAATAAATTCAAATAGAGATTTACATAATAGTTAAGTGGCATAGGGGTTCTTCTCACAATGTGGCTGACAATGAAAAAGCAAAGTATTGAACATATCAATATAAAAATTTTGTTTTGTGTGATATAAAAATTAAGATCTTTAATTATTGATAACTATAATATAAGTGATCAATATGTTTTCACAGGGGTCCATTTGTTACTGCTCTTGGCAAAACTTGGTGTCCTGAACATTTTCTATGTGCAAATAATAGATGCAGACGTGCTCTACAGGACATAGGTTTTGTAGAAGAACAAGGGCAACTGTACTGTGAAAAGTGCTACGAATCATATCTCGCTCCTGTATGTGCCAAATGTAGTAGCCGCATCAAAGGAGTATGTTATTTTTAATTTTAAAAAATTCTAGATAGTTAGAATATTCAAACTGAAAGCTATTATTTTCTTAATTGTTTTTTATAAGTCCTCATTTTTTATTAACTAAATTGCCAATATAATATTAATAAGTGACATGAGTTCTCAGATAACAAAGATTAAACCAACTGGCCAAACCTGCTGTTACTTCATACCGGCTCTCCCTGTGGAATGATGTTCACTTTTTGAAACACAGTGTATAATTCAAGTATTTGCCACTAAGTGGTAGATGAATTTAATTTCCTTGTGAAACTTTGATTATTGGAGCCTGTTTCGACATCTGGTCTTCAGAGTAAGTTCTTCAGTTGTTTGTCAATTGCTCCCCCCTTTTTTTTTTCATGCATTGTGGGAGACATTCTTCATGGGAATGCTTAACACTCTTAATTATTTAATTAACAAATCAGTAACCGTACCGTTTGAGGTACGGCAGTAAAACATCTTTGTAAGCCAATTACTGAGTTATGCACACCCAGCCAAACCTGATCGCAATAGATAAGACTTCCCAACCAGCTAGCAACTAATTCTCCTGCCACTTACTTGGCAAGATGCTGCTTGGATGGAAGACATGTTCATGAAACTCCCCCCCCCCCCCAACACACACACACATGCAGTACACAGCATGCTCCTACTCTGACTTTTACTCTGCAGTAAAACTGAAATCACCAGTAAGAATGACACCGTTAAAAAAACACTATAAATTGAAAAGAAGAAAAAAAAACTTTCACAAAGAAACAATAAAAAAAAAAGCATAAAACAACAATAACATACAACTAAAATTAAATATATTATACTCGACAGGAAATTATAGTCTTGTTTTAATCCTTTACCCATGCTTGAACAAATAGCCTGCACATGACGTATCTTCACAACTAGTCTACTTATATATAGAGGTTGTTTACTTCACATTATTTACCTCCTTATCCTATGATGCAAAAACATTATGAGAAGGATCACAATCGAGATTGATTGGTTTCGGTCTTTATTGAGGTCTCATCAGTTGGAGTTTCATTTGAAGATACTACTGTTACAACAATGCGGGTCATATATTTTCCATATATAAGTGGTAAAATTGTGTATCTCCATATTATTAAAATGCTCTGGATTTCAGATAATTTTAGAAAATTTGCTTGCTTCACATGTAAACTTTGTTTACTCACACCTGATAAAGGATTAAAATAAGAATCTAATTTCTTGTCAAGTATAATATACTTTGTAACGAAGCAAAAAAAAAATTTAAAAAATTCCACGTTGATCTCTTATCCAGAGTATCTTAATAAATATGGCGATACATAATTTTACCATTTGTATATGGAAAATATGACTTTTGCGTTGATTTAGCCTTAGTATCTTCCTGGGTCTAGGTCCCACCGATGAGAGCTCAATAAATGTCAGAACCAGTCTGTGTAGTGACCCTTCCATAAATCAGCCATTGCTAAATTTAAAAAAAAATAATAATAATAATAAAATCACTAAATAACAGATATTTTACATTTTATTTAAGTGGCCAGTAAGAAGAGAATTGATAGTGGACAAATGACTGCTGTATGAAGTTGATTGGATGACCAATACACAGATCATATTAGAGCTATTATTATTATTATTATGGCTATTATAGCCTGTTTTTGTTTAGGAGTGTCCCTTATTTTAAATACATTGGCTATTTTTACTGAAAAAAAATTTTTTTATATATATATTTTAGGGCATTATGGGTGAGTATTGAAGGCAATTATAGCAGAATAAAAGAGGAGGAAAAATTTTCAAAATTATAAACAACCTGCTGAAGGTTGTTTGTAACAAGGGGGAAGGGAGCGTGGGAGGGTGTTTTGACGTGGGAAGAATTAAAACATGCTCCCTTCCCCCTTGTTATAAACAACCTTCAGCAGGAACATGGAATTTGAAGACATCCTAGTATCAAAACAAGGTAATGTACAAAATTTTTCCTTTTCTTTTATTTCGCTATAATTGCCTTCAATACTCACCCATAATGCCCTAAAATATATATAAAAAAAATTTTTTTTGAGTAAAAATAGCCAATGTATTTAAAATAAGGGACACTCCTAAACAAAAACAGGCTATAATAGCCATAATAATAATAATAATAGTGTTTAAGAGGAGTAGCATGGGAATTTTCCCAGAAACAATGCCTAATATTTGAGCTATTTAATCACTACTTTATGAAGATATTTCATCCTGGTAAAGCAGATCTTACTAGAAGAATGTGGAATGTTGAAGGATTTGAAGTAGAGGATGTATTTAGAATAATGAATACCCTAGGTGTTAATAATGCAATGAAGCTGCATAAGATTTCACCACATGTTTTATGAGAATATGCAGAGGAGCTAACAGTATCCTTGTTCTGCTTATCTCATTATTATTATTATTATTAAACAAGACCTCATGGAGTCAAAGACTCATCTAGGAGGTCCTTTTATCTCGCACACATCTCATCATACCGGGTCTTAAACACATTCAAACTCCTTGCAGACACCACACTCTCAGGCAAGGCATTCCAATCATTCACAACTCTGCACGAAAAAAACCTGCCTCTCACTCCCCTACTCACACCCTCTTTATACAGTTTACAGGGATGACCTCTGGTTCTCCCCTGATCTCCCACTATTCTCTGTAGAACTTCTCCACCATTGATCCTATAACAACCCCTTACCAACTTGTAGGTCTCTATCATATCTCCCCTCTTCCTTCTCTCCACTAGACTCTGCAAATTACATCTTTTCAATCTTTCCTCATACTCGACATTCCAGAGGTCAGAAACTACCTTAGTCAGTCGCCTTTGGACCCTTTCCAACATCTCTTCATCCTTCTGAAAACCAGGTGACCAAATCTGGGCACAATAGTCCATGTGTGGCCTAATCAAAGCCTTATACAATGGAACAAGAATCTCCCTACTTCTACATGTCAGTGTCCTTCTCATCATTCCCAGAAGTTTTTGTGTTGTCTTCACAATCTTTACAGTCTAAACACCTTCTCATGAAAGTGTTTAGACTGTAAAAATTCCTATGGGTGTAAGGAGAGCAGGATATTGCCATTGTTGCTATATTTTGATCCTAAATCCTAATTACATGTATTATTGTCTCTGTTAATGTGTCTTCTATGGTCGTTATTTTGAGATGGGGAATTAAAAACCCGTTTTTGAAGGAAATACCCTACTTTACCTTGCCAGAGATCAGTTACTCAGGAATCAACCAAAGAGATACTTAGGTTAGTTACCTAACCTAAAAGGATACAAATGCAATTTCCACATACTACATGGACACTTAATAAATAAAATAATAATTTTAAAAATTATTAGCCCCCTTTCTCCATGTTACTATAAGTATAAAGCCCTTCATGGGTGGAAGTTACATGAAATCTGATCATTGAGATTTGAAAGGGATGAACAACTTTAGAGAGAGTACAAAACTAGATAACAAAATTATACCATGACTATATGTATATCCTATAACCAGATCAACCAATGTCAAAGTGATCTGGAATAAAATCTGGAAAATGAATGTCATGTGTATCACCCTTAATCCTCGAACACAATGAATGCATAATTATTTGCATTCATAGATACTCTTAGGGAGAAAGCTTTTTACCTGGCTTAAAAAAAAAAGCAAAGTAGAAAACATCCAATTTGATTCCTTCAGACACTTCAGACAGAAATGTACAACAGACTGTTCAAGACTGCTCTAATTTTGAGAAAGCACTGTAGAACCAGATGTTATTCATTATGAGATGGTAAAAAATCTATCACATTTTATATGGATCAAACACTTTTCCTCCTACAGCAGAATATTCTGTGAGGATGAATTTCCAAATTTCTGGCAAAAGGAAATGATTATTGGCATTCCACAACCAGCAAAGATCCAAAAAATTCCATCAAATAATGCAATAGATTCATTCAGTCACTTATGCAAGACCTTGGAAAAATTGTTAACTCATCTTTTATTTTTTTCCTTGACACAATCTATTTTCCAAAAACATCATTCTAGACCAGATCATTTAACTGTGTCAGAAATAACCATCAGAGATATGTTAATAAAAAAAAAATGAATGTTGGTATTGGTTTTTTTGTGTTTCTTTGTTTTCTTTCTTTCTTTGTGCAGTACACAGCTTGGAGGTTTAGTATACTTAAACCTTATCTAACGTTAGTTATCCTCTTCAATTTGTATTAGAATTCCTGACGTATCTTCTTATCCAAAATTTTCTACCTGTAGTTCATGATCAGGATTTATCCTCTCTCTCCTCAACTCTGCCCACAAGGAGGGAGTCCCACACCTTCATGACACAATAAATCCCATGCTATTTGCTATCAATATTTGATAACAAAACCTCCAACCATAAACGGTACTCCTCAAACTTTACCATCTGACATCATTCTAGCCAATTGAAGTAAGACTTTGACCATCCTTTCCACCTAGGTGTTTGCAAACAGGTTTAAATTCTTACCACACAAACAAAAATACACACACAAACAGTCTTAAATTCTTTAAGACTGTTTGTGTGTATATTTTAACCTAAAAACAGTCATCATCCAAGACTAAGACAAATTATAATTTCAGTTATGATGGAGGAAGAGTTCTTGGAACTCAGTTTCAATAAAGTTAACATATCTCAACCACAAAGTAGGTGCTAGAGAGCAGTGAAAATCATTTGGGTGCAGATTGATGTTTTCTGCTCTGTCTATATTGAGCACTTATCCAATCAAGACTTGATTATTGGTAAAATTTTTATCTCGGCTAGTGAAAGGCACCCACTGATGATTGGGTTCTGTCCACCATCAGACATTTAGAACTCAACTTGCACAGTTCAAACTTCACTTATTCCCAGTCTTTATGTCAAAGCAAATGACCTGTCACTCTTGCTTCAATAATTGTCTTTGCAATACACAGCTAAAATCTCTGCTAGATTACTCCTCCCTCTGTGTACCAGTACTCTGATATTCTACTGATCTTCACATAGTTTAAAATCAGTGTCTAGTGAGGTCTGCTTCTGTTATCTTCTGGAATAGCATAATATCTAATCAGATCCTGCTTGAATCAGCTAACTGTAAATGCTGAATTGCGTGCATTACACTACACAGATTTGAAATGCTACCAAAGATGCATCATCTACATCGATTTATTGAATTCCTTAGAGTATTTGAAGTCAGGTTTGTTTTTCAACCAAAGTGTTTCATTATGCTGCCTAAGCTATAAAGTATTATATATATATATATATATATATATATATATATATATATATAGAGAGAGAGAGAGAGAGAGAGAACGGAAAGCAAGTGAAACAGCCAGAAAAACACTGTGCATCATGATGATGAATTGTATATCTTTGGCCTATATATCACAACATTTAGGTCAATAACCATCCAAATTCTATAGGAAATTAACCTCCATTCTTCATTAGGACTGTTTTGAGTTCTGTAAGGGATATTGGTCTCCAGGATAATTCCTCACATTTTTTTTTTTTTTCTTTCACACTTAGATCCAGACTCTGCGCTGGCCAGTTCATCATACAGATGTTTCTATTTTCAAGAGCTAAGCCAGAGATTACTGAGTAACGAACATTGTGAAATCTCTGTTCTGATGAGAACAAAGAATTCCATAATGCAAAAAGTCCAGCATGATCCTCCAAATTGGGGATAGAGTTTGCTGTTGATGAATAAAAAAGTACTATAAGTGATATTGGTCTCCAGGATAATTCCTCGTATATTCTTTTTTTTTCATTCAGGCTTAGATCCATATTCTGGGCTTGCAAGTTCATCATAGAGATGTTTCTATTCTCAAGCTAAGTGTGGGATCACTGAGTAGCAAGTGAACATTGTCTTGTCGGAACATGTAGATTTCACCATAGAATTCCGTAATGCAAGAATTCCCACATTATCCTCCAAATAGAGGTATAGCTCTGTTGATGAATAAAAGCCAGTGGTCCAATTTCACACCATGAAAAATACAACCACACTATCACAGTTTCACCATGCATTACATTTTGGACGATATGGTCCTGCTTGTAGTATTTGCTGATCTATTGCCAACTCGAAGTTTTCCCATCCAGTGAAAAATACTCTAAAGCAATATTTTCACATATCCAGATTTCATTTTTTGTGATTTAATGCAACTTAGCCATTGCTAAACAGAGCTCTAAGATCCCCTACTATATGCTATTTTATATACATCATTTGCATAATCTCAGTTTTCCTGGTCATTGAATAGAATGACCTGCTGGGTTAAACTAGTATTTTTGGAATTCCAGCAGCCATCCCCTACCTTCTAATATACATATTACAGATAATCTTATAATCTCAAATTGATTCTACATATATACTAATCTTAGAACTTAGCGAATTAACCACACAGTTACAGATACTTCATATTTCTTTAGAACTTACTTTTTAGTGTGTGTGAGAGAGAGAGAGAGAGAGAGAGAGAGAGATATACAGTATGTATTCTGCTTTAAAGAAAAATAAATTTTCCTTGCATTGTAGCACTGCATATGCTATATGACTGATGTCATTCAGCTGTTTATTTTATTTATTATTATTTTTTTTAATCATAGGATTGCCTGAATGCTCTAGATAAACAGTGGCATCCAGATTGTTTTGTGTGTGCCTATTGCCATAGGCCTTTTGGAAATAGTTCTTTTTATATGGAAGATGGAAAACCATACTGTGAAAAAGGTATGTATTTGGTGGTATTGCTGTGTTATAATTTAACATCAGAACCTCTTAGTCAAGATTCACCTTGGATGAGTCTTGACTCCTGTCTGATTGTTATACCACAACATTTCACTCACCATCCTCTCTCTGAAACAGCATTCCAAGTCATCTACTGCTATCCATGAAAATTATTCACACTTTCCTCACTTACCCCCCCCCCACACACACACACATACAATTCCTAGGAATGTCCTTTTATTCTTAATCCTGTTTCTTACTTCCTATTTTTTTGAGAAATCTCTTTTACAGTAATTAATGTAATGGGGTGTTGCTACAGACCCAGGAGCACAGAGGATGGGGACCAGGAAATGTTTAGACAGTTAAGTTTGGCAAGTGCAAGAAGAATGATTGTTATGGGAGATTTTAACTACAGTAGTATAAATTGGAGAGAGGAAGATGCATGTAGCAATAGGGGAAAGGAATTTCTAGAATTCTTGAGGAACAAATGTCTTAGGCAACATGTAACAGAGGGAACAAGAGTTTTGTATTTGGTTATAGCATCAGAAGAGTTGATAATAACTGAGATGACATCTCTCCCACCAGTTGGAGAGAGTGACCATATGGTTTTGACTTGGAAAATGAATAGACATGCAAGAGTATCAAAGAGACAGGAACTTATGTGGAATTATAATGCAGGTGATTATAATAGTCTTAGACGTCAACTTCGGGAAGTTTCATGGAGGGAGGAATTGGAAGGCCGAGATATCATTAGTGCATGAGAAATTGTGAAAGAATATTTATTAGCAGCAATGGTAAGTTGTATACCACGAGTGAAGAAGAGGACACAATTTGGAGTAAAGTGGTTGACAAACAATATTAAACAGGAATTGCATGCGAAAAAGAAGCTATGGAAGAGATATAAGGAGACAGGTGAAGAGAGGATGCATGAAGAATATAAGGCACAGGACAGAAGAGTGACTGGTGTGGTACGGAAAGCGAAACTGGAATATGAGAGGAGGTTGGCCCTAAGATCCAAGGAAAATCCTAGGGAATTTTTTAGCTATGTGGCCAGTAGGAGGAGAAATGACTGTGGAAGAATGATATTGTGGGATAAAAATGGGAATAGAGTGACTGATGCAGAGGACATAGTGGAATTGTTCAATGAACACTTTATTGGAGTATTTCATCCTAGAGGAGTCAGTTTTAATGCTAGAGGGATAGGACTGGTTCGAGGTCTGGAGGTACAGGAGGAGAGTGTGTTTCAGATACTGAGTACTCTGGATGTCAGTAAAGCTGTGGGACTGGATGGTATTTCACCACGAGTTTTGAGAGAATGTGCTAGGGAATTGACAGTGCCTTTAACGTGGCTTTTCAATGAAAGTCTGGCTTTGGCAAAGGTGCCCAGGGAATGGAAGGAAGGTAAGATAGTGCCATTGCATAAGGGTGGTAACAGACTGGAAGTGTTTAATTATAGGCCAGTCTGTGTGTCATCAGTAGTTGTTAAGATCTTGGAGAAAGTAGTGAGGGACCGTATACAGCATTGGGCAGATGAGGGTAATGTTATCTGTGAGAGTCAACATGGATTTGTGAAAGGGCGCTCTTGTTATAGCAATATGCTAGCCTTTTATAATAAAGTTACAAGAACATTAGATGAGGGAAAGGCATATACTGCAATTTTCTTAGACTTAGCGAAGGCATTTGACAGGGTGCCACATGATAAGCTGATATTTAAGTTGCAGCACATGGGTCTGGATGTCAGATTGGTCAACTGGATTCAGGATTGGCTGTCTGATAGGTATCAGAGAGTTGTGTATGGTGGAGCAGTTTCAAGGAGGCAGAGGGTTACAAGTGGGGTCCCACAGGGTTCAGTACTAGGACCTATATTGTTTAACCTTTATATCAATGACATTGCCAGTGGATTGCAAGGGGATATTCAGTTGTTTGCAGATGATGCGAAGCTGGGAAGGATTATTAGTAATAGTGCAAATGTGGTAGCCCTGCAAGAGGATTTGAATAAGCTAGATAGATGGGCAAATGAATGGGGGATATAAGTTTAATGCAGCAAAATGTAAGGTCTTGAGGTTTGGGAAACATCGATGGGATGCAGCATCCTCTATGGGAGGAATTATGTTGGAGGAAGTAGGGGAGACAAGAGATCTGGGGTTGATGGTTGATAGAAACCTGAAGTTTAGGGGACATATTGCAAAGGTGGTGAAGGTAACACAGAGGATTGCTGCAATTATGAGAAGGACACTGACCGGCAGAGATAAGAGGGTTATCATTCCGTTGTATAAGTCTCTGATCAGACCACACTTGGACTATTGTTCTCAGATTTGGTCTCCAGGATTTGAAGGTGATAAATTAACTGTGGAAAGGATACAAAGATGGTTTCAGGACTGTACAAGGATAGTTACGAGGATCAGCTGAGGGAATGTGCACTGCAGAGTTTGGTGGATAGAAGAAGGAGAGGTGATATGATCGAGACTTTTAAACTGTTGAGAGGTGGTTACAGGGTTGATACTGGGGAGTTCGTTTGCTTGGTTGAACAGCGGGAAGGGGTGATGACAAGAGGCCATCCCTGGAAGTTACGAAAGGAAACTGAGCAAGAGGGTGAGGAGTGGTTTCTTTGCATGGAGCATGGTTGAACCGTGGAATGCATTGCCTGATGGAGTGGTGAGAGCGAGAACAGTCAATGAGTTTAAGGAGTGGTATGATAGACTTTGTGTTTCTTAGGGGGGGGACCTCCCCTCGATGAGACTTGGCAAACTTTATGTTTGCCAAGTCTCATCGAGGGGAGGAAGGACTTCCCACGATGAGTCTTTCAACTCCATGGAGGCCTGAATAATAATAATAAGAATACTGTGGGAAATCAGTATGTCATATAGAATAACATCTTGATTATCCAATAACAATGAGAAATCAGTTGGTCAGATGATTAGTAGGTCATATTGAAGAATGAAGATAATGCTAAAATTAATATTAAAAAATTATGTATTTCCCATAAATCTATCGTTTAGAAAAACTAACTCTGTGCATTCTATCTCCACTTGTTTCCTGTACTGAGGTATATCAATAATGAAGCATAATTATATCACAATCAAAAATAGTAATAATGTACATTTTATATCATTTTGACATGGCCTGCATGCAGATATTCCTATGCAGATAATGTGGTTTATTGATCAGGACAACATCAAATATTTCTGAAAAAATAACTCACTTCATACTCAATGAAACAGGACAGCTGGCTAGAACAACATAAGAATGCATAACACTAAGCTAACCATTGAAGGCAGTGCCACATGACATAGATAACTGAAAGGAATCAGACAAAATGCAACTCAGTGTAGAAAAACTGTTGTTAAAATAATGATATAATAATCAGCTCTTTCACAGTTAAACTTCATTTTGTGTGATTGCTTTCTGTTTTATATATCATTTAAGTTCATTTTTTTTTTTTTGCAGTAATTTCAGTTGGCTAATTTATAACTATATTTATTAAGCATTTTTCAACAGGTTAAACCTCCTAGTCATGTCAGCTTCTAATGTCTTCTACACACACACACACACACACACACACACACACACACACACACACACACACACACACACACACACACACACACACAAATCCATTAACTTCTTTCCAAGCAGTGTATATTTCTGCTGTTTCTCTGCAGATCATATTAAGTTTTTTAGAGTAAGCTTTTTTGAAGAATTTCCTCTTCTTCCTGAAATTTGAATTTCAGAGATGAAATTTTCTGACTACATTTCACTTTGAGCATATGTATTTTAGTTTATTCTTTTGTTCTGCATTTTTTTTAATGATATTAATTAATTTCAGATTGGAACGAACTGTTTACCACCAAATGTGTTGGATGTGGATTTCCAATTGAAGCTGGTGATCGTTGGGTAGAAGCACTGAATAACAATTATCATTCTCAGTGTTTCAAATGCACAGTAAGGATAGTTTTTATATATTGAATACAAATATATCTGTTACAAAAAAAAATTTCATCAACACATTGACTGCCATTGGCCAAATTTGTAAACTTGCCACCTGCGCCAATAGGTTGGTAGTAATTTCAATTCAAAAATATAGAATTATTATTTTTCATTTTGTCACTGAAACCACTATGATTTCTTTAATAAAAATAATCACACTTTCTTACTTTAGTAAAAGCTTGTGTGATTATATTATGTTGAAAGTTTTTAATGATTCATGAGTAGGGAATGCAGGACTAGTAATACTAATATCCAGTATGAAAAATAAAATACAAAATGACTAGTAGTTGGCATCATGGTATAGACAGCAAACTAATAGTTATCTCCATAGTTCAGTCAACATTTTAAAAATCAAATTTTTTAAACTAGCAGTTGCTGAATGGTTAAAAATCAGAGTTTACTTGCACTGCAAGTAACTCCCAGAGATAAAAATTCAGGCTAAAATATTTCCATTTTGTGTTAATTGACATTTTGATTTAATTGAAGATAATCTGGTGGGATTATGATGATTATTTCAGTTAATGTCTATCAGCAGGGATCAGTCTGATATTATCTCCAATCACTATATAAAATGCTGTAAATACATTTTCTTCCATGCAGAAAACAAATGTAAGTGTCCATCCTGATTGGTCATTTCTGTTTGTTGACATTTAATTGTTAATCATATGCTGCTGTAAATGGAGAAATAGCAACTACCAAAAGTTTGGCATCTTCTAGCAACCATAGTAATGAAAGCCTCAGTCTGCTGAATCTAGATTTGTGTAGTAAGGTGGTTTGGTTTACTTTACATGGTGAAGGATTACCTGATACTGGACCATATCCTGGACCTTCAAGTAAAGTGGAACAAAACCCTTTAACCAAAAAATATCTTTAAGAGCTACAGTTTATTCAAGCCAGTCATAGCACTGACCTACACATGTAATCTAAACAAACCTGAATGCCAGAAGCTGCCAAAAATTTGAGAGATGTTAATGTTTTGTTCCCAATTTAATCTAATCAATCCAAAAACTAAAGCCACTAAATAGAAATGTCTACAATTCCGACCAATGAAGATGTTAAGCATGATATGAGCACATGAGAGCCATAATATATTCTGAGCTATGTTCAAGGCACGACTTGATCAAGGCTCAAATCTGAGTAGAACAGTCAGTTTGAGGATAAAGATGTATTTATCATTGCATAATATGCAGCCAGTAATAAAATGCCTTGGCAACCACAATAGCAACTACCTGAGTTTTTTCAAACTTCTCAAAGAATTGGTAGTCTCATATTAGTTGAGAAATATCCTGATCATGTAAAAGTTGACTGTAAATCCTGACAGGAATAGAAATGGAGAGTAGGATGTGTTTTGTGAAGACAGAAAGGGTAAAAAAGGAGGCAGAGTGCTATTGATGATAGAAAAAAAATTATGTCCATACAAGGTAGAGATGCAAGGGGACGGGGATAATGGCATTGGTTTTGAGGTGGTATGGTGTGAGAAAGAGATGAATAGAATGAAATACTTAGTTGGATATTGATATGGTAATATGGAAGGTAGTGACCATGAAATGTAAAAGCAAATTAGCCAATCAGATGGGAAAAGGTTGATCATTCTGAGTGATTTTAATTATGGAAATACAGACTGGAATGATGAGATAGCAAGCAGAAGTAAAGAAAATTAATATCTAGATTTTTTTTAGAGATGACTACCCCATCCTACATAACAGAGGGCATGTGAGGATTTGAGGATCTTGAATTTGATCATCTCATTAGAGGATGTCATTATAAATTAAGTGTAAAATCTGTCTCCAGGTGGTGAGTGACCATTAAGTGATTACCTCGGTGGATGTCAGCCATGTGCAGACCTGTGAGGAAAGGTTATGTGGAACTACAAGGTTGGTGATCATGAGAAGCTCAGGAGACAGCTTGCCACTGTTAGGTGGAAAGGAGATTAGTGCTGCTTGGGTGCTATTTAAGAACTATCTAGTAAAAGCAATGTCTAAATATATTCCAAGAGTCAGAAGGTTAAATAAATAAAACAATATGGAACTCTTTTCATATGTAGCCAGCAAAAAAAAAAAAAAAAAAAAAAAGATTGTGATAGGATTATATTGATTGGAAAAATGGTATAAAAATAATTGCTGCAGATGATATAGTAGAGATATTTAATGAGCAGTGGATGATGATGTGGTGGAGAGACTGACTGTGGTGAACAAGAGCCATATGGACAATTGAGCAGACTTAGTGTTAAAGTTGTGAGATTGATGAAACCATGGATTTTGAAAGAATGTGCCAGAGAGCTGACATCTGCCTTGGCATATTTAATGAGTCTTACATTGGGTCAAGTTCCAAAGGAGTGGAAGGAAGGCAAAATTGTACTGCTTCATAAGAGAGGTGACAGAACTTAAGCATCAAATTATTGGCCATTCTGTGTGTCAGGTGTTGTGGTTAAAGTGTTGGAGAGGCTAGAAGGAACCATGATCCATATTTGGGTTGACAACAGCATTATTATCTTTGCTGGACAGCACAGATTTGCTAAAGGGGAGATTGTGTTTTAGTAATCTACTTACTTATTACAATGAGGTGATAGCTGCATTGGACTACTTAGATTTTGCAAAAGCTTTGGATAGATTACCACATAATAAGTTAATACTCACACTAGAGTGGATGGACATGGTTAGATATTAGACAAGATTGTACCACTATTTGCAGATAGGTATCAGCAAATTGTGTATGGGAGAGCAATATCCCAGAAGAGGAAATTCACTAGTGATGTGCTTCAGGAATCTGTTTTAGGACCATCTGCTCAACTTGAATGTTAATAATAATGAGAAAGATTTGAATGGGGATATTCATTTGTTTGCAGATGATGCAAAGTATGAGTAGAGCAGATGTTGGGGCCTTACAAGAAGACTTGAATAAACTGAGTCACGAGAGTGGCGATACCAGTTCATTGTTGCAAAATGTAAGGTTTTAAAATTTGGAAAACAAAGATGGGGAGTAGAATTTACTCTTGATGGGGATATATTTTTGGAGGTGGAGAAAATAAAAAATAAGAGATCTTGATTTGATTGAGGATAAGGATCTAAAATTTAGAGGACACATTGTTAAAATTGTGAAGACAACACAACGAATTCTGGAAATGGTACAGAGGATGACTTGTAGAAGCAAGGAGATTCTATTTCCATTGTATGAGGTCTTTATTAGTCCACATATGGACTATTGTTTACAGATTTGGTCACTTAGTTTCCAAAATGATGAAGTGTTGTTGGAAAGTGTCCAGAGGCGATTGACTAAGGTAGTTTCTGGTCTCTTGAATGTTGAGCATGGAGAAAGGTTGAGAAGATGCAATTTGTGGAGTCTAGTGGGTAGGAGGAAGAGGAATGATATGATAGAAGATGTACAAGAAGGTAAGGAGTTGCAATGAGATTAACGTTGAAGAGGTTTTTCATAAAATGGTGGTAGAATAAGAAGTCATCCCTGGAAGCTGTATAAGGAGGGGTTTTAGCAAGAGAGTGAGAAAGAGGTTTTTTCATGGAGAGTTGTGGATAATTGGAATGCATTGCCCAAGAGGATGGTATCTGCAGAGAATTTGAATGTATTTAAGGCATGATATGATGAGCTGTGTGTATGACAATGAGACTTCCCACAATGAATCTTTGAATGCATTGAGTCTTGGAATAATAATAAGAATAAAAGAATTTTCCATTATTTTAGGACTGAATTGAAAGAGAGTGTTGAAGGTGATAGTAAAGTTTGGTCACCTTTATTGGTTATAGGTTGAGAGTAGCGAGTTTGTATGATGAAAGATAAATACCAGTGGTATGTGAGTGTTAAGTGGTAATAGAAGACAGCTCAGTACTGGAGTGTAAATCTTTAGAAAAATCATGTAAATGCTATAGACCAAGAGACGTTTGATAGCCAGATTGGACAGGATTCTTTTTATTTTATGTATGTATTTTATTTTTATTTTTTTTGGCAAAAAAATAAATAAAAGCAGCACCAATTATTGTACATCCATAATGATCAGAGGATTTAAATCATCAGTGGCAGATGATCTCAGTCCAAATGTCAGCCTTCTGGCTTTCTCTTTGGGGAAATGAAATTAACACGTTCGCTGCCATGCTCCTCGGGCATAGTTTGTTACTGCACGGCGAGCAATTTCACTCCTTCAAGGTCAGTAATCTGGTTGCCGGCGGTAATCGACATACAAGTGTATTCGTAGTTGGCTTGTGAGGCTCAAATACCAACTACGAGTATACACACTTTCGCTGCTCGCTCCGCACCACAAGTACTTTCACTTCTTCAAGGTCAGCACGAGTAATCTGGTTGCCGACTGTGAGCATCATACGAGTATATTCGTAGTTGGCTTGTGAGGCTCATATACCAACTATGAGTATACTCGTAGTTGGCAGTGAACGTGTTAGAATGAAAGCATGACTTTGATCACTGAGGTCATCAGTGGCTGATGATTTCAGTCCAAATGTCCAAAGTGAAAACCAAAACACTGGCTTTCTGTTGGGGAAATGAAAATGAAAACATGACTTTCATTTGGATGTTATGTGAGCTTCCTATGTTGGCATTTTCCAGATCAGTTTACTATTGCATTGGCAATAATAAATAATAATAAACTCCCTGGGGCACAAGGACTCATCAGAGGAGACCCGCACCAGTCATTCTTTGCACAGTGCCAAGATTCTGTCTCTGCCTACCATGAGCTTTAAAATCTAACTTGCATCTCTACTGTTCCCTAACCAACTTATGTTTCTGTGATGTCTCCTATATCTATTACTCAGATGTTGAAGACCACATTGCCTCATTCTTTTCTCTTGTTAACACTATCTCTATTTGCACAGCTGTTATCATAGGTTGAGTATTACTTTGGTTACTCGTAATCTGATTTTTTTCAGTTATCTCTTCAATGCCTGCGAATCCAGGTGACCATATAGGAACAAACTAAATCTAGGTATACGGTCTTATCAAAGTATTCTACTGAGAAAGAATAACTTTCTTACAAGTGTACTCTTCAACATTACATTTACTCGATGTGATTACTTAACTACCTTAGCTGTTTGAACTCTTCACCCACCATCTTCTTCACATCTCTAGCTTGGTTCATTGACCACTTTGTTGCAAATTTCTGTTAATAAATTACTGCCTACATTGTCCTCAGTCCAAAATGTAACTTTGCACTTATTTATTTATTTGCACCACTCATTGAACTGATATTGTCTTTTGCCAATAGAACCGGTTTGCTCAAATCAGCCTGCAAGCATTTGGTAATGGAAATGTCCTTTATCATTCTTACCAACTTTGCATCATCACTAATAATTGTATATTATTGTCCACACCAGTGCTAGTATCATTAATGTATCATTAAATAACAATGGCCAAAGTAGTACAGAATCCTGTGGTACTCGCTTCTCCTATCTGTGTCACAAACCTATTATCATCATCCGACCTCCATGGAGTCAGAGACTCATCGTGGGAGGAACACACAATGCACACAAAATCTGTGCACAATAATTCATATGAGGCCTGATCAAGGCCTTATACAATGGCATCATAACCTCTATTTCTGCATGTCAGGGTCCTCAGTGTCCTAGCATGCCTATTTTGTGTACCCATCCTTCAAGTTCCTATAAGGACTTCACTTATAGAATCCCATTCTTGGATTATTGCCTTGGCAAAATCCAAATCAGAAGATCAAGGTACTATTACCCAGTTCCAGATGTGAATCCTAATTAGTCTCTCCAATAACTTAATGATCACATCAAAGATTCTGATTGGTCTATAATGGGTTGCTTCTCTCCTAGCACCTTGGTTACCTTTTGCTCACAAGGAACTGCACTTGTGTTGAGATCCAAGTTGAGAAATTGATTCAGCATCCAATCTGATCTGAATGCATGTTTGAATTCATCAGTTGTACCTCTAACTGATCTGTCTTTTCATCTGTTTCATCTTCAGGATCCTGATAGCCAGTGGGTCTGCATGGAATGTATACTTTACTAAAGTGTTTTATTAATAAAAGAAATATTATTATTATAATTCATGACACCTCCAAGGAGTCCGAAGACTCATCGTGGGAGGACACCTACTGTACAACTCTGTCTCCACTACTACACAGAACCTCTACTTCCAATCACCTACATCAACGCCATCTACTGCCCACAACCACTTCCACCACAGCTAGTATTTTTTGTCTGTAAATTGCGTGTGTTCTGAAGGGGCCGATTTGTCTGTATGCGGGATGGAAAACCCTGCTACCTTCGTATGAGATCAGCTAACTCACCTTCGATTGAAAAAGTCCATATAAAGATTCCTCCCGTCATGATGAGAATCGAACTTAGGCCTTTTCTAATCGAAGAAATCTAATCAAAAATATATCCTATAATACCTTTTATTCCTCAAAGGAAGTAGACAGAGCTCTTTTATTCCTGACTAACTTTTGGAAAACAAACAGGCAGCCAGTCTCCATCCTTCAAGCCTTCACTGATCGTGAGCTTAAGCTTTCAATGAACCATTGCTTTTGAGCAGAGATAACATGGCAGATAACTGCCATCATCTTCTACTCCTAAACCCTAACATTAGTCATGTTATTGTCTTTAATGGTGAATTTTACAATCAATTTTACAGTAATTCTATAAATTCTGTTTCCCTTGTCTTGCATCTCTCTCCAATCTGTACCTGCATAATAGAAATCTACCCCCCCCCCCCATGATAGCCACCTAGCCTTCCACTACTTCTTTTGTGTAATCTTTTGTCCCACTAATTCTTCACATCATAAGTATTTCATTAGTTTTCATCACTCATATAATTATAATTTGGCCTGAAGTGGCTTGCCAAACTTTCATGTTTTGTCTCTAGAGTAGGTAAACTAGATTATCTTATCCTCAACTCGAACACTACTGCATGTCCAATAAGCTTACAACCATTTCTGGTTGGGATCTGCACATCCCCCCCCACACACACATCATCAATTTGCTATAGGTTCTGCAACTTCTTGTATTCAGGAGTAATTAAAAAAATATAAATTATTATATTGGTGAGTACAATTCTACTCAAAAATGGTGTGCCAGAATTAACATATATCCTACATTAGTTCTATTTTATGCTTGGCTACTATTCCAATACATGGAATCAAGTTATGTTCAGCTCATTCCAAAAAAGGGAGATAAAAGTTTACTATCAACCCACTGATCCATCTTCCTCATTTCATTCCTCTCCAAAATAATGAAGACAGCCACCAACAGTTCAGCACCTAGAGGCCTACTAGTTAATCACTCACCACCAGTATAGATTTCTTTGCTCTAGATCTGTGACAGATCTCTTAGTCTACACAACCACCATGATCACATGTGCCACAGAAACATCTGCTCTTGTGCTTGACATTTTCAAAGCATTTCATGAAGTCTGGTGTTGAGGCCTGTTCAGTAATTTACCATCCTTTGGCCTACTTCCAAATCCTCTGTAATAATTGGGTAGCCATCTATCTCTCTGGTCAGTTGGTGGATGTCTTCCTCTCTGAAGGATTGGCTTCACCAATACAAACTCTGTTCTGTTGCCTGCCCTCTTTCTCCTATACATAAATTACCTTCTCTCACTGATTAGTAATCTTAACCTTGCCAAAGACAGTACACTCCATTTCTCTTACTCATTTGATAAATCTTACAGTACATAAACATTCAAAGCTTCAAGATTTCTACAACCATTAACTTATCCACTGATCTCCATACCTTTCTTCAGTGGAATGACATAACATAGTCACCTTTGATGCTACCAAAATGCAGTTGTTAATTTTTTTT
Source organism: Typopeltis vanoorti (assembly GCF_054136105.1). NCBI lineage: Eukaryota > Metazoa > Arthropoda > Arachnida > Uropygi > Thelyphonidae > Typopeltis > Typopeltis vanoorti. Next base: position 21,753,957 of record NC_143567.1, on the reverse strand, counting down.
TCTTTCAGAAAAAAAATCTCAGTTCACTTTCTCTTATCTTCATTATTACACAGTTCAGATAATGTCAGACCTCTCTTCCTCTATCCTCTTAAGGAGGAGGGCACCTGCTCTACAACTCTGTCTCCACCACTCGATCTACTAATGAACTGCAACTACACCAATGGCATCTACCTTCCCCACCACTACTACTATTTTCACAATTACAAACATCCATGCCCACAGCGGGATTCGAACCCGCACCCTTTTGGCTGGAGAGCAGATACTCTAACAGTTAGAGTATCTGCTCTCCAGCCAAAAGGCTGTGGGTTCGCAGCCAAGTGGTTACAGTCTAATCACTCAGCCAGCTATATTGATGTATTTGAAGTTGCACACCAAAACCATTCTAAAAATTCTTGATAATGTCCAAAAAAGTGCATTTCAGCTGATAGATGATTCCTGATTCCTTTCACTGATCAGGATTATCTTCCTCCTTTATTTTGTTTGCCTCTGTTCTCTTGAAGATTTTTTTCAGCTCTTCTCACAAACAACAGTTAAGAAAAAAAATATATGTATATCAATAGGTTCCTTCTTTAATGACCTTCACTCACACATGCCACTAATGATGAGCTATAGCGTTTGCTACCTGTACATTAGTAAGTACCATCTCCAGATTTTCAAGAGAAATATTAATAGTTCCTTCTTTCCCAACTTTCATTTACATTCTACTTATGGCACTAAGGTGCCAATAATAGGATGTAAACTACCAATCCTCTGTAATAGGTTCCTCTTGTAGGTTCTGTTCTTATTTGTGGAAATTATTAAAAAAAGTTCTCTTATGTTTATTTTACTTGAATGAAAGAACAGAACAATTACTATTAAAAATATCTTTTCAGTACATGTATGATTAATTTCCAAGTTATTTGTTAAAATAATTAACATATTTTACTTTTTTAATAATTTATTCATATAAGATTTTAAATATGAAAAAAAAAACTCTAAAATTAGTTGCATTGTTTTTCTTTAGATTTGCCATAAAAATTTAGAGGGACAAAGTTTTTATGCTAAAGGAGGCCGCCCATTCTGCAAAGCTCATGCTCGATGAAATAGCCCATTTAACTAGTCTTCCTCGCTGAGGCTTCAGCTCAAAATAGAGGTTACAGAATGCTGATGGAAGAAGAAAAAAATTTTATATGTTCATTTAGCTTTGATTAGCTGATCGTAACTTGTTTTTGTAAATGCTGCTTAATTGAATACTCTCTAAACAGTCTTTACATCTGACTGAATTCGTCAAAATCATTATGCATAGTTCTTAGCTGTAATGAATATGAAGCAAATATAAATATCATGATCAGTCATCCTTATACATCTTTATATTTTGTTTTGTTTGTTACCTTATGGTTAATATGATTTTTTTTTTCCTTCTGCCCCTTTGTAGAATAAACACTATACTGGCAGTGCCAGTCAGTTTTTGTTGATGTATCTGAAAACTTAACAGTGAACATAATGATGAAATAGATGGTATTTATTACATTCAATGATTCTCATTAGAAATGAACAATATGGTAGGAATTTATTAAATAATAAATAATTATGTCGAATTCCTGTACTAAAAACTTTCTTATCCATCATAAATATTTTCTGAGTATAGTTTATGTAATGAATGATGATGAATTTATGTAAAAGTTGGATAAAAATGTATAATTTTGAAAAAAAAAAATCATAATTTTCTGGTACCTTTTTATTAAACATAAAATAAAGTTGTTATGCAGGATATTCAGATCAGATTTGCAGAATCATATTTCCACACTACTTTTTGCCAAAAACGCCAAAAAAAAAAAACTTGTATGTGAATGAAACTAAAATGTGATGAAATATTACTAAAGTACATTTCGTTACTAAAAATGTATATACCTGTTATAGTGTTTGCAATTTTTTTTCTCATTTATATAATATCAATTAAAAGTTATAGAATACTAATTATCTGTTCATTTATTATTCACTCATTTATGATCTTTTGGATTGCTTGTGCATAATTTAAACTTGATAGTAGGAATTGTTAGATAAACATGATTTAGTAGTTGGCAATAGAAATCAAGGAACTCATGGGAGGGCACTCTATATTGCACAACCTGCTGTCTATGCTATTTGAGTCTCCCTCTACACAATACATCATTTACAACCTACTGATAGTATTTTGGTTTCTTATTTGTGAGGGTTATCTAGTCAATTTACCTGCATGTAGAATCAAAAACCTAAGTAGGCAGGAGAAAATATTCTACTACCTCCATATGAAATTGGCAAATTCATCTTTATATGAAGACAGGATTCAAAACTGTTTTCAGGTATTTGAATTTGTTTGCTTTGGTGTCCTTTTTTTATATTCATTTAAAGGTAAATTACCTTTAAATGAATATAAAAGAGTAAATTACTTTCGTAAAGGAAAGTGTGCTAATCTTTTTCCTTTAATCAGCTGTTTGTTAGTTTTATGTGTTTTCATAGGTTTCTCTGTGTGTAGGAGAAAACATACTACTACATTGATCAAAAGACTGGCTAACTTTGCCTAACCCAAAAAGGTCTCAAAGTTCATGTCACAAAGAGGATTTGAACTCTGATCTTTTCAAGACAAGTGATAGTTATGAAACCATTCTATAGTGAACATTTTTAGAAATAAATGTTAAAAGAGGAGTTTTTTAAGGATTTTGTTTTGCAGGCTGTTTTTCAGAGCATATCATTTATTTATTCTGTTACTAATTATGGTGGGGGTCTGTCCATTCCAAAAATAATCAACCAGATTTTTTTTTAGATTTTATTATTATTATTGCTCAGGAATCTCCATGGAGTCCTTAAGGCTCATTGTGGAAGACCCAAACTGTCAACACAATATCTATCGTACCTCTCCTTGAAACCATTAACAGACAAAGCCAATGTAACCAATGCTGGCAACCCATGACATTCATTCACCACTCTCCAAGAAAAAAAATCTACTCCTCATTCCCTTGCTAACCACACTCTTCCCCAGCTTTCAGGAATGACCTCTTGTTTTTAACTCCCCTCTAGCCAAATGCTGAAATATTTCCTTTGTATTAGTGCAAGAGGAGCAGGGAAACGGCGAGGCTCAGGGTGGACAGCGATACACAGCGTGAGAAAGGTGGATGCTCCAAGAGGAGGTGAGAGAATGTGTAGGCAGGAAAGTAATGGGATGATCAGGGATCAAAAGGAAACAGATGGAATTGCAAAGGGTTCTAAAATGAAGAAGCAGAAAGGGAAATGGCCCCAGTCCAGCATGGAGAGATCACATCGAGTGAGTGGTATCAGTGGAACTAGCTGTAGATTCAGAAATGAGTTGTTGTGTTTGTATACCAATGCTAGAAGTATAAGAAACAAGGCGGATGAAATGGTTGCACTAATTGCGTCTGTGCACCCAGAGATTGTCGGAATAAGTGAGACATGGTTAGATGAGGATGATATCCTGACAGGAATAGAGATGGAAAGGTATGATGTGTTTCGTGAGGATAGAAGGGTAAAAAGGGAGGGGGAGTGCTATTGATGATAGAGAAAGAGTTATGTCCATACAAGGTAGAGATGCAAGAGGGAAATGGGGCCAGTGGTTTTGAGGCAGTATGGTGTGAGATAGAGGTGAATAGAATCAAATACTTGGTGGGATGTTGTTATAGACCTGGTAATGTGGATGGTGGTGATAGTGAAATGTATAGTCAAATAAGCCAAGCAAATAAGAAAAGGGTGATCATTATGGGTGATTTTAATTATGGCAATATAGACTGGAATGAAGAGATAGCAACTGGAAGTAAAGAAAATGAGTTTCTTGAGTTTTTGAGGGATAACTACCTCAGACAGTATGTAACAGAGAGCACAAGAGGATTAAGGGTCTTGGATTTGGTCATCTCATCGGAGGATGTAATTATCAATGAGGTATCAAATTATCCACCAATTGGTGAAAGTGACCATGAGGTGATTACTTGGGTGGTTGCCAGCAGTGCAAGGACCCCAGCGAAAAAAGGGTATATGTGGAACTACAAGGGGGGTGATTATGAAGAGCTCAGGAGACAGCTTGCAGGTGTAGCATGGAATGAGGAGTTAGCTGGAAAAGAGATCAATGCAGCTTGGAGGATTTTCAAAAAATATTTAGTGGAGGCAATGTCTAAATGTATACCACGGGTGAGAAGGTTAAATAAGTTAGGTGTGAGATGGATGAATAAAGAGATTAAGCATGCAATACAGAGAAAAAGGGCATTGTGGAGGCAGCATAAGAGAAGTGGAAGTAACCAATTTCATGAGTTCTACAAAGACCAGGCAAGGAGAGTGACTTGGTTGGTGAGAGTAGCTAAAGAGAGGTATGAACAGCAGTTAGCTAATGAAGCTAAAAAGAATCCTAGGGAGTTCTTTCGATATGTAGCCAGCAAAAGAAAGAATGATTATGGAAGGATGACATTGATTGGAGGAAATGGTATAAAGACAGCTGTTGCAGAATGTGTGGTGGAGATACTTAATGAACAGTTCATAAAGATCTTTCAATCTTGTGAATGTGACTTCATGGAGAGATTAAGAGCAGTTGATGATGGGGAGGAGAGACTGACTGTAAGTGAGGAAGAGGTGTTTGGGGAGTTGAGTAAACTAGATGTAAATAAGGCTGTGGGACTTGATAATATATCACCGCATATTCTGAAGGAATGTGCCAGAGAGTTGACACCTGCCTTGACATATTTTTTTAATACGAGTCTTGCACTTGGTCAAATCCCTAAAGAGTGGAAGGAGGGCAAGATTGTGCCACTTCATAAAGGAGGTGATCGAACTCAAGCATCAAACTATAGGCCTATCTGTGTGTCAGGTGTTGTGGTTAAGTTGTTGGAGAAGCTTGTGAGAACTAGGATCCAGAGTTGGGTTGACAACAATGGTATAATCTTTGATGGACAGCATGGATTTGCTAAAGGGAGGTCGTGTTTTAGTAATCTACTTACTTATTACAATAAAGTGACTGCTTCCTTGGACAGAGGAGAAGGATACACAGTAATATATTTGGATTTTGCAGAAGCTTTTGATAGAGTACCTCATGATAAGATGACAGTCAAACTAGAGCAGATGGGGTTGGATATTAGATTAGTGCATTGGATTGGAGACTGGCTATCTGATAGGTATCAACAAGTTGTGTATGGGGGTGCAATATCCAGGAAAAGGAAAGTCACTAGTGGAGTGCCTCAGGGATCTGTTTTAGGGCCATTACTATTTAACTTGTATATTAATGATATTGGCAAAGATTTGGATGGAGATATTCAGTTGTTTGCAGATGATGCAAAGTTGGGACGAACCATAAAGAGTAGTGAAGATGTTGTGGTCTTGCAAGAAGACTTGAATAAATTGAGTGATTGGGCAAGCAAATGGGGATGCGAGTTCAATGTTGCAAAATGTAAGGTTTTAAAATTTGGAAAACAAAGATGGGATGCAGAATTTATGCTTGGTAAGAATATATTGTTGGAAGTAGAGGAAATAAGAGATCTGGGAGTGATAGTGGATAAGGATCTAAAATTTAGGGGACACATCGCCAAAATTGTGAAGACAACACAAAGACTTCTGGGAATGACGAGGAGGTCACTGACGTGTAGAAGTAGGGAGATTCTTGTTCCATTGTATAAGGCTTTGATTAGGCCACACATGGACTATTGTGCCCAGATTTGGTCACCTGGTTTTCAGAAGGATGAAGAGATGTTGGAAAGGGTCCAAAGGCGACTGACTAAGGTAGTTTCTGACCTCTGGAATGTCGAGTATGAGGAAAGATTGAAAAGATGTAATTTGCAGAGTCTAGTGGAGAGAAGGAAGAGGGGAGATATGATAGAGACCTACAAGTTGGTAAGGGGTTGTTATAGGATCAATGGTGGAGAAGTTCTACAGAGAATAGTGGGAGATCAGGGGAGAACCAGAGGTCATGCCTGGAAACTGTATAAAGAGGGTGTGAGTAGGGGAGTGAGAGGCAGGTTTTTTTCGTGCAGAGTTGTGAATGATTGGAATGCCTTGCCTGAGAGTGAGGTGTCTGCAAGGAGTTTGAATGTGTTTAAGACTCGGTATGATGAGATGTGTGTGAGATAAAAGGACCTCCTAGATGAGTCTTTGACTCCATGAGGTCTTGGTTAATAATAATAATAATAATAATAATTATTCCTATAAAATCCTTTAAGTAACTTGAATGTTTCTTTCATATCCCTCTCCCTTTTTTCTCCTATCAACTAACTTTGCAACTCACAAACACTCAATCTATCATCATAGAGAGTATTCATCATCTTGGTCACTTGCATCTGGATCCTCTCCACCACTTCCCAATCCTCAAGAAACTCAGGTGACCAGAGCACAGTAATCCAGATATAGTGATATCAAGGCTTTTTAAAGAAGAATGATAACCCCCTTATTTCTGCTTGTCAGTGTGTTCAACAACCAAGTAATCCTGTGAGTTATCCTGGCTACTTTAGCAGTATGCTCTCTAAACTTCAACTCTCTATCTACTACTACTACCCCCAAATCCCTGGCTTCGTCAATTTCCTGGAGTACAGTTCCCTCAATTTTTACATAGCTTTTAATTTTTGTATCCCAAAACACACAACTTTACACTTTTCCACATTAAATTGACATATTTCCTATATTTGTACAAATTAAAAAGCAATGGTCCATGCACAGAGCTCTGTGGTGCACCACTAGTCATCTTAATTCTGCTCCTTAAACTCAACATCTGCATGTTCATCACCCTCTCAGGCAATGCATTTCTTGCACTTACCACTCTCCATAAAAAATACCCTCTAACTTGCCACTTCCAGGGACATGGTCCCTTGTCCTTGCTCCTTCCCCTTGTTCTATTAAATGAAAAATCTCCTCAGAGTTAATATGATAATAACCCTTCAACAGCTTATGTGTCTTGATCATATCCCCCCCCCCCCTTGTCTTATATCCAACCAAACTGCAATTTGCATGCTCTCAGTCTATCTCCATAATCAACATTATACAGTCCTGATATCATTTTTATCACACTTTTATCTCTCATGCTCAGTATCCTCAACATTGCAGCAACTCTCTGAGATGTCTTCACAACATTTGCAGTATGTCCTTAGAAATACAAATCTATCCATAAGCATCCTATGTGTGGATCACAAATTGTAAAACCTTAAATTTAATTGATTAAACTAATATTGCCATTTATGTGTGTACCTTTCCAGCTTATTCAAATCTTTTTTGAAGAGCCAGAATATCAGCAATATTACAATGTTATGAGGATCAGCTGAGGGAATGTGGATTGCAGAGTTTGGTAGAGAGAATAAAGAGAGGTGATATGATTGAGATTTTTAAACCATTGAGAGGTAGTTACAGGGTTGACACTGGGAAGTTCTTTCACTTGGTGGAACAGCGGGAGGGATGATGACAAGGAGCTATCCCTGTATGTTGCAAAAGGAAGCTGTGAGCAAGAGAGTGAGGAGTGGTTTCTTTGCATGGAGGGTGGTTGAACTGTGGAATGCATTGCCTGATAGTGGTAAGAGCACGAACGGTCAGTGAATTCAAGGAGTGGGATGATGGACTTTGTGTTTCCTAGAAAGGGCCTCTCACGATGAGTCCTTTGACTCCATGGAGGCCTGAATAATAATAATTACTAATAGCCCTCTCAAGCTTCACATCATCTGCAAAACAATTGAACTTCTCATTGACATAAAGATTGAACAGTACTGAGCCCTGTGGAACTCCATTTGTAGCCTTCCTACTTCCTGAAACTGCTTCCCTATTGCAACTCTCTGATATCTAGCAGAGAGCCAATCCAATCCACTAATCTGATATCCAATTCCATATGGTGCAACTTAAAAATCAACTTGTCATGTGACATCCTGTCATGTGCAAAATCCAAAAACTGTATACCCTATCCTACCCTGATTTGCTTCTCTATTTGACTCTATTGTAAAAGGTAACCAGATTACTAAAACATAAGTACCCTTTAATGAATTGCTGGCCTGCATAAATAGTATTGCCCACATCTGTCTAATTCTGCATATGAATTATTTTTTTAAACAATTTCCCCAAACCTCAAACACTACAGAAGAAATACAAAGAAATGTATAGTTTGATACCTCCATTCCACTCTCTAGGAACGTGTTCATTGCAAAATTCTCATTAAACAAGCAAGTTAATGGCATAGTCATTTCCATAGCATATTTCATTAAAACACGTTGAAATTCTATCCTAGTCCCTCTGCCTTATTGACATTTAGAATACTCAATAATCCATCCACTATCATTTTTCCTTTTACTCATTACATAGTGAAAAACTGTGTGGGAATAACCTTGGACTGCAGTTGTAGTCTTCTCTCATATTCTAATTTTTCTCTCCTTACAATATTAGTCCATTTCATAGCATGAGCCCTATATTCCTCATGTTCTCCACTTCTCTTTATGTCTTCCATTTTCTGTGTTATTCTGCAATGATCCCTCTTCAATTTCTTTCATCCATTTTGCTTCTGTAAGCTGGTTTCTAAGTCCGTAATAGTTGCCTTTTAATTACTAGTGACAGGCTATATGCTGCGAGCATATTACTGGGGACAGTAATAGTTTGATTGGTTCAGTGCCATGGCATGTACAACTGCAAGGACTAGAAGTTGATAGTGCATAGGAGGTAGTTAAGAAGTGCTTGCATGAAGCAATGGCTGACTGTATACCTAGAGTCCGAATAATAAATCAAGTAGGGGTTAAATGGATGAATAACACCATTAAGCTTGAGTTGCATAAAAAGAAACAACTATGGAGGGAATTTAAGGAGAAGGGTGACCGGCAGGCACATGAACGGTATAAAGCGCAGGCCAGAAGGGTGACGAGTGTGGTAAGAAAAGCAAAAAAGGATTACGAAAGAACATTGGCCATGCAGGCTAAAGAGAATCCTAAACAGTTTTTTAGATATGTAGCAAGTAAAAGGAAAAATGTACATGGCAGATAGATTTTAAAGAATGCCGATGGTAGGGAGGTAACTGAATCAGTTGAGATAGTTGAGTTACTGAGTGAGCACTTTGCAAAAGTATATCATCCAGGTGGTGACATTGCAGAAACGAATAAACCAGTAGATTATACGGGAATTGTGGTTAATGAAGTGGAGGTGAGTAGTCTATTGCATAACCTCAATGACAATACATTTGTGGGATTGGATGGTATACCAGCTCGTGTTGTACGAGAAGCAGCTAAAGAATTGTCAGTACCCTTGACCATTTTGTTTAATTTGAGTCTCGGGTCTGGGTTAGTCCCGAGTGGGAGGAAAGAGGGGAAAATAGTTCCACTGCATAAAGGTGGTTCCAAGACTGCTGTTGTAAATTACCGACCAATTAGCATATCAGGAATCATTGTCAAGGTCTTAGAGAAATTAGTCAAGAAAAGAATACAGGATTGGATAGATGAAAATGGGATATTGTATGGGGGACAACATAGTTTTGTGAAGGGTAGATCATGCCTCAGTAACTTGCTCACGTTTTATAACACAGTGACGGCTGAACTGGATACGGGTAATGGGTTTACAGTGATACTACTGGACCTTGCCAAGGCCTTTGATAGGATACCACATGGAACCCTAATCAGTAAACTGGAGCAGATGGGTATAGATATAGGGTTGGTGAGATGGATAAGAGGGTGGTTGAAGGAGAGATATCAAAGAGTGGTTTATTCAGGAGTGGAGTCTAAAAGACGTCTTGTGACTAGTGGAGTGCCACAGGGCTCTGTTCTTGGACCACTGCTTTTCAATTTGTTCATCAATGATATTGGAAAGGATCTGAAAGGAAGTGTTCACTTGTTTGCTGATGATGCAAAGTTGGGTAGAGCAATTGTGAGTGCACAAGATGTCAAAATTTTACAGGATGATTTGGATAGTTTGGAGGACTGGGCTAGGAAAAATGGATGTCAATTTAATGTGGCAAAGTGTAAGGTTATGCACTTTGGGGTGAAAAGAATAGCAGCAGTATATCGCATTGGTGGAATCATACTCCAGGAGATTGATGAGGCCAGGGATTTGGGAGTGTTGCTGGATAGGGAGTTGAAGTTTAGGGGGCACATTGCAAAAGTAACTAAAACAGCTCACCAAATCACTTGGCTTCTGAAAAATACTTTAACATGCAGAGACGAACAAGTTGTTGTTCCTCTGTATCGAGCTTTGATAAGACCCCATCTGGACTTCTGTGCCCAGCTATGGGCACCAGGGTTTCTTCGTAATGGGGAGGAAGTGGAGAGGGTCCAGAGACGAGTGACCAAGATGATAGCAGGTCTGTGGAATGAACCTTATGAGAATAGGTTGAAGATTTATGGGTTGCAGAAATTGGACGATAGGCGAAGGAGGGGTGATATGATTGAGACATTCAAATTACTGAAGGGTTTTTATAAGATTGATCCAGAAGATATTTTTGAAAATATGACTGGTGGTGGGAGGACTAGGGGCCATGCATGGAAGCTGGGCAAGAGCGTGGTTGACAAGGGTGTTAGAGCTAGGTTCTTTGCTTGGAGAGTGATGAATGAGTGGAATAAGCTTCCAGAGTCTGTTGTGTGTGCTACGACCGTGAATGAGTTCAAGGCAGGGTATGATAGATACTGTGTGAATGTTGAATAGTTGTTCTTGACATGATGTTAGGGCCTCCCTCGATGAGTCTGTCGACTCCTTGGAGTTTCCTGGAACAATAATAATAATAATGGTTCTCTGTAAGATCTGCAAAATACCCCTTTACAGGCTGCAATCACCTCTTGATTCGAAGAAAAATGCTGACCAGCAAGGAAGGTTTTTAGTTTTGGGAAGAGACAGAAGTCAGAGGGAGCCAAATCTGTGGAATAGGGTGGATGTTCCAACAATTCATAGTGCAGATCTCTTAATTTTCCCATTGCCAAAACACCTTTGTGGGCAGGTGCATTGTCCTGATGAAAGATGATTTTTTTCTTCTGCAAACCGGGTCTTTTCTCACGAATTTTTTCATCTAGTCTGCTTAAAATATTGGAATAATATTCCCTTATTGTTTTGCTGTTTTGCAAGATAATTAATAAACAAAATGCCTTTATCATCCCAAAACACTGATGCTATGATCTTGACTTCTTTGGCGCTGAACAGCCAGCTTCTGTCCACTGTTTTTTGGATTCTGGTGTGTGTGTACTGTTAATCCAAGTCTCATCCATAGTAATAAATCGATGTACACAATCAGTTTTATTCTTGTTAAAACACTCCAAGCAATGTTCAGAGATTTTCATGCGAGTGTGTTTTTGATCTGCATGGCATCCATCTTGCACAAAGCTTTTTCATTTGCAATTCTTCATGCAAAATATATCCTACACATTCTTTTGAAATGCCTATAGTCTCAGCAATTTCATGCACTTTGACTCAACGGTTATCCAATATCATATCGTGCACTTGATCAATGATTTCTGGTGGTGTTACACTTTTTGGACGTCCTTCACATGGATCATCTTCAAGGCTGGTATGGCCACGTTTAAACTCGGCAGCCCATTTCTTAATTGTCAGAGGAGAAGATTGCCCATAAACTTTTATGAGCTTCGAATGAATTTCTTTTGGCATTAAACCTTCTTTTACAAACAATTTTATAACTTTATAATATCAGTTTTATCCATTTCAAGGGATACAGACAACACTTTGGCTTTCGACAGCTGTATAAAAAAAAAAAAAAACTACATGATAGAATGACTTGCAATTTCACATGGATGCTTATACAGGTTTTCCAACTTATTAAAAAAAAAAAAAAAATCTTGCCAATAGTGTTGCCATTTATGGTTGAGGCCGAAAACTTTTCATACAACCCACGTAAATACTTCAGGACGATTCCCTCATAGACTTATGAGGGAAATGATAATGATTCTCAGTTCATTCTGGCATTGTAGAAGGTTGGAACCACTCTGGAATGAAAAGATTGTTGCTTGGTAATCTTTTCCTCCCAGAGTTCATTGGACTACACTGCAAGAAACTGAAGCGAGGGGTTTTGGAGTGATGACAGACAAGGAGAAAGTTCAGAGGACATATTGCAAAGATGGAGAAATAACACAGAAATAATAAAGGACCTCCCAGATGAGTCTTTGACTCCATGAGGTCTTGGGGTGGTAATAATAATTAGATTGCTGCAAGATAAGTAGGAATAAGGAGATTATTATCCCTCTTTTTTTTTTTTTTATAAGACTTTGTTTGATAGGATTGACAACATCTGAACTGCTACACTCAGATATAGTTGCCTGGGTTTTCTGAGAAAAGAGGAGGCAGTGGCAAAGATTCAGAGGTAAGTGAGAAAAATAATAGATCTGTAGAATGCTTCCTTTAAGGATAGTTTGAAGGTTTGTTGGTTAGACTTTCACTAATAATCAGGAAAGAGTAGAAATGTTAGAAATTTAAATTACTAAAGTGGAAAAAGGAGGATTATAGGATGTAGAAAAAATTTTTCAGTAGATGACAAACATAGGTTACCTCTGACAGGTTGTGTAATGATTGATTAGCAAAAGCATAAGGACTTGATATTTTGCTTGGAAAGTAGCAAATAAGTTACCAGAAGCACGTGTGAATTCTCTGTCAATGAATGAACCACCTGCAGTGATGTTTAGGATTCCATGGAGATACCCTGATTGCGATGTGATAGGCATAGTGAGTCTTGTGGTCATGCAGATCTGCTGAAGTACCAGATGTAGTGATAGTTCATTAGACACCACCACAGTAAGTCTTCTGACTTCATCAAATTATTGCATAATCATTTCTTAGCCGAATAAGAAACTCAAAGAGTTTCATGCCGAGTATAGTAGAAACTATATAAAGTTCGGCGATTCCAAGCGTAAGCAAATACCTGGATACCGCAGCAACTGACCCTAAAGGATAGTGCAAGCTGAGGCAACTCATGTCTAAGGTGGAGCAAGCTCCAATCACTATTCTTGATATTTACCCATAATGTGAACTTAGCTCCTAGGAGCTGTATTTCTGTTCAACATTATGAGAGAAGGTCACTACCCAGACCGGTTTCAACCTTTATTGAGGTCTTATCAGTGAGTAGGTAGACCTAGTTAATATCAAGTTTGTAGCGAACAAAACTTGCAACCCTTCTATGAGTATTGCCGAGAGGTGTCCTAATAAATTATTAGATATATGAAGAGCCAAAGGCTTCAATTCGGCGACATATAACTTGTTTAAGTTAAGGGATATTACATCCCATATCGTTTCTTAGCCAAATAAGAAACACTCAAAGAGTTTCATGCCAAATATAGTAGAAACTATATAAAGTTCGTATATAAACTATATATGTCGCCAAATTGAAGCCTTTGGCTCTTCATATATCTAATAATTTATTAGGACACCTCTCGGCAGTACTCATACAAGGGTTGTAAATTCTGTTCGCTACAAACTTGATATTAACTAGGTCTACCTACTCACTGATGAGACCTCAATAAAGGTCGAAACCGGTCTGGGTAGTGACCTTCTCTCATAATGTTGAACAGAAATACAGCTCCTAGGAGCTAAGTTCACATTATGGGTAAATATCAAGAATAGTGATCGGAGCTTGCTCCACCTTAGACATGAGTTGCCTCAGCTTGCACTACCCTTTAGGGTCAGTTGCTGCAGTATCCAGGTATTTGCTTATGCTTGGAATCGCCGAACTTTATATAGTTTCTACTATATTCAGCTAAGAAACGATATGGGATGTAATATCCCTTAACTTAAACAAGTTATATGTCGCCGAACTGAAGCTTTTGGCACTTCTTTTATCTAATTATTACATAATGTTACACAACTGTGATGTGCCATATTTTTAAGGATATCTATCTCAAACTTTAACACAAATATGAGTTCATAATATGATCATTGCTAAGGTATAAGAAATGCACTGTATACAATAATGTGAAGGTAAATCATATACAAAAGTGTAATTTTTCGTTTTCGTGGTATTTCTGTTTATTATTATTATTATTACCCCAAGACCTCATGGAGTCAAAGACTCATCTGGGAGGTCCTTTTATCACACACACATCTCATCATACCGAGCCTTAAACACACTCAAACTCCTTGCAGACACCACACTCTCAGGCAATGCATTCCAATCATTCACAACTCTGCACGAAAAAAACCTGCCTCTCACTCCCCTACTCACACCCTCTTTATACAGTTTCCAGGGATGACCTCTGGTTCTCCCTTGATCTCCCACTATTCTCTGTAGAACTTCTCCACCATTGATCTTATAACAACCCCTTACCAACTTGCAGGTCTCTATCATATCTCCCCTCTTTCTCCTCTCCACCAGACTCTGCAAATTACATCTTCTCAATCTTTCCTCATACTCAACATTCCAGAGGTCAGAAACTACCTTAATCAGTCACCTTTGGACCCTTTCCAACATCTCTCTTCATCCTTCTGAAAACCCGGTGACCAAATCTGGGCACAATAGTCCATGTGTGGCCTAATCAAAGCCTTTGTTATGTCTTGACTTCGTCCCTTATATTTATATTCATAGTTTCTATTATCTATCACTTTAGGACATCAGCTATTCCTTGCCGACAAATTTATAATTGTTTAAAACAACTGCGCCAGCCGGCAACTGAATTCTGATACGCAATTAAACAAATCACGTTATTAAAGGGATAACGTGATTTGCAGTCATGGTCCCCCCCCTTTCCTTATGGCAATGGATTCCCCCTTTACTTATGCAGGTCCGAAAGTTTAATAAGTGGTAATTCAAATCTCAGAAAACGACAGACTCGTGAACTTTGGATTAAAGAAATGCATTTATTTTAAACACTTACACATATACACTTTAAATAGTAATTTCAATACTAAAGAGTCTGAACTCCCCCCCCCCCCCTTATTTTAAGATATCCAAAATATCTACTAAATTTATTCTAACAGTCCCACACTTTCTTTTGTGTTACTATGTTCAGACTAGGTTAATTCACACAGAGTTACTCAGTTCCCACACATAAAAACAACACATGCACATATTTATATACAATCCTTGTGTAGAGCATATCAGACGTATTCCGTCTTGCATTTTAACATGGGATAATATTCTTATTTATGCTCAGGCTTTATCCTCCCCCCCCAACTTATTTAATATTCAAGCTAATTTATAACATAATGTCATAAATGTTTCTTCCAAATAAACAGTTCGAAGGTTTGGTTCCTTTCTCAGCATAAGCTTAGAGGGGCACTAGCTTATAAGACAGATTAGTCCAAAACAGTCCTTCAGGCATTATATGAAAGTTAAATGTGTGGAGCTCCCTAATTCCTTGGTTCCTATTCTTTCTTTGGTTAGTATTCAAAATGAGTATGAAAACTTGTACATTACCATTCTTGTCTTTCACGGAGTTGCTGAGACTTGTTTTCTCACCACGTATTCTTATGGCATCTGCGACTTACTTCTATCATTTTCGAGAGATTCCATTTTCGATGACTACATGTTGGCATAACTAACCAACGGCTCTCTACTGGAATTCCGACCTCATTCCTTCGGTGACTATACACGGCACGTACAGCAACCAGGAGATTGTTGCTAGATACCGGCGGTAAGCTTCCGCAGCTATCCAGGACTTGGATTAGGAACGCAGGAACAGAAAACAAGAGAGCGACTGAATCTCGCGCCGGACCTTATATTGTAAAATGCGAGCGCCCTCTCTCGA
The DNA here is from genome assembly GCF_054136105.1 of Typopeltis vanoorti. Taxonomy (NCBI): domain Eukaryota; kingdom Metazoa; phylum Arthropoda; class Arachnida; order Uropygi; family Thelyphonidae; genus Typopeltis; species Typopeltis vanoorti. The sequence goes on along the minus strand of NC_143567.1, from coordinate 21,738,328 downwards.
TGGCGGCGACGGCCGATTGGTCACAGCAACTCCGAACTGTTTTGACATGGCTCTAATACATATATCATCTTAAATACATCTAATAATAACATTTCAATACTGATACATAATTTTCCCTTGTTAATTTTTTTACACATACATTATCAACTTTAATTATAGACTTCTCAAAATCACTTACTATCTACAACCTCAGATGGTTAGACATACTTCTGAGTGAGCATATGTACACTATATTTTTAGCTCTTCTTCTGGAGGCATAAGTATGTCCTTATCCTTAGATCGAATCGTTACTGTATGTTGGGTAGGAAGGATGACTCACCGATAGTGAATCAGCACTTTTTCCGACACAACACCTTATACAACGGAACAAGAATCTCCCTACTTCTACTCATCAGTTTTAGTTTAATTTCATTAGTTTCAGTTTACAATTGACTGTGGCAATCTTGGTGTTCTTTGTGTCATTAAATTTTGTACTGAGAACAGATATAAAAATGCAATTTTGTTTTTTCATTCTATAAATTTTCATTTGCTTCTTAATACAAATTATTTTTTTATTATTATTATTTGATACCTCCAGGGAGCCAAAGACTCCTCGAGGGAGGGCACAGCTCTACAACTCTGTCTCCACCACTTAATTATAATTGATTTCATAATGTTTGTTCATTCATTTTTATTCATTGATTCATTCTTTTTGAGATTTCATTAAGTCCTCACATCATTTATCCCTTTCTGCATTTTAATCCCTGCCCATGTATTTTTAACCTTCACTTTTAATTTTTTACAATTATTGGTTTTAATTCTTTAGTAATTTACTCTTTTATGGCTGTTTTTTGATTTTTATCATTCTAAACAATTTATTAGTGATGTATCATCTCAGTTAGGTTCCAAGTTATAAATCTCAAAGTTATGAAGATATAAACACAAATCACTCCAGGTCCTCTCCAAAGTATGTGTCTCGAAATCCATTGTTGGAGTCATAATAGTTTTACTCATTAAATCACAGGTAAACACCAGCACATTCAAAATAAAGGAGTGCTCCTTGCAAAATAAACATGATATATATTGGTTTGCACAATATCTTCATGACTAGGCTACTTGTCCTTGGAAATTCAAGTACCAAGAGCAATAATATACAAACACCACTAATTATTAAAAACAATGTCATTAAAGAGTCATTTTTAAATTGTAAATATTTCAGTACTTGTCTTACTTCTTTACATGTGACTTTTTTCCTTAATGAGACAAAAATATACATCTTTCGATAGTTCTTTCGATATGTAGCCAGCAAAAGAAAGAATGATTATGGAAGGATGACATTGATTGGAGGAAATGGTATAAAGACAGCTGTTGCAGAATGTGTGGTGGAGATACTTAATGAGCAGTTCATAAAGATCTTTCAATCTTGTGAATGTGACTTCATGGAGAGATTAAGAGCAGTTGATGATGGGGAGGAGACTCTGACTGTAAGTGAGCAAGAGGTGTTTGGGGAGTTGAGTAAACTGGATGTAAATAAGGCTGTGGGACTTGATAATATATCGCCGCATATTCTGAAGGAATGTGCCAGAGAGATGACACATATTTTTTTAATATGAGTCTTGCAGTTGGTCAAGTTCCTAAAGAGTGGAAGGAGGGCAAGATTGTGCAACTTCATAAAGTAGGTGATCGAACTCAAGCATCAAACTATAGGCCTATCTATGTGTCAGTTGTTGTGGTTAAGTTGTTGGAGAAGCTTGTGAGAACTAGGATCCAGAGTTGGGTTGACAACAATGGTATAATCTTTGATGGACAGCATGGATTTGCTAAAGGGAGGTCATGTTTTAGTAATCTGCTTACTTATTACAATAAAGTGACTGCTTCCTTGGACAGAGGAGAAGGATACACAGTAATATACTTGTATTTTGCAAAAGCTTTTGATAGAGTACCTCATGATAAGTTGACAGTCAAACTAGAGCAGATGGAGTTGGATATTAGATTAGTGCATTGGATTGGAGACTGGCTATCTGATAGGTATCAACAAGTTGTGTATGGGGGAGCAATATCCAGAAAAGGAAAGTAAGTTACTAGTGGTGTGCCTCAGGGGTCTGTTTTAGGGCCATTGCTGTTTAACTTGTATATTAATGATATTGGTGAAGATTTGGATGGAGATATTCAGTTGTTTGCAGATGATGCAAAGTTGGGACGAACCATGAAGAGTAGAGAAGATGTTGTGGCCTTACAAGAAGACTTGAATAAATTGAGTGATTGGGAATGGGGATGCGAGTTCAATGTTGCAAAATGCAAGGTTTTAAAATTTGGAAAACAAAAATGGGATGCAGAATTTATGCTTAGTGAGAATATATTGTTGGAAGTAGAGGAAATAAGAGATCTGGGGGGGATAGTGGATAAGGATCTAAAATTTAGGGGACACATCGCCAAAATTGTGAAGACAACACAAAGACTTCTGGGAATGACGCGGAGGACACTGACATGTAGAAGTAGGGAGATTCTTGTTCCATTGTATAAGGCTTTGATTAGGCCACACGTGGACTGTTGTGTCCAGATTTGGTCACCTGGTTTTCAGAATGATAAAGAGATGTTGGAGAAGATCCAGAGGTGACTAATGTAGTTTCTAACCTCTGGAATGTCGAGTGTGAGGAAAGATTGAGAAGATGCAATTTGCAGAGTCTGGTGGAAGGAGGAGGGGAGATATGATAGAGACCTACAAGTTATAAAAGGGGTTGTTATAGGATCAATATCAGAGGTTCTACAGAAAATAGTGGGAGATCAGGGGAGAACCAGAGGTCATCCCTGGAAGCTGTATAAGGAGGGTGTGAGTAGGGGAGTGAGAAACCGGTTTTTTCATGCAGAATTGTGAATGGTTGGAATGCCTTGCCTGAGAGTATGGTGTCTGCAGAGAATTTGAGTGTGTTTAAAGCACGGTATGATGAGCTGTGCGTTTGATAAAAAGACCTCCTAAATGAATCTTTGACTCCATGGGGTCTTGGGTAATAATAATTATACACGTGTACAAGGAGATATGCTTTGCATTATGGGAGATACTAAGACAAGTAGTGATGAGAGCTTGGTCCACCTTTACCACGAGTTGCCTTAGTCCTGAAGATTCTTCAGGCACAAACTTTGTTTACTTACACTTGGATAAAGGATTAAACTAAATTTATTATAGTCTAACCAAGTGGGAAAAAAGTTCCATCATCTTTCTCTAAATCCAGAGTAATTTAATAAGTTGAGATACCTTTTGGCAACTCGTATAGGTAAATATGACTTCTCCATTGCTTCCACCTTAGTATCACCATCTCTGGGTCTGGCTCCCACTGACGAGACTTCAATAAAGGTCGAAACCGGTTAGAAGCTTGGATGATGAATGGCAGTGCTATAGCCCATGAAGTTTTAACTGAACCTCGGCTGTTGCTGTCTCCCAGGTCCTAGGTGTGTGTGTGTGGGGGGGGGGGGGGGGAATAACGAATGGCAATGCTGTAGCCCATGAAGTTAACTGAGGCACGTCTGTTGCTGTTACCCCTCAGATGACATATGAGCGGCTCTGCTCGATGGTGGGGCGAGCCTGCCACGGGGTAGAGCCAATGCTGACAGTTCTCAGTGGCAGGATGAGCCTGTTACTGAGGGAAACAACGCTGAGTTTTTGGAGTTTGACCTGTACTTGATCATTCAATAAAGGTTGAAACTGGTCTAGGTAATGGCCCTTCCCTTAATACATGTCTGCAAGGAGATGTGCTTTGTATTATGGGAGCTACTAAGACAAGTAGTGATGAGAGCTTGGTCCACCTTTACCACAAGTTGCCTCAGTCCTGAAGATACTTCAGGTGCAACTTTGTTTGCTTACACTTGGATAAAGGATTAAATTAAATTTATTGAAGTAGAGATTACTCTCAACCCATTTCTGAATGCGATCCCTAACCATTTTTTACCAATTCTTCACCACCACTCCTGAGATACTAATTGATCAATAGTTGCATATATCAGTCTTCGCACCACCCTTGTGCAATCTGAGACGCATATTAAACAGCCTAGTCAAAGGAATTACCAGATCAGCTGAACACACTTTTAGCACACATGCTGATAACCCATCAGTCCCTATTGCTGAATTCTTATTCAGTTTGTGCAACAGCTCTAAAACTTCATCCTCATACACCTGAGTTTCTTCATCCAGTAAAAAGGTAGCAGTGATCTCAATGTTGCCAGGTTCCAAGTTCAATCATTAGTTGAACAACCTCTTCCACATCTGTAAACCTCATGACATCTGCATTTGGTAGAGTTATTCTTTCATATTCATTCTTTCTTTTATTTTCAGCATATCTATAGAATTCTTGTTGGTTGTCTTTAGCATGCAGAGCTAGTTTCTTTTTATAACAAACTTTGCTTTCCAAACAACAGTTGTGACTATTCTAGTCTGTTTTTTATAATTTTCATAATGCACATCATCTTTATGCACATGGTATTCCTTCCACATCATCCTTTTCTTACAAATCTCTTGCTTAATAAGATTACACATCCATTTGACTCCTACCCTATTTATTCTTCGAACTCTTGGGACACACTCTGATATCACATCATATAAGTATTGTTTAAATGCTTCCCATCCATCAACCAATCCCATTCCACTGAACTCAGTATACTCCTCAGTTGGTCATGATTTCCTGCTTTGTAGTTCAGCATGTAACCTTTTCTGAGTGGAACATTCATAAACTTAGTTACTTCCCAAGTGAATACTGCATGATCACTGTCACCAACCATAGGCTGTAGTTACATCTTGAACTGAAACGCCCTCTGACACTATAATCAACTTTGACCTCGAGTTCCTTCTGTCACATGCTGCTTGAGGAAGTTTTTCTGCAACTGCTCAATAAATTCATTTTCATTCTTCTCATGAGATTCTACTGCTACCCATGCAATATTTGGATAATTAAGTCTCCCATTATGATTATTCTTTTCACGCTTATCTTTATATTTGCTGATGCCTTTCTTCATCACTAGCAACCAATCCACCAAGTCTGTAACAACACCCCACTATGTAATTGATCTTCTTAGATTCCACCTCCAAACTCACTCTAGATGGCTTCAAACTCACTGCTACATTATAGGTCTCAACTCTAACTGCATTCAAGTGATCCGATATCATTATCAGCATGCCCTCTCCTGTCCTATCCTCTTTATCATTCATAAAAGCACTGTACCCTTTTCATTTGATACTAGTTAGTATGTCTGATTATGATAAGCAGGTCTCACTAATGCCTACAATCTGAGGCCCCAACAAATTGACTAAGGCAACAAATTCTACTGCTGTGTTCAGCAGTAGAACATGCAAATTCTATCTGCATGTTCTTTTGTAAACTCTTGTCTGCAGTGTGCATGACGTTTGGACAACTTGCAGATCTCTATTCTTCTCTAGTGCCTTATATATGTAAACATCTTTGCACATGTTTGATGGGTCCGAACTGGACGAACACAAAGTCAAAATTGTTCTCTTCTCCTCAACATTTCCATGACAAAGCCCATTTCCACAGTAGAGAAGAATAGAGAATACACTCACATTCTCACTCCACCCTTTATAATTTAGTTTCCCTTACTGTGTTAGGTCTCTTATCAGTTATTAGTTTTTCAAGACTCCTGATACCAAACACATTCAGATATAGACTGTCCTTATACAAATCCAATCTTCCCTCAAACTCACTCCACACATCCAAAAACTCTCATCCATTCCTTCTACACAGCCTATGCATCATAATGGAAGGTGACAAGACTCAACCTTCAAATTATATTCTGATCTCTGCATGTGTATTTGGAATTGCGATTAAAGTGTTGTAAAAGTTAGTGAGGACCAGTATCCAGAATTTGGTTAACAGCAGTAGCATTCTGATAGACAGCATGGGTTTGCTTGAAGGAAGATCATTCTTTTATTCATGGTTGTAGTAATTAACAATTCTGGAGACAAATTACCATGTTAGAGAACTTACTTTATGTTAGAATAATACACTCATGTATGTGTATAGGTTATAAAACATGGCTATGGACAGGGGCGTGCCAGTAGTGTCTGGCACCTGTGTGCAAAACTTTCGTTGGTGCCCCTATTCCCCCCCCCCTCCAATAAAAAAATCACTTTAAAAAAACATGTTTTTTTTAAAGTATTTCCTCCTCTTTGGCGCCTGTGTGCATTGCACATATGGCCGGTGCGCCCCTGGCTAGGGATAGAATCCCTCACAAAAATAAAAATAAAATTACAATAAGGCCTTAGCCATTCATTATATTTAGAGAATATTGGGAAAAATAGAATACTGTAAAAATACAACATAAGACCACATTTAAACCATCCAGAAAATTAAAAAGTAATACTAAGCTCATCTAAGGATCCCTTTCTTTCTCTTGTTCACACAAGCATATACCAGATCGGATGCACATTTAACTTACCTTACATAGGTGAAAGAGGATTATACAATTCCAAAACAAAGAGAACACAAATGACACATTCTTTCATCATGGAAAATTGGCCTTTTCTGATTATGCACATGAAATTTGCAACAGAATTGACTGAGAAATGTACTCAGTCTTTCCATCACCGAAAATGAAGAGTAAGAAAGAAAAGATTGTGAGTCTGCTGCCATGGTGTTAATAGGACTGAATTGAGAAGGAAGGACCCTGATTGTGAATTAGTTGATGCGAACATTGTGCAAGGAGGTATGGTGAATTTTGATGGAGAAAGGAAGGATTTTATTACACGTTGATATAGTGAAACAAACTGCCGTTTGTTTCACTATATCAACGTGTAAAGATGGCGTCCAACAAGAAACGTACGTCAGCGGCGCGCAGGACTTCTACTACTACAAGAAAGGCCGGCTCAGCGTTGGATTTTTCGCAATGGATGCGTTGCGGAAACTGCTATATGTATGCACCGAAAAATGTGAAGGATCTGTGGTCGGTCTGGCAAAATGAAAAGAACAAAAATGTCGACGTATGTGAGAAGTGTCGGGATAGGCTGGAGCGTTTAGGAATGGAAGCTGACATCGGGACCGTAGCGGAAGAACTTCGGCGGGAGTTTATGAAAATGAAAAATGACCTTCATCTTCTTCATGAGGAAGTGGAAGTGATCGGTAAGGAGATACTTGAAGTTAAAGCGGAGTTTAATGTGTTAAACAGAGAAATTAGGACTATAGAGATTACTTTAGCTGAAGTAACTAGAACAGGATTACATATGGGTGAGTCTTTGGTGAATGATTCAGTAATAAATAGTATGGGAGTGATTGGGAGTCAATATAATAAAACCACAAGTGGCCTAGAAGAAATGAGATGTAGTGAGAGTGGGGGGGTAAGTAATAGAGAGTTGAGTAATGAAGCTGGGAGAGTCATGCTGAATAGTGTAGAGAATGAGTCCATGAGTGTGGACTTGAATGAAGTTAAGAGTAGTAAAATATATGGTGATTCTATGATTAAGGGTATGGAGAGTGGTATGCATGAGGAGTGCTTGGCTGATGGGACAATAGAAAGA